>NC_092717.1:207796927-208493811 GCF_047496885.1 Scyliorhinus torazame
TACGAAAAATGCTGGGAAGATGGACTTGGCAAAACAGGATAAGCCAGTAGGGTTTGTTAAAGTGGGTTGAAAAACCACTGTCTCAGGGGAAGAGGTGCCATAGAGTGTACAAACTGGCCAGAAGCTGACAGATAAGCAGATATCAGAACTTTTTAAGGGCTTTATTTATGGGGGTAAAGTTTACTCATGTGTATAAGGTGGAGTAGGTAAGGAGATTAAAATCTTATGGGTTACAGGAGCAAGTCAATCTTTAGTAGTGAGAGATAAGGAGATATGTGGTTTGGAAGGCACATTGTCGGAAAAGGTGGTAATTTGTGGAGTTGGTCGTGAGAGCAGTCGTGTGCCTTTATGTAAGGTGAGGTTAGAGAGTCCGGTGAAAAGTGATGACGTGGTAGTAGGAATAATAGAAAAAAATAACATTGTCTGGGGCACAATTTATCCGAGGTAATGATACAGCTGAATCACAGGTGGGAGTGCAGCTTACTTTAGTTGAAAAGCCAGTGGAGAGTCAAACAACAGAGATGTTGCAAGAAGTATATCCGGGAGTGTTTCCTGATTGTGTGGTAACCCGAGCACAAAGCCACAGGCTGAGACAGGAGGAAGCGAACTTGAGGAGTGATCAGAGGGAGGCTGAGATTGAATTGTCAGCTGCCATGTTTGATCAGATGGTTTGTCAAAACAAAGAGCAGGTGGTGGATCCATTGTCAGGAAACAGGTTTGATCAGGTAGGTAGTACACCACTAGAGCAGGTGGTGGGTGAAGCCAATGCCTGTGGTTAAAGCAAGTCGATTGAATTATAACAAAAATATTCAGGGATCAAGACGTTATACCAGAAAGCATAGAGTGAAATGCAATCTGAGTGCATACTGGAATGTTATTACATTAGAAATAATGTGGTAATGAGAAAATGGAGACCTTGACACATTCAAGCAGATGAGATATTGGCAAAAGTTGATCAAGTGGTATTACTGGTGGGTGAGAGAAAGGAGGGGGCCAGTCCCCATCAAAGGGAAAAGCAGCCTATGGCCATCAGGGACTAAGGCACCTTTACCAGAAAGGAGGTTTTGCGGGTAGCGCATGAGATTCCAGTAGGGGGTGAATTTAGGGGTGAGGAAGACTCAAGAAAAAATGCAAATGTCTGTTGGCCTGGACTGTATATGGATGTAATTGAATTTTGCTGTACATTTCACATGTGTCAACTAATAGGGAATCCTCAGGTGGTTATCAAACCAGCACCTTTAATACCCATTCCCGTATTTGAAGAAACACTAGTGCATCTTATCAGATCAAAAGGAAACTGAGTGAGGTGAATTATTTTATAAGAATGCCAGACAGAAGAAAGGGTGTGTCAGGTTAATATGCTGAAAAGTTATTTTGATACAGAAGGAACATAGGAGGAAGTGTTAGCCGTTATAACCCGGGGGGAA
Organism: Scyliorhinus torazame; assembly: GCF_047496885.1. NCBI lineage: Eukaryota > Metazoa > Chordata > Chondrichthyes > Carcharhiniformes > Scyliorhinidae > Scyliorhinus > Scyliorhinus torazame. Next base: position 207,798,355 of record NC_092717.1, read on the forward strand.
GAGATGACTCCAAACAATTCTGAATTTGACGTTCCTCAAATTAAATTTGACAATGAGGAAACATTCAAAAATTGGGGAAAATTATGGAGCTACCTTCCGAAGGAAAATCACAATGACCTGAAAGAGTCATTACAGTCACATGGGGCTGAGTGGGGGATAACACGGGATGTACAAAGATAATCCACGAACAATAGCACAGGTACAAATGGAGATGGCTGATGTATGTAACGATAAATGGAGCTCTTTGACAGAGAGAATTGGGGGACTGAAGGCGAGGAAGCAGCTGGCACGGGCACTTCGTCCAGCTGGAGGTATCAGTGATGTTACACGGAGGAGTAAGCTAGTGTGGAAAGGTAGATTTGGAAGAAAGCTGAGATCAGCATCAGGTTTCACAAGACCTGCAGCATTCCAGCAATCAGAGAACAAAGAACAATACAACACAGAAACAGGCCCTTCGGCCCTCCAAGCCTGTACCGATCATTATATCGCCCTTGGCCAAAACACTCTGCACTTCTGAGTGCGGTATCCCTCTATATCCATCCTATCCATGTATTTGTCAAGTTGACAAGTATCATCGGCATGAGATCAGAGAGGAGCCACAACAACCACAGCAATGGAGAGAGCTACTGACAGGACAGCAAGTTGTATCGGAAGAAAGTGCAGGAACTGTGGAGCTCCAAGAGCAGTCAAATTCCTGGATGCGGTTGATCGTTGCTGCTGGAGTCTGTGTTCCTCCAGAGCTGTGATGAGCAGAATTGCCAGCTCTACTGGCTTCATTCCGATACCTCTCAGAAAACTGCGAGGGATCAGAGAGAGAGAGAGAGAGAGAGAGTCAGGTAGGTGTCCCAGCCAGTTACCTTCAGACACTTCCCTCACCCTTTGTCCTCCTGGTCCTGGAAGCAGCCACTCCTACACTTTATCTACCGGCTGGCACTTATTGACATGTCTGGTGCCCTTCCCACTTTACCACTTGACCGGCCTCAGTGTATGCTCTCTTCCCTTTAAAGTCGCTGTGGCTGCCGTCCCTTAATATATATATCACTGGGAGTTCTGACAGTCTGTTTCAATGGTCACCCATCCCTCATGGGCAGAGTCCACTGGATGCGCATGTATATCGTAAGGACTATCGAATCCTCCATGGCAGGCATCGAGGTCAAGCAATTATGCTTAAACAATCCCCTTTGACCCCCTGCACTCATCGTTTTATACTTGAAACATGGGTTTTCACCCATATCCTTGTCTTGAACTAAATCAAACAAACTGAGGGACAAATTAAAAGGGGCCTCCCCTTAAAGATGCACTGTCCTAAATAAAAACAAAGAGCAAATGAAACTTAAAAACATCAAACCAAAAGTTATGAAAGGCAGCACAGTCGCCTGGTGGTTAGCACAGTTGCTTCACTGCTCCAGGGTCCCAGGTTCGATTCCCGGCTTGCGCAACTGTCTGTGCGGAGCCTGCACATCCTCCCCGTGTGTGCGTGGGTTTCCTCCGGGTGCTCCGGTTTCCTCCCATAGTCCAAAGATGTGCAGGTTAGGTGGATTGGCCATGATAAATTGCCCCTTAGTGTCCAAAAAGCTTAGGTGGAGTTACTGGGTTACGGGGATAAAGGGGATAGGGTGGAGGCGTGAGGCTTAAGTGGGGTGCTCTTTCCAAGGGCCAGTGCAGACTCGATGGGCTGAATAGCCTCTTTCTGCACTGTAAATTCTATGATTCTATGATTAAAAGGGTTACGTAATCGCCCCAGACCTACCTGGGGGTGTCTACCAGGAACTAATGGCTTGTGGTGCCCGTGGACACCACATGCTCTCTCTCCAGGGACACCCAGCCACAAATTAAGCTACAGGAGAGGATATCCTTGCCTTGAGAATATGGACAACTGACGTCATTAAGCGTTAACTCATGATGGCCAATTAGACGAGCATGAGTCTCAGAAATGTTCGAGGGCACAATTACTCTGAATCGGGGATAGGCAAGACTAAGAGGTACCATTGTCATCAGCCGTGACCCATATTCCAGATGAAGGGCGAAATTCTCCGATACCGGCGCGATGTCCGCCGACCGGCGCCCAAAACGGCGCAAATCCCACCTGCATCGCGCCACCCCAAACGTCGCAAAGTCTCCGGCCCGGAATGGGCTCGCAGCGGCGTGACTCTATCCGCGCTGGCTCACGTGGTTCACGCCATGCGGCATCATGCATGCCGCACGGCGTGACGGCTCATAAGACGCGCTGCTCCCCCACCCGACCAGAAGGCCCGACCGGATGGCCGCACACAGCTCAGCCCCGAGGTTCCAGTCCCGTGACATTGAGGCGCTCCTGGACGCAATGGAGCAGAGGAGGGAGGCCTTGTATCCCGGACACGGCCGCAGAGTCGCCCCACGCCACAGCCGGCGTCTGTGGAGGGAGGTGGCAGAGGCCGTCAGCGCTGTGGCCCTGACACCACGGACAGGCACCCAGTGCCACAAGAAGGTAAACGACCTAATCAGGGCAGCCAGGGTGAGCCCCCCCACTGCCCGATATCCATATCCCCCATATCCCCCCTCCCCCATCTCCCCCTCCCCCATATCCCCCATATCCCCCCTCTCCCATATCCCCTCTCCCCCATATCCCCCCTCCCCCAGATCCCCATATCCCCCACATCCCTCCTCCCCCATATTCCCCCTCCCCATATCCCCTATATCCCCCCTCACCCATATCCCCCTCCCATATCCCCCATATTCCCCCTCCCCATATCCCCCATATCCTCCCTCCCCATATCCCCCATATCCCCCCTCCCCCATATCTCCCTCCCCATATCCCCCCTCCCCCATATCCCCCCTCCCCATATCCCCCATATCCCCAACCCCATATCTCCCATATCCCCCTCCCACATATCCCTCATATCCCCCATATCCCCCTCCCACATATCTCCCATATCCCCCCTCCCCCATATCCCCCATATCCCCCCTCCCCATATCCCCATATCCCCCTCCCTATATCCCCCTCCCCCATATCCCCCCTCCCCATATCCCCCTCCCCATATCGCCCATATCCCCACTCCCCATATCCCCCTCCCCATATCTCCCTCCTCCATATCCCCCTCCCACATATCCCCCATATCCCCCCTCCCCCATATCCCCCCTCCCCATATTCCCCATAACCCCCTCCCCATATCCCCCCTCCCCATATCCCCCCTCCCCATATCCCCATATCCCCCCTCCCCCATATCCCCCATATCCACCCTCCCACATATCCCCCTGTCCCCCCTCCCCCATATCCCAAAGTGAATCCAGCCCTAACCTTAACCTCTGCAATACACCCGCAACCGATGGCGTGCATTCATATACCTGTCTAACACTGTTGCCTTTTACCCCTGCCACCACCCCCCACAGGAGAAGCGCGCACACAACACCAGGGAGCATGTGAGGACTGGAGGAGGCCCAGCTGACAAGAGGCCACTGACCGAACATGAGGAAAGGTGCCTGGAACTGGCTGGCGGACCTGAGGACTGGGAGGTTGCTGATGCAGAGGTCGGGGGCCCACCAGCAAGTGAGCCACCAACAGCCCATCCCCATATCCCCCTCCCCCATATCCCCCCTCCCCCATATCCCCCATATCCCCCCTCCCCGATATCCCCTCTCCCCCATATCCCCCATATTTCCCCATATCCCCCCTCCCCCATATCACCCCTCCCCCATATCACCTGATCACTGCCTGCGTGTCTAACCATGCATGCTTCATTGTGAATCGCAGGAGCAAACGTCGAGGCACCCATCCCCGCAGATGCAGACCGCCCGCATGATGCCCCTCGGAGACCACGGGGGACGGAGAGACCCGGACCCTCTGGCATGCAACGCCGCATGATGCCCCTCGGAGACCACGGGGGACGGAGAGACCCGGACCCTCTGGCATGCGACGCCGCATGATGCCCCTCGGAGACCACAGGAGATGGAGAGACCCGGACCCTCTGGCATGTGACGCCCGCACGATGCCCCTCGGAGACCACGGGAGACGGAGAGACCCGGACCCTCTGGCATGCGACGCCCGCACAATGCCCCTTGGAGACCACGGGAGATGGAAAGACCCGGACCCTCTGGCATGCGACGCCGCACGATGCCCCTCGGAGACCACGGGAGACGGAGAGACCCAGACCCTCTGGCATGCGACGCCCGCACGATGCCCCTCGGAGACCACGTGAGACGGAGAGACCTGGAGCAACAGGGAGACGACGCCCCCGTCTCATGCGGGTGCGGCGACGCAGGCGTGTGCCACCCAGCGACGAGAGGGGCAGCCACAGGCCCCCGTCACAGCCGAGCCACGAAACCACAAGCCAGGACACGACTACCCAGGACACCCCTACCCAGGAAACTGAAATACAGGACAGTGACACAGATTGGATAGGCGGAGACGAACCGCCTCCCCAAAGTGCCATGGACTCAGAGTCGGACGATGCGCACCACACAACGCCACTGCTGTCACCAACACCCTCCACCATCGCAGAGACGCTCACCTTGGTTGGGCACTTTAGTGATGAGGCGTCTGGTACACTCACTGGTGCGCACAACACAACCGTCCCAGTACAGCAGGTGGAGGTGGGAGCAGCAGAGGGGCCGGGTGGTCGGAGGGCAGCCCGGCTTAAGCGAACATCTGCGGCCCAGATGGATCCCGGGTTCCGGGAGTTACCACACCCACCCATAGGTCCGATGCAACCACCGAACCTGGGACGAGCGACAAGGTTGGCGGCCAGCTTGCGGCGGCTGCAGTTGCAGGTGGTGGAGTCCACCCGCATCCAGGAGCTGGCAGTGGTGCCGGTCATGTGTGCCACCCAGGCCGACACCGCATGGGTGGCGTCCGCGGTGGAGGCAATGGGTGTGACGGTGTCAGACATGGGGAGCGGTTTGCGAGGCCAGGGGCTTTCCGTGCAGGCGGCGTCTGTGGCCCAGGACATGGCTGCCCTCTCACAGGAGGCCATGAGCCAGCGCCAGTGGCAGATGGCAGAGGGGCTGAACTCCGTGGCACAGTCTCTGCAGGCCATGGCCCAGTCTCTGCAGGCCATGGCCCAGTCTCAGCAGGCCATCGCTGAGGGCATCGGCGCCATTGCCCATGTGCGAGCTGGCATCACACAGTCACAGACATGGATTGCCAACCCCCTGAGCTCCATGGCTGCAAACCTGCAGACCCCTGTTGATACCAGCACGGGCCTCCTGGACTGGCAGTGCCAGATGTCGGGGGGGCATCGGATGGCCAGTCCGTTCGCATCCCCCACCCATGTAGAGGCCTGGGGGCCATCGGGCACCCCGAGGGAGGAGGAGGTGCTGGGGCCCGTTCCGGGTCCCATTGTAGGGGAGGTCCCGGAACACCGCGACACCTCGGGCTCCCCCCCTTCCGTCCCAGGTGCATCGGGTGGGCAACGGGCAGGACAGGCTGGCAGCTCGCCATCCTAGTCGCCCGGTCCGCAGCCTGGCCCATCTAGGCCAGGACGCCCCAGGAAACGGCCGCCAACGTGATCCCGTGTCTGAGGGCAGGAATCACAGGACTCCACCTCCAGTTCTGCTGTACCGTCTGGGGAACCACCTAGGCGTAGTCAAAGGGCCCGTAAGGCCAAACAATTAGACACTGAGTAAGTTGGCACGGTGCAGGGCACAGATGAGTTTTAGGGGCTAGGGCACGTGCATGAACTCCTTTGGTTATTAAAGTCAATGTTACGCCTACAGAAGCTGCCTTTGTGCTCTGTCCAAAGCATGCAGGGGTATCATGTACGTGAGCGCCAGTGTGTGTGTGAGGGGTGGTCTTACCTCAGCCCCAGGTGAGTCTGCCCCCTTCCCCCTGGGCCGCCATCAACATCCCCCCGGGCAGAGGACGGTACCTTGCGCTGCAGTGTCACAGCCGCATGCAGGGATGGTCCGGCTAGATGGTGGTACTGTGGCCATGGGTCAGACATGGACCGACGATGTGGAGCCAGGAGCTCATCGCAGGGCGGGTTGTCATCATCCTCCATGGCCTGCAATAGACGCGCATCCACCGGCAACTGTGTGAGCCCGGCCGTTGTGCCGCAGGTGGATCGGCAATGGGAGTGGTGGTGTGCATGCGGGTGGGGTGGGTGGGGTTGGGGAGGGGTGTGAGGGTGCTGGGTGGGTGGATGGGTGTGGGGTGTGGTTGGTCGGCTGTTGCCATGGTGTGCGGTCTGTGCCCATACAACCCGATTCCCACGCCCATCTAGTCAGTGAAGCGGGCGGCTATCAGCCTGTCCCGTGCCCGCTGGCCCAGCCGGTAATGGTGGACAGCCACCCGCCCATGTCTAGTCCGTCTGCCCTGACCATTGCCCCCATCCCCTCATCTGGGGAGGACTGCGCCTCTTCCTGCTGCTCCTCCACTCCGCCATCCTCTGCCTGCGGCACATCGCCCCTCTGCTGGGCTATATTGTGCAGGACGCAGCACACTACAATGATGCGGCCGACCCTATCTGACCGATACTGGAGGGCGCCCCCAGAGAGGCCCAGGCACCTGAAACCCATCTTCAGCATGCCAAAGCACCTCTCTATCACTCCCCTTGTCGCTACATGGGCATCATTGTAGCGGTTCTCCGCCTCATTGCGTGGCCTCCGTATAGGCGTCATCAGCCACGATCGCAATGGGTAGCCCCTGTCGCCCAGCAACCAGCCCCTCAGCCGGGGGTGGCGTCCCTCGTGCATGCCGGGGATGTATGACCGCGACAACATGTATGAGTCGTGTACACTGCCCGGGTAACGGGTGCAGACATGCAGGATCATCATGCGGTGGTCACAGACCACCTGTATGTTCATCGAATAGGTCCCCTTCCTATTGGTGAACACGGCCCTGTTATCTGCATTTGGCCGGACGGCGACGTGCATCCCATCAATCGCGCCCTGGACCATGGGGAACCCGGCCACGGCAGAGAAGCCCACGGCCCGGGCATCTTGGCTGGCTCGATTCACAGGGAAGCGGATGTAGCTGTGCGCCATGGCATATAGGGCGTCTGTCACTGCCCGGATGCACCGGTGCACCGATGTCTGCGATATGCCGGACAGATCCCCACTCGGTGCCTGGAATGACCCCGTTGCATAAACGTTCAGGGCCACCGTAACCTTGACGGACACGGGGAGAGGGTGTCCCCCGCCAGTGCCACGTGGTGACAGGTGTGCCAGAAGGTGGCTGATGTGTGCCACGGTTTCCCGGCTCATGAATGAAAAAATGAAATGAAAATGAAATGAACCTCATCTGGAGTCTCCTCCTGCATTCCCGGTCCGTGAGGTCCTGGTACGACAGCCGGGGCCTGTACACACGGGGCGTCCTCGGGTGCCTCCGTTGCCGTGGGGCCGCGACGTCCTCCTCTCCCTCCTCGTCCTGTCGGGCGGGTGTCTCTGCGGCAGCCTGCGCCGCCTCTCTGGCACGCTCCTCCTCCTCATCCAGGGCAACTTGGACATTAGCGGCTGCCGCCACGGTGGCCAACATCGCTGGCTGACCAGAAAACATGGAAGCTTGTGGGTGGGGGGTGGGGGGGGGGAACAACGCCATGTCATCATTGCCCATACCCCCTCCTCCCCCCAGCCAGTGGACCAACTCACTTGCCCTCGCAGGCCCCCTCCCCGGCACGCACCTCCCCGTCCCTCTCCCCGGCACGGCCCCCCCCCCCTCCCCGGAATGGACCCCCCCGTCCTCCTCCCCGACACGCAACTCCCCCTCCCCTCCCCCGGCATGCACCTCCTCGTCCCCCTCCCCGTCACGCACCTCCCAGTCCCCTTCCCCGGCACGCACCTCCTCGTCCCCCTCCCCGTCACGCACCTCCTCGTCCCCCTCCCCGGCACGCACCTCCTCGTCCCCTTCCCCATCATGCACCTCCCGTCCCCCTCCCCGGCACGCACCTCCCCGTCCCCCTCCCCGGCACGGACCCCCCCCCCGGCCCCCTCCCCGGCACAGACCCCCCGTCCCCCTCCCCGGCACAGACCCCCCGTCCCCCTCCCCGGCACGGACCCCCCCCCGTCCCCCTCACCGGAACGCACCTCCCCGTCCCCCTCCCCGGCACGCACCTCCCCGTCCCCTTCCCCGGCACGCACCTCCCCGTACCCCCTCCCTGGCACGCACCTCCACGTCCCCCTCCCCGGCACGCACCTCCCCGTCCCCCTCCCCGCACGGACCCCCCCCGTTCCCCCTCCCCGGCACGGACCCCCCCACCCCCCCGCACCGCCCCCGTCCCCCGCCCTCGTCCCCCTCCCCGGCAGTCATCCTCCTGTCCCCGGCACTCATCCCCCTCTCGGCACTCCCTGGAGCCCACCCCACTCTAACACCCCCCCGCCGCACACACAACACACACAACTCTACACACCTCTCCCCCACACATACAGACTGCGGCCACTCCATCACCTCTCCAGCGGCCAACCCGCAAGGCCGTCACCCACCTCCACGCTGGTCGGCGTCAACCTTGAGCACTGGTTCACGCCGAATTAAAAGTGTTTTGATTTACGCCGACGTGACCACACTTCGGCCCATCCGGATGGGAGAATCACGGCAGCCCCAAAATCCATTGCCTCGCGCCCACCCGTGCCATTCTCCGAGGCGTGCGGCGCGATTGACGCCCTGCCGACTTTTCTCCCTTCGGAGAATTTGGCGGGCGGCGGGGGCGGAATTCACGACGGCCCACGGCGATTCTCCGACCCGGTGGGGGGTCGGAGAATGTCGCCCGAGGTTCCCAACCCACCCTTGAATCACACCCCGTCGTCTCGAGCTGGCTAGCGGAAACTGTCCCGTTGCACACGTTGGTACAAGGTGGAGAAGGAAGCTCACCTCCATCCCCCCTCTCAGAATTCATCGTACCTGGTTCCCGTTTATAAAACGCAGTCCCGTTGGTGGGTGGGAAGATTCAATGAGGTCTGAAGAAGATTCGACTTCAAACTCGCCAATCATATTAAAATGGATTCAAATTAATTCAAATCAGGTTCTCGCCCTTCCTGGGCATGAAGCTAATTGTGTCACCGGAGAGGGCCCAGGAACATCGCATTTCAAAATTCGCCGGCATAAATCCTCTTTTTGGCCTCTCCCGATATTTTGCAGCCATTTGTGCCTGAGGCTAACAGGCCTGCAGAAACGCACCTCACACATTTAATAATCCTTTTAATTCCAGCATGATGCTTTATATATTTTTTATTATTGGCAGTTTTAAATTCAAAATGCTTTTTATTCATAGCTTGTTGTGTGTCTTCATAAAAACTGTTTCAATATTTGAAGAATACTGAGAGAGATGTGATGATATAAATGCTTTATTGCATTCATATCAAGTTCCTTTCTCTGCTATTTGAATGGATGAAATTAAACAGGTTAATGGCTACATTAAAAAAGTAAAGAGAGATATTTGATACACACACATTAAACATTTGCACAATCACATGCTAATTCTTGGGCTGCCGAGACTTGGAGAATAATTAACTTTCTTTCAACAGCATAAACAATGGTGACTCTCATCATCTGCATTTATGAAACTCAGCAGGCAGCAGTTTTTAATCCACCTAAAGTTCCTCACTTGCATTCTATCTTGGGAACATATTAACAACAAGAAGCCATTTTCCTTTTGCTGGTCCAAATTATAGCCCATTAAGTAGTTACTTCATCATTACAGCCAGCCAGCAAGTCAATGTGTCATTTAAAAAAAAGATGCTTAATTATCTGGAGCTTTGAAGTCCATAAAGCATTGTGGAAGCAAACCTGGCAGGTTTCCCAGAACAAATTGGACCTGCTTATCATTTATAAACCAATATCCTTAAGCAATAATAAGAGAATGCCCATGTCTGCCGAAGGAAACCACTGTGGACTTTACTATTAACAGTTACCACAGAGTGGCACTGTCGGGCAGAGAAATATTGGAGACGTACGGAAGTGGCAGCTGTTCCTATTCATGTGCTCTGGCCTCGGAAGCGGGGCGTGAAACACGTTCCCAGCGATTGCCGGCGCCAGAGCGCAATTTCACGCTGGCTGGCCAAATAACGGCCAGTCAAACACCATCTGTGAAAAACTGAGCACTGCGGAGGAGGGCGGACGCCGAAAAAAAGGAGTATGAGGGCTGGAGCTTCCATTGTGTTTCCTCAGGAGGACAGCTGCTGTGGAGCTGAATCAGAGAGCCGCTGGCCCATGAAAAATAAATAGTGACGGAAAAAATATGCAAAGATCGTCGGAGAGCACATTCACACACAAATATGGGGGTGGCGGTGGTAGTATTGTCGCTGGACTCGTAATCCAGAGACCCAGGGGAATGATTTGGAGGCCCGGCTTCGAATCCCACCATGGCAGATGGTGGAATTTAAACTTAATAAATTATCTGGTTGAAAGTTTAATGATGGTCATTAAAACATTGTCAATTGTTCTAAAGGCCCATCCGGTTCACTAATGTCCTTTGGGGAAAGAAATCTGCCACCCTTACCTGGCCTGGCCTATATGTAACTCCAGACCCACCGCAGTGTGGTTGACTCTTCAATGCCCTCCGAAATGGCCTAGCAAACCACTCAGTTGCATTCAACTGCTATGAAACATGAAAATGGACGCACTATAATATAATAATCTTTATTGTCACAGGTAGGCTCACATTAACACTGCAATGAAGTTACTGTGAAAAGCCCCTAGTCGCCACATTCCGGCGCCTGTTCGGGACACAGAGGGAGAATGCAGAATGTCCAAATTACCTAACGCACGTCTTTCGGGACTTGTGGGAGGAAATCGGAGCACCCGGGGGAAACCCAAGCAGATACAGGGAGAATGTGCAGACTCCACACAGACAGTAACCCAAGCCGGGAATCGAACCTGAGACCCTGGCGCTGTGAAGCCATGTTCTAACCACTATGCTACCATGCTGCCCACCCGGCATTGATCCAGGCACCAGAAACAATGGCAAAGCCAGTCCCTGTCGACCTTGCAAAGTCCTCCTTACTAACATCTGGGGGCTTGTGCCTGAGTTGTGAGAGCTTTCTCACAGACTAGTTAAGCAACGGCCTGTCATAGTCATACTCACAGAATCATACCTTTCAGACAACGTCCCAGACACCACTATCACCATTCCTGGGCATGTCCTGTCTCACCGGCAAGACAGGCCAGCAAAGATGGCAGCACAGTGGTATACAGTCGGGAGGGAGTGGCCCTGGGAGTCCTCAACATCGACTCTAGACCCCATGAAGTTTCATGGCTTCAGATTAAACATGGGCAAGGAAACCTCCTGCTCATTACCATGTACTGGCCGCCATCATCTGATGGATCAGCACTCCTCCATGTTAAATGCCACTTGGAGGAAGCACTGACGATGACAAGAGTGCAGAATGTACTCTGGGTGGTGGACTTCAATGTCTTTCACCAAGAGTAGCGCCACAGACCAAGCTGGCCGGGTCCTAAATGACATAGCTGCTGGACTGGGACTGCGGCAGGTGGTGACGGAACCAACAGGACAGAAAACATACTCAACTTTATCCTTACCAACCTGCCTGCTGCAGATGCATTTGTCCATGACAGTATCAGTCGAAGTGACCTCCAAATTTGCTGTAGGGAAAGTTCACAAATTCTGCGTTGGCTTCAACACTTAATCTCGGAAAAGGAGAATCCCGCCCGTGGACTTTCAGGACAGCAAAACCGATGCCAAACCTGGATTGATTCAGCACCTGTGGTCAGGCAAGCACCGGCGCCATGAGGAATACAATCGATTGCAATGAAAAACGGTGCGGGATTCGCCAGGTCCGTGATTGACACTCGGGAGGCTGACAAGCTGCAGCCGCATATACACATATTACAATCCCGACACGCACGCAGCCCAGCCAACCCGATGGCACTGGTTGTGCTTCAACGTGCCCAGACAGCTGATGGGTCAGTTGGGGAGAGAGGGCACCTGAGGGGGTGGCCTGGGGGGACAGCTATACGACCCGTGTTCACAGTGGGCTGTCAACGGCATTTGCAGCTGCATGGTTGCCTTGCTGGCTGCGGCAATGGTGTTCTGTGAACGTCCACCCCGCCCCCACAGCCCACCTCTTGGCCATCATCCACTAATCCCCCCCGCCCCCGGCAGAAGCCCACACACCCAACAGCACAACTGTCAGGAAACAATGGCAATGTTGGACATTTTCCGTACCGACTCTCTCTCCCACTGCAGCCTGATGCCGGTTTCACGATTTTTAAACGCACAAGTGAACCGTGCCTTCTGGAACTCGGCCCATCGGAGGCGGAATATTATGGAGGCCGCCTTGTCCCGCCGTTCAAAAGGTGGTTTAACCCACGCTGGTGGGACAGTCATTCCAGCAGTGGGACTTCGGCCCATCGCGGGCCGGAGAATTGGCGGGGGTGGGCCCACCGACCGGCGCGGTGCGATTCCCTCCCCCACCAAATCTCTGGTGGCAGAGACTTCGGGACATGGCGGGGGCGGGATTCACGCCACCCCCCGGTGATTCTCCGACCCCCCGCCGGGTCGGAGAATCGCCGGGGGGTGGCGTGAATCCCGCCTTGTGAATGGGGAGCTGATGGTAGGCAGATTTCAGGTCCACTGTCGAGAAGACCCGGTACTGTGCAATCTGATTGACCAGATCAGATATGCGTGAGAGGGGGTACATGTCGAGCTGCGTCTACCGATTGATGGTCTGACTGTAGTCAACGACCATCCTGTTTTTCTCCCCAGTTTTCACAACTACCACTTGGGCTCTCCAGGGGCTGTTGCTGGCCTCGATAATGCCTTCCCGCAGCAGCCGCTGGACCTTGGACCTGATGAAGGCCCTGTCCTGGGCACTGTACCATCTGCTCCTGGTGGCGACGGGTTTGCAATCCGGGGTGAGGTTTGCACACAGAGAAGGCGTTTCGACCTTAAGGGTCGTGAGACCACATACAGTAAGGGGTGGTAGGGGCCCACCAAATTTCAGGGTAAGACTTTGGAGGTTGCACTGGAAGTCCAGGCCGAGTAGCAAGGCAGTGCAGAGGTTGGGGAGGACGTAGAGCCGGAAGTCACTGAACTCTATGCCCTGGATGGTGAGGGTGACGGTGCAGTACCCCCGGATCTCCACGGGGTGGGATCCCGGAGGCCAGGGAGATTCTCTGGTTAATGGGGTGTACCGCGAGGGAGCAGCGCCTTACCGTATCGGAGTGGATGAAGCTCTCTGTGCTCCCGGAGTCAAGAAGGCATGATTTCTTGTGCCCATCAATCTTCACCGTCGTCGACGCGGTTGTGAGGCTGTGCGGCCGGGACTGGTCGATCGTGATGGAGGCGAGCTGTAGATGGTGTTGGAAGGCCCCTGGCTGGTCGGCAGGCGATGAGTTGCCCGACGAACAGGGGTCCTGAGGTAGGGAAGATGGCGGCGCCCACGGGGCGCACGTGGCGGGCGGCGTTAAAGCTGGAGGCGCCCATGGGACGCACGAGGCCTGATGGGGGGAAGATGGCGGCGCCCACAGGCCGCTCGTGTCCTGAGGCAAGCAAGATGGCAGCGCCCACAGGCCGCACATGGTCTGAGGCGAGGAAGATGGTGGCGCCCACGGGCCACACGTGGGTTGCGGGGGCGAAAATGGCGGCACCCACGGGTCGCAAGTGGGGGGTGCAGGAACAATGGGCCTGGTTACAGCGGCGTTCGAGCAGGCCTGGAACACAGCAGAGAAATGTTCTTTCTTCCCACAGGCCTTACAGTGTGCGCTCCGCGCCGGGCAGTGCTGCCGGGGGTGCTTTGTCTGTCCGCAGAAGTAGCACTTTGGTCCCCCGGGATTGGCTGGCTACTGCGTGGTGCAGGCTTGGGGTTGGCTGGGGACGGTCGCTGGTGGAGTCAACGATGGGTGTTCACCGGTGGGGTCCACGATGTCCGGGAGGGGGGCGCCGTGCGGTCGGGGGTGTCCACTTGCACATTACGGGAGGCGCGAAATCCAGGGTAGCCCCTTCTAAGAGGCGCTGGCAGATGTATGCCGACCCTATGCCCGGAACGAAAGCGTCCCTAATTCGGAGTTCGGAATGTTCAACGGCCGAAACAGCCTGGCAATCGCAGTCCCTCGCCAGGGCGTGCAGGGCACGCTAGAAATCTTCCACAGATTTACCGGGGAGTTGATGCCGCGTGGACAGGAGGTGCCTGGCGTAGAGCTTGTTGGTCTGCTGAGTGTAGTTCTCTTTCAGTAGCGCCATGGCCTCAGCGTTGGTAGGCGCGTCTCGGATGAGGGGAAAGTTTTCGGAGCTCAGCCACGTACACGTACACAGGATCTGGAGCTTCTGTGCCTCTGAGGGTGGTTCTGTTGCAGATCCGATGTAGGCTTCAAAGCAAGCTATCCAATGTGCGAAGGCCGATTTGGCGTTGTCTGCTTGAGGGTTCGGCTGCAGGCTGTTCAGCTTGATGCGGAGGTCCATCGTTGTAAAATCTCAGCTTAATAAATTGATGCACTATCAATTACGACGAGACGAGAGTAGAGTGTAATCGAGGCTTTATTAAGCAGAGATGTGTTGCCTCCTGCAGCTGCTGCCGAAATGGCTGCAGCTCGGTGAGCACACACATTTATACTCCGCCTACTGGGCAGAGCCAGCAGGCAGGGATCTACCCCCGTACCTGTAGTACAGGAGCCTTACCGTATTACATCTTGTATGTGATATATACAACAGTGGTGACTACCACACCAGGAGATTGGTTATTGCAGTTTCTGTTAACGACAATCTTGTGGAAGTAACTCAAATTACAGAGTATGGCCACTCTACAAGAAACAGAAACCCCCCGCAAAGACATGTTTAATTAGAATTCAGGGCTAAGTAAATTTGTAAATAAGGATTGTAGAAAAGAGTTAAAGATGGAGGGGTGTGGTGATTGTCCATTTAAGAACAACCTTACCGAGTAACGGTCACGTGATTTGAACAACCAATCAAGACCTAGCATGGGGAATCTCTCCAGGGGGAGGAGTTTACTTAGTAGTAGAGTGTACTGTGGGCTAACTGCAAGCATGCAGCTCATGAAAGAGCCTTGTGAATAAAGTTCCTTTGGTCAACTAAAGAAGCCTCTGGGAGTACATCTTTACTGACCAGGATTTAATGATGTCAGGAGCTGAGTGGCGTTGGGAGAACCCAAACTGGACATTACTGGTTAAGTGCCATCTCATGGTACTGTCCACAACACTTTCCTTCACTTTGCGGATGATTGAGAGTGATGGGGCTGTAATTAGCCATATTGGAATTGTCCTGCTATTTGTGCACAGGATATACCTGAACAATTTTGCACACTATTGGGTAGATGCCAGCATTGTAAATGTACTGGAGCAGCGTGGCCAAGGGCACAGCTAATTCTGGAGCATAAGCCTTCAGTATTAATTCTGGGATGTTGTTAGGGCCCATAAATTTTGTTCTATTCAGGATGGGCTTCAAGACATTTGATCATGGTGTTCACTTGGTGAACTACATTGCACAGATTGGGTTTTTATTTTAAGACTGATTTCAGCTGTAACTTGACATTTACGACTGAAGAATTGCTCATAATTGAAAAGTAGGACAAAATACCTCCACATTAGAAACCTGTCAAACAGTTTATTTGGCGCATGAGCTGAACATGTCATTTTATTTGGCTTCATGAGATGATTTCGGTTTAATCCTTCCACTGCTGCAATAGACTGGTAGATTATTAATTATCATATGATCGAATGAACAACATTAGAATAATTAGCATAACCATTTGTGTGTTTGCCATGCAAAATGTTGCAAGATCATAAATAGTACAGATTTTTAATTCCTTCACTTCTGTTTTAACTAGTTATCACCTGGGCCAATAATCTCAATTTTGCTAGTTCGAGATCAACTTCCAAACCCATGACCACTATCATTTAGAAGGATAAGAGGAGCAAATGCAAGAGGACAACACTGGAACTATTTCGCCATTTCTTCACTGTCGCTGGATCAAAGTCTTGGAACTCCCTCCCTAACAGCACTGTGGGTGTACTTACCATAGACTGCAATGGTTCAAGAAGGCCACTCTCACCACCACCTTCTCAAAGATAATTAGGGATGGGCAATAAATGTTGGCCTATCCAACGATGCCCACATCCTGGAAATGAATGAAAAGAACTTTCAAGATTGTTTGAAAGGTCTCCTTCCTTTGAAGAAAATGAAGGCAACCAGGGAGGCACATAGACCATCCATTTAACCTGACTCACTGGAACAGCGAGGCATCGGCGTTATGGTGGCAGTAGTTTAAAATGTGCAAGGTTGGCAATGGGATTGAACTTACTTTCAGCTGTACTACCACCAGAACAACACGGGATGGTCAGCCAGATCCAGGGCACAGATTCCAGACCTTGGCCGGAATTCTCCGGCCATTGGGATTCCCAGTTCCCGGCAGCAGTGCACCCCCACCCATGGGTTTCCCGGCAGCCTGGGGTAGCTTCAATGGAAAATCCCATCGACAAGCAGCGGGAAGAGAGAATCCCGCCGCCAATGAACAGTGCGCTGCCGAGAAACACCAGGCCGGGGGGCCGGAGAATCAAGCCCCCGATCTGAGAATTTTCATTTGGGATTGTAAAGGGCAGAGCCGCAGATTTAAAGAAGGCTGGACTAATACCAGGACTCACTACACTGGGAGTTCGTACTTCCACTTCCGCAATTGAGACACTGCATAACTGAGAGGTGAAGAGCTTAAAGAGGAAGCCTCCGGCGGTTAGCTCCACTTGCTGGTGACATGCAGCCCAAGTCCGAGAAGCAGCCTGGAACCCTGAAAATAATACATTTTTTAATAAAGCTTTCACTTCAGCAGCCTGAATAGGGATAGTGTCCTGAAAATGTAGGTGTCCACTGTTTACATGGAGTGTTGCTAAGGAAACCAGCAAGCCCAACGTATTATATTCCCAATTTTCCAGACAGTTATTTTAATAGCGAGAAAAGCAGTTGTGTTGCACGTCAGGCACAGTTAACTTCCCACTCAACTCTATGATTGTGTTTCTGTGAAGTAGACTGTGTTCAAAGAAAGGAATCCCAGAAATATAAGCCTTTAGTTTTGATGACCATTGAGTCAGCAAGACGAAGAGATAATCAGTCATCATATCCGACTGGCGCCCAAAACGGCGCCAATCAGACGGGCATCGCGCCGCCCCAAAGGTGCGGAATGCTCCGCATCTTTGGGGGCCGAGCCCCAACATTGAGGGGCTAGGCCGACGCCAGAGGAATTTCCGCCCCGCCAGCTGGCGGAAACGGCCTTTGTTGCCCCGCAAGCTGGCGCGGAAATGACATCCCCGGGCGGCGCATGTGCAGGAGCGTCAGCGGCCGCTGACAGTTTCCCGCGCATGCGCAGTGGAGGGAGTCTCTTCCGCCTCCGCCATGGTGGAGACCGTGGCGGAGGCGGAAGGGAAAGAGTGCCCCCACGGCACAGGCC
Organism: Scyliorhinus torazame; assembly: GCF_047496885.1. NCBI lineage: Eukaryota > Metazoa > Chordata > Chondrichthyes > Carcharhiniformes > Scyliorhinidae > Scyliorhinus > Scyliorhinus torazame. The sequence continues at coordinate 207,815,674 of NC_092717.1, forward strand.
CGCCCGCGGATCGGTGGGCCCCGATCGCGGGCCAGGCCACCATGGGGGCACCCCCCGGGGCCAGATCGCCCCGCGCCCCCCCAGGACCCCGGAGCCCGCCCACGCCGCCTTGTCCCGCCGTTCAAAAGGTGGTTTAATCCACGCCGGCGGGACAGGCAATTTATCAGCGGGACTTCGGCCCATCCGGGCCGGAGAATCGAGCGGGGGGGGGGCCCGCCAACCGGCGCGGCCCGATTCCCGCCCCCGCCGAATATCCGGTGCCGGAGACTTCGGCAACCGGCGGGGGCGGGATTCACAGCAGCCCCCGGCGATTCTCCAACCCGGCGGGGGGGTCGGAGAATGACGCCCCTGATCAGAGGTACCATAAAGCCTCACTATCGTGTTTACTTTTCCACCAATTTGCAATAACTGTTTGCCAAAGGTAATTTGTCCATTAATTATTCCATGTACACTGTTTCTGCTTAATGAATCAATGAGTACGAGTGGAGCTTTTGCACCCCTCCCATTGAAAGAACTTCAGCTTCTCTGGTCTTTCCACATAACTGAAGTATCTCATTGCAACCATCATTCTGACATCTGGGGCGAAATTCTCCTACCCGCCCCGCCACATTTCTGCGCCGACCGGCCGGCGGGAGTCTCCGTAACACCGGCCAGTCAATGGGGTTTCCCATTGTGGGGCACCCCCACGCCGTCGGGAAACCCCCGAGCGCCGGCAGAACGGAGACTCCCGCCGGCGGAGAATGACGCCCCTGTTATTCGCCCTCTGCAAGGCTGCGAAAGCTTTTCTGAAGTGAGGTGCACAGATCTCGACCCAATACTCCAGATAGGGCCCAAACTATAAATTACTCAGGTTTAGCATCATGGCATTGTCTTTGTATTCTGTTATGGCCGGTCCCTGTACAAGATCATCGAATTCATTAACTTCCCAAAATGGGAGCCCAATTTTGTTATGTTCCTAGCTGAGGAGGAATTGGTGCTATAGATAGCATATGGTGTGCTTACCTTCATCGGAAGGGGTATCGAGTATAAAAGCTCGCAAATTATGTTACAGTTATGTACAACATTAGTGAGGCCACATTTGGAATACTGTGTCCAATTCTGGTCACCGCACTACCAAAAGCAGGTGGAGGCTTTGGCGAGAGTACAGAAAAGGTTTACCAGGGTGTTGCCTGGGATGGAGGGTATTAGATATGAGGAGAGATTGAATAAACTGGGATTGTTCTCCTGAGAGAGATGGAGACTGAGGGGCGACCTGATAGAAGTTTATAAAATTATGAGGGGTATGGATAGAGTGAACAGTTGGAGGCTTTTTCCCAGGGCGGAAATGACATTTACAATGGGGCACAAGTTCAAGGTAAGGGAGGATAGGTTCAGTGAAGATGTGCGGGGGAAGTTTTTTACACAGAGGGTGGTGGTGGCCTGGAATGCACTGCCAAATGAAGTGATTAAAGCAGCTACGTTAGCGACCTTTAAAACTTATCTGGGTAGACACATGAACACACGGGGTATAGGATATAGGTGGCTGGTCTAGATAGGACATGTGATCGGCGCAGGCTTGGAGGGCTGAAAAGCCTGTTCCTGTGCTGTATTGTTCTTAGTTCTTTGTACATTCACGGCCCCCCTATCCCTGTACACCGAAAGCTTCTTTCCCACCCCCACCCTCACTGAACATCTAAGAGATTGATTCTTACCTGTGGCTCATAGCCTGGGAGTTAGGCCTGTCTTTTCTGCACTGATTATAATATTCAGCATAATTTATTAGTTTTTGATCAGGAAGGAAACAGTTTTTCAATCAAACACTTTCTCAGTTTGCCACATGCCTGGAATCTCTGCAATTTTATGAGCTTCTAGTGTTACAACACCTCATTACCTTTCATTACTCACAGCTTGTCATCCCATGAAGTGCAGTCAGAAAAAACCATGGTACGTCTGGAGCTTACTATTTCAGATTGCAACAGATATTTACATTGAAGAATTATTACTTCAACATTGGGTTTCTTACTGTGGTAGTATCAGGTATTGCAGTACCCGCGAGGCTGTAGACCATTGGGTAAGCCTAGCAGCTTACCATTGGCTGTTTGGTATGTGGCTCCGCCCTGACAGGCAGGGTATAAGAACAGGTGCCGTCCCAGCAGCCCCCATTCTGTACCGAAGCTGCTGGGGAACAGATCTAGTCTATTAAAGCCTTCAGTTATGATACAACCTTGTCTTTGAGTTTAATTGATCGTGCATCACTTACGCCTTCAGCTTTCCCCCTATCTCTCCTGAAAGCAATGCTCCATTCTGTGGTATGACTTCACAGAGATCAGGCACTCTCAGGTATTTCAGGGAGCTGTCATTTCTGTGCCAAACCTGTTTGAATGTTGGCTATATGAACCCTGATGGTAACACTCAATCTTGATGTACAGTTCTCCTGTTGCTGACTGCATGCTGCTGCTCCCGCCAGCAGAGATTCACATAGTTCCAGCCATTGAGACAGTTTGACCTGATTTAACCTTGGAGAGTGTCAAATCTGTGCCCAGTTCTACTCTTAGCCAGCGTTTCCAATAAAACCAGTGGATAGTCAATGGAAACAGGAACACCACTTAATTTTCCTCCTCCCGAGATACAGAATATTGACGTTTCATTTTTGCACTTCATAGAAAAATTCAATAAGGCACTTGAAACCTCTAGCTTCTTGAAAAAAAGGACTGCCAGCTTGGTCAAGAATCAAGAAGTATGATGGTCTTTGTTTGTCCAGGATGCTTGAATTAAGAAACAGCAAGGTGAAACAAACCTTTGCTGAGGTAAAAGGTGGGGTAGGATATTTTGGGTTCGGGACTTCATTCTACTCAGGGGCTCTTCGAAGGCATCAACAGTACTCATGCAATGCTTAATTAGCAAGAGTTCTTTAAGTGGGGTTACTGGTTTACGGGGACAGGGTGGAGGCATGGGCTTAAGTAGAGTGATCTTTCCAAGGGCCGGTGCTGACTCGATAGGCCGAATGGCCTCATTCTGCACCGTAAATTCTATGAATCTTTATATCAATGTAAAGAGCAACATTCTCAGGTAGCAGGAATTTCTTTGGACATATTTCCTCTGGGTAAGGGAAGGAGAAATTGGTTTTCTGACTCACTGCAAAATGCAAATTTAAAGAAATGGGACATCGTGGGCAGGATTCTCCAATAATGGGGTTATGTCCCCACGCTGGCATGAAAACTTGCGGCAACCACTCCAGCGTCAATGGCCCCCGAAAGTGAGGTAGTCGTACCTTTCCAGGGGGCTAGGTTGGCGCCGGAGTGTTCCCGCAGCTACAACCGGTGCCGAATGGCCGCGCGAGGTCGCGAATGCACGGAACGGCCTGCGTATTTCCGCGCATGCGCAGAACGGCCGGCGTATTTCCACGCATGCGCGGGGGTTCCCTTCTTCTCTGCGCCGGCCCCCAGGCAATATGGCGGAGCCCTACAGGTGCCCAGCGTGGAGTAAAGTAGGCCCCCACTGGACCACCCGGCCCGCTGATCAGTAGGCCCCGATCGCGGGCCAGGCCACTGTGGGAGGCCCCCCCCCCCGGGTTGGATTCCCCCCCCCCCCCCCGCCTCCAGGACGGCCCCTGCCCACTCAACGTCCAGGTCCCGCTGTGTTGGAGGTGAGTAATCCTCGCTGGCGGGACTCGGCCGAACTCTTCGGCCACCCAGCCCATCATGGCCTGGTGACTACCCGGGGTGGCCGCTGTCAATGGCCCCCAACCGGCGTGGTGGGAATTCCGGCGGCGCCCGAGAAATGGAGACGGAGAATAGGGAAGCCGGCATCGGGACGGCGGGTCGGGATTCGCGCCTCCCCCACGGGGATTCTCCGACCCGGCGAAGGGTCGGAGAATCCCAGGCCATCTTAGTGACATTGAGATATGTCCCAGTTTTTGGTCACAAGTGGATGATTTGTCTGTTTCAACCTTTGATCTTGGGGACTTCCTATGGTGGCCATGGAGTGACTGACTGCATATTTGGTGGCACCCGCTCAATACGGAATTGTTTGGTCCTTTTTCCACCCGAGTTAGGGAGTGTTTGCTGGTGTGAGGTGCATGAGCACTGAGAGGTTGAAGTGGTCCTCCAGTGAGTCCAATTTGTGGTTTATCGGATGACGAGCGTAATGAGCAAGATGCAGCAGTCTGGCCGGGAGGTTTTACAAAGCGTGACAGAGGGAAAGATGGAGGGGTCTGGGGCGGCATTGCACACCCAGTGGTCTACTGAGTAACTGGTGGACGTTTGAATGCTGAGTCCCAGCAGCAGAGGCAAGAGGCCTCAGAGACCTAGCTAAGGTGGTGGAGCCGCTCAGGGCGGCTATTGAGACAGTGGAGCAGAGGCTGGAGGTGCAGAATTCGGCGCTCCAGAATGCAGAGGAGTAGGTGGTGAAACATGAGGACTGGCTGGCCTCTTTGGAGGCAGAGATGGTGCTCGTGGCTGAGGGCCAGAAGAGGCTGAGAGAGATGGTGGAGGACATGGAGAATTACTTCAGGAGGCAGAATCTCCAGATTAAGGGGCTGTCTGAAGGGGTTGAGGGAACACAGGCCACAAAGAGTATGTTCGGGAAGTTCGTGGAGGAGGGGCTCTTTGACCTTCCCTCCGAGTTGGATCGAGTGCACAGGGCATTGAGGAGGAGGGCGAAGGTGGGGAGAAGCCAAGGGCGATGGAGGTGCGATTGCATCGTTTTCTCAAGAAGGAGAAGATTCTAAGGTGGGTGAAGGAGATGAAAAAGTGCACCTGGGAAGGAAACGTTGTGCCTTTGTACCAGGACATGGGCGCGGTGTTGGCCAAGTGGTGGGCCATGTTCAATCGGATCAAGGCGGACCTCTATAAGGAAGGAGTGAAGTCTGGAGTGTTGTAACCTGCTGAGTCACGCACCAGAATCAAGAATTTTATTTTGAAACGCCGAAGGAGGTGAGTGAATGTTTGAGAGACCATGAATTGGGAGAGGTGTGAGGAAATTGAACTTTGGAGATGACAATACGGGGAATGTGGATGTGTATGCTGGTGGATTGTTGTATTTACTGTGTTTGGGTGCAGCGTAAGTAAGTGTTTTACTGGTCTTGGGGAATTGAGGATGAAGAGTGGCTGGGGGGGGAGGGGATAGGCAGCGGCCTTAAGTGGGGGTCACCATGCTAGCTGGTTGGCTAGTTAACGGGAGTAAAGTGGGGACACGATCTGTGGAAGGAGTGGTGAAGGGGGAGGTGGTTGGGTTGTCTTTTTCTTTGTTTATGGGGGGGGGTGGGAGTGGGGGCTGGGGGATTGCTGATGTGAGTGGAGTTGGTATGGGGTAGTTGGTTAAGGGGAGATGGCGGCTCATATCTTGGGAAGGGCCGGAGGGTGAGCGAGGCATGGACCTGGAGGAGCTGGTTAAAGAGGGCTATGGCTGATCAGCGAGGGGAGGAGGTGGGGAGCCCCCGAACCTGATAATTTCATGGAACATTCGGGGTTTGAATGGCCAGGTTAAAAGGTTTTCGCACATTTAAAGGGTTTGAAGGCGGACATTGTGTTTCTTCAGGAGACGCACCTGAAGTTGGGGGACGAGACGAGACTGAGGGAAGGCAGGGTAGGGCAGGTGTTCCATTCGGGGTTGGAAATGAAGACGAGGGGAGTGGCAGTGTTGATCAATAAGTGGGTGGCATTTGAGGTGGGAAGTAATGTGACTGACCCAGGGGCAGGTTTGTGATGGTGAGTGGGAAATTCGATGGACGCCGGTAGTGCTGGGTGAACGTTTATGCCCCAAATTGTGACGATGTGGAATCTCTGAGGCGGTTTGTTTGCAAAGATTCCGGACCTGGATACGCGCCGGCTGATTATGGGGGCGGACACTGCATCCTAGGTTGGACTGGTCCCTGACGGTTTCGGGCATGGCAAAGGAGCTGTTAGCATTTATGGAACACATCGGTGGGGTGGGGGGGGTGCAAACCCGTGGCGGTTTAAGAAGGAGAAGGAGTATTCGTATTTTTTGTACGCGCACCGGGTGTACTCCCGGATTGATTTCTTTGTCTTAGATAAGTTGCTGATGGTGGGGGTGGCTGGATGGGAGTATTCGGTGATTGTGGTGTCGGACCATGTGCCGCATTGGGTGGACTTGCGGATGGCGAAGGGGAAGCCCAGCGGTCACAGTGAGGTTGGATGTGGGGCTATTGGCGGATAAGGGGGTTTGTGAAAAGGTGTCAGTGGCCATCCGGAATATGTGAAGCAGAATAAAACAGGGGAGGTTTCCACCTCCATGCTGTAGGAGGCGCTGTAGGTGGTGATAATGGGGGAGCTTATCTTGATTTGGGCGCATGGGGAGAGGGTGGAGTGGGCTGAGAGGTTCAGGTTGGAGGACGCAATTTTGAGGGAGGAGCGGAGGTTACCGGATGTGCCTGAGGAGGTGCCACTAAAGGAGAGGCAGAGGCTTCAGATGGAGTTTAAGCAGGTGTCCATGGGGAAGGCAGTAGGGCAATTGCGTAGAGCCAGAGGGCCAATTTATGAGTACGAGGAGAAGTGAGCAGAATGCTTGTGCACCAGCTGAGGAAGCAGGCGGCGGTGAGGGAGATTGGGAGGTTGAGAGATGATGGGAGTATGGTGGTATTGGAACCGGAGAGGGTGAACGAGGGTTTTGAGGCTTGTTGATGTAGGCGGGGAAAGCCCCAGGTGCGGATGGATTCCCAGTCGAGTTCTATAAGACGTTTGGGTAGGAGCTGGGGCTCCTGCTAGTCGAGATGTATAATGTGTCGATGGAGAGGGGAGAGCTTCCCCCACGCTGTCTAAGGCTTTGAGATCGCTTATGTTAAAGAAAGACAAGGACCCAGAGCAGCGTGGATCGCGCCGCCCGATCTTGCTGTTGAATGTGGATGCAGACAGATGATTGTGTGCCGGGGTGTGATAGGTGAGGTCCAGTCGAGATTTGTGTTGGTGCAGCAGCTGTACGGAGGTTAATTAATGTATTATGATGCTATTGGAGGGCCAAGAAGTTGACATGGTTGTGGCGATGGAGAAAGTTTTGACCGGGTGGAGTCGGCGTTCTTTTTTAAGGGCTGGGAGGTTCAGGTTTGGGCAGGGATTTGTGGACGGGTTTCGGCTGCTGTATAAGGAACCTAAGGTGAGTGTTCGGACTAACAAAATCAGCTCAGAGCACTTTGGGTTGCACCATAGGACAAGGCAGAGGTGCCCGCTCTCCCCGTTGGTCTTTGCTCTGGCGATTGAGTCATTGGCAATAGCGCTTATGGGCTTGAGTAGGATATTGAGTCGGGGGGAGGGGGGTTTGAGCACCGAGTTTCTTTGTATGCGGATTTTCTCCTGCTGTACATTTCGGACGGGGTCAGGAGATTCGACAGAGTCATGGGGATTTGGGGGGAGTTTGGCCACTTTTTGGGTTACACGTTTAACATGGGGAACAGTGAGATATTCTCAATTAATGCTTGGGGACAGGAGAGGAGATTGGGGGAGTTGCTTCTCCGTTTGGTATGGGTGGGCTTTCATTACCTTGAGATACCGGTGGCGTGGAGTTGGACGCAGCTGCAAAAGTTGAACTTGGCGCAGTTCTACAAGAGAATGAAGGCAGGCATGAAGAGATGGGATGTGCTGCCATTGTCATTGGCTGGTCAGGTCCAGATGGTAAAGATGACGGTTTTGCCAAAGTTTTTGTTTATGTTCCAGAACCTCACGATTTTTGTGCCCATGTCCTTTTTTAGGAAGGCTTATGGCATGATTTTGAGGGTGGTGAAGGTTCTGCGGGTTAGGAGGGTGTTCTTCAAGAGATGGATTTAAATTTAGATTTATTGTCACCGAGGTACAGTAAGAGGTATTGTTCTGCATACAGTCCAGACAGATAATTACATACATGAAAAACAGGACATACAATAAATACACAATGTAAATACATAGACACAGGCATCGGGTGAAGCATATAGTGCTACTTAGCAGAGAATATATGTGGCGAGTCAGTTCAGTCCTTAAGAGGGTCATTCAGGAGTCTGGTAACAGCGGGGAAGAACCTGTTTTTGAATCTGTTAATGCATGTTCTCAGATTTTTGTATCTTCTGCCCGATGGAAGAGGTTGGAAGAGAGAATAACCCGGATGGGAGGGGTCTTTGATTATGTTGTCCGCTTTCCCAAGGCAGCGGGAGGTGTAGACAGAGCCAAAGGATGGGAGGCAGGTCCGCGTGATGCACTGGGCTGTGTTCACGACTCTCTGTAGTTTCTTATGATCTTGGGTCGAGCAGTTGCCATACCAGGCTGTAATGCAGGCAGATAGGATACTTTCTATGGCGCATCTGTAAACATTGGTGAGAGTCAATGTGAACATGCCGAATTTCCTTAGTTTCCTGAGGAATTATAGGCGCTGTTGTGTTTTCTTGGTCGTAGCGAATTTTCAGTGAGGGCCCTTCCTGGGTCAGAGGATACCTGATCAGTATGGGTGGGAAAGCACGGGGTGGGGGGGGGGGTTTCTGAGTTGTGCGCCATCAAAACTACAGGAAGCCAGCAATTCTTACTGAGTGCCTTGCCCACTGTTTGTCAAGTATCAGATGCAGTGTGATGAAGTCCTTCAATGGCCATTGATTGGCCTAAGGGCTTCAATTAGCCTCTGAGTGGGAACGTTGACTTTGGCCTTCCCAAATCCTGACTTAATTGGTGGGGGAGTGGGTGGGGGGGAGAGCCATTGAGGGATAGAGAGGTGCACTGTGAAAGCAACGGGTACTCTGCCCGTCATATTGCCCACTGATTCAGTGGTAACCCTCGGACCTCCTAGCCTGCTCCTGGCGAAGGTTGGGAGTGAAGGAGAATAACACCTGGCTGAAATCCTGAAAATGGAGTTTGTAGCACTTGCTGAGCATAATTTTCCTGTGCCTGGTCCAAAATATGTCCTTTACCTTTTACAATCAAAAAACAGATTAACTGATGATTCACCTCAGTGCTCTTTGGCACATTACCAGTATAGAATGGTTGATGCCTTTGCTAAGTTATTACAGAATGGAATTAGCCTTGTAAAGCATAAATCTATAAGGACAAAGATCTGGAATGAACCATACTCTTCCTCGATCCTGCTCCATTTAATAGGACTATGGTTAATTTTCAATCTTCATTCCACCTTCCTGCCATATCCCTTTGTGCCAAATGAAAATCTTTCCAGTCACCTCTTATTGACAGAATAAAGTATTACGTAAATGAAAGTGTATTATAGAAATGGTGGCATGGTGGAACAATGGTTAACACTGCTGCCTCACAGTGCCAGGGTCCCGCGTTCCATTTCGACCTTGGGCGACTGTCTGTGTGGAGTTTGAACGTTCTCCCAGTTTCCTCCAGGTGCTCCGGTTTCCTCCCACAGTCCAAAGATGTGCAGGTTAGGCGGATTGACCATGCAAAATTGCTCCTTGATTTGATTTGATGTATTGTCACATGTACCGAAGTACAGAGAAAAGTATTTTTCTGCGGCCGAGGGAACGTACACAGTATGTACATAGTAGACAAAGAGAATAATCAACAGAAAACATTGACAACGGTACATCAACAAACAGTGATTGGTTACAGTACAGAACAAGGGGCCAAACAAAGCAAATACATGAGCAAGAGCAGCATAGGGCGTCGTGAATAGTGTTCTTACAGGGAACAGATCAGTCCGAGGGGGAGTCGTTGAGGAGTCTTGTAGCTGCGGGGAAGAAGCTGTTCCTATGTCTGGATGTGTGGGTCTTCAGACTTCTGTACCTTCTGCCTGATGGAAGGGTCTGCAAGAAGGCAATGCCTGGGTTGGAGAGGTCTCTGATAATGCCGTCTGCCTTTCTGAGGCAGCGTATGGTGTATACAAAATCAATGTGAGGGTGGCAAGCTTGTGTGATGCGATGGGCTGAGTTCACCACACTCTGCAGTTTCTTGCGTTCTTAGACCGAGCAGTTGCCAGACCAGGCTGTGATGCAGCCGGATAGGATGCTCTCAATCGCACATCTGTAGAAGTTTGTGAGGGTCGATGCAGACATGCCAAATTTCTTTAGCTTCCGTAGGAAGTAGAGACGTTGTTGGGCTTTCTTGACTGATGCATCAATGTGAGTGGACCAGGACAGACTGTTGGTGATGGCAACCCCCAGGAACTTAAAGCTAGCGATCATCTCTGCTTCGGAGCCATTGATGCAGACGGGAGTGTGTAGTGCTACGCTTCCTGAAGTCGATGTGCTTGGTCTTCCCGACATTTAGAGAGAGGTTGTTTACGGTACACCATGCAACCAAGTGATTTATCTCCCTCCTGTAGTCTAATTCGTCGTTGTTTAAGATACGGCCCACCACAGTCGTAACATTAAATTTTGCCACACAGTCATGTGTGTAGGGAGTACAGTAGGGAACTGAGCAGACATCCTTGTGGGGCCCCGGTGTTGAGGACTAATGTGGAGGAGGTGCTGTTGCCTATCCTGACAGATTGCGGTCTGTTGGTGAGGAAGTCAAGGATCCAGCTGCACAGGGAGGGGTCAAGTCCAATATTGCAGAAATTGATTATTAGTCTTGTCGGGATAATGGTGTTGAAGGCGGAGCTGTAGTCGATGAACAGCAGTCTTACATAGGTGTCCTTGTCAAGGTGTTCGGGCGTTGATTGCACACCCAGGGAGATAGCATCTGCTGTGGATCGGTTGTGGTGATAGACAAACTGCAATGTGTCATAATATCCACTCATGTATATAATGAGATGCAGACAGGCAGTGGTTGACACACAGGATGACCAGTAAGCACACAACACAGTGCAGCCAATCACCAGACAGGACACTACCACTAGAAAGCCAGAGGGCACTAGGTTTCCCGCTCTCTCTGGACCCAGCCACTGAGACAGTCAGAGTCCACAAGCTAGCACAGTGCAAACACCATGCGGTAGCCAGTAAGTCTGGTCAGCCTACTAAAAGGTCTCCAGTCAGTTCAGTATAGTGTCGACCCACATCTGAATATGTATATCAGTTCTATCATTGAATAAAACAGTGTTGGATCTTCTCCAGTGTTAGACGTCTGTTTCCAGCTTCCCTGCATCGAAGGCAGTCCACATCGAACCTACCTGCCTAACACATCATGGTACCGGAGTGATACTGATCTTGACAGACCTATCTCGAGTGAATCAGCATTGACCAGCAAGCAGCCATCCGGTGAAATGGAAAACATCCAGCCTCCTCCGCAGCTCCACATCTCCGGCAACCTCGGCGCCAACTGGAAAATCTTCAAGCAAAAGTTCCTCTTGTACATCGAGGCCTCCGACCTTGAAGCAGCATCAGATGCCAGGAAGATCGCGCTATTTCTCTCCATCACGGGGTACCACACCATCCACAACTCCCTTACGTTCGCTGAGGCGAAGACAAAACTAAATTCAAAACAGTCCTGCTGAAGTTCGACAGCCACTGTGACACTGAGGTGAATGAGAGCTTTGAACGGTACATTTTTCAGCAGAGGTTTCAGGGTATGGATGAACCTTTTCAGTCCTTCGTGACCCATCTCTGCATCCTCACGCAGTCATGTAACTATGACTCGACGGCTGATTCCATGATCCGGGATCAGATCGTTTTCGGAGTCTACACCGACTCCTTTCGGCAGCAGCTCCTGAAAGTCAAACAGTTGACCCTCTCTGTCGCTATCGAGACGTGCGTTGTCCATGAGCATGCTAAGAATCGTTACTCCCACATCAGGGCGGCAGAAATTGCAAAGCTGGCTTCCCACGAGGCGGAATGGGTGCAGGTCATTGCACAAATGCAGGGCCTGAGCATCGAGGAGAGTGGCCGTTTCGCGCGCTTTACCCAGGTCCCTGCGCATGCGCGCCACGACCGAGTGGACGACGAGCCCGACAACCCGACTGCGCAGGTGCATACGTCGACCGACCGCACTGTGCATGCGCGATGGCGCACGGAACGCGCTGACGTCGGCGTCATGGCATGTCCGAATTGTGGCTCCGCCCATTTAAAGCGTCAATGTCCGGCAAAAGGACACCAGTGTCTACAGTGTGGCAAGCTTGGCCATTACGCAACCCTTTGCAGATCTGCTCCACCGCTCAGCAGCCAGCGATCCCAGCTGCATCGCAGAAGTGTCCGCTCAATACAACAAGGCATGCCAGATTCTGATCCCGACAGCCCAATGGACCCTGATGCTGAGTGCCTCAAGTCCCCATGCCGGGTGCCTCAAGTCCCCATACCACATGCGTTGCCTTCCACCACAACGGCGAAACGCCTCTCGATCCTCAGTGTGGATCCCGACGATGAGTGGTGTGCTGTCCTCACAGTTAACAAGGCTCGCATCCGATTTAAACTGGACACCGGCGCATCAGCGAACCTCATCTCAAAATCCAACCTCGACACCATCCGCGCTAGACCAAGCATTCTTCCAATGGCCTGCCAGCTCCTTGACTACAATGGCAATGCCATAGCTGCCAGTGGCTCCTGTCAACTAGGGGTATCCAACAAGGCGATCAAGGCAACACTGCGGTTTGAAATCGTCGGGCCTGACAGAGCGTCCCTGCTCGGTGCTCGAGCCTGCAAGCTCCTGAACCTGGTTCAGCGAGTCCACACCATGTCATCATCACCGGTGACGGCCTCGCCTGATGGAAACTTGCAAGCCAACATAGATGACATTATCACACAGTACCACAGCATATTCGATGGAATGGGCGCGCTTCCATACCGATATAAAATCCTGCTCAAGCCGAATGCCACCCCTGTAATTCATGCACCACGCCAAGTGCCGGCACCCCTCAAGGATCGTCTGAAGAATCAATTCCAGAATCTCCAAGACCAGGGCATCATATCGAAGGTCACAGAGCCAACAGACTGGGTCAGCTCCATGGTCAGCATAAAGAAGCCGTCAGGGGAGCTTCGCATTTGCATTGACCCTAAGAATCTAAATCGCAACATCATGCAGGAGCATTACCTGATACCAAAACGTGAAGAGTTGACCAGTGAGATGGCGCATGCCAAATTCTTTACTAAGCCTCCAAGGGTTTTTGGCAAATACAGCTGGATGCCTCCAGTCGCAAGCTGTGCACGTTCAACTACTGCTACAGCCGGATGCCTTTTGGGATCATATCTGCCTCCAAAGCATTTCACTGCATCATGGAGCAGATGATGGAGGTCATCGAGGGGGTGCGAGTATACGTTGACGACATAATTATCTGGTCCACAATGCCCCAGGAACACAGCGCTCGCCTCAAGAAGTTATTCCAGAGAATTCATGAACATGGTCTCCAGCTCAGGGCCAAGTGCTCATTTGGTCAATCGGATATTAAGTTCCTGGGTGACTGCAGCATGGTGGCGCAGTGGGTTAGCCCTGCTGTCTCACGGCGCCGAGGCCCCAGGTTCGATCCCGGCTCTGGGTCACTGTGCATGTGGAGTTTGCACATTCTCCCCGTGTTTACATGGGTTTCGCCCCCACAACACAAAGATGTGCAGGATAGGTGAATTGAACACGCTAAATTGCCCCTTAATTGGAAAAAAATGAATTGGGTACTCTAAATTTACAACAACAAAAAAAGCTCCTGGGTGACCACATCTCACAGCAGGGCGTGCGGCCAGATGCCGACAAGACTAGGCGAACAACGCCATGAAGACCCCGGAGGACAAGAAGGCGGTCCTCCGCTTCCTCGGGATGGTCAACTTTCTCGGGAAATTCATTCCCAATATGCATCCCACACCACGACCCTCCGCCATCTCATCAAGAAGTCGACGGAATTCCAGTGGTTGCCCACGCATGAAGAGGAATGGCGTGAGCTGAAAGCAAAGCTCACCACAGGCCCGGTTCTAGCATTCTTCGACCCAACGAAGGAAACTGAAATATCGACTGATGCAAGCCAGGACGGCATTGGGGCGGTGCTCCTTCAGCGAGATGACTCCTCATCCTGGGCTCCAGTGGCGTATGCCTCCAGAGCCATGACGCCCACTGAGCAACAGAACGCTCAGATTGAGAAGGAGTGTCTGGGCCTCCTGACAGGGATAGTCAAATTTCACGACTACATTTACGGCCTGCCAAAATTCACGGTAGAAACGGACCACAGGCCTCTAGTCCATATAATCCAGAAGGATTTAAGTGACACGACACCTCGGTTACAGCGAATTCTTCTTAAGCTACGCCGCTACAACTTCGAACTTGTCTACACAGCAGGCAAAGAGCTGATCGTTGCAGATGCCCTATCCAGGTCCATTACCACACCGTGTGAACAAAGTGACTTAATCTGCCACATAGAAGCGCAAGTGCAGTTGTGTGCCACCAACCTTCCGGCCTCTGACGAACGGTTGGTCCAAATTCGTGAGGAGACGGCCAAGGATCCTCTGCTGCAGCGCATGATGCAGCACCTTACCAATGGCTGGCAGAAGGGACAATGTCCCCAGTTCTATAACGTTAAAGACGACCTGACGGTGGTGGAGGGATTCCTTCTGAAACTCGACAAGATCGTAATTCCTCACAGCATGCGGGCTATGGTGCTGGGCCAACACCATGAGGGTCACCTTGGGGTCGAGAAATGCCGACGCAGAGCTCGGGAGGCAGTCTATTGGCCGGGCATCAGCCAGGACATTGCCGACACAGTCCTCAACTGCCCTACCTGTCAGAAATTTCAACCAGTTCAACCCAAGGAAACGCTGCAACAGCACGAGATCGTGACCTCGCCGTGGTCCAAAGTAGGTGTAGACCTTTTCCACGCCAAGGGGCTTGATTACGTAGTCCTGGTCGACTACTTCTCCAGTTACCCAGAAGTGGTGAAACTGTCCGACCTCACGTTGAAGGCTGTAATCAAAGCCTGCAAAGAAACGTCCGCCAGGCATGGTGGGGTGGGTGCCGGGGAGTTGGTCGCGACGGGGGTCCACAGAGCCCAAGGGGCTGCCGCGCGGTTGGGGCCGTAGGCACGGGCGTTTTGGGGGGCCACATCAAGGGAGGCCGCAAGGGCCCGTGCCTCTGAGAGTCTTAGTGACTCTCTTTCTAAAAGTCTCTGACGAATTTGGGGAGAGTTCATACCTGCCACGAATGCATCACGAATTAGCAGGTCTGTGTGTGGGCAGTTGCAGCCTCGTCCCAAAATCAGCAGCGCGCCGTAGAATTCGTTGAGCGATTCTCCGGGAATTTGCCGTCTCATCACAAGTTGGTGGTGCGCGTAGACCTGGTTTACGGGCCAAACGTAGATGCCCTTCAGCAATGCGAACGCCGTCGGGAAATCCTCTGCGTCTTCTATTAGTGAGTAAATTTCCGGGCTTACCGTCGAATGCAGGATCTGCATTTTCTGCACTTCCGTGATCCGGCCGGGGGCCGTTCGAAGGTAGCCTTCGAAGCATGCTTGCCAGTGTTTGAACACGGCCGCCGAGTTCGCTGCATGGGGGCTGATCCGCAGGCACTCCGGGGCGATCCGGAGCTCCATAGTCTTTTAAGCTCGCTTAATAAATTGTAGCGCACAATGACTTACGCGAGACGAGAAGCGATGAAGTCTATCTAGGCTATATTAAGCGAGACTTGTCCCCAGCAGCTCAGCAACAGAATGAGGCTGCGGGGAGAAGCTCGAGCTCTTATACTCCGCCTTCAGGGCGGAGCCAGAAGTCGGCAGATCCAACCAGGACCCGGGACCTGTCAGCCAATAGCCTCTCGGCTTCACAGGTACCACATTACCCCTAATACATACCACCACACTTGTGTTTAAGCTGGGAGATGTGTTGGTGATATTGAAAATGACCATACTAGTGACAGTAGTTTCAACCGTTCATATCATTAACGATAAAAGAGGCCCAGGCTCTGGAGATAACACGCCTGCCTTGGAGCCAGCAGTTCGAGTTCCACCCCAGGGGATGGTGATCAAGGAGTCTGCATGATGCAATTCAACAATGTGATAATCAGCTTGCAAACCCTTCCAACAATTCCCACATGGAAAGATGGATGTATGTTTATGAAAATATTCAACAAACATTAGCTACAAATGAATATTACAGTTCTTACGCCAGCCTTTTGGTACCAATACTAATTTATGCAACGTGCATTCGGGAAGTCCTGATGAAGCCTTCCTGCATTTTAATATTTTGTATCAATTGTTTTAAATTAAATTGTTTCCCTGCATATTGGCTTTCTCCTGTTTTTTCTAAATCGATTATTACTGAAACATGACTCATTTTAAGCCAGTGGTGGGAAACCTCCGGTCCGGGGACAACATGGAGCCCATCAGGTTTCTGAGTATGGGCCACGAGACATTTTGTTGACCGTGGCCCACACACAAAGTTGCCACATTTCATAGATTTCCACCCAAGTAGCTTTTTCCCTATCGGTATGACTGAAGTGATCTGCATGGAAAGCAAGGACAAGTGGAGTGAGGCGTTGACTGTGAAAGCTGTGCACTCCCTCTGCATCAATCAAGCATCAATATTTATTGCGGTTTTACCACTTGAAGTTGCTGATTGTTTTATTAATGCATGACTGATTAATCATTTTCTCTAACGTGATGAAATATCCAGCGTGCATTGCATATATTTAATCTTATTCAAGGTTCTTGGTTAGTGAGCAAGCCCGGTTTCAATCTTGCAGCCACTCATGTGCCCCACTCACTAGCCTAGGTTGTCCATTATTGTTTTAAGCCCTGAGCCAGAGCTGCAAGCCAATTTCTCCTCATCGTCGGCCAATGTTACTCTAAAGTGATTACAATTGTGCTTGTACTGCTCCTGGTTAATTTTAGATTTACATTGCCCACATTGTTCTCATGAGCCTTTTAATTTTCAAGCAATTTTAACATTCATGATTCATACAATGAAATTAAGATGCAGCTTTGTACCTTCTTAGCCTCTCTTATGAATTGTCAGTAGTCACACAATTAGGAGTTTAGCAATTATTGATATCACCATATAGTAATAAAGCTACTCCTGATCTTTGTGTAACCATTACTGTAATGTTAACAATTATTTTCAGTGTCAGGGTGGATAGTGCAAAAAATATATATATCATTCCCTGGACCTGCTGAGTTACACATACACAGTGGATCTCCATTATCTTTCAACTAATTAGCTGCCATGCTAATTATCTGGCAGAATATTTACAGAACAAAGCCTGCAAAGCTTCTCTTGTTACTTGAACAGTATTTCTTTCCCTTGTGAAAAATAATCCTTTATTTTAGCATTGACCTTAAAGTTGGGTTATAAACCTCGGGGTGGCCAGTCTAGTTTTTATTATTTTTTTGCTTGCTAATCCAAAAACTCAGATATTTACTAAAATGGCTGACGCCACACTGCTCATGGTTTAAAACATAATGGTTTAGGTGCCGTTTGCATCAGGAAATATACGGGAGGGTTTAAACTAGTATGGCAGGGGGGTGGGCACGGGAGCAATAGGTCAGAAGGTGAGAGCGTTGAGGGAGAACTAGGGAATATGGACAGTGTGGCTCTGAGGCAGAGCAGACGGGGAGAAGTTGCTGAACACAGCGGGTCTGGTGGCCTGAAGTGCATATGTTTTAATGCAAGGAGCATTACGGGTAAGGCAGATGAACTTCGAGCTTGGATTACTACTTGGAACTATGATGTTGTTGCCATTACAGAGACCTGGTTGAGGGAAGGGCAGGATTGGCAGCTAAACGTTCCAGGTTTTAGATGTTTCAGGCGGGATAGAGGGGGATGTAAAAGGGGAGGCGGAGTTGCGCTACTTGTTCAGGAGAGTATCACAGCTATACAGCGAGAGGACACCTCAGAGGGCAGTGAGGCTATATGGGTAGAGATCAGGAATAAGAAGGGTGCAGTCACAATGTTGGGGGTATACTACAGGCCTCCCAACAGCCAGCAGGAGATAGAGGAGCAGATAGGTAGACAGATTTTGGAAAAGAGTAAAAACAACAGGGTTGTGGTGATGGGAGACTTCAACTTCCCCAATATTGACTGGGACTCACTTAGTGCCAGGGGCTTAGACGGGGCAGAGTTTGTAAGGAGCATCCAGGAGGGCTTCTTAAAACAATATGTAAACAGTCCAACTAGGGAAGAGGCGGTACTGGACCTGGTATTGGGGAATGAGCCCGGCCAGGTGGTAGATGTTTCAGTAGGGGAGCATTTCGGTAACAGTGACCACAATTCAGTAAGTTTTAAAGTACTGGTGGACAAGGATAAGAGTGGTCCGAGGATGAATGTGCTAAATTGGGGGAAGGCTAATTATAACAATATTAGGCGGGAACTGAAGAGCATAGATTGGGGGCGGATGTTTGAGGGCAAATCAACATCTGACATGTGGGAGGCTTTCAAGTGTCAGTTGATAGGAATACAGGACAGGCATGTTCCTGTGAGGAAGAAAGACAAATACGGCAATTTTCGGGAACCTTGGATGACGAATGATATTGTAGGCCTCGTCAAAAAGAAAAAGGAGGCATTTGTCAGGGCTAAAAGGCTGGGAACAGACGAAGCCTGTGTGGCATATAAGGAAAGTAGGAAGGAACTTAAGCAGGGAGTCAGGAGGGCTAGAAGGGGTCATGAAAAGTCATTGGCAAATAGGGTTAAGGAAAATCCCAAGGCTTTTTACACTTACATAAAAAGCAAGAGGGTAGCCAGGGAAAGGGTTGGCCCACTGAAGGATAGGCAAGGGAATCTATGTGTGGAGCCAGAGGAAATGGGCGAGGTACTAAATGAATACTTTGCATCAGTATTCACCAAAGAGAAGGAATTGGTAGATGTTGAGTCTGGAGAAGGGGGTGTAGATAGCCTGGGTCACATTGTGATCCAAAAAGACGAGGTGTTGGGTGTCTTAAAAAATATTAAGGTAGATAAGTCCCCAGGGCCGGATGGGATCTACCCCAGAATACTGAAGGAGGCTGGAGAGGAAATTGCTGAGGCCTTGACAGAAATCTTTGGATCCTCGCTGTCTTCAGGGGATGTCCCGGAGGACTGGAGAATAGCCAATGTTGTTCCTCTGTTTAAGAAGGGTGGCAGGGATAATCCCGGGAACTACAGGCCGGTGAGCCTTACTTCAGTGGTAGGGAAATTACTGGAGAGAATTCTTCGAGACAGGATCTACTCCCATTTGGAAGCAAATGGACGTATTAGTGAGAGGCAGCACGGTTTTGTGAAGGGGAGGTCGTGTCTCACTAACTTGATAGAGTTTTTCGAGGAGGTCACTAAGATGATTGATGCAGGTAGGGCAGTAGATGTTGTCTATATGGACTTCAGTAAGGCCTTTGACAAGGTCCCTCATGGTAGACTAGTACAAAAGGTGAAGTCACACGGGATCAGGGGTGAACTGGCAAGGTGGATACAGAACTGGCTAGGCCATAGAAGGCAGAGGGTAGCAATGGAGGGATGCTTGTCTAATTGGAGGGCTGTGACCAGTGGTGTTCCACAGGGATCAGTGCTGGGACCTTTGCTCTTTGTAGTATATATAAATGATTTGGAGGAAAATGTAACTGGTCTGATTAGTAAGTTTGCAGACGACACAAAGGTTGGTGGAATTGCGGATAGCGATGAGGACTGTCTGAGGATACAGCAGGATTTAGATTGTCTGGAGACTTGGGCGGAGAGATGGCAGATGGAGTTTAACCTGGACAAATGTGAGGTAATGCATTTTGGAAGGGCTAATGCAGGTAGGGAATATACAGTGAATGGTAGAACCCTCAAGAGTATTGAAAGTCAAAGAGATCTAGGAGTACAGGTCCACAGATCACTGAAAGGGGCTACACAGGTGGAGAAGGTAGTCAAGAAGGCATACGGCATGCTTGCCTTCATTGGCCGGGGCATTGAGTATAAGAATTGGCAAGTCATGTTGCAGCTGTATAGAACCTTAGTTAGGCCACACTTGGAGTATAGTGTTCAATTCTGGTCGCCACACTACCAGAAGGATGTGGAGGCTTTAGAGAGGGTGCAGAAGAGATTTACCAGAATGTTGCCTGGTATGGAGGGCATAAGCTATGAGGAGCGATTGAATAAACTCGGTTTGTTCTCACTGGAACGAAGGAGGTTGAGGGGCGACCTGATAGAGGTATACAAAATTATGAGGGGCATAGACAGAGTGGATAGTCAGAGGCTTTTCCCCAGGGTAGAGGGGTCAATTACTAGGGGGCATAGGTTTAAGGTGAGAGGGGCAAAGTTTAGAGTAGATGTACGAGGCAAGTTTTTTACGCAGAGGGTAGTGGGTGCCTGGAACTCACTACCGGAGGAGGTAGTGGAGGCAGGGACGATAGGGACATTTAAGGGGCATCTTGACAAATATATGAATAGGATGGGAATAGAAGGATACGGACCCAGAAGTGTAGAAGATTGTAGTTTAGTCGGGCAGTATGGTCGGCACGGGCTTGGAGGGCCGAAGGGCCTGTTCCTGTGCTGTACATTTCTTTGTTCTTTGTTCTTTGTTTGTATATACAAATAGCAGCTAAGCAGGTCTATCTTATTTTGCATTGTTAAACTTACCACCATTGAGTGGCACTCTTTGTGATGGCAACATTAGGAATGGGGGTATGCAGGGAATTGCATTGGACAAGCAAGCAATCTTGTGAACTTGGGAGGCCTGCTTCTTCCAGTTGTCCATGATTAAGCTGTGAATTGGTTTTCCCGAGCAAGCAACCTGTGGAAGGAAAGCATTGATTGAAAAGTGGTTGACATGCCTGACATCGTCTATGGAAGCCTGGAGAGAATGAGAGTTAAAGGGCACGATTCTACGTTGCCCGACGCTGATATCATAATCGATGATCGGGCAGAGAATCGATTCCGATGGCAAAATCGTGGTCGGCGCCGGTTTGACGGCAGTCAGCCTCCTCCGAAATGCCGGCCTCGTGTCGTGCACCAGGCGCCTTTGCAACGGCATTGGCACATCATCGGCCAGTCCTCCCACGATGCTCTGCCCCAATGGGCCAAGTTCTCGATGGCACAGGGCACGTGTGGTCTCAGCTGTGCGGGAACCCGGCGTGGTGGCTGCGGACTGTATCAAGCACCGCCACACTCGGCAGGGATCCGTGCCACTGGCCGGGAGGGCTTCTGCGAGGGCTCAGGGGTCTGGGGGGTTGGTCAGAGGGTGGCTAGGGGGTGGACTGTAGGGTCCCAGATGGCGGGTCGGGTCTGCACACGGCCAGCATGACCACTCCAGGTCTTCAGCCCTGCGCATGCGTGGCCAGGGACCTGAATATTCTCCGGCCATTTTCAGCGAGGGAGGTGTGAGTTTCTCCCGGCGCTGGGGCTAGTCCCTCACCAGTCCCGGAATCGGTGAGGGTTTCATGCCAGTTTTATGGTGGTAAAAGACCACACATGCTCCGCTGGCATCAGTACTTAGCCGCTGAAATGGAGAATCCATCCTCTCCAACAACGCACAGTAGAGGGGCGATGACCTGGAGGAGGAGGATGAGAAAGAAGGGCATGCGAGGAGGATGCAGGGGAGGGGGACAATAAGCAGTACATGGGGCCTAGGCACACGGCGGGATGCCCTGATCGCCTGCAGCTTCACCGACTAGGAGGGATTGGGTGGAGTGTGGGGGGTGGGGGGGGTGGGGGGTGGGGGTGGGGGGGGGGGGGGGGGGAGGGGGGGGTGATGCTGGCCAGGAGCGTGGACACCACATCCCAAACCCACACACCCTCACCTCCCGCACAGCCAAAACACACGCCTGCACACCCCTCCGTTATACATATTTGCAGAGCCACGAGCTGGGAGTCCTGGGTTGGCATTAACAACGGGTCTGGTCCAAAGGATGGAGGATGATGACAACCTGCTCTGCGATCAGCTCTAGTGCCCCACATTGTATGACAACGTCTGACCTATGCCCACAGTAGCACCTTCCACCTGGGTGATCCCAGCATGCGAACTGGCCAGTCCATCACACAGCCCCGTTGATTCCCTGGGCTGGGGGTGTTGGGGACGGTCAGGGCATGAGGTGGGGGGGGGGGGGGTTAGGGATGGTCCTCCCATGGGGCAGGTACTGGTTTCCACCACCCCCTAGCCAGCCCGGACCAGCCCACCCCCACACCCATCAGACAGAACACCGAGGCAGGTTGTAATAGTGGTAACAGGTGTTTATTGTGAACAAATATATAACATCTGTACATAACCAAGCCCCTATAACTAAACTATGCCCTGCACCCATGCCAACCTAACTGGTATCTAACTTTCTGGCATTATGGGCCCTAACACTACACCTAGGTGGTCCCCAGATGGTACAGCAGGAGTGGGGGCAGCCTGCTGCGACTCCTGCCCAGGGTCCTCGTTGGCGCGCGTCTCCTGGAGCGACCCGGCCTAGATATGCCCGGCCGCTGCTTGCTGCTCGGGTGTCCCAGGTGCCGTGGTGCCACCATGTCCTGCCTGCTGCCCACCAGATGCACCAGGGATAGGAGGGGAGGAGTGCGGGATGCTGCGGTGTTCTGGCACCTCCCCTGCGGGAGTCACCGGCACGAGCCCCATCACCCCCTCCTCCGTTGGTTGCCCGATGGCCCACGGGCTACTCCATGGGATGGGGGTGCGAGCGGAGACATGCCCTGACGCTACCCCGCCACAGGCACTGCCAGTCCTGGAGGCCCGCTCTGGTCTCGACCAGGGTCTGCACGCTTGCAGCACAGGGATTGGACAATCTCTGCCTGGGACTGCACCACAGCACGCTGCTACCACCCTGTGGATATGTGCCACATCAGCAAGCGACTGGCCCACCTTCCTCTGGGACTGGCCACCCTGCCCAGTGTCAGCACAACGCCGGCCAATGCCTGGGCAATGCCGCTGAGGTTCCCAGCCATGGCCTGCTGTGACTGGGCCATGCTGAGGAGCGCCGCTGCAATGTCCAAGTGGCTCTGGCTTGTGAGAGGGCAGCCCTGTCCTGGGCCTCAGCCACCACCTGCACAAAATGTCCCAGGCCTTAGACACGCTGATCCAGAACTGAAACCGTCACCCCCAATTCCTCCACCATGGACGACACCCGTACGGTGTCGGCCTGGGTGGCACGCATGACTGGCACCACTCCCTGCTCCTGCACGCAGGTGGACTCCTCCACCTGCGCCTGCAGGTGCTGGAAGCTGGCCGTCATCCCCTCTTGTGGTCCCTGGGTTCCTGACTGCACCTGCACTGTGGCTGGGACTGGATGTTCCAGAAGCCCAGGACCCGTCTGGACGGCAGCTGGTTCCTGGGGCAGGCCTGCCCCCTGACCATCCGGCCCCTCGGTTGCTCCTGCCTCCACTTGCTGTACTGGATGAGATGTCTGGTGCGCACCAGATAGTGTCCACGGGGCCTCTCCACTAATGTGCCCAACCGAGGTGATCATCTCTGGGATGGTGAAGGGTGTAGGAGATAGCTGTGACGGAAAGTCAGTATCCTCCTCCGACCCGAGCTCCAGGGTGTCCTGAGTCTCAGGCGGAGGGCTGGTTTTCGGGTTGCTCTCTGCTGCCTGGGGGGCACCAGCTCAGCCACTGGCTGGGAGCGGGGGACTCTGGATAGACCAGCTCCATCTCCGGCAGGTCCTGCAAGACACAAGACAAACTGTACGATTAGACAGCGGGCTGGGGTGTGGGGGGGGGTTGCTGCTTAGGGGGTTGAGGAGGTGAGGAGGGTGAGGGTGTTAGGGGGTAAGGGGGATGAAGGGGTGAGGGGATGTGGGGCGAGGATTGTGTGTGGGGGAGGTTGTCGACACACGCGCTATGGCCAACCGCTACTCCACGGGCCTCACCTGCTTGCCCATGACCGCACTCCACCCCGGCAACATTCTTTTCCTCTGGACCACCGCCCATGTTCAGGGCCTTCTGATCGGGCATGGTGATGGGCTGCAGTTCCGCTGATCCCCCTCCGGTCTTTTTCCGCTCCTGATGGTTGTGGGCGGCCTTCTCCTGGGGCGAGGGGGAGGTGGGAAACACATCCAACAGAGCATTTAGACGGTCCAACTCATGCAGCCTAGGTGTTGGGTAGATGGTGGCCTCAGTGGCCAGGGCACCCGGCCATGGTGGATGGCATGGGTGCAGGCATGTGGTGTAGGGTAGCGATTTGGCCGTCCCCCGAGGGGGATGGGCCGGGTTACGGGTGTTTGGGGGTGGGGTTAGTCCCAGGTGCACGGAGCAACCGACTCACGCTGAGAAGGTTGTGATGTTTCTTGCAGCACTGAAACGGTGCTGGTGTTGCACCGATTTCTCTGTCGTAAAATGCCACACATCCTCCGCTGGAGTCAACACTTAGCCTCAGAAACAGAGAATACAGCCCTAAGCGTTGACGCGGGCACAGGTTTCGTGGAGTTCCACCTTGACCAATTGTCTCTGACACTGAGCCTGGCTCTGTGGCTCAGTGGGGAAGGGGGGAGAATAGAAAAGCAACAGTGATAGGAGACTCAATGATTAGGCCAACGGATAGGAGATTCTGTGGTCACAATCGAGACACTCTCGGAAGTTATGTTGCCTCCCGGGTGCCAGGGATGTCTCGGATGGAGTCCACAGGATTCTTAATGGGGAGGGGGAGCAACCAGACTAAGAACAGGGATGAGGATCTAAAAAGTAGTTTTAGGGAGTTAGGTTGGAAGCAGGACAAGCAGAGTAGTAATCCCAGGATTGCTACCGTTGCCACGTGGCTAGTGAGGCAAGGAACAGAGAGCGAGTGCAGCTGAACACATGGCTACAGGGCTGGTGCAGGAGGGAAGGCTTCAGATATGTAGATCATTGGGATACCTTCTGGGGAAGGTGGGACCTGTACATGAAGGACGGATTGCACCTAAACTGGAGGGGCACCAATATCCTGGGCGGGAGGTTTGCTAGAGCTCTTCAGGTGGGTTTAAACTAGTTTGGCAGGGGGATGGGAACCAGAGCTATGGATCAGAGGATAGGGTAGCTGTTGAACAGGCAGAAATAGTATGCAGCAAGTCTGTGAGGAAGGATAGACAGTTGATAAGGCAAAGTTGCACTCAGTGAGAAGGGTTAAAGTGTGTCTGTTTCAATGCAAGGAGTGTCAGGAATAAGGGAGATTAACTTAGAGCATGGATCAGTACTTGAAACTACGATGTTGTGGCCATTACGGAGTCATGGATTTCACAGGGTCAGGAATGGTTATTAGATGTCCCGGGGTTTAGATGTTTTCAGAAGATACCACCCCCACACCATCCTCACCCCCACCACCCTCCAGCATTGGTCTCGTCTTTGTGTCTCGAAGGGTCTGTTGGTGATTTTATAGATTTCATAGAATTTACAGAGCAGAAGGAGGCCATTCAGCCCATTGAGTCTGCACCGGCCCGTACAAAGAGCACCAAACTCAAGCCCATGCATCTACCCTAACCCTGTAACCCCGTAATCCAGTAACCCCCACTTAACCTTTTTTGGACACTAAGGGCAATTTAGCATGGACAATCCACCTAACCCATCTTTGGACATCTTTTGGACTGTGGGAGGAAACCGGAGCACCCGGAGGAAACCCACGCAGACACAGGGAGAACGTGCAGACTCTGCACAGACAGTGACCAAAGCCGTGAATCGAACATGGGACTCTGGAACTGTGAAGCCACTGTGCTAACCACTATGCTACCGTGCTGCACCACGTGATGGGGTGGGTCCATCCGGTGTCCCCCGCCCCCAGCCAGTGGCATGGCTGGAGCCCCCCCCATGAGCCGAGCAGTGACGAGGAGAGCAGCTCGGATAGCAACCCAAGACCCGAGACTCAGGACACCCCGGAGCTCGAGTCGGATGTTGACACAGATTTCCGGTCACAGCTGTCTCCAACACCGTCCACCATCCCAGAGACACTCACCTCGGTTGGGCACTTTAGTGAAGAGTCTCCTGGGGCCTGTCTGTTGCGCACCGCACAGCTGATTCAGTACATCAGGTTAAGGTTGGAACTCCCGAGAGGGCGGACGGTCAGAGGGCGGGCTGACCACAGGGTCTAGCTGCCGTCCAGACGTGATTCGGGCTTCTGGAATGGACGGTCCCATCGATCCTGGAGATGCAGTCACAGAGCCAGGGACTGTATGAGGGATTGTCGGCGAGCATCCAGCAACAGCAGGTGCTGTTGGAGAAGTCCAACTGCGGGCAGGAGTAGAAGGTGGTATCGGCCATGTGTGCCACACAGACCAACATCGCACGGGTGGGGACGTTGGCATTGCCCAGGCGATGAGTTAATGGATCATTTAACTATGTGTACCTGGATCTCGTCCAGCCAGAACAAATTCCAGATCGTGCTGCGAGATTCCATATGATCTCACAAGACATTTCAAGCACAGTGAATCTCAATGGAGGCCTCTCGTGAGATTCAACGGCCTTGTGTTGACACCTCGTTTGGCACATACGAGACTGCTGAATCACACCCTTTATTTGATACAGTCAAATTGAAACAGTGTTGGTCTATCCTATGTGAGAGGACCATCAAATAATAATTTATGAAGCATCAAATTCAATGCTCATCACACTGTGCTCTTTGACGCTGACGATAATTTTCAACTTCATCAGTTGAGAAATCAATGGGAATTAAAATTGGGCAGATACAAGAATGAGAGCGATATCCAACCTGTCAGCTTATTCCATAAGCTGTTGTGATGAACGCTTAATCAGGAGGTCAGTGACAGGAATCCGAGATAGATCCCCTGAGTCAGGGTGAATGACAGGACCAGAGAAACAGGCTCCAAGTTAAAGAAAGAGCTGTGAGGAGCATACTTGAAGCAAAGTATGCTTGAAAGAAGCCCAGAAGAACCGAGAGGGCAGACAATGGTTGGTGACTCCATTCTGCCAGCATATGGACAAACAGACCCTTTTGGAGCAGTGGTGTTCCACTTGGCACAAAGATCTGAAAGTGTGCATGGAAGGTAAACCTTGATTGTACTTGGAGATCCAGAGGAAATGAATCTGAGAAGACGTGAGGTGGATTTCTTTTGAAGCCATCTGAGTGGGAGCGACATTTGGAGAGAATTCCAAGGCGTGCTCATTGAATGTGGAGATTGGTATCCCTCATGGAAAGGACAGAGTTTCAGTGGGACTAGTTGGCTCATTGTGAGACAAGTGAGTTGTTGAGAAATCCATGGAATCTGCTTGAGTCGCATCAGTCATTTACTTTGGAGTGTGATGCATCTGACTGCAGCTCAGAAAATATATAAGTTAGGGGCTTTCAAGCCAAATTTCACTCTTGGATCTGACCTGTCCAATCAACCTGTCCAAGGGCAGCACGGTAGCATTGTGGATAGCACAATTGCTTCACAGCTCCAGGGTCCCAGGTTCGATTCCCGGCTTGGGTCACTGTCTGTGCGGAGTCTGCACATTCTCCCCGTGTGTGCGTGGGTTTCCTCCGGGTGCTCCGGTTTCCTCCCACAGTCCAAAGATGTGCGGGTTAGGTGGATTGGCCATGATAAATTACCCATAGTGTCCAAAATTGCCCTTAGTGTTGGGTGGGGTTACTGGGTTATGGGGATAGGGTGGAGGTGTGGACCTTAGGTAGGGTGCTCTTTCCAAGAGCCGGTGCAGACTCGATGGGCCGAATGGCCTCCTTCTGCACTGTAAATTCTATGATCTTCTATGAACATCAGTTGAGATTGGAACACTTTGAAGGTGAAGATCGCCACAATTGTTTCATGAGTTCAGACTTGATTACTTTCCCAACAGCAATATCAACTAACATTTATAAAATGACTTTATCATTGTTATATATTCCAAGGTACTTCACAGGAGTGTTATTAAACAAAACTTGACACCAAACCGAATACAGAAACATTAGCACAGATAATCAAAAAGTTTGGTAAGAGGGGTAGGTTTTAAGAAATGTCTGGACAAAGGAGAACGATATGGCGAAGCAGAAAGATTTAGGAAGTGTTTTAAGCTTATGTAACTCAAAGCACTGATGGTAATATTGGAGAAATTAGAATTGGGGATGTGCAATAAAACCACAATTGCAGGAATGTAGAGGTCTCAGAGAATTGTAGGACTGAAGGACATTACAAAAATACATGAGGCCAGGAAGAAATTTAAAAACTAATTGTGAGATTTTTTTTGAAATTGAGAAGTTGCTGCCCCTTGATCAATCACTGCAGGTCAGCGAGCACAATGCTGAGAGCTGAACAGGACTTGGCCTAATTGATTTGGAGGGTTTAGATGAGCTTAAATTTATCATGTTTGGCAGCTGTGCAGCCAGCCATGTGTACATTGGAAGTTAAGTTTTTGTTACATTCATTTTTATGGGATATGGATATCATTGGCTAGGCCAGAATTTATTGCCCATCCGCGGTTGCTCTTCAGAAGGTGGTGGTGAGCTGCCTTCTTGAACCACTGCAGTCCATGAGGTGTAGGTACACCCACTGTGCTGGTGGGGAGCGAATGCCAGAAGTTTGACCCAGAGGCAGTGAAGAAACAGCGATATATTTCTAAGTCAGGTTGGTGAGTGGCTTTGAGGGGAACCTCAAAATAGATGGTCTTCTCAGGTACCTGCTGCCATTGTCTTTCTCGATGGTCTCGAAAGTTTCAGCAGCAGTGCAGCAGAACTGGTGGCAGATTTAAACTGTGTTCCGAAGGTGAAAGTGGGTGCTCCTAACCAATGCATGGACTTGTGTTTGAAAGCTATCTGAAGATCCTTCCTCCTTCAATCTACATGCTTTTAAAGCCTAACCTTTGTGGAATCTATCTTTGCCCTTCTTCAATTATCACGGGCGCGATTCTCCGAAATGGAGACAGTGTTTGCGCCGTCGTGAACGCCGTCGCGTTTCAAGACGGCGCAAAACGGGCACGGGGACTACCGATTCTGGCCCCCACAGCGGGCCAGCACAGCACTGGAGTGGCTCATGCCGCTCCAGCCTCCCTTCCCGGCACCTAATAGGCACCGCGGCAACTCGCGCATGCACAGTTGGGCCACGCCAACCCGTGTATGTGCGGGGACTTCTTCAGCACGCCAGCCCCGACGCAACATGGCGTGGGGGTTCAGGGTCCGACCGCGCAACAAAGTAGGCCCGGGGGGGTAGAGGTGGTCCTCAATAAGGGGCCAGACCCCATCGGAGGTCCCCCCGGGGACGGAGCACCCCCCCCGCCCTCCCACAGGCTGCCCCCCGACCCTTCGCATAGAGTTTCCACCGGCAGCGACCAGGTGTGGACGGCGCCGGCGGGACTCTGCTTTTTCCGTGCGGCCGCTCGGCCCATCCGGGCTGGAGAATCGGCGGCCCCGCCGCGTACAGCGACCTGCGACCGACGCCGCGTCAAACGCGCCGCGCAAATGGCGTCGATTCTCCGCACCTCGGAGAATCACGCGCTGGCGTCTGGGTGACGTGGCGCAATTGCACCGATTCTCCGGCCCGGCGCGGAGCTCGGAGAATCGCGCCCCACAGCTTTCCTTTCTTTCTATTTTCAGCTTTAGTGTTATCCTTTTGATCATCTTTCTTAATTACAGTAATCCTCCACAAAACCACTGATGCATTTTCCTTTCTGAAATCATCCATGCCCTTCTCTGGGATGTGTTCATCAAGAACCATCTACTCTGAACAACTTGTCATTCCTGACATGCAAGTGCAGCCAGTATTACTGTTGAGCAACATCACGACCGGGGTTCTCTGATCTCTATCGCCACGCCACCACTGCCAGCGAGAAGGGAGAATTTGGCGCTCAGCCAAAACTCCATTCACTGCAGCGGGATTGGAGGATCCCAGCTACACACAAAACTTGACGGCCACTCGGTCCCTCGGGGCCCGGAGAATCGCCGGAGAGGCTGATTTCAACGGTCCCGACCGGTGTGTCGGGAATACCGCCAACAGCCGAAAAACGGTGCTGGAGCATAGGGAAGCCGGCGTCGGGACGGCGGTGCAGGATTTACGCCTCCCCCCGGGGATTTTCCGACCCGGCGCAAGGTCGGAGAATCCCGGCCATTGTATTACATGTGTGCTGCAGTCACGTTATTAAAAGAACTGGGGCGGGATTCTCCGGCCCCCCGCCGGGTCGGAGAATCGCCGGGGGGCAGCGTGAATCCCGCCCCCTCCGGCTGCCGAATTCTCTGGCGGCAGGGTTTTGGTGGGGGGGGAATTGCGCCACGCCGGTCGGGGGTGTTTGGCAGCAGCCAAATTCTCCGGCTCGTGATGGGCCGAGTGGCCGACGGTTTTCGGCGGGTCTCGCCAGCATAAATTACAACAGGTCCTTACCGGTGGGACCTGGCTCCATGGGCGGCCTGCAGAGTCCCCGGGGGGGTGCGGGGGGATCTAGCCCCGGGGGGTGCCCCCACGATGGTCGAGCCTGCGATCGGGGCCCATCGATCCGCAGGCAGGCCTGTGTCTTGGGGGTACTCTTTCCCTCCGCAACGGCCGCTGTCAACCTCTGCCATGGCCAGTGTGGAGAAGAACGCCCTTGCGCATATGCTGGGATGATGTCAGCACACGCTGGCGCTCCCGCGCATGTGCCAACGCGCCGGCCGGCGGAGGCCCTTTGCCACTAGTTGGCAAGGCACCAAGTCCTTCCGCGCCAGCTGGCTCAGCGCCAAACACTCCGGCACCGGCCTAGCCCCTGAAGGTGCGGAGGACTCCGCAACTCGGGGCGGCTCAACGCCGGAGTGGTTCACGCCACTCCTCGGCTCCGGAGTGGCCCGCCCCGCCGGTTCGCGGAGAATCCCACCCCTGAGGTTAAGGTGTCCAGATTCTCCCTTCTGGGGACTAAGTCCCCACGCCGGACAGGACAACCGGCGCCAACCACTCCGGTGTCAGCAGTCCCTGAAAGTGCGGAATTCTCCTTCCCTCCCACCCACCTGAGGCCTGGATAGAGTCATCTTCTGGGCATCCCTGGCTGCTGAACCCCTCCCATTGGCCTGAAACGTGAAGCTGGGCTTCAAACAGTTCTAATTACCACTGCATGTCCCGCCACGCGGGAAAATCCCTGTCAAAACGTTTCAGCTTCCTTCGGGCAGCACAGTGGTGCAGTGGTTAGCACTGCTGCCTCACGGCACCAAGGTCCCAGGTTTCGATTCCGGCTCTGGGTCACTGTCCGTGTGGAGTTTGCACATTCTCCCCTTGTTTGCGTGGGTTTCACCTCCACAACCCAAAAAAGATATGCAGGGTAGGTGGGTTGGCCACGCTAAATTGCCCCTTAATTGGAAAAAAATTTATTGGGTACTCTAAATTTATTTTGAAAAACTTTTCAGCTTCCTTCTTTTACCCCTCTTCCATATATATTTGATCTTATTCCAACAGTACCCATTTTATTGGTGAGGTATGGCTTCGCCTTCACTGTTTTGCACCTTCTGTAATTATTTCAAACAATCACTGGACTGACTGTCTTCCTTGATTAAATTTTGCAATCATTCAATTGTCTCATTCATACAATAACTCATCCTTGATTCAGTCGAGCAATTGTTATCTCAAGCCCACTTCTGTTTACTCAGTAAATTCCACAAACACTTACTTATGGCCATGATTTGAGGAAGGTTAATAGTGATGCTTTTCATTTAGTGTTCGCATAAAAGGAATGATTACAAAATGTAAAAAAATCATGAGAAAAATACCCACAAATCCTGTAGTAGTCCTCTGCAAAATAATTGTCCACAAACGTGGATCTCAGATTCAATTTACCAAACAAGAAACACTCCTTTAAAATAGAAAGCACCAAGTGCATTTTAAAGAAAACCAAGAATGGGAAAAGGCAGTTTAGCTCACCTCTCCAGGATGTTAAGTCTCTCATCAGAGCACCCAGCTGCAATCTGACTCTTCCTAATGGTTTAGCTTCTATTACTCTGCCTGTAAATTATTCGAAACATTTATCACTTGATTGATGAAGATCTTCCTAATATCTATCTTAAATCTATTTAAATTGATAACTCTCTGATCCTTTCTCTCCTGACTTAATTTAATGTGATATCTTCAAATACAAATGGGAGCTACGGATGAGTGTACATTTCTCACTCCATGAATAACTGGCAACTTTACCATTGTTGCTGCATTTCCCGGCTTGAGCTGACAGAGCAAATAGGGTATTATTCAGTCATTTGGGCGAAATTTTGTACAGACAGAAATAAACTGTGCCAATCTGCCATGGCCTCCCAATGCAATCATAAATACAAAACTGCAGTGCTACCTTTCCCACATGTTCCACTCCTAGTACCAAAGCACTAATAAATAAGCACACAATGATTCATTCAACAACTGGATCGTTAAGCTTCAACTCATTAATGTATTAAAGTATTTTATTCTTGGTAAAAGATTTTTCAGATGAATGTGCACAACATAGTCTGTGGAATGTTTCTGACTGACATTTGCATAAGTCTTAAAGAAAGAATATTATTTTTTAAGCTTCAATGTGAAAATGCTGATTGATATTTGCACTTACTTGCAAATTTTGAAAATGTTTAAAAGATCACTTGTTCTGATTATGTGAAATATGTAGGGCTAGAAACAGGCATAAAACACCGAATTGGCATCCTAAATAGGCCTGAAAGGCATCAAACCTTTCAGACCTTACTTGCAGCCACCCATATAGATTCTCGCGTGGCCACAACATATTTTTTAGTTTGAGAAATGTTCCAGTGAACCAAGGGAAGCAGGAGAACGTATACAACTCCACAGAAATTCCAATTGCCCCTGTCTTTCTCTTCTCCCCCTCCCCCCACCCCCAACCTCTGTTGTCATGTCCAAAAGCGTATCTTTTAGTCTGACAAGATTGCTCAGTGGTAAGGGACGTGGCAGATCATTTCCCAAATGCTCTATTTTTCAAACTTGCTTCTGTTTCTTCCTCCACAGGCCTGGGAAAATTCAGCCTCACCTGTTTGACCAAATTGAGAAACAATGTCAAATCAGTCATTGTGTCAAAATGATTGTGAAAGGATTCAGACCAAACGCTCAAAAAATGTCAGCAGTTAGACATTCAATTTCAAGTATATTCTGTGCAAAAAATAATTTAAATGTGGAGTCAAACATATTTCAGACATGAAGAAATTGATAGGTTAAGTCATTGTACGCACTGAGGATGGTTTCAAAGCTTGCGTTTGAGTTTTTAAAAAATTTGTATAATCCCGAACTGAAACAGAAACCAAGTTACCAGGTTTGAGGGAGGGGGTGTTGTCAATTGGAATTCCTGGTTGTGACACAGATTTCTGAAAAATCAACCGATAACTTAGATTGGTAGGGAAATGAAAGCTCGTTGGGAGAAAAATAAACAGATGGTTGAGATGTCAGATTTTAGCCTGTGGTCAGAACGGGCATAGCTCTCTAGGAGCTCTGTATTAATCAGAAGAAAACAGTTCAGACAGACTGTGAAATGAAGCTGTGAGTATAAGCTGACATTGAAATAGGCGGGAAAGCAAGTTGCAATGAGGAAAAAAGGGATTTATGGATTTATGGATAGGTTAGTTGAGTGCGCCAAAATTTGGCAGATGGAATTTAACATGGATAAGTGTGAGGATATCCATTTTGGTCAGAGGAATAAAAAGGCAGCTTATTATCTAAATGTAGAGAAACTTCAAAATGCTTCAGAGCAGAGGGATCTGGATGTCCTCATGCATGAATCGCAGAAAGTTAGTATGCAGATGCAGCAGGTCATAAGGAAGCAAATGGAATTTTGGCATTCATTAATAATGGTATAGAGTTTAAAAATAGGGAAGTACCATTACAACTTTATGGGGCATGTGTGAGACTGTATCTGGAGGACTTTACACAGTTTTGGTCCCCTTACTTGAAGAAAGATGTGAATGCATTTGAGGTGGTTCAGAGAAGGTTCACTTGATTGATTGAAAGAGAGCAAAAAGGCTGATTCTGGGGGCAGCACTGTGAAGGAACCAAAATGAATATGCTTTTTGGTGGACATTGTACCCTTGGAACCTGGGGATGGCAAAGCTGATGGTAGATGGGAAGTCAGGTTGAACACCTGTCTGAATAAAGAGACTGACATTGAGCTTGAGAAGAACTGTGTTTTGTGGAACTTGGTGGCTGAGATTAATGCCATTGCTGCCAAAGGAATAACCTGGCAAAACTGTCAGTCCTATCTTTGTTGTATCGGCTACTTAAAGTGTAATATATAGTTTCTCTGAATACAATTTGCCTGTTAATTCATATTTCATTAATGTTGATTTTAGTTTGATTGTTATAGCAAATATTTTGAAACGTTAATTCTTGTCCATCGATTTCTTCTGGGCGCTTTTGGGAAGTTCAGTTCATTCATGTTATTGGTCTCCACGGGGATCATAACAGTCTTAACCATAGAGAAGTAAGTTGAAAACTATAAAAATTAAAAAATATATATATTAGCTGGTAATCTTACTTACAGTCATACATTGTGTATGTACCTGCAGGTTCCAATCTTTCAATTGCCGGCAGCTGTTTTAGTGGTGTTACTATTCTCATCATTCCTTTATCAGAGTCGCAGTTCTTTTTAGTTTAATAACAAGTTGGCAGACTCATATTTACACAGCGAAACATGGTATAAAGCATTAATTCAAGAATGTATACTTCATGAAGTCATAAACTGTGTCCTCCAAAAGATCAATAGGCGATTGAATTAAAAATTGAAGAGTCTAACTTCTTTCAATAATAAAATTACTATTCAAATTACACCAGAAACTGAAAAACCTTCCTTCTACTCACTATCTAAATAACAGATACTCACTATCCAAATAACAAAACAATAAACATTCCAGGGTTTACTTACCACATCTGCTAGTTGATTGCTCGTTTCTTTTTTTGCCTAAACAGTTTATTTTTAATAATTTGATGTCACTGGCTGGGCCCGAAGTTAGTGCCCATCACTATGGGCCCTTGAACTGAGTGGCTTGCTGGGCATTTCAGAGCTAGTCACATTGCTGTGGATCTGGAGTCGCATGAAGGCCAGACCGGGTAAGGGGATGGCAGATTTTCTTGCTTAAACATTAATTAGTCTTTTT
This sequence comes from Scyliorhinus torazame, assembly GCF_047496885.1. Classification (NCBI taxonomy): domain Eukaryota; kingdom Metazoa; phylum Chordata; class Chondrichthyes; order Carcharhiniformes; family Scyliorhinidae; genus Scyliorhinus; species Scyliorhinus torazame. The sequence goes on from NC_092717.1 coordinate 207,850,344, forward strand.
AATTCTAGATTTTTATTGAATTCAAGTTTCACCATCTGCTCTGGTGGGACCTGAACCCAGGTCCCCGGAACATTACCCTGGGTCTCTGGATTCCTCGTCCAGTAACAATATCATCATGCCAGTGCCTCCACATAGAAATGGAGTGCTCAAACTCCCAAACAAGCTCAGCGGAATTCCTCATTGGCAGGATCCTCCGGTCCGCCGATTGCGCACTCACGCCCGTGGGTTTCCCTATGGCGTGGAGTGGCCACAATGGGAAACCTCATTGGCTGACTGCAGGAACGGAGACTTCCGCTGCCAGCAGGGCATGCCGTGTCGGAATACACAACTTGCAAAATGGAGAATCCCACCCCCTATCTATCCCATCCTTCAATCACCACCTACCCCATATATCTATAGATTGAACCCATCGAACCGGAATGGAAGAAAGTCATCCTCAGTTCCAAGAGAATGCCCAAGAAGGAGCAGAAGCTAAATTGGAAGGTAGGAAGGGAACCAGGAGTGATTGATGGTAAACCCAACAATTGACCCTTCTAGCTGCCTCAATACGTTGAGAAAATGTTTGTGTGGAGTTGGAAGGAGAAGAATTGTTCTTCTTACTCCACAACCTCTCTCAACTCCTTTATTGTCTCTAATTTTCTGGGTTGCTTGCCCAACATCCTGTACCATTTGAGTAGAAATTTCCTCCAATAAACTATTGAGCAGCTCAAAGCCATTGTCTCCAGCCCCTTCCATAAACCTTATCACCAACATAATGCCACTCCCTGGCAATTGGCTGAGTCTGAGCCAGACTGTTCACAATCTTGGTGCCTGTAATGAGTTTCTGACACATGCAGAGATAATGAATGCTGCACATTTCCACCAATGTAACATTGCCTGCCTGACCTGCATCAAGTCCCCTTCACCAATTGCCCTTGTGTTTGCTGATTTACATTAGCTGCTGGCCCAGTAATTCTTTAATTTATAACTACTCATTCTTATTTTCAAGTAATTTGATGTCTTGTATTTCCCTATCACTGCATCACTCCCCAGCCCTACATCACTCCAGGATCTTTGTGATTCTCCGATTCTGAACTTCTTGAAAATCATCGATTTTAATTGCTGCGCCATTGGAGACCATATTTTCAGCTTCCGAGGCAGCTCTAGAATTCCCTCCCTAAATCCCTCAAAACGCTACCTCACTGTCCCCAATTAAGCTATTTCTTAAAAGCTAATATCTCCTTATATGGCTTAGTGTCAAATTTTGTTTGATAATTCAATGTAAAACGTCTGTTTATTGCCTTAAAATTGGGATATAAATGCAAATCGTTGTTGTTTATCCCATGCATATTGAACTAATTTGAGTATATTATTTCTCTCTCATACCCTCGTGTGCTACCATACAGATTTGAATATTTCATATCTCCTGTCCAGTCCAGTTGATTGAGAATATCTTTAGATATCGGACTGATGGTAAAATAATTACATTTTCAGCAAAAGGTAGCTTCTAGAAAGCTACATTTAATATGTTTTCTTGCACATTATTTGCCAGATTTTCATGCCTCCATCCTCTCCAAACAAAGATAGGCAATAAACATGGCAGTGGGATGCCCCAAATCCCCAGAGTTGAAATGATATGGGCCATTGGCATAGTCAAATCTGAATAGCAATATTGTTGAATGCACAAGAACATTTTATCGACTGGATAATGTACCCATTGCATCTGAAAACTTTCACAATGCTGGTCAATTTAATAGTCACTTACCATTTTAAGAACAAAGCTCTTTCATCAATCACTGCACATCCTATCATACACTATTACACAATGACATGTAAATTTGCAACACCTTTTGAACTTACGTGGCTCAACTCATGTAACTCAAGAACAGGGATCTTCCATGGTTCGCAAATCCTCTGAGCTGGTGTCAACTTTTTCATCTTCAGAAACCAAGCCTAACTCCATCAAAATTATGGAGAATCTGGAATGTCCACATTAAGAACGGAGCTGGCGAAGTCAGGATTCCTGTGTGTGCCCATATCCCATACCGCTAAAATTTCTGAACACATTCAGGATTGTTCAGCAAATAGTTGATAGCTACACCAACAAAAATTTTTAGGTAATTAGTTGAGCTCATAACGTGACTCATTTACGCTTGCTAGAGGTGATACTTTTATAAACAAAGACCCAGGGTGGGATTCTCCATTGGCCGACACCAAAATCAGGAAAGGCGATTGGGCGCAGAATAGGTTCCAACTTCAAATTCGCAGCGGGCGCCGATTTGACGCCAAATCACATTTCTCCATCACCTCGACAGCGGCGTCAATGCGTTCCGAAACACACGTGCAGTCAACACCATTTGCATATCATTAGGGGGCCTGGCCTGGTATTCTCCAGGGGTTCCGCGTTTCTCCGTCTCTGATGGGCTGAGTTCCTGATGGCGCGGTTCACTTGCGCTTTTAAAAATCGTGATACTGGCATGGTGGCTGCTGAGGGAGCGACAAGGGGGTATGGAAAGTGTCCAACATCGCCAAAGTTTGCTGACATTTGTGCCGATGGCCAGGGAGCTTTTGCCACGGCCGGGGGGAGTAGCGGGGGGTGGCCAGGAGGTGGGCTGTGGGGTTGGGGTGGACGTACATGGAACCCCATTGCAAAAACTGACAAGGCAGCCATGCAGCTGCGCATGCCGGTAACAGCCCACTGTGAACTTAGTGTCACAGGTCATATAGGTGTCCCCCCCCAGGTCATTACCCTGGGGGACCTCCAACCCCAGCTGACCTATCAGCTGTATGGACGTGCCCCAGCATAACCACTGCCATCTTGTTGGATGGAATGAGTGTGTGTGGGGATTGTAATGTGTATATGCGGCTGCAGCTTGTCAGCCTCCCGAGTGTCAATCACGGAAGCGGCGAACCCCACACCGTTTTTCATTGGAATCGGTTGTGTTCCACGAGGCATCAGTGCTAGCCCCTACACAGTCACTGTATCGATCCAGGTTTGGTACCAGTTTTGCTATCGTGAAGGTCCACGAATTCTGCGCTGGCGTCAACACTTAGTCTCAGAAACGGAGAATCCCGCCGCCATACTCTGCAAACAAAAGAAATATGTTAAAGTCCTGTGCCTTTTTGAGTTATTTGGGGAGCCTATATCTCCCCAATACTTTCTCCATGGCCTGAGCCAATCAGAAATGCCCTGCCAACCAATCTCCTGTAGTATAAAATGCGATGGACTGCTCCCTTCTCTTTGCAGTGGACATGTCAAAATTGAAAATAAAAATCAGACAGCCTACAAGTAGTTGCCTCAGTCAGGGTGTCCCAAACTTTCACAGCCACGGAGCCCTTTACAGGACTGCTGGAACTCCAAAGAAACAATCTTACTGGGCTTGATGCTCTGCCGCATCGGGAACTTCGCTACCGGCAGCGGGTGGCAGAGGAGCCAGCATCATACACAAAACGGGATAATCGCCGTTCCGATGCTCCGGTCCCTCGGTGGGGTCAAAATCAAGGTTCATGCCCCACACTTACGGGAGGATGCAAGTAAGTCATTAAAGCCCCATTTGCAGCCTTATGAAGGGGTTGGGAACCATATTCTCCGGGCCGTCGTGATTCTCCGGGCCTTTGAACTGGGAATCACATGGTGGAAAATTAATGCAGGCCTGACAAACTTGTCCCAAACATGGTGGACCTCGCAGTGAGCCATGGGGGTAACTCTTTAAAGGGGGCTTCCAGGCTGGAGTCTCTCTTCTAGGTGACTTTCAGTCAGAAGTCTCTCTTCTGGGGGCCTCCAGACAGCAAAGTTGAAGTTCCCGTAGCTGGCTTCATGTTGCTTGGATTGCTATGTTAATCCATGTAACATAATTCCAGGTCCTTAGGGGGGAGGGGGAGCAGCCCCAAGTCGTGGTCCACATTGGCACTAACGACATAGGTAGGAAAGGGGACAAGGATGTCAGGCAGGCTTTCAGGGAGCTAGGATGGAAGCTCAGAACTAGAACAGAGTTGTTATCTCTGGGTTGTTGCCCGTGCCACGTGATAGTGAGATGAGGAATAGGGAGAGAGAGCAATTAAACACGTGGCTACAGGGATGGTGCAGGCGGGAGGGATTCAGATTTCTGGATAACTGGGGCTCTTTCTGGGGAAGGTGGGACCTCTACAGACAGGATGGTCTACATCTGAACTTGAGGGGCACAAATATCCTGGGGGGGAGATTTGTTAGTGCTCTTTGGGGGGGTTTAAACTAATGCAGCAGGGGCATGGGAACCTGGATTGTAGTTTTAGGGTACGGGAGAATGAGAGTATAGAGGTCAGGAGCACAGATTTGACGTCGCAGGAGGGGGCCAGTGTTCAGGTAGGTGGTTTGAAGTGTGTCTACTTCAATGCCAGGAGTATACAAAATAAGGTAGGGGAACTGGCAGCATGGGTTGGTACCTGGGACTTCGATGTTGTGGCCATTTCGGAGACATGGATAGAGCAGGGACAGGAATGGATGTTGCAGGTTCCGGGGTTTAGGTGTTTTAGTAAGCTCAGAGAAGGAGGAAAAAGAGGGGGAGGTGTGGCGCTGCCAGTCAAGAGCAGTATTACGGTGGCGGAGAGGATGCTAGATAGGGACTCATCTTCCGAGGTAGTATGGGCTGAGGTTAGAAACATGAAAGGAGAGGTCACCCTGTTGGGAGTCTTCTATAGGCCTCCAAATAGTTCGAGGGATGTAGAGGAAAGGATGGCAAGGATGATCCTGAATAAGAGCGAAAGTAACAGGGTAGTTATTATGGGAGACTTTAACTTTCCAAATATTGACTGGAAAAGATATAGTTCGAGTACATTAGATGGGTCGTTTTTTGTACAGTGTGTGCAGGAGGGTGTCCTGACACAATATGTTGACAGGCCAACAAGAGGCGAGGCCACGTTGGATTTGGTTTTGGGTAATGAACCAGGCCAGGTGTTGGATTTGGAGGTAGGAGAGCACTTTGGGGACAGTGACCACAATTCGGTGACGTTTACGTTAATGATGGAAAGGGATAAGTATACACCGCAGGGCAAGAGTTATAGCTGGGGGAAGGGCAATTATGATGCCATTAGACGTGACTTGGGGGGGATAAGGTGGAGAAGTAGGCTGCAAGTGTTGGGCACACTGGATAAGTGGAGCTTGTTCAAGAATCAGCTCCTGCGTGTTCTTGATAAGTATGTACCGGTCAGGCAGGGAGGAAGGCGTCGAGCGAGGGAACCGTGGTTTACCAAAGAAGTGGAATCTCTTGTTAAGAGGAAGAAGGAGGCCTATGTGAAGATGAGGTGTGGAGTTTCAGTTGGGGCGATGGATAGTTACAAGGTAGCGAGGAAGGATCTAAAGAGAGAGCTAAGACGAGCAAGGAGGGGACATGAGAAGTATTTGGCAGGTAGGATCAAGGAAAATCCAAAAGCTTTCTATAGGTATGTCAGGAATAAGCGAATGACTAGGGAAAGCGGAGGACCAGTCAAGGACAGGGATGGGAAGTTGTGTGTGGAATCTGAAGAGATAGGCGAGATACTAAATGAATATTTTTCGTCAGTATTCACTCAGGAAAAAGATAATGTCGTGGAGGAGAATGCTGAGACCCAGGCTAATAGAATAGATGGCATTGAGGTACGTAGGGAAGAGGTGTTGGCAATTCTGGACAGGCTGAAAATAGATAAGTCCCCGGGTCCTGATGGGATTTATCCTAGGATTCTCTGGGAGGCCAGGGAAGAGATTGCTGGACCTTTGGCTTTGATTTTTATGTCATCATTGGCTACAGGAATAGTGCCAGAGGACTGGAGGATAGCAAATGTGGTCCCTTTGTTCAAAAAGGGGAGCAGAGACAACCCCGGCAACTATAGACCGGTGAGCCTCACGTCTGTAGTGGGTAAAGTCTTGGAGGGGATTATAAGAGACAAGATTTATAATCATCTAGATAGGAATAATATGATCAGGGATAGTCAGCATGGCTTTGTGAAGGGTAGGTCATGCCTCACAAACCTTATTGAGTTCTTTGAGAAGGTGACTGAATAGGTAGACGAGGGTAGAGCAGTTGATGTGGTGTATATGGATTTCAGCAAAGCGTTTGATAAGGTTCCCCACGGTAGGCTATTGCAGAAAATACGGAGGCTGGGGATTGAGGGTGATTTAGAGATGTGGATCAGAAATTGGCTAGCTGAAAGAAGACAGAGGGTGGTGGTTGATGGGAAATGTTCAGAATGGAGTTCAGTTACAAGTGGAGTACCACAAGGATCTGTTCTGGGGCCGTTGCTGTTTGTCATTTTTATCAATGACCTAGAGGAAGGCGCAGAATGGTAAAGTTCTTGGAAGTGTGGATGAGCAGAGGGATCTAGGTGTCCATGTACATAGATCCCTGAAAGTTGCTACCCAGGTTGATAGGGTTGTGAAGAAGGCCTATGGAGTGTTGGCCTTTATTGGTAGAGGGACTGAGTTCCGGAGTCAGGAGGTCATGTTGCAGCTGTACAGAACTCTGGTTACGGCCGCATTTGGAGTATTGCATACAGTTCTGGTCACCGCATTATAGGAAGGACGTGGAGGCTTTGGAGCGGGTGCAGAGGAGATTTACCAGGATGTTGCCTGGTATGGAGGGAAAATCTTATGAGGAAAGGCTGATGGACTTGAGGTTGTCTTCGTTGGAGAGAAGAAGGTTAAGAGGAGACTTAATAGAGGCATACAAAATGATCAGGGGGTTAGATAGGGTGGACAGTGAGAGCGTTCTCCCGCGGATGGAAATGGCTGGCACTAGGGGACATAGCTTTAAACTGAGGGGTAATAGATATAGGACAAAGGTCAGAGGTAGGTTCTTTACGCAAAGAGTAGTGAGGCCGTGGAATGCCCTACCTGCTACAGTAGTGAACTCGCCAACATTAAGGGCATTTAAAAGTTTATTCTATAAACATATGGATGATAATGGCATAGTGTAGGTTAGATGGCTTTTGTTTCGGTGCAACATCGTGGGCCGAAGGGCCTGTACTGCGCTGTATCGTTCTATGTTCTATGTTCTATAAAGCCGCTACGGGAACTTCAACCTTGCTGCATATCAACAGGGCCTGTGCTCGCTTTGGGATTTCCACAGGGTTCTGATGTGCATCAGTGACTTAAGTTGAGATATCCACTGCTGCAGACATCACAAGATCTCGGCCATTAACTTGTCTCAACTGTTTCAAGTTCACTTTCTTGTGACGTGGGTCAGCTTTCATTTCAGTTCTTTTTCCTGAATGAAATCTGTTGTTGAGACATATGCAATCAAAACCACACTGAAATAAATGAATAGCATTTGAAATGATCTGGTCTAATACACATACATAATCCATAGCTGACTGTTAATGGATCCCTCGTAGGCACAGCTCGGTTTGAAGGAAATGTGTACCGAGGAATCAATCATTTAGTTTTAAATGCTTTGGAGTGCCGTCTGAAAGGAAAAGCAATGTCACTGTTTTTCATGTCGCTGGTCTCCTCAATGGTTCAACAATTATAGCTTCGAAGTGTGACCCAGAAAACATTGTTCAGCATTTTCTTGTCATTTCCAATGACTATAACAACGGAACAAACAATGGAGATCTGACTCCAGATCCAAGTGTATGCATATTTATCAGTTATTATTGAGGATATTCACTGTTGGGTGGAGGTGAATGTTTGTTGGTTTCATCAGAGCTGCACTGAAATCTTTGTTCTGCAGTCCAGTGGACCATTTGAAGATCTTTTCTGCTGAACCCAGCGACTTGACAAAATAGCAGTGTGAAACCTTTTATTCTGCTCCTCTGCATCTATAAATCACTCCTCTGGTTGTCACCCCTCAGATCTTTCCCTGACTCACAAGTTGCTAACTTCCACCAGAGTGTGTTTCCCTGGGTACCTGGGTTTCTTATTTTCCATGGTGGAGACAGATTGGATGGGTGGCTCTGGATGTTATTACACAACCACAAATGAGGTTCATCCAATGATGCATTCGGCACTAAAATCAAAGCAAAATACGATGGATGCTGGAAATCGGAAATGAAAACAGAAAATGGTGGAAAAGCAAAGCAGCACCTGTGATGAGAGAAATAGTGCTAATGCTTTTAGTCCATATGAGCAGGCTTCAAATGTTAATTCGGCTTCTCTCTCCACAGGTACTGCCAGACCTGCTGGGTTTTTTCAGCATTTTCTGTTTTTATAATGTGTCGGACCATTCTGTCTTTGAGCACTGATGACGCCAACCCCCTCACTTGGGGATCTGCTGAAGCTGAATCTAAGTAAATTTAAGCCAGTCATTATCATGTCCTCGCAACACGTCAACAGCACCGTGGAAACATTTTTCAGAGGTGTTGCAATTGTGCTCAATGCCTGGAGACTTGAGGTCATCCCTGGGAATCCCAGTGATGCTGCATTAGCCTGGTGCATGTCGCATCATGCTCTCTGAGGAAGAAAAGGCCTGTCACTGAAACCATGACCAGATTCTGTTGGTGGCATCTCCATATGACATTTGAATTCATTTTATGACTGTTTTCGAGTCTTCAATTAAATATAAAGTCAGATTAAGTGAGTGAGGGGGGGGGGGGGCTTTTAACTTGTCGCCGCAACCAACTTCCTGTTACGGATTAACCATCCTGCTGTAATGATGTCATGGTCTAGCCTCCCAATTGGATGTGGAGCCCCCCTCTGCACCTCTAATTGGCTGCCTTCCCATCGGCCTGTCACTAATTGGACAGCTAACACTTGATTCGGGAATGTAAGATGGTGGTTGGGTTGGGGACTGTGGGGGCGAGGGGACCACACCTCCTCTATTTTGCCTCACTCACCAGTGAAAAACAGCCCAATATTTCAGCTTGAGGTCTGTTTGTCAGAAACGTTGCTCAACATGTTTTTTACACTCTGTGTAACTGCCCATGTCCTGGGAGAGTGGTGTTGCTCTATTTATTTATCTCAGTGAACCACAAGCCTTTCCCTTATATCAATCAAATGACCAGACAACCAGTTAGTTCGTTCAAAAGATGGTTTATTTACATACACAAGAGTTATCTCAACATGCAAGCACAATATCTACTATGAGTTAAACTACACCTATCAGCTACAATAACCCATACTCAACTTCAGGGCGACCGGCACTGTGCAAATGGATAAAGGCCTTTATCTGGATTTCACTTGGCTGGTTAGAAGAAAGTGGCTCCGTCTCTGCTGGGCTCAGCCGTCAGGTAGCGATCGTTGGTCTTGAACTTAGCTGGCTGTTCCTGCTGCAATTGGGTGGCACAGGCCAGATCCAAGAGAGACAGAACACATGGCTGCACTCCCTTTTATCCCCCTGGGATTTTGCGCTCTTTGGGGCGTTCCTTAACCTTGGACCCAATAGTTCGACAGGGCTCTGATCACTCTCTTCGATTTCGGTCAATAAAGGGGCGGGTGCCTTGGTAGCTGGGTGGATCCTTAGTGGTGATTGACCTTAGCAGTTGTGCTTTCTGAATAAGGGGTGTGGTGCCGATCAGTCTGTGGCCGTACCGGTTGCTTGATTAGAGTTCTATTGTCCTGGGAAAATGGGCCATTAAAATGTAAATGAGCGGGGGTTTCGGTCAGATCTGGTTACCTGTGTTTTAGATACACATAGGCTGTGAATCATAGAATTTACAGTGCAGAAGGAGGCCTTCGGCCCATCGAGTCTACACCGGCTCTTGGAAAGAGCACCCTACCCAAGGTCAACACCTCCACCCTATTCCCATAACCCAGTAACCACACCCAACACGCAGGGCAATTTTGGACACTAAGGGCAATTTATCAAGGCCAATCCACCTAACCTGCACATCTTTGGACTGTGGGAGGAAACCAGAGCACCAGGAGGAAACCCACGCACACACGGGGAGGATGTGCAGACTCCGCACAGACAGTGACCCGAGCCGGAATCGAACCTGGGACCCTGGAGCTGTGAAGCAATTGTGCTATCCACAATGCTACCATGCTGCCCTATCAGTCCCGGGTTGGCCATAGTTTCTATGGTCCTTTGCAGGTGGCCATCTTAGATGGCTACAGTGGGTGGATATCGCTCAAACACAGGGGTCCATGCTCTAGCGAGGCCTGGGATCATTGACTGCGGAGGATGTGCAACTCAGTGGTCAGTGTCAAAAGCAGTCAAACCGGCACTTCCACCCTCATGATTGACAGGCTACTCAGCCATTCAGTAGCCAAATGGGACGCACCTTGTTCCCCAGCCTCTCCTTCCTTTTTACCTCGCGCACTGTTCAGTTCGGACATTGTCAGTTTCTTTCTTCACTCTTCTTCACACCAGACTGGAGATGGCTGGAGCATCGTTCCTCAGTCGATGGTGTCTGGGTGTGGCATCTGGTCCTTCCTGACCTCTCTTTAGTTTCTTGTTAGTGGTATGGTCCCAGGACTGACTTCCACTGTGGGGGAGTGAGTGAGTGATTTGATTTGATTTGATTTATTATTGTCACATATATTAGTATACAGTGAAAAGTATTGTTTCTTGCATGCTGTACAAACAATGCATACTGTACATAGGGAAGGAAGGAGAGACTGCAGAATATAATGTTACAGTTATAGCAAGGTGTAGAGAAAAGATCAACTTAATACGAGGTAGGTCCATTTAAAAATCTGGTGGCAGTATGGAAGAAGCTGTTATTGGGTAGGTTGGTACATGACCTCAAACTTTTGTATCTTTTTCCTGACGGAAGAAGGTGGAAGAGAGTATGTCCGGGGTGCTTGGGGTCCTTAATTATGCTGGCTGCCTTTCTGAGGCAGCGGGAATTATAGATAGATTCAATGGATGGGAGGCTGGTTTGCGTGATGGACTGGGCTACATTCACAACCTTTTGTAGTTTCCTGCGGACTTGGGCAGAGCAGGCTCCATACCAAGCTGTGATACAACCAGAAAGAATGCTTTCTATGGTGCATCTGTAAATGTTGGTGAGAGTCGTAGCTGACATGCCAAATTTTCTTAGTCTTCTGAGAAAGTAGTCATTGTTGGGCTTTCTTAACTACAGTGTCGGCATGGGGGGACCAGGACAGGTTGTTGGTGATCTGGACACCTAAAATCATGAAGCTTTCGACCCTTTCTAACTTCTTTTCCATTGATGTAGACAGGGGCATGTTCCCCACTATGCTTCCTGAGGTCGATGACAGTGTCCTTCGTTTTGTTGACATTGAGGGAGAGATTATTGTCGTCGCACCAGTTCACCAGATTCTCTATCTCATTCCTGTACTCTGTCTCGTCATTGTTTGTGATCCGACCTACTACGGTGGTGTCATCAGCAAATTTGAAAATCGATTTGAAGGGGAATTTGGTTAAACAGTCATAGGTGTATAAGGAGTATAATAGGGGGCTGAGGACACAGCCTTGTGGGGCACCGGTGTTGAGAATGATCGTGGAGGAGGTGTTGTTGCTTATCCTGACTGATTGTGGCCTGTGGGTTAGAAGGTTCAGGATCCAGTCGCAGACGGAGCAGCACGGTAGCGCAAGTGGATAGCACTGTGACTTCACAGCGCCAGGGTCCCAGGTTTGATTCCCCGCTGGGTCACTGTCTGTGCCGAGTCTGCACGTTCTCCCCGTGTCTGCATGGGTTTCCTCCGGTTTCCTCCCACAGTCCAAAGACGTGCAGGTTAGGTGGATTGGCCATGATAAATTGCCCTTAGTGTCAAAAAAAGGTTAGATGGGGTTATTGGGTTATGGTGATTGGGTGGAAGTGAGGGCTTAAATGGGTCAGTGCAGACTCGATGGGCTGAATGGCCTCCTTCTACACTGTATGTTCTATGTTGTATGTAATAGGCCTGAAAGGGATTGAGGCGTGGGAATGGATATGATTTATTCTTGTTTATGCCTCACTGTTGCACGTTATGCATAACAACTTCATTGGACTTTGATTTGAACAAATCCTTGTCACTGTGCCCATTGCTACGTAACTTCAGTAGGATGCAGGAGGCAAACCTGTTGCTCCGACTGCAAATTTGGCAATTCTGGACCTGCATTTTTAATATTCACATTGGTCATCCGCTCTGACCAATGCAGTTGTAAAAGTTGCTCTCTTATTTCTGAAAGAGTCGAATGGGTAGGAGTCGGTCAGTTGGTACACACTGGTCTCCCAAACATATTCTCTACTGGTGATAGAATACATGGTAGTTGCACCTAAAGGTATCACTCTCAGAAATAACATTTCAATGTGTAGATCTTGTTTGGCTTGTCCACATTTGAGAATTAGGGATTTCATCATGTGAATCATTCATTCAGTTCGGCTGTTAGATTTAGAGTAATGAGGAGAAGAAGTAATGTGATTAGACCATAAGACCATAAGACATAGGAGCGGAAGTAAGGCCATTCGGCCCATCGAGTCCACTCCACCATTCAATCATGGCTGATTTCAACTCCATTTACCCGCTCTCTCTCCATAGCCCTTAATTCCTCGAGAAATCAAGAATTTATCAACTTCTGTCTTAAAGACACTCAACGTCCCGGCCTCCACCGCCCTCTGTGGCAATGAATTCCACAGACCCACCACTCTCTGGCTGAAGAAATTTCTCCTCATCTCTGTTCCAAAGTGACTCCCTTTTATTCTAAGGCTGTGCCCCCGGGTCCTAGTCTCCCCTGCTAATGGAAACAACTTCCCTACATCCACCCTATCTAAGCCATTCATTATCTTGTAAGTTTCTATTAGATCTCCCCTCAACCTCCTAAACTCCAATGAATATAATCCCAGGATCCTCAGACGTTCATCGTATGTTAGGCCTACCATTCCTGGGATCATCCGTGTGAATTTCCGCTGGACCCGCTCCAGTGCCAGTATGTCCTTCCTGAGGTGTGGGGCCCACAATTGCTCACAATATTCTAAATGGGGCCTAACTAATGCTTTATAAAGCTTCAGAAGTACATCCCTGTTTTTATATTCCAAGCCTCTTGAGATGAATGACAACATTGCATTTGCTTTCTTAATTACGGACTCAACCTGCAAGTTTACCTTTAGAGAATCCTGGACTAGGACTCCCAAGTCCCTTTGCACTTCAGCATTATGAATTTTGTCACCGTTTAGAAAAAAGTCCATGCCTCTATTCTTTTCTCCAAAGTGCAAGACCTCGCACTTGCCCACGTTGAATTTCATCAGCCATTTCTTGGACCACTCTCCTAAACTGTTTAAATCTTTCTGCAGTCTCCCCACCTCCTCCATACTACCTGTCCCTCCACCTATCTTTGTATCATCGGCAAATTTAGCCAGAATGCCCCCAGTCCCGTCATCTAGATCGTTAATATATAAAGAGAACAGCTGTGGCCCCAACACTGAACCCTGCGGGACACCACTCGTCACCGGTTGCCATTCCAAAAAAGAACCTTTTATCCCAACTCTCTGCCTTCGGCCTGACAGCCAATCGTCAATCCATGTTAGTACCTTGCCTCGAATACCATGGGCCCTTATTTTACTCAGCAGTCTCCCGTGAGGCACCTTATCAAAGGCCTTTTGGAAGTCAAGATAGATAACATCCATTGGCTCTCCTTGGTCTAACCTATTTGTTCTCTCTTCAAAGAACTCTAACAGGTTTGTCAGGCACGGCCTCCCCTTACTAAATCCGTGCTGACTTGTCCTAATCCGACCCTGCACTTCCAAGAATTTAGAAATCTCATCCTTAACAATGGATTCTGGAATCTTTCCCACAACCGAGGTTAGGCTGATTGGCCTATAATTTTCCATCTTTTTCCTTGTTCCCTTCTTGAACAGGGGGGTTACAACAGCGATTTTCCAATCCTCTGGGACTTTCCCTGACTCCAGTGACTTTTGAAAGATCATAACTAACGCCTCCACTATTTCTTCAGCTATCTCCTTTAGAACTCTAGGATGTAGCCCATCTGGGCCCGGAGGTTTATCAATTTTTAGACCTCTTAGTTTCTCTAGCACTTTCTCCTTTGTGATGGCTACCATATTCAACTCTGTCCCCTGACTCCCCTGAATTGTTGAGATATTACTCATGTCTTCTACTGTGAAGACTGATGCAAAGTACTTATTTAGTTCCTCAGCTATTTCCTTGTCTCCCATCACTAGATTACCAGCGTCATTTTGGAGCGGCCCAATGTCTACTTTTGCCTCCCGTTTGTTTTTAATGTATTTAAAGAAACTTTTACTATCATTCCTAATGTTACTGGCTAGCCTACCTTCAAATTTGATCCTCTCTTTCCTTATCTCTCTCTTTGTTATCCTCTGTTTGTTTTTGTAGCCTTCCCAATCTTCTGATTTCCCACTACTCTTTGCCACATTATAGGCTTTCTCTTTTGCTTTGATGCATTCCCTAACTTCCTTTGTCAGCCATGGCTGCCTAATCCCCCCTCTGATAATCTTTCTTTTCTTTGGGATGAACCTCTGTACTGTGTCCTCAATTACTCCCAGAAACTCCTGCCATTGCTGTTCTACTGTCTTTCCCACTAGGCTCTGCTCCCAGTCGATTTTTGTCAGTTTATTGATATGCCTCTTCTCAGAAATATGCTAAAATGACTTAATAATAAATTGAGGATTGTTATTTGATCTTGCTATGCACATCAAATTAATTGAAAACAGCACTATAGTGTGTGTTACATTTGCGCTTGATATAGTGTGAAATTGTCGAACAATGGAGGCCCCTGTAAAATACTCGATAATGACAATAGTGTCAATCCCACGGATGTGAAAGAGCTCAAGTACAATTTTGAACCAAAGATGGTGAGGAAGTTCATCTAGTAAATGATTCTTTGTGCTGACTTGGGAAATGTTCTTGGCATGCCTCTAACTTCCTGATGGCAACTTCGATATCATTGATCATAACCGGCTAAATAACTGTCTCTCTTGTGTGTCTTCTCATCTGATCCATGCCCATGTATGAGTGGTGAAGTTGCTGAAGAATATCAGGGCTGGAATTTTCTGACTGTTGTGATTCACTTTTCCCAACGGCACTGCACCCCCACCCATGCGTTTCCTGGTGGAGTGGGGTGGTTTCAATGGGAAATCCCATTGACAAGTTGCGGAAAGAGAGAATGGTGATGGTTTGTCAGTTTCTGTAATGTAGAGTGTTTTGCCGATTCTTCTTGTCGATGCTGGAATGTGCGTGGTGCAAGATATACCAGAACAATTTGGAGAACTTGTCAAGTTCAATGTTAATGAAGTCAACTTGCAGTTCTTAGGGTATGCCTGCTGCCTTCACTGGTTTCGGGAAGCTGCTAAGTGTATCTATGCACTCATCAAGTTACCTGGCTTGTTCATAGTCTCACAGTCATAATCATGAATATTCATCAAGAGACATTGCAATCCTGGTGGTGCAGGGGACAAATGTTTTCACCAAATCACCTCTAGTGGCTTGTGGTTGATCACTTCCACAAATCTTTTGCCAAAAGATAGGTATGAAATTGCATCATTTGAAACACTAAAGCTATTATTTCCCACTCAATATTCAACTTGGAGCAAGATCTGGTTAGTTTGCAGGTGGGGTGCTGGGGGTGACACAAGTGCCATAGAGATATTGCAATGTGTTGGGGGCTCACTTGCATCTTCAATGCCCACCTCCACCTTGGCAGCTGCCCGCTCTCCAACCCCATCGCCCTCTGCTCTTCGTTGGTGAGGGGCCGCAGGCCTGGCAGGTCTCCTCTGGCCACTTCTCTCTCCCTGCGGCTGAGGGCGGCCTTCTCCTGGGGGACAGATAATACAAAGAATAAAGAAAATTACAGCACAGGAACAGCCCCTTCAGCCCTCCAAGCCTGCACCGACCATGCTGCCCATCTGAACTAAAACCGCCTCCCTTCCGGGGTCAATATCCCTCTATTCCCTTCCTATTCATGTATTTGTCAAGACGCCCCTTAAACGTCACTAATGTATCTGCTTCCACCACCTCCACCGGCAGCGAGTTCCAGGCTCCAACCATCCTCTGTGTAAAAAACTTGCTTGTACATCTCCTCCCCCTTGCCCCTTACACTTTAAACCTATGCCCACTAGTAATGGACACTTCCACCCTGAAAAAAAGCTTCTCACTATCCACTCTATCCCTGCCCCTCATAATCTTGTCGACTTCTATCACATCGCCCCTCAACCTCGATCGTTCCAGTGAGAACAAACCAAGTTTCTCCAACCTCTCCTCATCGCTTTTGCCCTCCAGACCAGGCAACATCCTGGTAATTTTTTTCTGTACCCTCTCCAAAGTCTCCACATCCTTCTGGTAGTGTGGCAACCAGAATTGAACACTATATTCCAAGTGCAGCCGAACTAAGGTTCTATAAAGCTGCAACATGACTTGCCAATGTTAATGCTGAGACAATCGGATGCGTGCAGCACAGGGGGTATACAGCTAGTGGTGGCCAGGGTGAGTCAGAACCATCACCGTGCCCTTGGCATCACCCCTGTCCCAGGCGGACGGGGTGGGTGTTGGCATGTGGTGCAGGGTGGGGTGCGCGCAGTCCGGTGGCGGGTGGGGTTCAATCGCCCTCTAAGGAGGGGGTGCGATGGGTGGGGCGGGAGTTGGTGCCAGGGGAACGGTGGTGTTGGTGACACACCCTGGCTGGCATGGGGTTTTTGTTAGCCTAACCCAGCACTGCCTACCAGTCTGCCTGATAGGGGCCGCATGGTGGTGGTGGGGAG
This sequence comes from Scyliorhinus torazame, assembly GCF_047496885.1. Taxonomy (NCBI): domain Eukaryota; kingdom Metazoa; phylum Chordata; class Chondrichthyes; order Carcharhiniformes; family Scyliorhinidae; genus Scyliorhinus; species Scyliorhinus torazame. Next base: position 207,866,889 of record NC_092717.1, read on the forward strand.
TTAAGTGTGTGGAGAGTAGGGCGGCATGTGGCACAGTGGTTAGCATTGCAGCCTACGCTGCTGATGACACGGGTTTGAATCCCGGCCCTGGGTCACTGTCTGTGTGGACCCATCCTGGCCCTGGGTCACTGTCTGTGTGTACATTCTCCCCGTGTCTGTGTGGGTTTCACCCCCACAACCCAAAGATGTGCAGGTTAGCTGGATTGGCCATGCTAAATTGCCCCTCAATTGGAAAAAATTAATTGGGTACTCTAAATTTTAAAATAAAGTGTGTGCAGGGGTGATGCCTAGGGCACGGTGGTGGTTCTGACTCACCCTGGGCACTCTGAGCAGCTTCTTCCTGCATTGCTGCCAGTCCTAGCGATGAGGCCCACTGTGCTACAGCCTCTGCCACCTACACCCAGGCCTGTTTGACGTGGCCAGGTAGCAGCCTCCTTCCTATCCCAGGGAACAGGGAGTCCTGCCTCTCCTCCATGGCATCCAGCAGTGTCCCAGCTCTGCATCTGCGAATCTACATCCGCGCTTCGTGGTGGCATCGTCTTGGCTGCAATGAGAGTGTGTGGGGAGTGGAGTGCTTATATGTGGCTGCAGCTTTTCAGGCACACGGTTGCCAATCCTGATCCCGAAGAATCACATGGCGGTGTGTGTTGGAATTGCACTAGTTCTACTTGACACCGTTACCGGCCCATTAGCATGTCCAGAATTACTCCGTAACCAGCACCGCTACTAGGGCCAGAGAGCACGTGCGATTCAGTCCTGGCATCAGCATTTAGGGCTGGATTCATCGTTTTGCTAAGTGCTGACACCGGTGTGGGAGCTGTGGCATTTTACGAAGGCAAAATCGGCGCCGACCCCTCATCGATCCTGCGACCGGTAAGGGGCTAGCAGCTGCACCGAGTAGAACTCCTGGCTACTGTCATGATATTCAAACACACACATCATGATGGACACACTAACAGGCAAATCAGAGTACACAACACCACAACCAATCACAGACAAGAACACCAACCACATAAAAAGCACGAGAACGACACCTGGTGTTCAGTAGGTCTGGGGAGAAGGGAACAAGAAAGTGCTGTTAAAACATCACAAGCAGGGAACCCCCACGTGCAGAATGCAAAGACCAAACTGTAAATAGTAAGTTTAAATAAAGTAGCGTTGTACCATATGCAACCGTGTTGGCTCATCTGTGTGTCAGAACACCCAACACCACATGGTACAGGAGTGGATCGATACCTGCCTACTAACCTGCCATTCTGGACATGGACCACACCGACAGACCGCAGCCGATGCAAGTCGCGGGGAACCTAGGTACCAACTGGAAGCTCTACAGGCAGCGATTTGACCTGTACATCCGTGCCACCGAAAAACAGAATGTCTCAGATGACTCGAAGATTGCAATGCTCCTCTTCTACGCAGGTCCGCATGCCACCGACGTCTTCAGCTCACTGGTGTTCGAAGAAGGCGAAAACCAAGCCAAATATGACACGGTCATCCTCAAACTGGACCAGCACTTTCAAGTTGAAGTAAATGAAAGTTTTGAAATATACCTCTTTCAGCAACGCCTGCAAGGTAAGGAGGAGCTTTTTCAACCCTTTTTGACGCACCTCCGGATTCTAGCGCAGTCCTGCGGTTACGGCACCACCACAGAGTCCATGATCAGGGACCAGATTGTTTTTGGCATTGCCTCTAGTGGCCTACGCCAGCAGCTTCTTAAAATGAAAAGCCTCACCTTAGCGTCTGCTGTGGAAGCCTGTGTCCTCCACGAAAATGCTACCTGCCGCTTTGCCCGATTTCAGGCATCTGAGTTGGCACGGAGGGGGTCCCCAGCCGTCGAATCGGCAAGCCAGGCCGCCCACGACGTCGAACGCATCCAGGCCGTCGATTACTTCCCGACCCACGGCCCGGACGACAGCGGCCGCTTCCCGCGCTTTTCGCGGTATCCCGCGCAGGTGCGCGCCAAAAATAACGGCCACAACGAGGGACGCACTGCGCAGGCGCGCCCACCGCAAGATCGCATTGCGCATGCGCAGTGGCGCAACAAACGCCGTGACGTCATGACGTGCGGCAAGTGTGGAGCTCTACATTTAAAAGGGCAATGTCCTGCAAAAAACCGACAGTGCCACAGATGTGGCAAGATGGGCCACTACGCAGCCCACTGTCGTTCGGCTCAACCCATGGATCCGGCGCATCCTCGACAATCTCGCAGACGAGTCAGGACCGTCCAGCCCACGCATCAAGACTTCCAGTTAAGTGATGCAGATGACCAGGATGCCTTCAGCGTTTCCGTCATTGATGTCAACAAGGTCAATGCCATCAATCCAGCCGATGAGTGGTGTGCCACCCTGACGGTCAACCGATCGCGCGTCGCCTTCCGTCTGGACACCGGCGCATCCGCCAACCTGATTGCTTACTCTGCAGTCCAGGCCATGAAGGTCAAACCACCCATCACGCCATCCCGGCTCAAGATGGTTGACTATAACGGGAACGTCATCCCGTCCATAGGATCTTGCCAGCTACAGGTGACTCACAAGATGTACACGGCCACACACCCCTTCGAAGTTGTCGGCTCATCAAAGGACTCGTTACTGGGCGCACAGGCGTGTAAGGTCCTTCACCTAGTACAGCGCATTATGTCTCTCTCTCCAGATGAGATATCCGACTTCCCGGATGCTGAGTTCCACGCAAATCTCCATTCCCTCCTTGCTCACAACCAGGAGGTTTTTGAAGGCATGGGGACATTGCCATACACGTACAAGATTCGACTCAGACCGGACGCCATCCCTGTCGTTCACGCACCTCGCAGGGTTCCTGCGCCACTCAAAAACTGCCTCAAGGCACAACTGCAGATTCTTCAGGACCAAGGGGTCCTATCCAGGGTCACGGAGCCCACGCCATGGGTCAGCTCCATGGTCTGTGTAAAGAAGCCCTCTGGCGAGCTCCGTATATGTATAGATCCTAAAGATCTGAATAACAACATCATGCGGGAACACTATCCCATCCCGAAACGAGAAGACCTCACCAGCGAGATGGCGCGAGCCAAAATATTCACTAAATTGGATGCGTCCAAAGGATTCTGGCAGATCCAACTGGACCCGGCCAGCCGAAGACTATGCACATTCAACACCCCTTTTGGCAGATTCTGCTACAACCGGATGCCATTCGGCATCATTTCGGCATCTGAAGTTTTCCACCGCATTATGGAGCAGATGATGGAAGGCATCGAAGGGGTACGTGTATATGTGGACGATATCATCATTTGGTCCACCACTCCGCAGGAACACATGCATCGTCTACGACGTGTCTTTACCCGCATACGACAAAATGGCCTGCGTCTCAACCGTGCGAAGTGTGCCTTCGGCCAGACGGAGCTGAAATTCCTCGGGGACCACATCTCAAGGTCAGGGGTCCGTCCCGATGCAGACAAGGTTAGCGCCATCACAGCCATGCCACGACCGGCTGACAAGAAGGCTGTCTTAAGATTCCTGGGCATGGTCAACTTCCTTGGGAAGTTCATTCCCAACCTGGCTTCTCATACAACAAATATGCGCCATCTCGTAAAAAAATCGACAGAATTCAACTGGCACCAATCGCATCAGCGGTAATGGGAGGAGCTCAAGCACAAACTGGTCACGGCACCAGTTCTGGCCTTCTTTGACACGACTCGCCCTACAAAGATCTCAACAGACGCCAGCCAATCTGGTATTGGAGCGGTACTCCTGCAAAAAGACAGCACGTCGTCATGGGCCCCGGTTGCATATGCCTCACGAGCCATGACCCCTACCGAACAGCGCTACGCGCAAATCGAAAAAGAATGCCTGGGCTTGTTAACTGGACTGGACAAGTTCCACGACTATGTGTATGGCCTGCCACGATTTACGGTCGAAACTGACCACCGCCCCCTGGTCAACATCATTAACAAAGACCTGAACGACATGACTCCTCGCCTCCAGCGCATCTTACTTAAACTCAGGAGGTACGATTTTGAACTGATCTACACTCCGGGGAAGGAGCTCATCGTGGCGGACACTCTTTCCCGAGCAGTGAGCACACCACCAGATGCGGAGGGGTTCGTGCGTCAAATTGAGGCACACGTAACTCTGACAGCAGCAAATCTGCCAGCTGATGATCCTAGTCTGGCCCACATACGCGCAGAGACGGCGACTGACCCCCTTCTGCAGCGAGTGATGCGCCACATGACGGAAGGGTGGCTAAAAGGGCAGTGCCCCCAGTTTTATAATGTGCGAGATGATCTCACCAACATAGACGGGGTCCTTATGAAATCACACAGGATCGTTATTCCGCACAGCGTGCGCCAGATGATTCTTCATCAACTACACGAAGGCCACTTGGGCGTCGAAAAATGCAGACGAAGGGCCCGGGAGGCGGTATATTGGCCGGGTATTAATGAAGACATAGCCAACATGGTGCTCAACTGCACAACCTGTCAGAGGTTTCAGCCGGCGCAACCTCCGGAAACACTTCTACCACACGAGATGGTGACGTCCCCCTGGGCGAAGGTGGGTGTTGACCTATTTCACGCGCTCGGCAGAGATTACATTGTTATTATAGACTACTTCTCAAACTACCCAGAAGTCATGCCTCTCCATGATTTGACGTCGTCCGCAGTCATTGGGGCCTGCAAGGAAACATTTGCTCGCTATGGCATTCCAAGGACTGTCATGTCAGACAATGGACCTTGTTTCGCCAGCCGTGAATGGTCGTCCTTTGCCGCAGCATATGGTTTCACTCATGTGACATCCAGCCCTCTGCATCCACAATCGAACGGGAAGGCTGAAAAGGGTGTCCACATCGCCAAGCGGCTCCTGTGCAAGGCGGCTGCTGCCGGATCGGATTTTAACCTTGCCTTGCTGGCCTATCGATCGGCCCCGCTATCCACGGGTCTCTCGCCAGCGCAGCTACTAATGGGTCGCTCCCTCAGGACGACGGTACCTTCCATCCTGGCACCAACAACAGACCATGAGGCGGTTCTTCGGAACATGCAACTGCAGCGTGATCGCCAGAAAAGTCGGTACGACACACGAGTGACGGACCTGCCCCCCCTGTCCTCCGGAGACAAAGTACGCGTCCATCAACCGTATGGTGGCTGGTCAGCACCGGCCGAAGTCCTCCGACAAGTGGCTCCCCGCTCGTTCCTGGTTCGCATGCCGGATGGTTCCGTGCGTCGCCGCAATCGGCGCGCCCTTCGCCGACTTCCACGCTCACAGCCACACAGCACGCACACGCCAGATCCTCAACAGGCTTCCGAGGATGACTTTGTGGAGCTGCCGCACATCACGCCCTTTCCATCGCCACCCATGGCCATGCCTGCACAGCAGCCGGTGGTTCTTGATCCACCCTTGAGGCGGTCAACCCGAACTCGTCGCAAGCCCATTAGACTGGACTTATAATACCGTTCATATGTTTAACAAGTTGCACAATTTTACATGATAACCTGTTGTTGTTTATCGTTCCAGATGTCGTCTGACTGGACAACTGTTCAAGTTTTTTTTTTTCTTCTTCTCTCGTTCGCATTTCTGTTATGTTATGGTACAACTTGGTTCATGTGACGCACCCGACATCGCCCCATGTACATAGTTCCGTCATATGCACATGCTGCACACGACACACACACACTCTTAGATGCACTCACGACACGATCATATTTATTACCACGTAGGCACATATCTTTGTAAAAAGGGGGGATGTCATGATATTCAAACACACACATCATGATGGACACACTAACAGGCAGATCAGAGTACACAACACCACAACCAATCACAGACAAGAACACCAACCACATAAAAAGCACGAGCACGACACCTGGTGTTCAGTAGGTCTGGGGAGAAGGGAACAAGAAAGAGCTGTTAAAACATCACAAGCAGGGAACCCCCACGTGCAGAATGCAAAGACCAAACTGTAAATAGTAAGTTTAAATAAAGTAGCGTTGTACCATATGCAACTGTGTTGGCTCATCTGTGTGTCAGAACACCCAACACCACAGCTACCATGCCTTGAGAATGGCCTAGTCCGTGGTCGCGCACCTGCAGCGGTCGCGCCGTAAAACATAGCCACGGCCATGCGCGGACACAACCTGCAAATAGTGTCCCCTGGCCACGCCCCACCAATCGCCCAAGTCCTCGTGAAAGACCGCCCTGGCCAGTAACATGGCTCCTGCCCGACTGTGGACAGAGTCCGCACAGTCACACGTGTCCTGCGCGTTTGGGAACTCGGTCCATCGGGGCGGAGCATCGGAGGAGGGCCTTTAGGTGACTCACCAATGCTGGTGTGCGGCGCACAACGCAATGATGCCATTTTGGAGGCGGCGAAGGATAGAAAACTGGCGTCAAACCGCCCCCCCCCCTCGCCCCCCCCCCCCCCGATTTGGGCGTCAGAAGTGCTACTCTGCCCAATCGCCGATTACTAAATTAGCATCACAGAACAGTGTCTCCCAGCCTTCAGGCGGGATTCTCCGATTGCCAATGCTGAATTCGCATTCCCCTCGGCTGGAGAATCCCTTCTGACGCCTCAATCGGGGGCGGTGCCATGTTCCTGATGCTCCACCCCACAAAAACGGCGTACTCGAGGAGTATGCCACACGCCGTTGGGACGGCCTCCGGATGTCAACTTAGGCTCTCCCCCAATGCTGCACCCCAGATGTGCCGACTTCCCGATGGTGTGGGACACGTGCATTCTCAACGTTTGTAAACCTGGCATGGCGGCTGCGACTGTGTCCAGCGCCGCCACAGTCGGGCGGGGGGGGGGGGTGCATTCTGCTGCAGGCGGGGCTTCGGCGGGGGCTGGAGGGACTGGTGGGGGGTAGTCCGGGGGTGGCGACAGGGATTATGGGGGCATTTTCTGGCAGGTGGGGTCCGCGTGCAGCCGGCACAATGTTGTACAGCACGGCCGCCGCTCTGCGCATGCACAGCCACGGACCCGACCATTCTGCATCCGTATCGGCAGGTTATGTGGTGCAGCTGAAAGTCCCCCACCGGGTGGAGCATCAGGGTGAGGGCACCGCCGACCTTTACGTCGTAAGACAAGATGGATCCTGCGGACATAGCCGCAGAATCGGATATTCCAGCCCACTCTCTCATTTACTCCCTCTCTCACACACATTTTTCTTCTCACACACACTCTCACTCTCACACACATACTCGCTCTTGAATTGTGTTTCAATGAGAGTCAATTGTTTTTTTAAAATTATATATAAGGCCCGTTGAGCTTTATTCATTCAGAATAAGCTTCATTCATGTTGGTTGAACATCAATTAGGATCTGTTTCGATGTATTCCACTTATTCAAAGTACAGATTATGGTCATTTAAACTCAGTTCATGTTGCCTCTGGAAGTTGCATTTTTTCGTGACGGCTAGCTCAAAATTAAGAATTGGGAGCAGGCCCAAAGCTCCGTTATACCAGCTGGCTCAAACTCCAATTCTGCCGCCCAGGTGGGATCTAGATCACCACCGTTCCCAGGCCGGCGTGGGGACATCGTCTCCAAATCGGAGAATCGAGCCCAGTGTATTTTCCCCAGTATTTAAAAATACAATGTCATGAAAGCATGGTCGCCTGAGCACTTTTCAAACCCCATTTAGCACAGCACTGGAATTGAACTCTGGGCAGTGTTGAAGTCAAATGGTGTGAGACTAACTACTCGCAGAATTCAAGACACTTCTATCTGGAGTTGGGTCAAAACCTGCAGTTATATTTCAAGTTAAACCTGGCTGCAAAGTTCAAAATACTTTATAGAGATACCAAAATTACTGTTTAAATTCTCAATAAGATCTGTAACTCAGGTCATCTTGCTGCTGAACCATTGCATAGAAACATACATAGAAAATAGAAGCAGGGGGAGGCCTTACGGCCTTTCAAGCCTGCTCTGCCGTTCGTTATGATCTTGGCTGATCATCAAGCTCAATACCCTGATCCCGCTTTCCCCCCATATCCCTTGATCCCTTTGGCCTCAAGAGCTATATCTAATTCATGCCTCATCCTTCTCCATGCCTTTTTTGCCTCTGGGCCAGGCAGCTCAGATACACTTTTGATCAACCTCCCAAATCCGACCCTCCATGCGTTTGAAATCATCCAGCATTCTGCTGCCCGTATCCTTGCTCATACTGGGTTCCAGTCATCTATCAGCCCTTTTCTCACTGACCAACTGGATTCTGGTTAAGCAGGGCCTCATATTGAATATCCTTGTTTTCAAATGCCTCCAAGGCTTCATATCTCTCTCTCCGTACCATCTTCTCCATCCCCATAATACTCCAAGTTTTTTGTGATCATCTAATTTTGACCTTGTGAATGTCCCTGGTTTTAATCGCTCCACTATTGGTCCTTATGGTTTCAGCTGCCTCGGCACCTAGCTCTGGAATTCTCTCCTTCTCTTTTCTCCTTAAAACCCTCCCTAAAATGGCTTCTAAAGCCTCCCTATTGGACAAAGCTTTTGACAGCTACCCTGATATTGGCTCATGTGACTTGGTGTTCAATTTTTCTTTTTCTGCTCCTGTGAAGTTGCCTTTGAATGTTTTATTACATTAAAGGAGCTATTTAAATGCCAGTTGTTTTTGTTTAAATTTCCCCCAACTCCCTTACTCCATCTGTTTCTAAACGCCTAATTATTAACTAAATAGATGCCAGCTGAAGAAGTTACAATAGTGAAATTGACTATTTGGCTGAAAGGGTGGGACAGTGGTTTGCACTGTTGCCTTGGGTGACTGTGTGGAGTCTGCATGTTCTCCCCATGTCTGCGTGGGTTTCCTCCGGGTGCTCTGGTTTCCTCTCACAGTCCAAAGATATGCAGGTTAGGTGGATTGACCATGCAAAATTGTCCCTTATTGTCCAAGAAAAACAGATTAGGTGGGATTAAAGGGATAGAGTAGGGGTGTGGGCCTGGGTGGGGTGCTCCTTCAGTGGGCAAATGCAGAATCAATGGGTCGAATGGCCTTCTCCTGCACTGTAAGGATTCTATGGTTCTATGAATTCCAACGCATTTCGTTCGATTCAAACTTTGCTCTTACGTTGGGCTAACTATTGCGTACTGAACAAAGTAACTTCCAGATTATTTGATGTAGCAACATGTAGGGAACACGTGCAATCAAACCATTAGCTCCTAATTCAGTGAGAGCATTACTAAAGATTTGACACGAATGAGGGCTAATTCGTCAACTCACATCGTCAGTGAAAAACCGAGCACTGAGAGTTGGGGGTGACAATTTTGAACCTTTATCACATTATCGTGCTCCTTGTATGGCTCACCTGTGCTAAGATGTGATCCTTGACCTCCATTTGTGTTGACATTAAGATTTAGCAGTCAGACCTCTGCTATTAACTGTTTCTTTAAAGTTATGTATTAAACACCAAACTGCATTGCATTTCACTGATTCGTATGAGAAACAGTCACTCACCCTTAGTGTTCTTATGCCCAATGGTCTTGTAAAGTGATAATGCAGAGTTTCCGCCAACCATGTCGGCATTAATTAAACATAATTCTGATTAACAGAGCATATTATGCACTATTACTCTGCCACCGTCAGTTTGTGAAAAGATTAAGACTGGGCCAGTGGACATGATGGTTCTCTGCTGACCGGCACTGCATCAGCAGCATAACTGATGCAGAGAGCAATAAACTGATAGAAGAATGCTTTACAAGAAATCCAAGTCAGCAGAATGAATATGGCAGAGAAGTGGAGCAGAATTCTCCGTTGTGTTGAAGCCGACACACAATTCGTGAACTTCCACATCAGCAAAACCGGTGCCGCACCAGGGTCGATTCAGCTATTGTTAAGGGGCTAGCACTGGCGCCACGTGGAACACCATCGATACCTCTCAGGGGAAGGTAGAAACAGACAAATCCATTGCACCACGGTTGGTTCTGCTGCACAGGGGAGGAGTAAAAAGTGTTGGAATGCCATGCGTTATGAGGGATTCAATTGCAAGGGAAATAGATAAGGGAAATGAGACTCCAGGATGATATGTTGCCCCCCTGGTGCTCGGGTCAAGGATGTGTCAGAGCGGCGAAAGAACATTCTGGAGAGAGAGGGAGAACAGCCAGTGGTCATGGCATACATTGGTACAAATGACGTAGGTAAAAATGAGATAAGGTCCTAAAAGCTAAATATGGGGAGATAGGAAGTAAGTTGAAAAGTAGGAACTCAAAGGTAGTGATCTCAGGATACCACTGCCATGTGCTAGTCAGAGCAGAAATAGTGTTTAAATTATTTCTTTTTCTTTGTTTGTAATATTTGCATTCTTGTATTTTATTGATTGTTTATTAACAGGTAAAACGTTAATAAACATACTTTTAAAGGTAGAGGTACCAGGAGTGTCTTCCTGTACACTGGTCAGTGTTGCAGCTGGCGAAACCAACTCAGGGACGGCCTCCGTTTGTGTGGATGATTCTGTCAGAGCAGATTCTGTCATTTCCAAAGTTGTATTTATCAAGTCGGGCATGTCACTGCTCATACTCTCTGTGGTGAAAACATCAGGTACAGATTTTATACTCTCACTAGGTGCAGACAATAATTGGTCAGTGCATTGATGCCACATTTGTTTTTCTTCCTTTTCACAGTATCTGAAATCGGATCCGTTTTTGCTCGTACAATTGCTGGAGTCCATTTCTCACCTGAGGTGTAATTTCTCGCAAGAACACGCTCAAAGACTATGCTCTTGGAATATTGATCCCTTCGAACCACTCGTCTGATGTTGTTGCCTGGCTATCTTTGACGTTGACAGGAGGATCAGAAGTTCGAACTGTGTGCGTAGCTTCCGAGTGAACATCAGTATAGCCTGTGAGCTTTGAATGCAATGTTTCTTTATGTCTATAGAAAGCTATTGACATGGTTAGGTAGAGAGCCTTTATTCCTCGAAACCTTCACTTGTGTGATTGTGCAAAATGTTCCACTAAACCGTTTGCAGCTGGATGATAGAGGGCAGATTTGATATGCAGGATGCCACACCCCTTAAGGTAATCCTATAATTCAACAGATGTGAACTGAATACCATTAGTGCTCACAGGTTGTTCAGGTCGCCCAAATCTTACAAATACCTCATCAAGCCTTTCTATGGCCTGTTCCATAGGTGTCAGTTTCATTATGGCAACCTCAGGCCACTTCGAATGCGCGTCAACCATGGCCGAAAACATCTGCCCTTCGACTGGTCCTGCATAATCCACATGGATTCTTTGCCGTGGCCTGGTGAGCCATACCAATGGGTGCAAAGATTGTACTGGAGATACTTTTTCAACGCAGCTCAGGATTGACAAAACCCCACTTTCTCCTCTGTTTGGGCATCCAACCTGGGCCACCAGAAGTAGCTTCTCGCCAATTCCTTCATTCTAACTACATCGGGATGGGCATACAAATTGGCCAGGATAGAAAATAGGGCTCAGGATTGGGAGAAGTTTAGAATTCAAGAAAGGAGGCCCAAGAGATTGATGAAGAAGGGGAAAATAGAGTGTGAGAGTAAGCTTGTGAGGAACATAAAAAATTATTCTGAAAGTTTCTATAGGTCTGTGAAAAGAAAAGCAATCGGTGAAGACAAATGACTTACAGTCAGGAACAGGGAAATTTATAATGGGGACAAACAAATGGCTGACCAGCTAAATATGTACTTTGGTTCTGACTTCACCAAGGAGGACACAAATAACAGAGCAGAAATGTTGGATTTATTGAGAGGGAGGAATTGAAGAAGATCAGTACCAGAAAAGGTATTGAGGAAACTTATGAGTTTGAAGATCAATGAATCCCCTGGATCTGTCAATCTACATCCCAGAGTACTTAAGGATGTGGCTCTGGAAATAGTGGATACATTGGTGGTCATCTTGCAAGAATGTATAGTCTCGGGCATAGTTCCTACAGTTTGGAGGGCAGGCAGTGACTAGTGGGGTACCACAGAGATCAGTACCAGGGTCCCAGCTATTCATAATATATATTAATGATTTAGATGATGGAGCATCATTGATTCTGTATACACCTCTTGCTGCCTCAGGAAGGCAGACAGCATTATCAGAGATCCTACCCACCCAGGCATTGCCTGGGCTGGATTAGCACACAGCTAAATCGGTGGCTTTGAAAGCAGACCAAGGCAAGCCAGCAGCACGGTTCAATTCCCGTACCAGCCTCCCCGAATAGGCGCCAGAATGTGGCGACTAGGGGCTTTTCACAGTAACTTCATTGAAACCTACTTGTGACAATAAGCGATTTTCATTTTCATTTCATTCTTCTAGACCCTTCCATCAGGCAGAAGGTACAGAAGTCTGAAGACTCGCACATCCAGACATAGGAACAGCTTCTTCCCCACAGCTACAAGACTCCTCAACGACTCTCCCTCGGACTGATCTGTTCCCTGTAAGAATACTATTCATGACGCCCTATGCTGCTCTTACTCCTGTATTTGCTTTGTTTGCTTTGTTTGGCCCCTTGTTCCGCACTGTAACCAATCACTGCTTTGTTGATGTCCCATTTGTCAATGTTCTCTGTTGATTATTCTTGTGTCTACTATATACGTACTGTGTACGTTCCTCGGCTGCAGAAAAATACTTTTCACTGTACTTTGTTTCATGTGCCAAGAAATCAAATCAAATCAAATCAAAATGTAATATCTCCAAATTTGCAGATGACACAAAGCTGCATGGGAGAGTGAGCTGTGAGGAGGATGCAGAGGTCCTTCAGTGGGATTTGGACAAGTTGAGTGAACGGGCAAATGAATAGCAGATGCAGTATAATTTGAAGAAATGTGAAGTTATCTACTTTGATAGCAAAAACGGGAAGGCAGATTATAAAATGAATGGCCATTAAGGAGTGATGTAGAGATGCCAGTGTTGGACTGGAGTGGGCACAGTAAGAAGTCTTACAACACCAGGTTAAAGTCCAACAGGCGAATGAAAAGAGTAAATAGGGTGGTCAATAGGACTTTAAACTAAAGATTGGGGGGAAGGGAAAGTCAGGGAACCAAAAGGTGAAGTAATCAGTGGGAAGCGTAGCTGCTCAGGAATACAAAAAAGCACAAAAAGACAGAACTCAGGAGAGGTTACAATAGTCTCCATCCCACAAAATATGACACAGTGTATGGAAAGGCTCAGTAAACCAAGGTCCACCACACTAAGAAAACAAAAAGGGACGGTCAATAGAGAATTAAAGGTGCTATATTTAAATGCGCGCAGTGTACGGAAGAAGGTAGATGAGCTTGTGGCCCAGATTGTGACTGGCAGGTATGATGTGGTAGGTATCACAGAGACATGGTTGCAGGGGGTTCATGACTGGCATTTAAACATCCAGGGATTCACAACCTATCGAAAAGACAGAGAGGTGGGCAGAGGGGGCGGGGTTGGCTTGTTAATTAGGAATGAAATTAAATCAATAGCACTAAACGACATGGGGTCGGATGATGTGTAGTCTGTGTGGGTAGAGTTGAGGAACCACAAAGGCAAAAAAACCATAATGGGAGTTATGTACAGGCCTCCTAACAGTGGTCAGGACCAGGGGCACAAGATGCACCACGAAATAGAAAGTGCATGTCAGAAAGGCAAAGTCACAGTTATCATGGGGGACTTTAATATGCAGGTGGACTGGGTAAATAATACTGCCAGTGGACCCAAGGAAAGGGAATTCATTGAATGTTTACAGGAGGGCTTTTTGGAACAGCTTGTGATGGAGCCCACGAGGGAACAGGCCATTCTGGACTTAGTGTTATGTAATGAGCCAGACTTGATTAAAAATCTTAAAGTAAGGAAGCACTGAGGAGGCAGTGATCATAATATGGTCGAATTCAATCTCCAATTTGAAAGAAAGAAGGTAGAATCAGATGTAAAGGTGTTACAGTTAAATAAAGGTAACTACACGGGCATGAGGGAGGAACTGACGAAAATCAACTGGGAGCAGACCCTAGTGGGAAAGGCAGTAGAACAGCAATGGCAGGAGTTTCTGGGTGTAATTGAGGACACAGTACAGAGGTTCATCCCAAAGAAAAGAAAGGTTATCAGAGGGGGGATTAGGCAGCCATGGCTGACAAAGGAAGTTAGGGAATGCATCAAAGCAAAAGAGAAAGCCTATAATGTGGCAAAGAGTAGTGGGAAGTCAGAAGATTGGGAAGGCTACGAAAACAAACAGAGGATAACAAAGAGAGAGATAAGGAAAGAGAGTGTTGATTCCCAAATTTCTTTCTCTGTCAGTCTGGCCTCAATAAAAGTTGAGATGGATTCGCACGTAAAAAGAAGTTATTTATTTAGCTTGCAAGCTTGATTCATTTCATAGAAATATAAGAGACATCCACTCTCCTATATCCCAGAAAGCGAATGAACAAAGAAACAAAGGGATCTCTGCAAATCAATTCAAATGGTATCAAGTTTCACATACTCGACGCCCATAGGTCAGCCTATATCCCTCCTGACATGTTTGATCTATTCTGATTGGCTCACTTCCAATCACTTTCTCTGGCCCCTATCAATGCAGCATCACTCTCATAGACACCTCTTCCTGCTTTTTCCATGCGGTCTCAAATCCCTTTCTCCGTAACTGCCAGAATCAAAGTGGCTTATTTCTACATTACATTAACTAGTATCTCTAAAGTAACTATTTTATATCACATTCGTCATTCCCTCCTTTTATCATTCCATGATAACCGAACTATCCAATCCATAGCTACGGTTCCTCATCTAAAAGATCCGTCGCTGCATTTCCAATTCCTGTCTTAGCCCCCCTTCATCTGCCTCACCCTCATGGATTTTAACAGTTAAATTTTTTTTTCGGTGATTGGGGCGGTGATATGATCCAGTGCACCCCACATTCTACCCATCACACATTTAAGGATGGCCAGGCCCACAAAGATGCAGCCGATAGCTACCACTAGATACATGGCCATATTTATCAACCAGTCCTTCCATCCTCCAAATCCCCAGTTACCCCAAGAGCCAGGATCCTGCATCCCGTCCAAGTGATCCCGTATGCGATCCATAAATTTAGTGATGTTAGCGGTCAAGTCCTGAACTCCCATGATACACTTGCCCTGTACTATGGCGCATACCCCACCCTCACAGGCCAGAAGATAGTCAAGAGCATACCGGTTCTGCATTGCAAACAACCGTAGCTGAGACAACTCCTTGGTTATTGCCCCGAGGGCTCCCAAGGTTTCATTTCCCAAGATGGTAAGGCCGCAAATAAAATAATTCCGATCACTGACAGCCAAGGAACCCCCCACACCTCCCAGTTTATCCAACTTTGAAATGCCATTTGGGCCGCCCAGCAATGCGGAAAGCCCTAGTCCCAACAGTGATATGAGAGACATTCGCCCAGCCACAGAGGAGCTGGAGGCCGGCGTTCAATGGAACGCAAGTGGTGTTGTAACAAACGCATTGGCCGGACGCCTGGGTGATATGGCACCTCCTGTCCGTACAGGTGGGAAACAGACATGTTATATTTGTGTCCACCTCTACCAGCAAACAGCCATATCCTTCACTGCTGAAGCAATTCTCGTACGACCGGGAATCCCTATTGGGAGTGAAGTGGCTAGGTATGTGCGCCCTCCACCGTCGCAGCCTATCGTACTGTGAATGGGAATTATCCCGAGGAAGGGGAAGGCAAATAGCCGGTGGTGCTGAACCCGGATCGTAAGGAAGAGTGACTTGCTCGGGCAGTGGCTCGTAATGCTGACAATGAACCACCGTTTGGGGAGTGCCCCAAAGCGGTGAAACAGAAAATAACCTAGACACCGCTGTGGGGTTTGGGTAGCAGACAACCCGTCCCTGGCCATACAAGCGGTGGTAAATCTGGTAGAAGAGATTCATACTACCCGGGTTTTCCTCAGTTTGGCCTTTAATTAACTTAAGTGTATCTCCCGGTAACCTACGTTCTAGCTGTACTTCCCTTCTCATACGCCCCGTCCTCTCTCTAGTCCCTTTCTCTTTCTCATAGCCTTTTCCTACACTCTTCTGACAGCCTGATTTTACCTTTATTGTACCACTCTTAACACATCCAAAATCAAATTTACATGTATTCCAAAAACAAGGCAATGTCCATATAATGTTCCCTTCCCATCGCCGGGACCGGTGCAACTGCTTCATGATTCCTGCATTCTCCTTAACTTTGATGACCTTCCATGAGTCGATACCATGTCCTCGTATATGGGGGCAGCGAAGAACATCACCTTTGCATAGGTGATGTATCCTTGTAGATTGGTTGGGGCTACACAGATACATAATATTCCCCTTTTCCATGTCCATCGCCAATAACACGCCAAGCGAAGTGAGGCCAAATATCAGACAGACGATGCGTAGCCACTCCATCATGCTCCACACCTGTAAAATAGCACTGGAGAAGGGAGGCAGGTTAGTATCCGACCTTTTACAGTAGTGGAGATGGACTCAATTTACAGTGATGTAGGTGGACCCAAGCACTTCGCCCCTCCACTTTAACTGCTGTGGGGGTGGTAAGGAGAACTTGGAAGGGCCTGTCCCATCGCGGCTCCGACCCCTTCCTAGTCCAATTTTTGACCATGACATAACTACCGGGCTGGACTGAAAGTGAGCTAGGTACTGGGGGAAATGGCTGGTGAGCCGCGCGGACCTGGCCATGGAGTTCCTTGAGCACTTGCGTGAGGGCTAGAACATAGGCGGTCATTTCTTCAGTCATCTGATGACACTGAACCAGTCTGGGAACCTGCAGGCTCCAGGGAGTTCCAAGAGGCCTGCCATAAAGAATCTCGGCGGGAGAGAGCCGGGCCGGTCCCGCAGGTGTAACCCGCAGCTGGAAGAGGGCAACGGGGAGCAACTTAAGCCATGTCAGTCCCGTGTCTGCTCTTAATTTAGCCAATTTAGTTTTGAGGGTCTGATTGTGTCTCTCAACCAACCCGGCCACCTGCGGTCTGTAAGCACAGTGTAACTGCTGGCGTATGCCCAACTGGGAGCAAAACTCCTTGTTAATTTGTCCAATAAAATGAGGCCCATTATCAGAACTTAACTGAGCTGGTATACCGTACCGGGGAATGATTTCCCTCATCAAGACTTTAACCACAGTAGCAGCTTTATTATCGATAGTCGGATACGCCTCGACCCATCTGCTGAACACATCCACAATGACCAAAACATATTTGTAACATTGACACCTTTCCAACTCAATGTAATCCATTTGGAACGTCTCAAAGGGACCACTGGGCAACGGGGTTTGCCCCTTCCCACAAGGGATACCTTTTCCGGTGTTATATTGCTGACAAATCAAACACCGATTACTGATACTTTGGGCCAACCCCTGCATTTTAGGGTGCCACCAAGTGTCCAGAAACAAATCACTAGTCCCTCGAGCCCCACAATGAGTTGCAAAGTGTACACATTCAATGACCCATAAAGCCAGCACATCAGACATACAAGTCTGATGTGCAGGCGTGGTCCATAAAGAGGAAACAGAATCATATGTACAACCTAACCGTTTCCACATTTGTTTATCACTCTCAGGAGCGTCCTCCTGTAACCTTATGACGTCTTGGATGGTTGGCATTGACTTGTCAGAAGCAGACATATTTATAGTAGATCGTTTAGTCTGACTTAACATCTTAGGCACCATCACTTGCTGAATTTGCGCGGTTGTTCGCGCTGCACGATCTGCTCGTTCATTACCAACGTCAATTGGGGTTGTACCATTCGTGTGGGCAGCGCATTTAATAACGGAAATCTGCGCTGGCATAAGGAGGGCCTGCAGTAGGTCATTAACTAAACCCCGGTGGGATATTTGACCACACATAATCATGTCAGGTTGTTCTGACGAAATGTCACTCAAATCGCCCCTTATTGTGGTAGTTTCCTGAATCAAGGCTAAACATTCTTGACCAGGCGCGTCCTCATGGACAGGGGGACCGCTAAGAAAACAGGCTGGATTGATAGTGGTACAGTATTTAAATGTCAGACGTGGATTGTTCAAAAGGTATATCTCATACCTATTCTGATGAGCTGCGGTAAGATGCTGACCATTCGCCCCATATCCCTGGCATGGTACTGGTCATGGACCTGACGTGTAATATGAGGGCTTACCGAAGCTGACTGTGGCCATAAATGTGGTGATATTGTAACAAAATCGGCTGTACCTTCTTTTCCCGTGACTGTGGCTGTAACCTTGACTGGCCATTCGGTCTCAAGTAATGGCCGGTATTTGTCCTCCAACTCCCTGTTTCGTCCAGTTCTGTCATAGGCCAGGGTAACGTGATGCAGTGACTGTTCAACGTCTAACGTCCACCACTGGGGGGTGATAGAAATATAGCACTGTTGTCTCATCCTCCTCTTCGCTGATCCACCCACCCAAAGTCACTATATTGGGGCTCCTGCTGGTAAACTACCATTTCTGCCGCTTGTTGGGGTCGCAGATCATCCTTTCTCATTACATACTCAGTCTTAACCTTTGTAACTGAGCCTCCTTCTTGGCCTACACCCTCCTTCCAGTAAAATCTGACTGCCCTTGCCATCTGGGAAGGGTCGTTCTCTGTCCAATTCATGTTATTACATTTCACAGCAGTAACCACAGAAGGTGGTAGGCAATGCATTAACATAGCACAGTATTGAGGGGAATTCTGACCATTTTGATACAGCAAATCGCCTGACTGCCCCCGGTAGATTTCATTAAAACGCTCCAGAAATTCCTCTGGCTCTTCAGTCTTCCTAGGTTTTAGGTCTAAGATAACAGAAAGATTTATGGACCTTTGAAATGTGCTATTCAACGCATTCAAGATCTGTGTCCTTCTTTTCTCTATTTGCTCTTTTTTTTTTTTAAACTTAA
The DNA here is from genome assembly GCF_047496885.1 of Scyliorhinus torazame. NCBI lineage: Eukaryota > Metazoa > Chordata > Chondrichthyes > Carcharhiniformes > Scyliorhinidae > Scyliorhinus > Scyliorhinus torazame. Next base: position 207,885,645 of record NC_092717.1, read on the forward strand.
AAATGTTTGAAAATTCAAATTGAATTACTGCAACTTGCAAGCTTAGCTCTGATCTCAACTCAGAACTAAATTTACAATTTGCTTAACACAAACTTGTATAACATTTACAACTTAATTATTTCTTTGTCTTAACAATTTTTCTTTTGACAAGTTTTTTTTTCTTTTACATACACATAAGTATTAGCAAAATCAACTATCATCTCCAGATTGACACTTTTTAAAATGGTGTCCATGATCTTCTTTAAGTTTCTAATAATCTCCAGATAAAATGAGATAAACCTTATTTCAAGTAAGTAAAACTTAAGATTCTGGCAATTTCAATCAATTGCTTTTGAAAATAATAACTTTGATCAAAGAGGTGGAGAAACCCACTGGTTTCCTTTAATTAATTCAAAACGTAACTTTGCTGGTGTTCACTGACTCAAAGGAAAGGTATCCAATTACACTACAGGCTGTTGCTGTTATCTCAAAGCGTGAGTGAGAAGCACTGTCTGTTTTCAACTTCGCCTTCTGCTGTTAACCCTTTGAGAGACTTCTGCTTCAACCAATATGCAGCATTCCTCACAATCTCAACTAGACCTCGGAACTGCGTTTTTCGCCAATACAGTCCAAGGAGACAATTTTAGCTTAATCAACTATATATTTAAAACACTCACACATAGAGTTGAACCATCTTCAGATTTAAAAACAGTTATACTGGACTGAACCTTCATCTACTGAAGTCCCATCAGCCCCTGAACCCATATAATAGACTGAACCTTCATTACTGAAGTCACATCAGCCCCTGAACCCATATAATATTCTACATTACATTAACTAGTATCTCTAAAGTAACTATTTTATATCACATTCGTCAAGAGGATCAAATTTGAAGGTAGGCTAGCCAGTAACATTAGGAATGATAGAGTTCTAAAGGAGATAGCTGAAGAAATAGTGGAGGTGTTGGTGATGATGTTTCAACAGTCACTGGAGTCAGGGAAAGTACCAGAGGATTGGAAAATCGCTGTTGTAACCCCACTGTTCAAGAAGGGAACAAGGAAAAAGATGGAAAATTATAGGCCAATTAGCCTAACCTCGGTTGTTGGCAAGATTCTAGAATCCATTGTTAAGGATGAGATTTCTAAATTCTTGGAAGTGCAGGGTCGGATTAGGACAAGTCAGCATGGATTTAGTAAGGGGAGCTCGTGCCTGACAAACCTGTTAGAGTTCTTTGAAGAGATAACAAATAGGTTAGTTAGACCAAGGAGAGCCAATGGATGTTATCTATCTTGACTTCCAAAAGGCCTTGGATAAGGTGCCTCACGGGAGACTGCTGAGTAAAGTAAGGGCCCATGGTATTCGAGGCAAGGTACTAACATGGATTGACGATTGGCTGTCAGGCAGAAGGCAGAGAGTTGGGATAAAAGGTTCTTTTTCGGAATGGCAACCGGTGACGAGTGGTGTCCCGCAGGGTTCAGTGTTGGGACCACAGCTGTTCTCTTTATATATTAACGATCTAGATAACGGGACTGAGGGCATTCTGGCTAAGTTTGCCGATGATACAAAGATAGGTGGAGGGGCAGGTAGTATGGAGGAGGTGGGGAGGCTTCAGAAAGATTTAGACAGTTTCGGAGAGTGGTCCAAGAAATGGCTGATGAAATTCAACGTGGGCAAGTGCGAGGTCTTGCACTTTGGAAAAAAGAATAGAGGCGTGGACTATTTTCTAAACGGTGACAAAATTCATAATGCTGAAGTGCAAAGGGACTTGGGAGTCCTAGTCCAGGATTCTCTAAAGGTAAACTTGCAGGTTGAGTCTGTAATTAAGAAAGCAAATGCAATGTTGTCATTCATCTCAAGAGGCTTGGAATATAAAAACAGGGATGTACTTCTGAAGCTTTATAAAGCATTAGTTAGGCCCCATTTAGAATACTGTGAGCAATTTTTGGCCCCACACCTCAGGAAGGACATACTGGCACTAGAGCGGGTCCAGCGGAGATTCACACGGGTGATCCCAGGAATGGTAGGCCTAACATACGATGAACGTCTGAGGATCCTGGGATTATATTCATTGGAGTTTAGGAGGTTGAGGGGAGATCTAATAGAAACTTACAAGATAATGAATGGCTTAGATAGGGTGGATGTAGGGAAGTTGTTTCCATTAGCAGGGGAGACTAGGACCCGGGGGCACAGCCTTAGAATAAAAGGGAGTCACTTTAGAACAGAGATGAGGAGAAATTTCTTCAGCCAGAGAGTGGTGGGTATGTGGAATTCATTGCCACAGAGGGCGGTGGAGGCCGGGACGTTGAGTGTCTTTAAGACAGAAGTTGATAAATTCTTGATTTCTCAAGGAATTAAGGGCTATGGAGAGAGAGCGGGTAAATGGAGTTGAAATCAGCCATGATTGAATGGTGGAGTGGACTTGATGGGCCGAATGGCCTTACTTCCACTCCTATGTCTTATGGTCTTATAGGTTTGTTTTGAATCATTAGCTTTCATAGCACTGCTCTTTCATCAGGTGAATTAGGAGAGGGGAATGTGCAACGAGACCTGGGTGTCCTCATACACCAGTCACTGAAGGTAAACATGCAGGTACAGCAGGAGGTAAAGAAGGCAAATGATATGCTGGCCTTCATTGCGAGAGGATTTGAGTACAACAACAGTGACGTTTTGCGCCAATTATACAGGGCCTTGGTGAGACCACACCAGGAATATTGTATGCAACTTTGGTCTCCTTATCTGAGGAAGGATTTTCTTGCTTTAAAGGGAGTGCAGAGAAGGTTTACCAGACTGATTTCTCGGATGGCAGGACTGACGCATGAGGAGAGGATTCCACTCGCTGGAATTCCTGTTGGCGAGAATCTCGTTTCCTGGCTCGCGCAATTCTTTGCCTCGGCATCACCATTCTCACTGATGGCAAACCCAGACCAATACCGCCCATAATGTTTCGAAACAAAGTGAAGGAGACTCCTAGCTTATGGACCATACATGCTCCTGATGGCGATCGTATTTGTTAGTAAGTGCACCCACAGATTATGTCACAGTGGGCAGCCCCATAATATTTTTAAAAACTTATAATAAATATTCAGTAGTACCAAGGGCAAATGGTCAAAATTGTCTGAAAAACTGGATGTGAGTTTTTAGTCCTGCCGACGGCAATCCCTCCCCCAACATGGGTCTTCTGTTGGCCGCGGGGGGCAGGGAAATCCTGTTGACAGTGGTGAGACCGGATGATCCCGCCCATTGGGAGGGGCCATGAAATGGATTGGTGATGTTCCCATGGGCAAGACTTAATATCGTAAGGTACGTCATGTGGTGGTACCTGTGATTATCCTTTTATGAGGAATGATAATACCAAGTTGATGCACGCCAATATATGATCACTGTGAAAATTCCCTGTGCCAATTTATTGAGTTAGGCATAAAAGTAGATTGGGAGCAGATTAGAAGTGATTGAGCACAATGGGCTTTGTTCTCTGGAGTTTAGAATAATGAGAGATAGGGGCAGCACGGTGGAACAGTGGATAGCACTGGTGCCTCACGGCGCTGAGGTCCCAGTTTCGATCCCGGCTCTGGGTCACTGTCCGTGTGGTGTTTGCACATTCCCCCCGTGTCTGCGTGGGTTTCGCCCCCACAACCCAAAGATGTGCAAGATAGGTGGATTGAACATGCTAAATTGCCCCTTAATTGGAAAAAATGAATTGGGTATTCTAAATTTATATAAAAAGTTTAAAAAAAGAAGAATGAGAGATCATATGAGAGTCAAATTATAAGAAAAAGGAGCAGAAATAGGTTATTTGGCTCATCCAGTCTGCTCAGTCATACAATAATATCATGACCGATCTGATTGTGGCCTTAACTTCACTTTCCTGCCTGTCCCTATTGTCGTGTTGTTCGCCCTGGGGTAACACGGATTGCACACGATGCAATTAACTAATCAAGTATGCACCAAACGAAGGCATTGGTTTAATATAAGATTTATTGAACCGTTAACTATTCTCCTACTTGAGTTCGACTCTCTTGCTCATCGAACTATACTAACTCAAATAACTAACCAGTCTGCTCTAATTCATGCAGTGGGTGTGATGCTTCCCTGATTTACTCCTGTCTCTCTGAGTGCCGCCTATGGAAAGAGAAAGAGCATGTGTGCCCTGTACTTTTATATGGGTAGCCCCCTTGTGGTAGTATCACCTCTGTGTGTATCTTGATTGCCCATTGGTCATGTCCTATCTTACTGACCTATTGGTTGAATGTCGGTGTGGCATGATGTCTCTGGTGCTCCCTCTAGTGTTTATCCAGTCTAAGTGTATTTACATTAACTCCTTGTGTATTTACAGTGTCCTAGTGTATCTACATTCACCCCTTGTGTATTTACAGTGATGTATATTGTTGCTCTCTTTATTTGGTTCTAAATATGGCGGTCAATATGGTTGCCTTCCTTAATCCTAATTACGTTTGCTTTAGAGTCGCCAGGTACCTTTCGATACCGCCACAAGGTTCAAACCTGAATACTGATCAAAGAGCCGATACACCAGTTAGTTGGTTCAAAGTCAATACTATTGATTTACATACACAGCAATATCTACTCATGCACAAAATGCTGCAGACTAAACTATCTCTAATGCTAAAGCCTATACTCAGCTTCGGGTGCCCACTCAGTCAGAGGAACAATGGCCGTTGTTTGGATCTGAGGCTGCTGAGGTCGAAGTGGTACAAGGGAATAGCTAAGGTCGTCCGTCTGGTAGCGAGCGTTGACCTAGGACTTACTTGCTTCTGATGTAGCTAGTGGAAGGGTCTCTCCGCTTTGAGAGCCGATTCCAAGAGAGCGATTCTCTCCTGGGGCCTTCTTCTTATACCTGAAAGGGCTTCGCGCGCTTTTGGGCGGGGCTTGAACTTGGCCCCAATCAATTGGGCCATATCTTGATCACTCATATTGATCTTGACCAATAAAGGGGTGGGTGCCCTGATGGCTGTGCGTGTCCTAGGTGGCCGTTGGCCTGGCTTTGTTTGTACTTTCGGTTTGGGGAACTGGTGCCGCAAGGTCTGGAGCCAGATCGGTTACTTGAGTATCTCCCCTTTGTTCCCGGAGATGGGCCATGTAGACCTACAGTTTCAGTCTCGTCTGGGAGCTGGGGTCCCACTGTGCCTGCTTGTTTTCTTAGCATTGTCTATAGTTCCCTGCAATCTTTGCAAACATCCATTTTATATTCTGGAAATGGCCATCCCAGATGGCTACAATATCACCACACCTATAACTGTTGACTTCCTGGTCCCTCAAAAGTCTGTCTAACGCAACCTTGAATATATTCAATGAGCCAGCATCGATTGCTTTCTAAGTAAGAGACTAATGACCCTCGAAGAGTAGAAATCCTTCCTCCTCTCTGAAATCCAAGATGCCTTATATTTAAACTGTGCCCGTAGTTCTCGATTCCCATTGAGAGGGCACATCCTGTCAGCATCTAACCTGCCCGCCTCCTCAGAATCTTATCTGTTTCAATAGGATCACCTCTCATTCTCTAAACTCCAGGTCTAGGATCAGAATAGATGACTGAAATGTATAAAATTCTAACAAGGAAGGACAGAGGAGTTGTGAGAGGGTGTTCCTCATGTCTGGAGAGACTTGAAGTAGGGGTCATTGTCTCACAATAAAGGTTGTTGGTTTAGGATTATTTTTACTCAGGAAATTATGCACCACAAGGACATAAAGCTTTCAACTTCGATATGCCGAAACCGGTCTGGAAGTGTTGATACTCGATACCCAAATTGTTCAGAAGCAAAATGCTGTGTATTCTGTTAATCTGAAATAATAAAACCAGAAAGTGCTACAGATGCTCAGCAGGCCTGGCAGCATCTGTGGAGAAAGAAACAGAGTTCATAGTCGGGATTTTCAAAGGGCTTCGTGATTAGGTTTCCAATATTTTGGTCCAAGGAATTGTTTGGGGATCCTGGTGCCTCCGGGACACATTTTAATTCTGAAGGATGGAGAGAGCAGGAAATGTGATCGCTGAAAATTAATTGTCCCTGAAGCTCCTTAAGGATCGTCTTCTCAAGCGCCATTTTCAAATTATTGTTTGAACCTGAACAGTCTTGTGCCCATCAGTTGCAGGGCCCAAATAAAATTCTCTGCAGCAGCATCGGAAACAGATCTGGCAAGAACACTGGTCCTTACCTGGTTGTGCAAGGCTGCAGTTGCCTTGTTCCACCTCCGTGACCTTTCCAGGAACAAGGCAGAGCAGGCCCAATATGGCTGCTGCCTGCCTTTAACACTGGGGCCAGACAGCCAACTCCCACCTCCTGGAAATGCTCAGTGGATCAAATTGGGAACTGAGCTAGCCAATTGAGTCATATTGCATTTAAAAATCACATTGCGAGGGCGACAAAGCTTGCGTGTGGGGTCAGGACCTGGAATTCATCCATCTATCAAGTTGCCGACCCATATTGAAAGTCCAGCCCAATATTTCAGATCTGTGGCCTTTCAGCAAATGAATTTCAGATTGATCTGTGAAAGCTCCCGACCTGAAACATTACCTCAAGTTACTCTGTTGTCCTAATCATGATCAACACAGAATTCACAAAGAAAACTTGGCTCAAAAATGAATGAGTGGAAACTGAGAGGCAAACGTTCTTGACATGTAAATTCTCATTCACTCAAATGACCTGGGACAGATCTACCACAACGTTAAGGATTACACAATTGCAGCACACATTGACCGTGCTGCTCCTGTCCAATACCACAGCAGAGAAAGACCATGCACTCATCCCAGTAAAAGTGATATAAGGTAAAGAAAATGACACTGACATTGCTCATAGAAACATAGAAAATAGGTGCAGGAGTAGGCCATTCGGCCCTTCGAGCTTGCACTATCATTCAATTATGATCATGGCCGATCATGCAAATTCAGTATCCCACTCCCGCTTTCTCTCCATACTCCTTGGTCGCTTTAGCCACAAGGACCACGTCCAGCTCCCTCTTGAATATATCCAACAAACTGGCCCCAACAGCTTTCTCTGGTAGAGATTTCCACAAGTTCACAACTCTCCGAGAGAAGAAGTTCTTCCTCATCTTAGTCCTGAATGGCTTATGCCTTATTCTTATGGTGTGACCCCTAGTCCTGTATGTCCCCAACATTTGGAACATTCTTCCCGTGTCTAGTCTGTCTAGTACCATCAGGATGTTATATGTTTCTTTGAGATCCCTCTCATTCTTCTGAACTTCAGTGAGTACAAGCCTAGTCGATCCAGTCTTTCTTCATATGTCAGTCCTGCCATCCCCGGGAATTAGTCTGGTGAACCTTCGCTGGACACCCTCAATAGCAAGAATGTCTTTCCTTAAACTAGGAGACCAAAACTGCACACGATACTCAAGGTATGGCCTCGCCAAGGCCCTGTATAACTTCAGTATGTGGATGACATCGCCATCTCCACTCTCTTGGAAGAGAATCTCCAAATCATACTTGACACCTTGGCGGATGGAGATCCGGTTTCTCCCTCCATCATTATCAATGGAGAAACCCTACCAAATGTGGAATATTTCCATATCTGGGGTGCCACCTCTCCTCTAAGGCTGACGTTGATGCAGTGGTCCAATATGTATCCAATATGCGAGCACCTCCTTCGGATGCTTAAGGACAAGAGCTTTTATGACTGCGACATCTGTGCTGACACCAAGATCCTCTTGTACAAGGCGGTCCTCTTCCCAACCCTTCTAAACAGTTCAGAAACTTGGACTATGTACAGATGCCACCTCAAGGCCCCTGAGAGGTACCATCAATATTGTCTGAGATAGATTCTCTGCATCACCTGGGAGGACAGGTGCACTAATAGCAGTGTTATTGAAGGTGCCAAGAGCATCAGCATCAAGGTCATGATCATTCGAGACCAGCTCAGCTGGGCCGGCCATGTGCTGAGGATGTCAGATTCCCGTCTGCCAAAGAAAATCTACTTTTCCCAGCTCAAAGAAGGCTTCCAAAAAAGTCTTACCTCAGAAAATGCACCAGAGCATTAACGCCTGGGAGACCCTTGCTCAGAAGAGACCGAGTTGGAGGAGACCGAGTTGGAGGAACCTCCTGATTGAAGGGACAGAATTCTTTGAGGACTCCCAATGTCATCAGGAGGCTCAAAAAAGGAGCCTAAGAAAGGAATACCAGCGAGCTACAATCCAAGGACTGATCACATCTCCAAGAAACACCTGCCAAGTGTACAGTCGAAGGTGCGGCTCCAGGATCGAGCTCATCAGCCACGCAAGAACCACCGAACCTATGACCAGTAACACAGAGTTTCTCAGGTGGACAATCATATTCGTTAGTGTGTGATCGCCGAAGAAGAAGAAGATAAAGGTTGTGTCTCTGATCAAAAGCCTTACTGAGCTTTCCGAGGACTAAATGTAGCGACAGTGTACTGAGATCAGATTTCAATGCAATTTGCTTTTAATGTAAAATGTGCAAAAGGAGCAATTAAAGGAGCTGTAATTATAGAGGGTATCAATTCGGCAAACAGTGCTTCAGCGTGTGGTCTTACGAGATTAAGTAGAGAGATAATTCTTTTCTCGTGCTGGTCAAGACATAAACTGGGATACTTGACCTTGAAATAGATGCAGAGGTAGCTAACTGCTATAAACCAAGTTAAAATGCTTCTATCCAGTGAAGCATCACCTTATCAGTCTGTTCGCCATGCACACTCATGCTCATCAATTATCCCCATGAAAATGAATGATTTTGGTAAAAGAATGACTGATTGATGAGATCCAAGATGTAGAAATAGTTCTTCCCTAATCTTTCAGACAACTTTCATTTGTCGACAATCTGCTTGCAAATAAGGAGAGATTTGCAAATGAGATTTTTAGCTACAGCTGTAGTTAAGAAAGGCGCTTGCTGTAGCAGTAGCAACATGATCAGTGCACCCTATGGTAATACTGCAGTGTTATTTATTCTCATTTCTCAAAGTTGCCTCCCCCTGTTACTAATGAGAAACATTGGTTTTGAAATTGCACTGTAGATTATGTGTGCATGACTAGTTAACCTGTTTGATTGAAATCCCTCTCTGTTCTATTTTTGATTGTGGCTTTAAGCCATTTAATTTAAACGGGTTAATACTGCCAATGAGTTAGCTGAGGAGTTTCGAGTGAATACATGTTTTTGTGTCTTGCAATGTTAGTTCAAGGTCATCCTGGTCACCCTCATTCCCTGTGGTAATACAAAGATCTCCCTTCAGGACTGCGAAGGTAAAGATTTGGACGGTCTGTACCTCACCAATTACACAGCCAACTTCTCTCTCTCGTTAAAGGAACCATTGACGGAAACAGTGAAGCATATCTCTCCCCTTATCATGGTATGTTCCTGCTGCTGGCACCAATTACATGTTAAATTAAGGATCAGCACAATATACTGAACAAAAGAAATGGAAGATTCAGATTCTTTTGTTTGAAGTAGTTAGGAAGCAACTCTCTACTTGTAGGTTAAAAGGAGTCAAAGGTGCTGAAAAAGGGATGACATGGTGCTTTATAAATAAAAATGTACCATGGGATCATTGAAAGTATGTCAAGTATGAAGGTGTTTGAGTCAGTTAACTGAAAGTAGATATATGAATAAATTGCTCTGAATACCATTGGTGGAATTCCCCGCTGCTGAGACTAATTCTCCGATTTTGAGGCTATGTCCGGAGCATGTGTTTAGTCTTACAGCAAAAAAGTCGGCGCCGCTCCAGCACCGATGCTCCGCCCGGTGGGAGGCTAGCAGCTGTGCCACATAAAGCCTCCGCCGTTCCTGACAGAAAATGCCGGAGAATTGCTGGGTCCGTGGCCGTGCATGCGCACAGCGGGAACCTGCAGCGGTCGCGCCGTACAGCATGGTGCCGGCCACGTGCGTACACGACCTGCGAGATAGTGCCCCCCTGTAACCCCCCTCGCCACCCCGGACCAGTCCCCCCAGCCCCTGTCGAAGCCCCCCCCCCCCTGACTGTGGCGGCGCTGAACACAGTCCGCAGCCGCCACACGAGGTTAACAAAACCTCAGATCACAAGTGATCCACAGCGTCGGGAAGTCAGCCCATCAGAGATAGAGCATCGGGGGACGGCCTTCAGATGATGTCCTGAGGCTGTCCCAACGGCATGCGGCGTATTCACCGATGATGCCGTTTTGGAGGGGGTGGAGCATCTGAAAACAGGCGCCGCCCCCGATTTCGGCGTCAGAAAGGATTCTCCACCCAATCGCCGAATGTGATTTTGGCGTCGGCAATCAGAGAATCCTGCCCTAAGCGTTGACGCCGGGGCATGATTCGCAGACTTCCATGACAGCAAAAGTATCGCCGCACCTGGACCGATTCAACTAGCATTGAGGGGCTAGCACCGGCGCCACAATCGATTCCAATGGGAAATGGTATGAGATTCGCCAGATTCGTGATTCACACTCTGGAGGCCGACAAGTTGCAGCTGCATATACACACACTTCACTCCCCACACACACTCATCCCATCCAACAAGGTGGTAGTGGTTGCGTGGGCGCATGCCCATCCCGCTGATAGATTGGCTGGGGCCAGAGGGCACCGAGGGGGGGGTGGCCTGGGGGGACACCCATACCACCTGAGGCCCTAAGTTCACAGTGGGCAGTCAGCGGCATATGCAGCTGCATGGCTGCCTTGCAGGCTGAAGCAATTCAATCCCCCTCCCATGAATTTAAAAATGGATGTATTCATCCCGAATGCTCTCTATGACATTAGATGCTCCGAGCTTTGTCACAACCAACCACATGATGTGGAGCACTTGTCATGGGAGTGTCTCTTTAAGAAATGTTTTTGTGTTATCACGTGGCTTCAGTGATGTCATTGTGTGGCTGGAGCTGGGCTGTGGCTCTGGGAGTTGGTTTTACTTTCGCTTTAAGTTTGAACTGGTTGGTCTGCATAGGTTGGAAAAAGAAGTGTCTCTCTATCTGCATTTTAAAAACTGTTTCCAGACTGCTTGATAACTTGCAAAGAGATAACTGCTTTCCAGAAGGAATGCAAACTTATTGTTTGAGAAGGGAAACAGAGTATCAATACCAAGTCTTAAAGATAGTTAGAGTGCCGTATACTGGGCCACACCTTTGAAAAGGGGTTTCTGGTTTCTACTTGGATCTTGTTATTTAGTTGGAAAAGTAAAAGGGGAAATTTATTAAGGGTTATACATAGATTACTGTAGCTATGTGGGCTATTTCTGTTGGTAATTGATAAAAATGCTTACTGTGTGTGTCATCAAAATTTTAACTAAATTCGTAGAATAAAGCTTGTTTTTGATTAAAAGTAAGAAGTCTTACAACACCAGGTTAAAGTCCACCAGATTTGTTTCAAACACTAGCTTTCGGAGCACTGCTCCGTCCTCAGGTGAATGAAGAGGTATGTTCCAGAAATATATGGTAGCACCATTACACGTGAGAACACCACCCACCAGGTACGCGGTACATACTCGTGCGACTCGGTCAACGTTGTCTACCTCATACGCTGCAGGAAAGGATGTCCCGAAGCGTGTTACATTGGCGAGACCATGCAGACACTGCGATAACGGATGAACGGACATCACGTGACAATAGCCAGGCAGGAATGTTTCCTTCCAGTTGGGGGATACTTCAGCAATCAAGGGCATTCAGCCTCTGATCTCCGGGTAAGCGTTCTCCAAGGCTGCCTTCAGGACGCGCGACAACGCAAAATCGCCGAGCAGAAACATATAGCCAAGTTCCGCACACATGAGTACGACCTCAACCGGGACCTGGGATTCATGTTGCATTACATTCATCCCCCACCATCTGGCCTGGGCTTGCAAAATCCTACCAACTGTCCTGGCTTGAGACAATTCACACCTCTTTAACCTGGGATTACCCCATCTCTGGATCTGTAAAGACTTAATTACCTGCAAATGCTCGCATTCAAAGCATTGTCTTGCATCTTTGACTTTGTTTATATATGTTTCTGGAACATACCTCTTCATTCACCTGAGGAAGGAGCAGTGCTCCGAAAGCTAGTGTTTGAAACAAACCTGTTGGACTTAAACCTGGTGTTGTAAGACTTCTTACTGTGCTCACCCCAGTCCAACGCCGGTATCCCCACATCTTGATTAAAAGTGCTTAAGGCCTCTGTTGAATAACACCTGAAAGGCAGGCCCTTGTGCTCATCATAACCAAAATCAATAAACAGTGGCAGGTCAGGTGCACTCCATGATATACATTGGAGTTTTCTAAATCCTGGCCCATAACACACTGTTGTTAGATTCAGGGGTTGAAAGTCAGTCTGGCCCCCACTGGTTCTCTGCTGCTCCGTTGTATTTCATGTCACTTTGCCCTGGCAGTGATTCTATTCACAGCTGAATAGCTGGGGGTATGTCGATGTAGTCAGAGGTGGGTGTGAGGTTGACAACATGACAAGTTGTGTGAGGGTGAGATGGAGTGTCTGACTGTTAGGCATGAGCTCTGAGGAATTGTTAATGAGTGAGTGTGTGGTACACTGAGCAGCATGAGAGGTTGCTGGGCCCTAGTTGGTAGGAGGTATCATGCGAAGATAATTTCCCTTCCCTTAATCATAGAATCCCTACAGTGCAGAAGGAGGCCATTATAAGACAATAAGACATAGGAGCAGAATTAGGCCACTCGGCCCATCGAGTCTGCTCCGCCATTCAATCATGGCTGATATTTTTTGCATCCTCATTCTCCTGCCTTCTCCCCATAACCCTGACCCCCTTATTGATCAAGAACCTATGTATCTCTGTCTTAAAGACACTCAGTGATTTGGCTCCACAGCTTCCTGCAGCAAAGAGTTCCACACAGTCACCACCCTCTGGTTGAAGAAATTCTACTCATCTCTGTTTTAAAGGATTGTCCCTTTAGTCTGAGATTGTGAGCTCTTCTTCTCGTTTTTCCTACAAGTGGAAACATCCTCTCCACGTCCACTCTATCCAGGCTTCGCATTATCGAGTATGTTTCAATAAGACCCCCCTCATCCTTCTAAACTCCAACGAGTACAGACCCAGAGTCCTCAACCGTTCCTCATACGACAAGCTCTTCATTCCAGGGATCATTCTTGTGAACCTCCTCTGGACCCTTTCCAAGACCAGCACATCCTTCCTTAGATACAGGACCCAAAACTGCTCACAGTACTCCAATTGGGGTCTGACCAGAGCCTTATACAGCCTCAGACGTACATCCCTGGTCTTGTATTCTAGCCCTCTCGACATGAATGCTAACTTTGCATTTGCCTTCCTAACTGCCGACTGAACCTTAACTTTAAGAGAATCGTGAACAAGGACTCAGCCCATCAAATGTGCACCGGCCCTTGGAAAGAGTACCCTACTTAAGCCCACAACTCCACCCTATCCCCAAATCCCAGTAACCAGACCTAACCGATTGGACACTAAGGGACCATTTACCATGGCTAATCCACCCAAACTGCACATCTTTGGACTGTGGGTGGAAACCGGAGCACCCCAAAGGAAACTCATGCAGATACGTGGAGGAAGTGCAAACTCCACACAGACAGTCACTCGAAGCCGGAATTGGACCCGGAGCTATGGAACTGTGAGGCAGCAGTGCTAATCACTGTGCCACCGTGCTGCCCGAAATAACCCATGGGAGATCATTAGACTTCTTATGGCACTGTTGCCAAGTCTTCTGGTAGACACAGGGAGCTGACAGCCCTGGCCACCTGAACCCACTACGTTAATAGGCTGGTTTTTGATGGTCTTCTGGATCCCCAGAGGGATAATTTGCAGCACTGATAGTCATCAACAGTCTCCTTTGATTCAGTGCAGCCTCCCTTTAAGAGGTACAAACTCTCCTTAAGAGATGGAGGCCAGCTACAGTATATGCTATCAGGCACCCTGTTGTGGCCAGCCAGCAGTGTAGATTGCACCGGGTGGCACATTGCTTGCATACTACCTTCCTCAATTGGAAAAGGCATGGATAGATTGCACATTTTTATCACCTTGCATGAAAATGGGCCTTAAATAATTTTCCCTTCAGTGTCTTATCTCTTCTCAGGCTACAAGTCAACAGACAGCAGAGAACATGGCTGAAAAACAAGACCTGGTAAAATCCTTTACATCTACTATCCCGCTCCATTATTCAGAACTCAGACACCCAATCAAGGGGCAGTATGAATAAAGTAGAGGATTAATTTACCTGTGGTGTGACATAGAGCACAAGGAAAAATGTGAGGAAAACCGTTTTTACCCAGAGGGTGATGGCGATCTGGAAAGCATTGCCTGGGAGGGTGGTAGAGGCGGATTGCCTCACAGCCTTTAAAAAGTACCTGGATGAGAACTTGGCACGTCATAACATTCAAGGCTATGGGCCAAGTACTGGCAAATGGGAGTAGGTAGGCAGGTCAGGTGTTCTTCCTGTGTCGTTGCAGATTCAATGGGCCGAAGGGCCTCTTCTGCGCTATGCTTTTTGTGATTCTGGAAGCTGGAACATCTACTTCTTTGTTCAAGATTTAATCACCCTTCTTAAAATTTCCTTCTTTCATTCGACATCCATATTATCCTTACTTCTCTATGAAATCACTTGGGACTTCTATTCATGTGCTATGTCACCATGTAGGCTTCATTTTGTCTTGTTGTTTGCTTCAGAATAATCTAATCAGATTTATTTACCTCCTACTCTTTCCCGCCTTAGTGGGATTCTGCACTTTGTTATTTTGGTTTTCTCAGTGATAGAAAAGAAGAGTAGTGCTATCTGTGACATTAACTCTAAGATTATGAAGTATTTCTGAACTCAACGAAAAAGTCCATTAGCCACTCTTACTGCTTTCAACTTATGATTCGTACCGTTGCATTGAATTCCCTGTATGTGCTTGATGTAACTGTCACCATCTCACTGCTAAGCCAGATGATCCTGACACGGTTCATATCAATTTCTGTTGCTGAACCAGATGCTGTCATGATGCAAGTAACTTTTGCAAATTGTTGTGTAATAAAATGCCACAGTGAATTTCATGCAGCCTGCTGTGAATTGTCAAAGGGTAGAAATCTTCCTTAATTTTTACCATTAATAATCAAGAGATTTTGATCATTAGTCTACTTGGATCAGATGTGTGATAACCGTTGTTTGGAAGCTCAGTTTTCTATCATTTCCTAAAGTAAATGATACAAACGAGCTGCCGGGTGCCGTTCAGAGATCAAGATGGGGTTTAGCAAACATTAAATGATGCACGTTCACAGACTTTGTCAGGAGCACATATTATGTTACGTAGAATCCCGACAAAGCAGAAGGAAGCCAGTCGGCCCATCGGGTCTGCACAGATCCTCCGAAAGAGCACTCAAATCCAGGCCCATTCCTCCGCACTGTCCCTGTAACCCCACCTATCTTTTGGGCACCAAGCAGCAATTTTATCATGGCCAATCCACCTAACCTGCGTATCTTTGGAATGTTGGAGGAAACCGGAGCACCCGGAGGACACCCATGCAGGCACAGGGAGAATGTGCAAACTCCCAAGTCCGGAATTGAACCTGGGCCCCTGGCTTAGTGAGGCAACAGTGCAAAGCACTGTGCCTCCATGCTGCCTAAGACAGCATGATCCATGATCAAGTCCTGCCCCACGTGACCCAGAGTCAAAACACTAATGAACTCACCATTAATTCTTAGAAAAAAAACAAAGGTCTTTGACCCTTGGTTGCCCAATAATTACAGTCACCAGGTTTGTAAGTTTAAACACAATCACTATTTATTTATGGCAAGAACCAGTTAACTATTAACCCCCCCCCCCCCCCCCCCCGCCCTCTACACAGACGCACAAGACAGGCAAGCACAGAGGGGGAATAAAGGGGGTAAAAAATAAGTAAAAGAGAAAAAGAGTCTTTGTTTCAAATGGGTGTTTTCAGCACCATACCCCTCTTCAGATTTTGCTTTCAGTTTGAGGTTTTTACTGGATATTCATTCAGGCCTCTATAGTTTCAGGAATACAATGCCCACAGCCTTTCTAGAAAGAGAGAGTGTGAGGTCTGGGGCTAGATTCTCCGCGCCTCCGCGTGGCGGCGGAGAATGGACGTTTACACCAAAATCTGATCCGACGCCGCTCCCACGATTCTCTGGTCCCCGGTGAATCGCAACAAATCGCGCGCACACGGTCTACGCGGCGCGGGTAGGGGGGCCATTGACAGAGGCAAGTCCAGAGTGAAACACCTGTGTTTTGACGCTGGCATGGGGACTTAGCCCCATTATTGGAGAAAACCACCCAGTAGCTTTTAATTTCCTGGTGCTAGTTTGAACCACTGCCCTAGTTTTGAGGTAATAAAAGCCCCTTAAAACTCACAAACCGATCACAGCAACCTTTTCTTTGATTATTATGTGGTATTATGCACGTGCGGCTGACAAGGGCAGCATTTATTGCCTATCCCTAATTGCCCTTGAACTGAGTGGTCTGCTCGGCCATTCCAGAGTGTGGTTTAGAGTCAACCCCATTACTGTAGTTCAGGAGAAAAATGTCGGCCAAATCAGGTAAGGACGGCAGACTTCCTTCACGAATGGACGTGAGGTGAACCAAAAAGCTTTTTACGGCAATCGGTGAGACTTGACTCCATCATTGTGAGTACCTTCCAATTCCATTCTTTTTTGTATTCAGCAATTGAATTAATTAATTCAATTCCAAGTTCCATCAACTGCATTAGCAAGATTTGGACCCCTTTGCCTGGTGTCTTGTGATGTTACTCTTTGCTTTACTTTTGGAATACAGGAAGGTTTGCACTCTCTCCCCCACTTTGATTTATCAGCCTCTGTTCAGTTCCACTCTTCCTCTTCCCTGATTTATCATCCTCTGATCAGGGCAGCTGCACCTTCTGCTCCCCTCCAATCAGTCCGCAAGCTTTCCCATGCTGATTTATCACTGAACCTCCGGAAACATATTTTGAATTTATACATTGATACCAGTGGGCAAGGGGCTGCACAGGAGGGAATAGCACATATTCACTGGGATGATATTGAAGCTTAAACTGTTAAATTATGGGAACAAGTCGAATAAATTTGGCTTGTATTTCCTTGAATTTAGAAATTTATGATTGATCTAACTGAGGTTCGAAATGAATCAGTGATTCGATAGGATTGTTAAATTCAGAGGAAATCCAGAACAAAGGGACATAATCTTAAATGCTGAAGCATTTAGGATTGAAAGTAGGAAACACGTTTCATGCAAATCAGCTCGAGGAGAACTTGATATATTGCAAACACTGTTATGAACTTCGGCGAGACAGATAACTCTAAACAAGAGACTTGAATTCCCAGTGACCAGCTGAAAGGATTTCTTTCTCCTTCATTCCTTCATAGGGCGTGGGCATCACTGGCCATCATTTATTGCCCATCCCTAATTCTTCTTGAACCAACTGACTTGCTAGACTATTTCAGAGGTCATTTTTAAGAGTCAACCAGTGGGTCTAGAGTCACATGTAGGCTAGACTGGATAAGGATGGCAGATTTCCTTCTCTAAACGGTACTCGTGAACCAGATGGGGTTATTACATCAATCAATGATAGTCTCGTCATCACCATAACTAGGTTTAGCTTCATATTCCAGATTTATAATTTAATTTAATTCCACCAACTGCCATGAAGGAATTCAAACCTGTGTCCCCAGACAATTGCCAAGGCGTCTTGATTACTAGCACAGTGAGATTACCACTACACCATCACCCCCATTGCATGAGTAGAATTTTAAGACTTTTACTGAAACAAACCAACTAAAAGGAGCATTGACTAAACATTGCCGAGTAAACATCTAAATTATCTAGTAAGCAACACATAAAGTAAACAATAAGAAAAGTTAATTCCTTTTAATGCTTTAACACAACTGGTAACTCCCCATCACATACATATACACTACAGTACTCTCACCACAGGATTATTGTCTTTATAGGAAGCAGTGCACAGACACTCCCAGCTTCCAATGCATTCACATCTCCCCATTTTGACCGAGTTAATGATAAGTAACTGTCCAAAGGGGCTTCCTTCAGATTTCGTAGAATTTTCAATCAGGCTTCCAGCAATAAGATCCTCTCCAGCAAGTTTCCCTTCCAGCCTCAACAGGGCAAATTTGTCAGAGCCTTTAGCATGCCATGGTATGTGTCTCTTTAACCAGAGACCATCCTTCCTCCCACATTCTGCCCGATATTTCATAGAGAACTCGCTGCCTTCATCACTCTGATGACCATACCAGCTGAAGTCATTGTCTCTCTGCAAGACCTTTTTCTCCTTATTTCCTTTTCTGACCAAAAACATGGAGATCTAAAGTTTGTCCACAGTTTGCATTAATACACTTTCCTTTGTTTCCATGTGTACAGTGATGTGTTATGTACTCAGGGATACCATAGGCTGCAACTGGATGCAGCTTTAACCAAAAGATACTCCAGACCTTGAAGTTAGTTCAATCTGATTTATTGAACCAGTAGCACAGTTAGCACAGTTCTCTATGAGTTCAACTCTCTGTTAACCTAAGTGTGGTTACTCTGTCTGACTGAACCAGACTAGCTCTTAGCCACGTGCTGGAGGTGTGCTACTGTACATACACCCTGACTCACTCTGTAGATCTTCATCAGTGGAAAGAGGTGGAGTGTGAGTGCCTCGTGTCTTTTATAGTGAGATACCACCCCTGAGTGTCCTGCCTGCTCATTGGTCATGTCCTGTTCTCTGTGTTTATTAGCTGCCTGCCTGTGCCTGTCTGTATATCATTATCTGCATGTCTGCATATCATGACATACAGCATTCATATTCCAATAACCTTTGACCGGATGCCACCCTGTCCCCATGGTAACCAACCCACTCAGGCTTCTTGTTAGGCAGAGTTCAAAGCTTATCACATGACCCTCTTCATTCCTCCATTTTCGCAAAGAAAAGAAAGACCCTGATGGGAGTTATGTGCAGGGCCCCTAGCAGTAGTCAGGGTGTGGGGCAGAAAATAAATCAGGAGATGGAAAAGGCATGTAAAAAAGGCAGTATTACAATAATCATGGGGGGCTTCAATATGGAGGTGGACTGGGAAAATCAGGTTGGTAGCGGATCCCAAGAAAATTTGTGGAATGTCTAAGTGATGTTTTTTTGGAGCAGCTGGTGGTAGAGCTCACTGGGGAACAAGAAATTTGAGATTTGGTGATGTGTAAAGAGGCAGACCTGATTAGGGAATTTAAGGTGAAGGGACTCTTAGGGGGCAGTGATCACAATATGATAGAATTTACCCTGCAGTTTGAGAGGGAGAAGCTGGAATTAGATGTAACGGTATTATAATTGAATAAAGGTAACTACAAAGACATGAGGGAGGAGCTGGCTAGAGTTGATTGGAAGGGGAGCCCAGCAAGGAAGAAGATGGAATAGCAATGGCTGGAGTTTTTGGAGGTTATTTGGGAGGCACAACAGAAATTCATCCCAAGGAGAAGGAAAAATGCTAAGGAGAGGACAAGGCATTCATGGCTGACAAGGGAAGTCAGGGACAGCATAAACGCAAAAGAAAAAGCATACAAGGTGGCAAGAATTAGTGGGAAGCCAGAGGGTTGGGAAGCCTTTAAAAGCAAGCAGAGGACGGCTAAAAAAGCAATAAGGGGAGAGAAGATGAAATATGAGTGCAAGCTAGCTAGTAATA
This sequence comes from Scyliorhinus torazame, assembly GCF_047496885.1. Classification (NCBI taxonomy): domain Eukaryota; kingdom Metazoa; phylum Chordata; class Chondrichthyes; order Carcharhiniformes; family Scyliorhinidae; genus Scyliorhinus; species Scyliorhinus torazame. The sequence continues at coordinate 207,905,193 of NC_092717.1, forward strand.
TAAAAGAAGATAGGAAGAGATTTTTTCAATATATAAAAGGAAAGAGAGAGGCATAAATAGACATTGGACCACTGGAAAATGTGGCTGGAGAAGCAATAATAGGAAACAAAGAAGGGTAGAAGAACTGAATTTGCATCAGTCTTCACGGTGGAAGACACCAGTGGGATATCAGAACTTCAGGCAAATCAGAGGCCAGAGGTGAGTGCAGTGGCTATCACCATGGAGAAGGTTCTGGGGACACTGAAAGGTCTGAAGGTGGATAAATCACCTGGACCGGGTGATTAGTGGTGCGCCTCAGGGGGCCGGTATTGGGACCACAACTTTTCACAATATACATGAACGATCTGGAAGAAGGAACTGAGGGCCCTGTTGCTAAGTTTGCAGATGATACAAAGATATGCAGAGGGTCAGGTAGTATTGAGGAAGCAGGGGGGCTGCAGAAGGACTTGGACAGGCTGTGAGAGTGGGCGAGGAAGTAGCAGATGGAATACATTGTGGAAAGGCGTGAGATTATGCACTTTGGTAGAAAGAATGGAGGCATAGACTATTTTCTAAATGGGAAAAGACTTCGGCAATCAGAAGCACAAAGGGACCTATGAGTCCCAGTTCAAGGTTCTCTGAATGTTAATATGCAGGTTTAGTCGGCAGTTGGAAAGGCAAATGCAATGTTAGCTTTCATGTTGATCGCTGAGGACCCGGGTTCGATCCCGGCTCTGGGTCATTATCCATGTGAAGTTTGCGCATTCTCCTCATGTCTACGTGGCTCTCACACCCATAACCCAAAGATGTGCAGAGTAGGTGGATTGGCCATGTTAAATTGCCCCTTAATTGGAAAAAATGATATAAAGGTGTTCATGTCGAGAGTGCTAGAATAAGGATGTACTTCTCAAGCTGTATAAGGCTCTGGTCAAACAACATTTGCAGTATTGTGAGAATTCTTGGGCCCTGTATCATGGAAGGATGTTCTAGCCTTGGAAAGGGTCCAGAGGAGGTTCACAAGAATGATCCCTGGAATTAAGAGCTTGCCTTATGAGGAACGATTGAGGACTCTGAGTTTGTATACGTTGGAGTTTAGAAGGCTGAGGGGGGGATCTTATTGAAACTTATCGGATACTGAGAGGCTGGCGAGGATGTTTCCATCAGTAGTAAAAACTAAAACCAGAGGATACCATCTCAGACTAAAGGGATGATCTTTTAAAACAGAGATGAGGAGGAATTTCTTCAGCCAGAGGGTGGTGAATCTGTGGAACTCATTGCTGCAGAAGGCTGTGGAGGACAAATCACTGAGTGTATTTAAGACAGAGATAGATAGGTTCTTGATTAACAAGGGGATCAGGGGTTATGGGGAGAAGGCAGGAGAATGGGGATGAGAAACATGGGCGAAATTCTCCCCAAACGGCACGGTGTCCGCCGACTGGCGCCCAAAACGGCGCCAATCAGACGGGCATCACGCCGCCCCAAAGGTGCGGAATGCTCCGCATCTTTGGGGGCCGAGCCCCAACATTGAGGGGCTAGGCCGGCGCCGGAGGAATTTCCGCCCCACCAGCTGGCGGAAACGGCGTTTGTTGCCCCGCCAGCTGGAGCGGAAATGACATATCGGGGCGGCGCATGCGCGGGAGCGTCAGCGGCCGCTAACAGTTTCCCGCGCATGCGCAGTGGAGGGAGTCTCTTCCGCCTCCGCCATGGTGGAGACCGTGGCGGAGGCGGAAGGGAAAGAGTGCCCCCACGGCACAGGCCCGCCCGCGGATCGGTGGGCCCCGATCGCGGACCAGGCCACCGTGGGGGCACCCCCTGGGGCCAGATCGCCCCGCGCCCCCCCCCAGGACCCCGGAGCCCGCCCACGCCGCCTTGTCTCGCCGTTCAAAAGGTGGTTTAATCCACGCCGGCGGGACAGGCAATTTATCGGCGGGACTTCGGCCCATCCGGGCCGGAGAATCCAGCGGGGGGGCCCGCAAACGGCGCGGCCCGATTCCCGCCCCCGCCGAATATCCGGTACCAGAGACTTCGGCAACCGGCGGGGGCGGGATTCACGGCAGCCCCCGGCGATTCTCCAACCCGGCGGGGGGTCGGAGAATGACGCCCCACATCAGCCATGATTGAATGGCGGAGCAGACACGCTGGGCCAAATGGCCTAATTCTGATCCTATGTCTTGTGGTCTAATGGTCTTACCTTAAATAAAATAAACAGTTTAAACATGCTAATTTTATAAAACCTTTCATCCATTAAAAATTTTTTTAGAGTACCCAATTATTGTTTTTTCCAATTAATGAGCAATTTAGTGTGGCCAATCCACCTAACGAGCACATCTTTGGGTTGTGGGGGTGAAATCCACACAGACATGGGGAGAATGTGCAAACTCCACACGGACAGTGATCCAGGGCAGGGATTCGAACCTGGGTCCTCAGCGCCGCAGTCCCAGTGCTAACCACTGCGCCATATGCTGCCCTAAACCTTACATTCATAATGCAAATTGCACCCTGTGACAAGACAGCCATTGACAGGATAGGAAGATACAGAACAGCCAGCATCAGAGATGGCAAGGTTAGGTGCCTGACACAGCAAGATGTGATTGCAACTTACTTTCCTCTCTTTCTACTTCATACATAACTCCCATATCCATCGCACAGTGAGCAATGACAATATGAGAGTGCATGGCCCATCTACTCATGTTACTCCTTACATGCTAGCAATGCTCCTTCTTCGCTTTTTGAAAATCAGTCAGCCATTGTGCCAGATAGACTCCTGAGGAAAAACTTAATGAAATGTATCATCACTTTATTTTACCCTGCCAAGCAGCACAGACATTTGTGTCCTGTTTGACTTTGTAATTTTGAGGGGGATTGCACTTGAGGATTTACTGAGCGTAAGTGAGCAGCAGCCAGTGGCGATGTCAAGGAGAGCCAAGGTAAGAGCTAACTGGAAGACTATTTCACCTTCTAGGTGAAGAGAACAGAAATGCAGGCTGCAGGGGCCCAGCATGATATTGGTGTATCATTTGTTGCCGAATACAATGGAACGGTAGCACAATGGTTAGCACTGTGGCTTCACAGCGCCAGGGACCCGGGTTTGATTTCCGGCTTTGGTCACTGTCTGCAGAGTCTGCACGTTCTCTCTGTGTCTGTGTGGGTTTCCTCCGGGTGCTCCGGTTTCCTCCCACAAATCCCAATAGACGTACTTGTTAGATGAATTGGACAATCTGAATTCTCCTTCAGTGTACCCGAACAGGCGCCTGAGTGTGGCGATCAGGGGATTTTCACAGTAACTTCATAGCAATGTTAATTTAAGTCTACTTGTGACACTAATAAAGATTATTCGTGTCTGCCAGGGAATTTCAAGAACCGTCTGCACTGTATAGAGGGTTGTCTGTCAAATGGAGTGAGGTTTGTACACATGGTATTGACACTCTATAGTCAACTATAGACCGTGTGGTCCCTCAATGAAAATTGCACCTGATCTCCTCAACCACCCCCACCCCTCTGCCCCCATTTTGCAAGCTTCATAATTCCGTTCAGAAAAGCCTATCCGGGGGCCTGCAGGCTCTGGGCTCATCCCACTCTTCTGTCTTAAACAGAATGAGAGAATGCACATTGTGGAGTTTCACTATAATTGTAGATCCACCAAAACCTTCATGTCATCAAGAATGTTGAGCTGCATCCTAGTCATCGGGCCGCTGTGCATTATTATCACCGAGCAACAGAGAGCCAACGGGACCAAATCACCCTGTGGGCACCAAGCTGCAACAAACAGCAACTGGGCCTTGTCAGGCCTCAGTCCTGATGGTCACTAACCAGTGACTGTCTCAATCGCTTATAGACAGGCTGGAGTAGACAAAAGTGGATTTCAGATACAGTGGGGTGAGAAATATTTCGACGATCTTTCTTTATGCCATTAAAAACACAATACTTCATGTTCTTGCAGCATCTGGTATCTTGTAATGTCATTGACATGAATATCAATTTTGGTATTTTGGCAGAAGCTGTTTCTTGTCGGGGAGAAGAATGAGACATATGGTGAACATGCGGGGGAGCAGTTCAGCTAGAATCCTGTTCAATGAAATGTTGCTGAAGAGCTCTGTCTGCATAAAACTAATGGACCCCGGTCTGCTTCCTCATCATTCTCACTATCATCAGCGTCCTCTCTCTTATTGTGCTGAAGATTTTACTTCAAAGGTGGCTCCATGTATTTTCACTGGCTTAAAGTGTTTGAATCATTCGCGGGAGTCTCCGTCGGTAAGATCCTCCGCCCCGCCGACAGTTCATCCACGCCCACGCGTTTCCCAACGTCGTGGGGAACCCCATTGGCTGGCTACAGGAACGGAGAATCCCGATGCCGGCGGGGGTGCGCCGCGTCAGACAATGGGTCTGGCGGGATGGAGATCCTACCACATATTTTTCAGGACTGAGTTTTTGTTTTGCAAAATTAATGTGACTGATGCTCGATCAATAACTCCAGAAGCGAGATTGGATGACAATTGAAGGCTTTATTGGACTAGATGGTTCCCCCAGCAGTGCAGGTACAGAATGCAGCTGCTAGGGAGACACAGACTCTTATACTCCGCCTTACTGGGCGGAACCAGCAGGCAGGCTTCACCAATGATCTTCATGTCTCAGGTACCTCCCACACCAATGGTCTTACAGCCTCAACCTAGGTACCGTAATACCCCTAATACAGACTACCACAGTGACATTTGGTTTTAAGAAGGTCCTAAGTTCACCTCGGTACTGTCAATAAGCAAGCATTTTCCAAGATGTCACCTGACCTTTATGGTACTTGAGGAAGAACTGGTTGCTTGTTTCAAAATGCAATTGCTATAATTGATGGGAGGGAAAAACAGAAAAGGACTCCTGCTGGAAATCATATGGGAGAGAGAAAAAAAACTTTGCTGGTGTTGAAGGAAGTCTTGTTTCGGGAACAAACTGAGGCAGGAAGGCTATATCCTGCCCACCTCTCTCTCTCTATGCTAAACTGCACCTTGAGCGCCAGTGGAATATGTGGATGCCAGGATTTGGTTGCGGTGAGATTGGGCTGTGTGGGAGCGTCTGCATAGCTGCAGCTCCTGGACGGAGAATGGCACCGATATGTGGAACAAGTTACACATTGATGGACAGATCATTTCTGCAACAACGTTTTGGACCTAATATCAATTCTCAGGCTTATGCTATGTTTCTGTTGAGGAGCCTGCGAGGGGTGATACCATGTTTTGAGCTGATATAGCTTTGTATTGGCACCAATATGGAATGATGATGTTTCCTTGTTAATTGATGGTTCGTGTGATACGTGGAATGTTATGTCGGTGATTCTCAATACTTTGTTAATGTTGACTGTTTTTGCCAATAAAAATATCAACTTGAAACCAGAGAATGCTCATCTGAATGTGTAACTCATCTTCATTTGGACCGACAAAACTGAAATCAGTTGGTGAGAACTCACAGGCATCCACCAGGACCAGCGACCCATCCTCACACAAAGAAGTCTAGGTCGATCCTGTTGAGATTCTGCAAACCTCATCCTTTATTTCATAATGATTATATTAGAAAGCCCATCTCTGCAGAGACTCTATCTGTTGTCCTTCTTTTGCCTATGTGTGTCCCTTTATGTGCTGGGGAATTCTTTAGGAAGTGGAAGATGATTATATTCCCGATTACAGCTGTGTGTGAATCATTATGTGCAACTTGTTAAAAGTAGCTTTGTTTTGTAATAAACAATCATCATGAGTCTACTGAAAGAAGCCTGGTAAAAGGCTGTGGTAGTACCAGGTATTGCGGTACCTGAGAGGCTGATGACCATTGGTTAGACCCAGGAGTCTACCATTGGCTGTATTACGTAGTTCCACCTTGAAGGCGGGGTATAAGAGATGTTGCCATCCCAGCAGCCTTCACTTTCTGTACCGAAGCTGCTGGGGAAAAGGTTCTAGTAGATGCTTTCGTAGCAGGTATGAGCTCCCCTGATATCCGCCGAAGACTCCTAGAAAGGGACACTCTCGGACTTAGAGAGGCACAGGCCCTGGCAGGGTCCATGGACGTTGCCTACATAAACTCGCAGTCCTATGCGCCCGACCGCGCGGCGGCCCCCTAGGCTGCGTGGCACCCCACAGCCGCAGCCCCACAGACCTTCCCCCTGACCCCGCTGGCCTTAGCTACGAGACGGCCCGCTAATGCCGCCGGGCCCCACTGTTTCTTCTGCGGGCAGGCGAATCATCCCCGCCCGCGCTGCCTGGCCCGCACCGCCACATGCAAAGGGTGCGGCAAGAAGGGCCACTTTGTGGGGGTCTGCCAGGCCTGCGTCGTGGCCGCGGTCTCCAGCGACTATGGCCCGCTGCGGCAACCCCTCCTTCAGGCCCCGACCGCCCACCACTCACCGCCACCCCCCTATCCGAGTGCCACGTGCGACCCATGGGCGTGGCCATCTTGCCCCCCGGACACCACGCTGGACGGGTGGGCGCCGCCATTTCGTCCATCACTGCCGCCATCTTGTTCATCCCCGGATACCATGTGCGACCCATGGGTGACGCCATCTTGGGTGGGGCCCCAGGCCCCCAGCACAGCCGACTACACGCTGCCCGATCAGAACTCGCAATTGCTGCATCTGGCCTCGGTGACACTGGACCAAAGTTGACCCCGGATACTTGCAACGGCTACAACGACGGTCTTCATTAACGGCCACGAGACGTCCTGCCTGATTGACTCTGGGAGCACGGAAAGCTTTGTTCACCCCGACACGGTAAGGCGCTGTTCACTTGTAACCTACCCTGTAAATCAAAGGATCTCCCTGGCATCCGGGTCACACTCGGTGGAGATAAAGGGGTTCTGCCTAGCGAACCTCACTGTCCAAGGGAGGGAATTCGACAATTCCCACCTGTATGTCCTGCCGCACCTCTGCGCGGCTACCCTCCTGGGGCTGGACTTCCAATGCCATTTGCAAAGCCTGACCTTTAAATTCGGTGGCCCTATACCTCCCCTTACTGTCTGCGGCCTCGCGACCCTTAAGGTCGACCCGCCTTCCCTGTTTGCGAACCTCAGCTCGGATTGTAAACCCGTCGCCACCAGGAGCAGGCGGTACAGCGCCCAGGACCGGACCTTCATCAGGTCAGAGGTCCAAAGGCTGCTGGGGGAAGGGGTCATCGAAGCGTGCAACAGTCCCTGGAGAGCTCAAGTAGTGGTGGTAAAGACCAGGGAGAAACATAGGATGGTCATTGACTACAGTCAGACCATCAACAGGTTTACGCAGCTGGACGCGTACCCTCTCCCCCGTTATAGCCGACCTGGTAAACAGGATCGCACAATACAAGGTCTTCTCCACGGTGGATCTCAAGTCCGCCTACCACCAGCTACCCCTCCGTAATAGTGACCGCAAGTACACTGCCTTCGAAGCAGATGGGCGGCTGTGTCAAATTTCTCCAGACCGCGAAAATCCTTAATCTGATACACAATAAGGAGAATTGCGTGTTTAGCACCGACCGTCTAGCCATTCTAGACTGCGTAGTGCGAAGTGGAGTTATAGGCCCCGACCCTGAGCGCATGCACTCCCTTATGGAGTTCCCCCTCCCTCACTGCCCCAAGGCGCTGAAGCACTGCCTCGGGTTCTTCAGCTATTCTGCACAGTGGGTCCCCATTTACGCAGACAAAGCCCGACCCCTAATCCAGTCCACAACCTTCCCCCTGTCGACGGAGGCCCGACAGGCCTTCAGCCGCATCAAAGCAGGCATTGCAAAGCCCACGATGCGCACCATGGACGAGTCCCTCCCCTTCCAGGTCGAGAACAATGCGTCCGATGTAGCTCTGGTGGCCACCCTCAACCAAGCGGGCAGGCCCGTGGCTTTCTTCTCCTGTACCCTCCATGCTTCTGAAATTCGCCATTCCTCGGTCGAAAAAGAGGCACAAGCCATAGCAGAAGCTGTGAGACATTGGAGGCATTACCTGGCCGGCAGGAGATTCACTCTCCTCACGGATCAACAGTTGGTTGCCTTCATGTTCGATAATGCACAGCGGGGCAAGATTAAAAACGACAAGATCTTGCGGTGGAGGATAGAACTCTCCACCTTCAAGTACGAGATCTTGTACCTTCCGGGGAAGCTCACCGAGCCTCCTGATGCCCTGTCCCGCGGCACTTGTGCCACTGCACAAGTGGACCGCCTCCGATCCCTCCACGAGGACCTCTGCCACCCGGGGGTCACTCGCTTTTTCCATTTCATCAAGGCCCGCAACCTGCCCTACTCCATCGAGGAGGTCAGGTAAGTCACCACCCTCGCCGGACTCGTTTTTAACAGGGGGTGAATGTGGTAGTACCAGGTATTGCGGCACCTGAGAGGCTGATGACCATTGGTTAGACCCAGGAATCGACCATTGGCTGTATTACGTAGCTCCGCCCTGAAGGCGGGGTATAAGAGATTGTGCCGTCCCAGCAGCCTTCACTTTCTGTATCGAAGCTGCTGGGGAAAAGGTTCTAGTAGATTAAAGCCTTCAGTTATGAAATCACTTTGTCTTGAGTGTAATTGATTGCGTGTCAAAGGCTATTATATTTTGGGTACCAGGAGGGAAGGTGAGTAAATTGAACATTTAATTGATAATGTGACCTATGGAGTATTGGGGCTAAGTAATATAAGTGCTCCTCCCAAAATAGTCGTAACAAAAGCAAACAATGGGACATTGGAAAACAAAACCACCTGGAAGCATAGCAATCTTTCTGGCCTGTGTTGTAGGAGGCTACCAGGCCTATTCAAACATTTGAATCATTGCCACTGATATCTACAGGGAGGTGGAGAGAGGGCAGAGAAGTGGATTTGTAGTTAGGCGGGAACATGCAGGTCCTGCTGAATTTAACGGCAGAACTTCATTATCATTTTCTATTCTGTTTCGGACCAGACAAACGGCCAAATTGAGGTGAGCCACCTGTCAGACAGGAATGTCAGTGTTAGGAAGCAGCAGTCAGGCACCATTGAGGATATTCCCTCGCAATCAGCACCTTGCGAAGAGGAGATATGAGTTAAGTATGCAGGGGATTGTTCTTGTCTCTAACTAACTTGCTTCTGCAGTTGTAAACAGTGGGGTGGGGAGTTGGGAGAGGAAAGACAACTGATATAATAATAAAGCAAGATGGTAGCTGCCAAAAAATAAGGAACAGTGTTTTGTTATGCTCTTGACGTAGCATAAGCTGCTTCCTTGATGTGCACTCTGACAAAGGAAGGTTAAGACTTGGAGATACCTTTAACACGTTTATTAAACTATTAACAATTCTCCTACTTGGATTCGACTCTCCTGTTAATCCTTCTATAGCTACTCAGACTGACGAACCAGTCTGCTACAATCCACGTGGTGGGTGTGATGTGTTTCAAATCAACCCTGTGTACTCACTGAGAGTCTCCACTGGAAAGAGACTGAGCATGTGTGCTGTGTCCTTTTATGTGGGTTGGTGTAATCCCCTCCTGTGGTAGTGTCACCTCTGTGTGTATCTTGTATGCCCATTGGTCATGTCCCATCTTACTGACCTATTGGTTGACTGTCTGTGTGTCATGTCTCTGGTGCTCCCTCTAATGTCTATCTAGGTGTAGTGTATGTACATTAACCCTTTGTGTACTTACAGTGATGTATATCACCACACACAGAACTAATGATGTGCCGCTGATCATCACAAACCATTTGTCCTTAGATCGTGGGAAGAAACGGCAGAGTGACTTGCAGTCAATAGCATCTTGAAAAAGGGAAATTGTGCAATTAGGTGCATCCCATCGAGCTCTCTTGTGAGGTTTTTGGATGTTTGTGGAGAATGTGATAAATGGATAATTTTTTTAATTCACTCAGGGAATGGGAGCAGTGCTGGCCAGGCCACCACTTATTGCCCATCCCTAACCGTGCCTGAGAAGGTGATGGTGAGCTGCCTTCTTGAATTGTTGCAGTCCATGTGCTGTAGGAACACCCACAATACTGTTAACAAAGAATAAAGAACAAAGAACAATACAGCGCAGGAACAGGCCCTACGGCCCTCCAAGCCTGCACTGGTCATGATACCAACCTTTGCCAAAACCCTCATCACTTCCTTGTGCCGTATCCCTCTATGCCCATCCTATCCGCGTGTTTGACAAGATGCCTTTTGAACGCCGTTAATGTATCTGCTTCCACAACCCCCCCTGGCAGCGCGTTCCAGGCACTCACCACCCTCTGTGTAAAAAACCTGCCTCGCACATCTCCTCTAAAATTTGCCCACGGACCTTAAACCTATGCCCTCTGGTGACTGACCCCTCCACCCTGGGAAAGAGTGCCTGCTCATCCACTCTATCCATGCCCATCATAATCATAAACCTCTGTCTGGTCACCCCTCAGCCTCCGTCTTTCTAATGAAAACAGTCCAAGTCTATTCAGCCTCTCCACATAGCTAAAACACTCCAGACCAGGCAACATCCGGGTAAACCTCCTCTGCACCCTCTCCAAAGCCTCCACATCCTTCCTGTACTGTGGCGACCAGAATTGCGCACAATATTTCAAGTGCGGCCTTACCAAGGTTCTATATAACTGTAGCATGACATGCCAGTTTTTATACTGGATGCCCCGTCCAATGAAGGCAATGTTAGGGAGGGACGGCAGTATACAAGCATCAGTGATTTGTTTAATATGAGCATGGACTTCAGATTGGTTGATGTTGCTGATACACCCTCCACTTTATCAGAAGGAGCCAAAGGCAAATAAATGTGGAACTGCTGTAACCTCAATCACAACAGCCAGAATAACTTGCCTTTATATTGGATTCTCATTGTGGCAAAAATGTCCAAATGTGCTACAAAGGAGAGTTATCAAACTGACATTAAGTTATGTGAAGTAGATGTGATCAAATGCTTGGTCAAAAAGCTCAGTTTTCAGGAACAAGAGGAGACAAAGGTTGGGAGGTGAAACTGTGCTAGCTCCTTTAATTGCACATCTTCTTGTGCGATGTGACACAATTCTGTCACTGCCTGCCTGGAAAATTGAAGTCTTGTGACGTACAAAGAACAACAAATACATTCTTCAGAGCCTCCAATCTCCGTCGGGAAGGCAAAGATTCTCCTGAGCATGCCTTCTTTTAATTGGTTTCCCTGCCGCTCTTTCCTCCTACTGCTTCTGTTCCTGTGAGGAGCCTCATCAAGAAAAGAAATGGAATGTCAGAAACCCCCTTAACAGGCCGGGACCAAAAATAACAACTACAGGAAGTTTTAAATCATAAATAAAGACTTGCATTTATATAACGCTTTTCCTAACCACCGGGAAAAGACTCAAAGCATTCTACAGTCAATGTAATACATTTGAAGTGCAGTCCCTGTTAAAGTTATGAGGTCAACAATCCACAAACAATGGAAGGGGAAAAAAATCTCTATATTGTTGAATATCAGCAAAAAATTTATTTTGCTGGCGATCATCTTCAATAACGTTTGAATGGTTGTCTCAGGGTTTGTACTGCCCACGGTTGGTGGTTTGGAACAGGAAGTGGCATGGTGTAAGATCAGACAATGGCATAGACGCCAACATCACATTGGTGTTATTTGATTTTTATTTTCAGATTCTCTTGAGGCTCCCACGTATTTCAGATGGTCGGTCTGGTGGCGGGCAGTCATGTTGGCTGAGAAAACAAACTACTTGTAAAGGCGGTGAACAAGAGATGGGAGGGAAAATGCATTTTATTTTCTAGCTGCTACAGCCTAAATTTTAGGCGCACCGGGAGTGGAAGGAAGAAATTATCACCCTTTTTTGACGCTGGTCCCATGGCACTATGTGAAGAAAAGCAGGGAGTTCTCCTGGTCCTGGCCAACATGTATTTGTCAACTAACATTACTAAAACAGGTCATTCGGTCATTACCTCATTGTTGTTTGTGGATCTTGCTGTATACAAACGAGCCACCATATTTCCTACATTATAACAGTAACCACCCTTCAAAAGCACATAATTGGCTTCAAATCACTGTGCGGTGTCCTGAGATATTAAAAAGATGCTATATCAATTCAAATGTTTTTCTTCCCATTAGCATTTAGTTATTATTACAGAATCACAGATTGTTGGAGTATTTAAGGCAACCATTAGAGCAATTTACCTCATATCACACCATCCCATGCCCACTCCCCCCCCCCCCGAGCCTAATAATCCAATTATTTTTTAAATGTCACACCTGAATTTGTTTCTGTTGTGTTCTATGACTCCCTGATCATGAAGGCACATATAGAACATGAAGATGTGGTTGTAATAAGTATTTATTCTTGACACGCTGGATGGTAACCATGCAATTCTATGTACAAACAATTATGTCTACGTTACTGAGAAGCTAAGGAGAGCTGTGACTGTCCCATTGTCTGTCCTTCTACCAAGTGTCATCCAGTGTCATCCGTTCCCCGGTACATATATGTCTGTATGGGTATCTGGTTCCACCTGCTGGCGGGAAGTCATAACTGTCACTACATGTAATGATTAGTGGCGAGAAACACTGGTGCTGTTATTTACAAATATATACATTGGTGCAACTATGTACAGTTATACATAGATGTGCCGATGTGCATATCACCACAGTTTCCACCACACTCTCATGCATTCCAGATTCCAACCACTCATTGCATAAAGCGTTTCCTCATGTTCTGTATTGCTACTTTTGCAAGTGACCCAATGCAAATCCCATTAGCTCCAGTTTTGCTAGCGCTCCTGGATGCTATACTTGGTCAAATACTGCCATGATGTTAAGGGCAGACACTTTCACCTCACTTCTGGCATTCAGCTCTTTAGTCCATGTTCAAATCAAGGCTGTAATGAGGTCAGGAGTGGAGTGATCCTGGTGGAACCCAAACTGCGCATCAGTGAGCAGGTTATTGCTGGGAAAGTGCAGTTTGATTGCACTGTTGATGACTCCTTCCATCACTTTACTGATGATGCGGAGTAGACTGATAGGGCGGTAATTGGCTGGGTTGGATTTGTACTGTTCCTTGTGTCCACGACATATCTGGACAACTTTCCACATTGCCAGGTAAATGCCAGTATTGTCCCTATGCTTGACTAGGGGTGCAGCAAGTTCTAGCGCACAGGTCTTTGGTACTATTGCCGGAATATTGCCAGGGCCCACAGCCTTTGCAGTATCCAGTGCCTTCAGCCATTTCTTGATATCATAGAATAATAGAGTTTACAGTGCGGAAGGAAGCCATTCAGCCCATCGAGTCTGCTTGAGCTCTTAGAAAGAGCACCCTATTTAAGCTCACACCTCCACCCTATCCCCATAACCCAAACTCACCTTTTTTGGTCACTAAGGGCAATTTATCATGGCCAATCCACCTAACCTGCACATTTTTGGACTGTGAGAGGAAACCAGAGCACCTGGAGGAAACCCACGCAGACACGGGGAGAACATGCAGATTCTGCACAGACAGTGACCCAAACCGGGAATCAAAGCTGGGACCCTGGAGCTATGAAGCAACTGTGCTAACTACTGTGCTACATATCATGTGCAGTTAATCATGTTGACTGAAGACTGCCATCTGTGATGCTGGGGACCTCTGGAGGAGACCGAGATGAATCATCCACCCGGCACTTCTGGCTGAAGATTGTTGCGAATCCCTCACCCTTGTCTTTTAGGCAGATGTGCTGAGCTCCCCATCATTGAGTGTGGGGATATATCTGGAGCCTCCTCCTCCAATGAGTTGTTTAATTTTCCAATGCCATTTGCAGCTGAATGTGACAGGAATACAGAGCTTAGATCTGATGCGTTTGTTGTGGAATCGCTTAGCTTGGTACAGTACTTGCTGCTTATTCTGCTTGGCACACAAATAATCCTGTGTTGTAGCTTCACCAGGTTGAGACACTCATTTTTCAGTTTGCCTGGTGTTGTTCCTGGCTTTGCCTGTCTGCGCACTTCATCGAACCAGGTGGCTTAGTGATAATGGTAGTGTAGGGGATATTGGATTGGATTGGATTTGTTTATTGTCACGTGTACCGAGGTACAGTGAAAAGTATTTTTCTGCGAGCAGCTCAACAGATCATTAAGTACATGAGAAGAAAAGGGAATAAAAGAAAATACATAATAGGGCAACACAAGGTATACAATGTAACTACATAAGCACCGGCATCGGATGAAGCATACAGGGTGTAGTGTTAATGAGGTCAGTCCATAAGAGGGTCATTTAGGAGTCTGGTGACAGTGGGGAAGAAGCTGTTTTTGACTCTGTTTGTGCGTGTTCTCAGACTTCTGTATCTCCTGCCCGATGGAAGAAGTTGGAAGAGTGAGTAAGCCGGGTGGGAGGGGTCTTTGATTATGCTTCCCGCTTTCCCCAGGCAGCGGGAGGTGTAGATGGAGTAAATGGATGGGAGGCAGGTTTGTGTGATGGACTGGGCGGTGTTCGCGACTCTGTGAAATTTCTTGCCGTCGTGGGCTGAGCAGTTGCCATACCAGGCTGTGATGCAGCCAGATAGGATACTTTCTATGGTGTATCTGTAAAAGTTGGTAAGGGTTAATGTGGACATGCCAAATTTCCTTAGTTTCCTGAGGAAGTATAGGCGCTGTTGTGCTTTCTTGGTGGTAGCATCGACGTGGGTGGACCAGGACAGATTTTTGGAGATGTGCACCCCTAGGAATTTGAAACTGCTAACCATCTCCACCTCGGCCCCGTTGATGCTGACAGGGGTGTGTACAGTACTTTGGTTCCTGAAGTCAATGACCAGCTCTTTAGTTTTGCTGGCATTGAGGGAGAGATTGTTGTCGCTACACCACTCCACTAGGTTCTCTATCTCCCTCCTGTATTCTGACTCGTCATTATTCGAGATCCGGCCCACTATGGTCATATCGTCAGCAAACTTGTAGATGGAGTTGGAACCTGTCATGATATTCAAACACACACATCATGATAGACACACCAACAGACAAATCAGAACACACAACACCACAACCAATGACAGAAAGATATAAAAGCACAGACACGACCCCTGGTGGTCAGTAAGAACTGCAGAGGAGAACCAGGACACAGCTATTGCCGGGGACACTCAGGGAGACAGCACGTGCAGAGTGTCCAGAACGAACTGTATTATAAGAGTTATAATAAAATAGAGTTGTACCACATACAACTGTGTTGGCTCATCTGTGCACCAGAGCACCCAACACCACATGGTACAGGAGTGGATCGATACCTGCCGGCATACCTCAGTGTACACAGACAACCAGCAGTGCCCAGGCATAATGCAAGAGCTCCCGGTTCCGCAGGCGCTCCAGTGCGACGGCGACCTCCACGAAAACTGGCGGCGATTCCGGCAAATGTTCGAGTTGTTCCTGGCGGCAGCTGAACTCCAAGACCTGGATGATAAGGAAAAAATTGAATTTCTCCTCATCGTCGCCGGTGCAAGGGCAAGAGCAATGTTCAGAAGGTTCAGGTTCTTCAGGAGGCAGCAAAGGCACGATTACCAGGCAGTCATGGGCAAATTCGCCAAGTACTGTGAAGAATACGCAATCCAATGGGGACTTAAAGGTAAGAAAAGCTGCAGTACTCACCTCGTGGCTGGGATCCTGGAGCCCGAAATCCCGGGCCTGAGAAAAGGCTGGGTCGAGGTCGGCGGCCATCTTGCTAAAGGTATAACGCTAGCACAGTTGCGCGAGAAGTGCGCAGAACCGGAAGTTTTGTTTGCGCATGCGCAATATGGTGCGCATGCGCAGTTAAGAAAACGGCCATCGGTAAAGGAACAGCGATCTGAGCATGCGCAGTCGCTTCCTACGTGCTACATACCGAGCGTCAGGATGTCAGAGGCCCAAGACTGGATCAATTTAAAAAGGAAATGTCCCAAATCCAATTTAAAAGGGAAACGTCCCAAATCAAAAAAACAAAAATCTGTTAAAGCTGTAAAACAACCTTCCCTCACCTGGAATGACAGCACAGTGCCGCAAATTGACCCAGGAGATGAATTTTACCTCCGAAGAACCCTCCGACAAGCAGTTACCTACGCACAAGCCGATGATTCCGACCTTGAATACTTCGATGACGATTTTTACAGTGTTTCCGGACCTCGCGAGCCCAATGATAGCTCCGTGGTCCTATATGACTATGACTCGGACGAACCTTTCGTGTTGCACATTGGCGGCCCCCATATTGAATCCGACGCAGATGCGGATTCATTTTTCGGATTTGAGGATCTTCAACCCAGCAGATATGACGTTCCAACTTATCAGTACCGGATGATGCTGCAGCCTGACATTACCAGACAGGGAGCGGTGCAAGCACACGGAGAGTGCCCTGCTGCCACACAGAGCGTGGTCCACGTCCCGCTCAACGTTCCCGACTCTATGAAAGAAGACATGCAAGACTCCAGAGTGCAGTCCTTGCACGAACAAGAAGTGACTCCAGTGTCACAAGCCTCCACAGAGAGCTCGTGGACGGACTCCACGATGGAAGGAACGCAAGACTCCAGAGCGCAGTCCTTGCAGGAACAAGACCATGAGGGTCTAGCAACCTCTCCTGACCAACCAGCGGCAGACGATGCAAGTCTGCCATGCTCCCGTGAACAGCAAGAAGGCTATAACAGCCTACCATGCTCCACGACACAGCAGCATGACCATGACGGTCTCTCATGCTGCAATAAAGGGCACAGCGCTGAAGACTGTTCAAGCCCAACTGAAGACAAGCCAAAGGAATCGCCTCGTCCAAGCCCGAAGAAAAAAGGTTTATGCGCTGACCTTCAGGATCATTGTAGCCGAACAGAGATTAATAATGCAGCACGGCCACAGAAGGATGCTGAGGATTTGCTAACGAAATTAATTGTATGTTTAACTTGCAAGGAGCAGACTGAGAATTGCCAGTGTTTTAGTACGGATCGAAAAAATGGACAAGACATTGATCCTCAGGTAATGGAAATAACACAACCTGAATCATATCTACAGCAGGGACAAATGTCTCCCTTCAACACAATGCCGCAAAATCCCAACTTCGGAGACCAGCAGTTAGTCAGTAATGACTCTTCAAACCTGGAGGGGAACATTAATTGCATTGAACCTATACACAGTCCACTGATTATTGAGCAGAACATTGGAGCAAGAATCCTGAGGACACCGACATCGAGTAGCCAGATAACGAATTTAACACCCACAGCAGTTTCAAGTGAACCAAGTGTGCTTTCCACTAATGGTGAAGATGCAGATAAGGTCGACCCGATTATCCATTGTACCACACTAACCCCAGTGATTAAGCAGTTATGTATGGGGAGTATAATGTGGGCAATTGAGAACAGTAAAAGAGAGACTGTGACCATGCCAGTCCCAGCAAAATCAGACCCAGAGACCATGAAGGCATGTACATCAAACAAAGTTACATATGAGTTACCTGAGAAGAAAAGTGAAACGGAATGTTCTTTGGAAAATGGTACAATGTCGATAGAAACAGTGGATACTATATTCGAGACCATACATATGGGAGAATTTGGGGGTAATAAACAAGGTTCTGCAATGTCTGGGGGAAGATTTAAAGTTCCAAAGAAGAAAAGCCCAAATGAAGGACAATGGCAAGACAATGACAGTCCACCGACATGGTGTGCACCACCAGATGAAAACTCTGACAATTTACCCAACCCTAGTGAACAGCAAGCTGCTAATGACGATCTATCCACGGGATGTGAGACGAGTGACGACAGCATCCCACTTCCCATGCAAAAGGTGCAAGGTGACAGACCTCGCCTAGTGCGTACCGAGGCACTCAACGATCACGGTGGGACCACTGACGGCTGCGGTGGCGGCGCACCGCTTCCACCCTCGATGGCTCGAGCCTCTCCACTGGTTGGTGCATTCCTGCATGTTCCGACTCCAGAAGTGCAGCTTCAGGGAATCTCGGCTGCCTCCAGTGAACCTGTTGGGACTCCGGACGGGGGGCATCGACGGAAGGCAGACCGGACTCCAGATGGGGAGCAGCCAAGCGCCGACTCTGATCTGCGCACGCCAGACCTTGCTCCGGACGGGCGGTGTCGCGGCCTCGGTGATGGCACGCTCAGGGTGACGGCAGATGCCACGGCGACAGGGAATGGATCGCGTGGCAGTCCCACTGGGTCGGCAGTGGCAACCAGCACCGGCGGTCCAAGATGGACACACCACCTCGCGCCATCGCCAGACGTTGATGCGAGCAACAATTCTCTATCCAAGGCGACATGCTTCGACGTTTCTCTGCGGAGTCGCCCTTCCGGCACAGCAGGTGGCCGGAACCAGCGTACACGGTCTTGGCCAACTTCCACATCTGGCACAGTCATCGCCTTGCATGATATTAGTGATGGTGCTACTTCGATGGCAACGACCCATCGGCTACAAGATGCCGTCCACCACAAACATAAAAAGAAAACAGACTCCACCTTGTTCCTGGCATGCAGGGCGGATGGATTGGTGCGTAGGCGCAATCAGCGGGTTTTGTGCCGCCTTCCACGCTCGCAACTGCACCGTACGCACACGCCGGATCCTCCACTGGTTCCCAAGGATGACTTCGTGGAGATGCCACGGATCATGCCCCTTCCATCGCCACCAGAACCAAACCACAGCCAGGGCACCACTAACAAAGATGTTGAATGTTATATTTGTAAGAATGAAAAAAACCAAGCACTGCATGAAGTACAACAAATGGTAAAGTAGAGACTTCGGCAACAGCATCACCCACAACAGTCCAAGGTGAACCAGTGTGACCACAAATCTCCACAGCTGAACCGGCTTGAGGACCAGCCCATTCTTGAGGCGGTCACCCATTAGACTGGACTTATAACGCTGTTAATACGTTCAAAAAGTCAAACACTTCTGTATTATAACCTGTTGTTGTTTATTGTTCCAGATATCGTCTGACCGGACCAATGTTCAAGTTTTTTTTTCTCTCCCATCCATGTTTTGTTATGGTACAACCTTGTTAGTGTGACGCACCCGACATCGCCCCATGTAAATAGTTACGTCATAAACACACGCTGTACACAACACAAACGCACACTCTTAGATGCACTCACGACACAATTATATTTATAACCACGTAGGCACTTGTCTTTGTAAAAAGGGGGGATGTCATGATATTCAAACACACACATCATGATAGACACACCAACAGACAAATCAGAACACACAACACCACAACCAATGACAGAAAGATATAAAAGCACAGACACGACCCCTGGTGGTCAGTAAGAACTGCAGAGGAGAACCAGGACACAGCTATTGCCGGGGACACTCAGGGAGACAGCACGTGCAGAGTGTCCAGAACGAACTGTATTATAAGAGTTATAATAAAATAGAGTTGTACCACATACAACTGTGTTGGCTCATCTGTGCACCAGAGCACCCAACACCACAGAACCAAATTTTGCCACGCAGTAGTGTGTGTACAGGGTGTAGAGTAGAAGGCTAAGTATGCAGCCTTGCGAGGCCCCGGTATTGAGGACTATTGTGGAGGAGGTGTTATTGTTCAGTCTTACTGATTGTGGTCTGTTGGTCAGAAAATCGAGGATCCAGTTGCAGAATGGGGAGCAAAGTCCTAGGTTTTGGAGCTTTGATATGAGCTTGGCTGGGATTATGGTGTTGAAGGCGGAGCTGTAGTCAATAAAAAGGAGCCTGATGTAGGAGTCCTTGTTGTTGAGATGCTCTCGGGATGAATGTAGGGCCAGGGAAATGGCGTCTGCTGTGGACTGGTTGCGACAGTATGCGAATTGCAGTGGATCAAGGCATTCTGGGAGTATGGAGGTGATGCGCTTCATGATCAACCTCTCGAAGCACTTCATTACCACTGAAGTCAGCGACACCAGACGGTAGTCATTGAGGCACGTTGCCTGGTTCTTCTTTGGCCACCAGTATGATGCTGGTCTTCTTGAAGCAGGTGGGGACCTCGGAGTGGAGTGAGGACAGGTTAAATATGTCCGCGAACACCTCTGCCAGCTGGTCCGTGCAGGCTCTGAGTGCACGACCAGGGATCCCATCCGGGCCCGTCGCCTTCCGAGGGTTCACTTTCAGGAAGGCCGATCTGACTTCGGAAGCTGTGATGGTGGGTATGGGTGAGTTATGGGCTGCTGGGGCATGCGACAGAGGAATGTTGGTTACCTGCTCAAACCGAGCATAGAATGCATTGAGTTCGTCGGGGAGGGGTGCGCTGCTGCTGGAGATGCTGCTCGGCTTCGCTTTGTAGCCCGTTATGTTGTTTAGTCCTTGCCACAACCGCCGAGAGTCTGTCTGTGACACTATCTTGGTTTGATATTCTCTCTTGGCATCTCGGATGGCGTTGCGGAGGTCGTGCCTGGATTTCTTGTACAGGTCAGGGTCGTCTGACTTGAATGCCTCGGATCTGTCCTTCAGTAGGGAATCAATCTTGTGATTGAGCCATGGTTTCCGGTTGGAGAACGTACGTACTGCTTTCTTTGGCACACAGTCGTCCACCCATTTGCTGATGAAGTCTGTGACGGTTGTGGCATACTCATTTAAGTTGGTCGCTGAGGTCTTAAATATGGACCAGTCCACTGTCTCTAAGTAGTCACGTAAGAGCTCTTCTGTTTCCTCAGACCAGCACTGCACAACCTTCTTAGCTGAATTCTCCCGCTTGAGTTTCTGCTTGTATGCCGGGAGAAGGAGCACCGTCTTATGGTCTGATTTCCCAAAGTGCGGTCGGGGGATGGAACGGTAGGCGCACTTGATTTTAATTTTGAGTAGCAGTGGTCAAGAGTGTTGTCGCCCCTGGTGGGACAGGAGATGTGCTGGTGGAATTTTGGCAGTACACTCTTGAGGTTGGCCTTGTTGAAGTCTCCGGCCACGATGAACAAGGCCTCCGGATGTTCTGTTTCGTAGTTGTTGATAACTGTGTACAGTTCGTCCAGCGCCTTCCTCACTTCTGCCTGGGGTGGGATGTAGACCGCTGTGATAATGGCTGAAGTGAACTCACGTGGAAGATAATATGGGCGGCACTTCATGGTCAGGTATTCCAGGTCCGGGGAGCAGTAGGTTTCCAGGATCCCCACATCCAAGCACCAGGAGGAGTTAATGAGGAGGCAAACCCCTCCACCCTTTGATTTGCCTGATGACGCGATGCGGTCCGCCGATGAATTGAGAAGCCTTCAGGTTGTATGGCACAGTCCGGTGAGGCGCGTGTGCGCCATATCTCTGTGAAACAGAGCACACAGCAGTCTCTGACTTTCCACTGAGTGGTAAGTCTGGCGTTAAGTTCATCCAGCTTGTTTTCGATCGCTTGGACGTTTCCCAGGAGTATGCTGGGGAGAGGGGTCGTGAAACCGTGTTGCTTCAGTCTAACCTGCAGCTGGATGATCCTGGAATCCGATGGGAGAAGTCTGACCTTGTGGAAGGTCGGTGGTTGCGTCTGGCGGGGTCCAGGGTGCTGGGGGGGGACCAGGGCGCTGGTTACGTTTCCGGGATCGTGTCTGGCAGGGTCCCTGGTGCTGGTTGAGGTAGAGTGGTTGCTAGGGGGGCATGTTTGTGATCCAGATGGGTCCCGGCATTCTGCGGGCACGTGAATACCTTGCAGCGCGTTTGGGTCCTCACGCTGGGTCTCTGCCATTTTGGGGATCCTGGGTCGTGGGCAGGGGCTTCCTGAGGCAAGTTGGGCTGAGTTCCGTGGTCTGTTCCCTCCATGGGCACTCCTGGGGTTGGGTTTTGAAGTAGAAGTAGGCCTGGTCGGGCTCCACGTGGATTTTCCTTTCTTCCATTTCCACGTAGGTCGGGTTGCTGGGCAGGTCTCTCCGGGTCGGGTCGCTGGGCGGGCCTCTCAGGGTCGAGTTGGGCTGGGTCTCATCGTCGGGGGTCGGGTCAGGAGTTCCGGGGACTGGGCCGGCTGATCCAGGGACTGGCGTCGGTTGTTAGGCCGGTTTGGGAGCTCTGAGGTCTGGCTCCAAATCGAGGTCGGGGCTTCACTTCCGGTTTGGGCCCAATCCACTTCCAGGTCGTGGAGGTCAGGTCGGGTCGGGTCAAAAGGTCTCCACGGGCCTCGGAGGATGTTCAAGCCTGCAAGAAAAGATAAAAGAGAGAGGTTAGTAATAATGTTAGTCTTAGAATTAAATTTTAAAAGATTAGAACGAGTATAAGTTAAGTAAAAAGTGGATCTGTTGGGGAGAGCTCGCAGAGAGTCGCCTCGCTCCGGCACCATCTTTTGCTTGTCAAGGCCGACATATGCCAGGCCATGAGGTTTCAGATTGTGGTTGAGTACAATTCTGCTGCTGCCAATGGCCCAGAGTGCCTCATGAATGCCCGCTCTTGAAGTTGATAGATCTGTTCAAAGTCTATCCCATTGAGCACGGTATTAGTGCCACACAACAGGATGGAGGGTATCCTCAATGTGAAGATGGACTTTATCTTCACAATGACTGTGCAGTGGTCTCTTCTACCATTACTCTCCTGGACAGATGCATCTGCAGCAGGCAGGTCAGTGAGGATGAAGTCAAGTATATATTTCCCTCTTGTTGGTTCCTGATACACCATCAATGCCACACGATGAGTGATGAATGTAACTGAGGCTTTAATACACTAAACTGGGTTGGAGGCAGAGTCCCAGCTGTGGTGTGGGCGCCGGTGTCGAGACCTGCACGTCGGGGAACATGTTGTCTTCTTTTTCTTCACCCAGATGTTGAGTCGGCGAAAGGGGAGGCGGTGTATGGATGGAGGTGGTGGTGATTGTCGCCGGTGGGCCTGCGGGTGTTAGTTCATGAGGGAAGAGGGCAGGGGTGGGGGAAGATGGTGTAGGGTCAGGAGTGGTGGTGGTGGTTGCTGGGGAACCTGCAAATGCCAAATCCTGAAGGGAGACCGTGTCCTGCCGCCCGTCCTAGTGTGCCATGTAGGCATATTGTGGGTTTGCATGGAGCAGCAGGACCTTCTCGACGAGGGGGTCGGTTTTATGGCTCCTCTCATGCTGCCAAAGAAGAATGGGCCCTAGGACTGCCAGCCAGGATGGGAGTGAGACCATGGAGTTGGACTTCCTGGGGAAGGCAAACATACATTCATGAGGAGTCTCGTTGGTGGCTGTACACAGGAGCGACCGGATGGAGTGGAGCGAGTCGGAGAGGACCTCCTGCCAGCGGGAGACTGAGAGACTTCTAGACCATAGGACCAGTAGGACGGCCTTCCAGACCGTCACGTTCTCCCTCTCCACCTATCCGTTTCCCCAGGGGTTATAGCTGGTTGTCCTGCTGGAGGCGATGCCTTTGCTGAGCAGGAACTGATGCAACTCGTTTGCTCATAAAGGAGGAGACCCGATCACTGTGGATGTAGGCGGGAACCCCGAACAGGATGAAAAGACTGTGCAGGGCCTTGATGACGGAGGCAGAGGTCATTTCAGAGCACGGAATGGCGAAGGGGAATCTTGAGTACTCGTCAACGATGTTGAGGAAGTACACGTTACGGTCAGTGGAGGGGTGGGGCCCTTTGAAGTCGATACTGAGGCGCTCAAAGGGGCGGGAGGCCTTCACAAGATGCGCTCTGTCCGGACGGTAGAAGTGCGGTTTGCACTCCGCGCAGACCTGGCAGTCCCTGGTCACGGTCCTGATCTCCTCAATGGAGTAAGGCAGGTTGCGGGCCTTGATGAAGTGAAAAATACGGGTGACCCCCGGGTGACAGAGGTCGTTGTGGAGGGTCCGAAGTCGGTCTACCTGTGCGCTGGTACATGTACCGCGGGAGAAGGCATCTGGGGGCTCATTGAGCTTCCCAGGTCGATACAAGATATCATAGCTGTAGGTGGAGAGCTTGATCCTCCACCTCAGAATCTTGTCATTCTTAATCTTGCCCCGCTGTGTGTTATTCAACATGAAGGCAACCGACCGTTGGTCAGCGAGGAGAGCGATTCGCCTGCCGGCCAGGTAATGCCTCCAATGTCTCACAGCTTCTACGATGGCTTGGGCTTCCTTTTCGACGGTGGAGTGTCGGATTTCGGAGGCATGGAGTGTACGGGAGAAGAAATCCACGGGCCTGGATGCCTGGTTGAGTGTAGCGGCCAAAGTAAAGTCCAACGCATCACTCTCCACTTGGAATGGGATGGACTCGTCCATAGCGTGCATCGTGGCTTTGGCAATATCTGCCTTGATGTGATTGAAGGCCAGGCGGGCCTTAGCCGTCAGGGGAAAAACGGTGGATTTGATCAGTGGGCGGGCCCTGTCCGCATAGTTGGGGACCCACTGGGCATAGTACGAGTGTGGTAAACCACTGAACATACATTACATGTATTATGGTACACAGCCATTGTACTCCAGTTATTACGGTAAATCCCGGCCTGCTGGCTCCACCCAGCCGGCTCTGTATAAAAGTGTATGCTCTCCTGCACTGCCCTCAGTCTTGGGTCCAGCTGCTGGAGGCTTTACATCTAGCACAATAAAGCCACACTAGTTCACCATTCGTCGCGTGCTCACTGATGGTACATCAATTTATTGTGCCAGAATTTTGAAGATGAATGTCTTACTCAAGGGGGATGTCCTGGAGCTGAACCCACACGCAGCCGGCGCCACAGCAACTTTCAAGCACTGGTTAGCCTGCTTCGAAGGGTATCTCGGAGCATCCATCAAAGTCTTCTCAGACCCATAGAAGCTCCAGCTACTCTCTGCGCGGGTGAGCCCACAAGTCTTCCTCCTCATTCAGGACGCTCCCACCTACATGGAGGCAATAGAACTACTGAAAGGACAGTATATCAGGACTGTAAATCAGGTGTTCGCCAGGCACCTCCTGGCCACGAGACGGCGACACCCCGGGGGAATCTCAGGATGAATTCCTGCGGGCCTTGCGGCTACTTGGCAGAAGCTGTAGTTGCCAGGTGGTGTCGGCCGTCCAACACACGGAGCTGCTGAACCGGGACACCTATGTCACGGGCATTAAGTCCAACTACATCTGCCAGCGCTTATTAGAAGGGGGTACACTCGGCCTCACAGAGACAGTACAACTTGCAAACTCCTTAGAAGTGGCCTCCCACAACCTGGAGTCCTACACCTCTGACCGCGTGGCACCCTCGTGGGCGTCGTGGGCCCCGCCATCATCTGACCCGGGTGCACAGCACGCCTGTGCCGCGCGGCAGCCAGCTAGCTCCGGAGGCCCCAAATGCTACTGTTGTGACCAGAACAAGCACCTCAGACAACGTTGCCCAGCACGGAGCGCGATCTGCAACGGGTGTGGCAAGAAGGTCCACTTCGTCACCGTTTGCCGGGCCCGATCAGTTGCTGCTGTTTCTAGGCTCAGCATCGTTACCGCGACATCCCCCATGTGCGATCCAGGGGCGCCTCCATCTTTGCCGCCGCCTACCACGTGCGGCCCCTGGGCGCCGCCATCTTGGATGTCGTCCGCCATGTGCGCCCCATGGGCGCCGCCATCTTCGGCGCCATCTTGGAATGCACCCCAGGACCCCTGCTCACCTGGCCGTACGCTGGCCGCCGATACCTCTGCCACTGCCGATCGCAGCTCGCCTCCATCACCCTCGACCAGTCCCGGCCTCGCAACCTCGTGACTGCTACAACGACTGTACGGATCAACGGGCGCGAGACGACCTGCCTCTTCGATTCCGGGAGCAGGGAGAGTTTCATACACCCAGCTACGGTAAGGCGCTGCTCCCTCCTGGTTCTCGCCGTGATCCAGAAAATCTCCCTGGCCTCCGGATCCCATTCCGTTGAGATCCGGGGGTACTGCGTCATGACCCTCTCGGTACAGGGCGTAGAGTATAGTAACTTCAGATTCTACGTCCTCCCCCATCTCTGCGCTGTCCTATTACTGGGGCTCGACTTCCAGTGCCATCTCCAGAGACTTACCTTAAAGTTTGGCGGACCCCGGGCCCCCCTCACTGTCTGTAGCCTCGCGACCCTTAAGGTCACCCCACCCTCCCTCTTCGCAAACCTCACTCCGGACTGTAAGCCCGTCGCTACCAGAAGCAGACGCTACAGTGCCCAGGGCAGGGTCTTTATCAGGTCGGAGGTCCAGCGAATCCTGCGAGAGGGGATCATTGAGGCTAGTAACAGCCCCTGGAGAGCCCAAGTGGTGGTCGTCAAGACTGGGGAGGAGCACCAGATGGTCATAGATTACAGCCTGACCATTAACAGATACACGCAGCTCGATGCATACCCCCTCCCCCGCATATCTGACATGGTCAATCAGATTACGCAGTATCGAGTCTTCTCCACAGTCGACTTGAAGTCCGCGTACCACCAGCTCCCCATCTGCCTGGAGGACCGCCAATACACTGCATTCGAAACAGATGGCCACCTCTACCATTTCCTTTGGGTTCCCTTCGGCATCACCAATGGGATCTCGGTCATCCAGCGAGAGATGGACCGAATGGTTGACCAGTACGGGCTGCTGGCCACGTTCCCATATCTGGATAATGTCACCATCTGCAGCCACGAACAGCAGGACCACGACAGTAACCTCCAGAAATTCCTCCACACCGTTAAACTCCTTAACTTTACCTATAATAAGGAGAAATGCTTTTTCCGCACAACCCGCCTAGCCATTCTTGGCTACGTTGTGGAAAATGGAGTCCTAGGGGCCGACCCCGACCGCATGCACCCCACCTGGAACTCCCCCTGCCTCACTGTCCTAAGGCTCTGAAGCGATGTCTGGGATTCTTCTCATATTACGCCTAGTGGGTCTCTAATTATGCAGACAAGGCCCGCCCACTCATCAAGTCCACCATTTTCCCTCTGACGGCTGAGGCCCGCCGTGCCTTCAACCACATCAAGGCAGACATTGCCAAAGTCACGATGCACGCAGTGGACGAATATCTTCCATTTCAGGTGGAGAGTGACGCATCGGACGTGGCTCTGGCCGCCACCATCAACCAGGCGGGCAGACCCGTGGCTTTCTTCTCCCGGTACGGTCCATGCCTCTGAAATTCAGCACTCCTCTGTCGAAAAGGAAGCCCAAGCCATTGTAGAAGCTGTGCGACATTGGAGGCATTACCTGGCCGGCAGGCGATTCACTCTCCTCACTGATCAATGGTCGGTTGCCTTCATGTTTAGTAACACACAGCGGGGCAAGATTAAGAATGGCAAGATCTTGAGGTGGAGGATCGAACACTCCACCTATAACTATGAGAACTTGCATCGCCCTGGGAAGCTCAATGAGCCCCCAGATGCCCTGTCCCGTGGTACATGTGCCAGCGCACAAGTAGACCGACTTTGGACTTTCCACAACGACCTCTGTCACCCGGGGGGGTCACACGGTTCTTCCACTTTATCAAGGCCCGCAACCTGCCTTACTCCATTGAGGAGGTCAGAACCGCGACCAGGGACTGCCAGGTCTGCGCGGACTGCAAACCGCACTTCTACCGGCCGGACAGAGCACACCTGGTGAAGGTCTCCCGCCCCTTTGAGCTCCTCAGCATTGATTTCAAAGGGCCCCTCCCTTCCACTGACCACAACGTGTACTTCCTCAACATCATTGATGAGTACTCCGGTTTCCCTTTCGCCATCCCATGCCCTGACATGACTTCTACCACTGTCATAAAAGGCCCTGCACAATCTCTTCACTTTGTTCGGTTTCCCCACCTAAATCCACAGTGATCAGGGCTCCTCGTTCATGAGTGATGAGCTGCGTCAGTTCCTACTCAGCAAAGGCATCGCCTCGAGCAGGACGACCAGCTACAACCCCCGGGGAACGGACAGGTGGAGAGGGAGAACACAACGGTCTGGAAGGCCGTCCTGCTGGCCCTTCGGTCTCCATCTGGTCGCTCCTGTGCACTGCTACCAATGAGACCCCTCACGAAAGTGTGTTTGCCATCCCCAGGAAGTCTACCTCCGGGGTCTCGCTCCCAACCTGGCTGACAGTTCCTGGGCCCGTCCTCCTCCGGAAGCATGCGAGGAGCCATAAATCGGACCCCCCTCATCGAAAAAGTCCTCCTCCTCCATGCTAACCCACAGTATGCCTACGTGGCACACCATGATGGGCGGCATGACACAGTCTCCCTCCAGGACCTGGCACCCGCTGGTTCCACATCCACCATCACCACCACCCCCGACGTAGTACCGTCTCATCCGCCTACCGGTGGCGACCACCGCCACCCCCGCCCCTGCGCCATTTCCCCCCCCCACCAGTGACTATCACCACCAGTGACAGCCCCTGACAGACTACACCTGTAACTTCACTTCACCCCCGCTGGACTCTTTTTTAAACAGGGGGTGAATGTGGTAAACCGCTGAACATACATTACATGTATTATGGTACACTGCCATTGTATTCCAGTTCTAACGGTAAATCCCAGCTTGCTGGCTCCACCCAGCAGGCTCTGTATAAAAGTGTATGCTCTCCGGCACTGCCCCCATTCTTGGGTCCAGCTGCAGGAGGCTTTCCATCTATCACAATAAAGCCACAATAGTTCACCATTCGTCGCGTGCTCATTGATGGTACATCAACGCGAAGAACCCCAGGCATCTCTTGAGGGCCTTGGGGCAGTGGGGGAGGGGAGTTCCAGGAGGAGGCACATGCGTAGTCGCGTACCCGTTGATCCAGATGATCCTCGTGGACTTCGCAAGGTGGTGCAGCAGGTACTGGTCGAGTATGATGGAGCCGAGCTTCGGAAGGCGGTCGATTGGCCAGTCGGAGGTAGCAGCGGTCAGCGTACAGTTGGGCCATCTGGGCTCCCGGGAGGCTGCGGAGTGGTCCCAAGGTGGCGCACGTGGCGGGTGGCATCGGCGATGGCGTCCAAGATGGCGGCCCCCGTGGGTCACACGTGGCAGGTGGCAGCAGCGATAGGGTCCAAGATGGCGGCCCCCGTGGGTCGCACGTTGTGGCCGAAATGAAGATGGCGGCGAGGATGGCGGTGCCCACGGGTCGCACATGGTGGGTGGCGCGGCAGCTGGGAGTGGCCCCGACAGGCAGCAGGCAGCGCTGCTGGGCCTAGAAGATATAGGGGGGGATCGGGCCTGGCAGGCTTTTGCAAAGTGCCCCATCTTCCCACAGCCGTTACAAGTTGTGTTCCTTTCCAGGCAGCGTTGTCTGGGGTGATAACTCTGGCTGCAGAAGTAGCACCTCGGGCCTCCGGCGTTGGCGGGCCGCTGCACGGCACAGGCTTGCTTCGCACCTGGGTCGGTTGATGTCTGCGCCCACGAGGCCCACGAGGGTACCGCGCGGTCGGAGGTGTAGGCCCCTATGTTCTGGGAGGCCACCTCCAGCGAGTTAAAGAGTTGTACTGTCTCTGGGAGGCCAAGTGTCTTCCCTTCTAGTAATCGCTGGTGGATATAGTTAGAGTTCATGCCCGCGACATAAGCGTTCCTGATCAGCAGCTCCACGTGCTGTTAACTGATATCGCCCGGCAGTCACAATTCCGGCAGAGTATGCGCAAGGCACGCAGGAATTCTGCGAGTGATTCCCCAGGACATTGCCGTCTCGTGGCGAGGAGGTGCCTAGCATACACCTCGTTAACGGATTTCACCTATTGTCCCTTTAGCAGCGTTATTGCCTCCGCGTACGAGGGGGCATCCCTGATGAGGAGAAAGACTCTTGGGCTCACCCGTGCGTGGAGTATCTGCTTCTTATGGAGGTCTGTGAAGTCTTCGGTGAAGGATGTGAGGTACGCATCGAAGCAGCTTAGCCAGTGTTCAAACGTTTCTGTAGCGTCGGTTGCCTGTGGCTCCAGCTCCAAGCGATCAGGCTTGAGTGATGAGTTCATCTTTAGGAGTTTAGTGTATTAAATTGATACACCATCAATAACACACGACGAGTGATGAACTTTACTGAGGCTCTTATACACTAAACAGCAAGCCTCCTGCCTCTGGAACTGAACTGGGTTGGAGGCGGAGAATTGCCACCTTTATATATAAGCCTGAGGGGAGGAGCCACAGGCGGAGCCAGCCTGGACAAGCCCAGGCATGCACAATACAATACAATGCAATACAATGCAATACCGTAGTTTACCACAGTTCCCTCACCACCTTGTGCAGTCCCAGTCTAGCAACTATGTACTTTAGGACTGAGCCAGCTCTGTCTGTGGTGGTACTATCGAGCCACTCTTGTGATGGACATTGAAGTCCTAGAATATATTCTGCACCCTTGCCATTGTCAGTGCTTCCTCCAAGTGGTGTTCAACATGGAGAAGAACTGATTCATCAGCTGATGGTGGACCGTATGTGGTAATCAGCAGGAGGTTTACTTGTCCATGATTGACCTGAAGCCATGACCTTCATGGGATCCGGAGTCAATGTTGAAGACTCCCAGCGCAAATCCCTGCCAACTGTATTTGACTGTTCTGCCACCTTTGCTGGATAGGTCCTGCCGGTGAGACAGGACATATCCAGAAATGGTGATAATGGTGTCTGGGACATTATCTGTAATATATGATTATGTGAGCATGACTTTGTCAGGCTGTTGCTTAACTAGTCTGTGAGACAGCTCTCCCAAGCCTGGCACAAGCCCCCAGATGTTAGTAAGGAGGACTTTGCAGTGTCAACAGGAATAGATTTGCTGTTGTCGTTTCTGGTGCCTAGGTCGATGCTGGATGGTCTGTCCAGGTTCATTTCTTTTTTGCGTTTTTGTAGTGGTTGAATACAACTGAGTGGCTTGTTTCAGAGGGTATTTCAGAGTAAACCACATTGCTGTGGGCCGGGTGTCACATGTAGATCGGATGAGGAAGGATGGCATATTTCCTTCACTAAAGGACATTAGTGAACCAGATGGGCTGATAAAACAATTGACAATGGTTTCATGGTATACAGATATTTTATTCCACTATCTGGTGTGGTGGGATTCGAATCGGGTCCTCAGATCATTACCCTGGGTGTCTGCTTTACTCGTCCACCAACAATACCACCATGCCACCACCTCTCCTATGGATCCTGTGGAAGAATCTCAGACAATATAATTATGCCGCTCGAGAAGAAGCAGAAAAACCCTCAGAAGACCTCGATTTCAAATCATGTGTATAATGCTTAGTTAGAATTTAGGGCTGAGTAAAGTAGATATTGAATATTGTATAAAGGAGTTGAAGGGCAGGGATGTGGTGATTGACCTTTTAAGGACATCGATGCAGAAAACGGTCACCTGACTCGGGGAACCAATTGGGACTGAGGGTGGGTATTTACACTAGGGTGTGGAATCCTCTCCTTGGCAGAAGGCATTGAGAAGACATATAGAGACTGGGGGCAGCCGGTGGGCTGCTGGCCTCTGTACAGTTTTTCCTTGTTAATTGTCAAGATATTTCCTGTTTACTCCCTTATTTCACCCTTCTTTTATTTTGCCATATCGTTTTTGATCCATGGCTAATTAATGGACAAGTATCTTTAAGTCAAGCAGCAGAGAGAATGAAGATGTCAGAAGTTACAGGAATGGATACTCTGCTAGCCACTGCTAGATTGAACAGGAGCTTTCTCAGACTTTTCTGCACCAGAGAGAGAGATGGGGTGGTGACTCGGTTTGCTTGATTAGCTGGTGGCCAATGAATTGACCAAGTAGGCGTACTCTGCTCGGTAACAGGTGGTGATTGGTTCGTATCCGAGTGGGAGGGTTCTCAGAAACCTCAGGGAGCAGTTGAGTCCTAGACACAGAAATACACGGACCTGCTTTTCTCCCCTTCTCCAGAAAAGCTGTGAGTGCTATACTCCTGAAGCTGCAGAGAACATGAATAAATGAATCACAGGAAAACCATTGCATGCTGCAAGCAAAGACCAGGGGCGGGATTCTCCTAGCCCTGGGCCAGGCCGGAGAATCCCCGATGCCGGCATGCGATTCTCCGCTCTGCGGAGAATCGGCGCAATTGGCGCTGGTGTGGTTGGCGCGGCGCCTGAGCCGGAGGGACCTCGGCGTTGAAGGGTCGGGTGGCGGCCGGTGTGGGGGGGGGAGGGGGAAAGGGGTTCGACCCCGGGTGGGGCTCCGATCTGGCCTGGCCCGCGATCGGGGCCCACCGATCGGCAGGCCGGCCTCTGTAGCTGGGGGCCTCCTTTCCTACGCGCAGGCCCCTGTACCCCTGCGCCATGTTGCGTCGGGGCCAGCGCGTTGAAGGAGCCCACTGCGCTTGTGTGCATTGACACCGGCACCGGCATCACTGCGCATGTGCTGATCCCGCGGCGCACAGTTCATGCCGGGATCGGCAGCTGGAGCAGCGCGGACCGCTCCAGCGCCATGCTGGCCCCTTGTAGGGGCCAGAATTACTCCTGGCAGCGGCTGTTCACGCCGTCGTAAAACGCAACGGCATTTACGACGGCGTGGCTACTCTGCCGCGGGATGGGGGAATCCCGCCCACGATATTTTTAAGATGCTCAAAACTTGTCAGAGAGGTTTGCTCAGATAAGGAACTCAGAAAGTTAGAATGATTAGGTACAAGTAATTAGGGAGGCAAATTGTATGTTGGCCTTTATTGCAAGGGGATTGGAGAATCAGTCTTACTGCAGTGATATAGGGCTTTGTTGAAACCACACCAGGTGTACTGTGTGCAGTTTTCGTCTCCAAATGTCAGGGAAGAGCTAATTTCATTGGAGGCAGTTCAGCGAATGTCCCTGAGGTGAAAGGATTGTCCTATGATGAGAGGATGAGTAAATTCCACCTATATTCTCCCAGGCTCAGAGGAATGGAAGATACTCCGGTCACCGATGCCAAAATCACGTTCGGCGATTGGCCGGAGAATCCCCGTCCGCAACCAAATTGGGTGCAGCGCTTCTTTCGCGATGCTCCCCTCCCTCGGAGAGTGCACAGTACCGACGGCCTCTGGACATTGCTTGAGCCCCACCCCAGTTTCCCCGCTCCGTCCGTCCGGCCAAGTTCCCGACGGCGTGGGTCTCTCACCCATCGGGAACTCGACATGTCAGCTGCTGACTCAGTCCAGCGCCGCCACAGTCAGGGGAGGGACGAACCGCGGGCAGCGGGGACTTTATCAGGAGCTGGGGGCACTGGTGGGGGATGGTGTGGGGCTTGTGAGCCGGCCAAAAGGGGGCACTATTTGGCAGACCGGGTCCGCGCGGCGCCGGCGCCATGTAGCACGGCGCAGCCACTGTCGGACACCGCGGTGCGCATGCGCGTCCATGGATCCGGCAATTCTCCGGGCCGTATCGGCAGCGAGAACCGGGTGCTCTATCTTGCCGACATGCTAGCCCCCAACTGCATGGAGAATCGGTGGCTGTTTTGCACCAAATTTTCGGGCTTAAAACACCACTGTTCCCACGCTGGCATGAGTCCATACGGAGAATCCAGCCCGTGGTCTCATTGAAACATCCAGGATTCTGAAGGCTTGACAGTGTAGATACTGAGTGGTTGTTTGCCCTGGCTGGGGAATCTAGAACACGGGCACAGTCTCAGTTAGGACTGAAATGAGGAGAATACTTTTCACTCAAAGGTCTATGAATCTTTGGAATTCTCTATCACAGCGGCTTGTGGATGCACTGGCGATGACTTATTTATTACTCAATTAGACAAATTCTAGGGAAATTCAGGAAATCCAGGGATATGGAGAATGGGTGGAAAATGGAGTTGAAGCCCATGATCAGCCATATTTGTTTTGATGTCACTAGCTTTCCTGAGGAAGGAGCAGCGCTCTGAAAGCTAGTGACATCGAAACAAACCTGTTGGACTTTAACCTGGTGTTGTAAGACTTCGTACTGTGCTCACCCCAGTCCAACGCCGGCATCTCCACATCATATTTGTTTTGAGTGACAGAGAAGGCTTAGTGCTTCCATATGCTATGATCTCCCGGGATTGGAGAGTTGCAAACATGATGGGTGGGATTCTCTGTTGGGTGATGCCAAAATCACAAAATGCGATTGGGCGGAGAATAGGTTCCGGCGTTAAACTCGCAGCGGGTGCCGATTTGACGCAAAATCACTATTT
Organism: Scyliorhinus torazame; assembly: GCF_047496885.1. Taxonomy (NCBI): domain Eukaryota; kingdom Metazoa; phylum Chordata; class Chondrichthyes; order Carcharhiniformes; family Scyliorhinidae; genus Scyliorhinus; species Scyliorhinus torazame. Next base: position 207,938,885 of record NC_092717.1, read on the forward strand.
TCCATCAACTCAATAGTGGCGTCAAAGTGGTCCGGAACAAACGTACAGTAGACACCATTTGCATATCATTAGCGGGCCCGAAACGGTATTCTCCGGGGCCTCTACGATGCTACACCTCCGATGAGCCGAGTTCCCGACGGCACGGTTCACCTATGCTGTTGGAAATTTCGAAACCGGCATCGTGGCTGCTGAGGGAGCGACAACGGGGTCTGAAAAATATCCTACATTGCCCTAGTTTGCTGACAGTTGTGCCGCTGGGGGGCACTCTATCAAACGGCTAGGGGGGCTTCTTCCAGAGCCAGGGGGAGCAGCAGGCAATGGATAGGAGGCGGGCTGTGAGGTCAGGTTGGACGGACATGGGACATCAGGGCTGCAACCGGAAAGGCAGCTATGCAGGCCGCTGACTGCCCACTGTGAAGTTAGGGCCACGGGTCGTATGGGTGGCCCCAGCCAACCCATCAGCTGTATGGGCGTGCTCCAGCACAACCAGTGCCACCTTGTTGCCTGGGATGAGTGTGTGTTGGGATCGTAATGTGTATGTGCGGCTGCAGCTTGTCAGTCTCCCGAATGTCAATCACGGACCCAGCGAATCCCGTATCATTTTTAATCGCAAGCGATTGTGTTCCACGTGGCGCCAGTTGTAGCCCGTTAACAGTCGCTGAATTGATCCAGCTTCGGCACCAGTTTTGCTGCCGTGAAAGTCCACAAATCCTGTGTCAGCATCAACACTTAATGTCTCAAATGGAGAATCCCGCCCGACATCCTTCCTCCATAAAATGTGTAAGGACATTCCTAGCAAACACTCGCCGGTCAGCTTAACATCAGTGGTGAGTAAGGTTGTAGAAGTAACAATCAGCGGATAAAACTCAACAGGCTCTTTGGTGAGGTTTTAGTTAATCAAGGGATACGGGGATAAGGCAGAGTGGACGGGGCAGTGGACCTGGGAAGGGTGCCCTTTCGGAGGGTCAGTGCAGACTCGATGGCACTGTGGAGATTGTAAGATTCCAAGGAATGGAGCCTTGGTCAGGATTTGAAAAAGGCAGATCTTGATGGACTAATCTCGTTTAATACTTTGATGAAGTAACAGAGAAGTTTGATAAAGGGAAAGGAATGAATGTTCTCCAAATGAATCTATAGAAAAAGTGTTTGACAAAAGGCTGATTAACAAAATTAAGGTTCATGTTACAAGAGGTTACACAGTGAGCGACAATGACCTTGAACTCACTGCCTTTGAGAATGCTGGAAGCAGAAACAATTGTTTTTTTCAAAAGAAAATGGGATGGGCATTCATGAGAAGGAAATTTGGGGCTCCAGAGACAGGGCATTATTGTGGGAATGATCTGATTGCTCTACAATGAACCAGCATGGATTCAATGGGTAAATGGCCTCCTTCTGTGCTATAATGACTCTGAATGCATAACTTTGCAAAGTCCTAAATGGAACCTGTGGCTTTCTCGTCCTAGCCACAGAGTGTACTGTGCCTCCTAACTGAGTGTCATTCATGAGCTTGGATGTGCAATTCTCTACTCTTCAATTAATTGTGAATGATTGGTTGCGGAAATTGTAAATGAACATCCAAGGCCTTCTAGTTTAATGAACGTGAAGATAAACAATGTGAGTGATTAGAAACTCTATCAAACAGTGGATGAAGTGGAAAAAAACTACAAAGACCGGCAATAGATAGGAAATGAAGAATAATTAGGTGAAGCCAAGAGTTTGACAGCCTATGTTGGTGAGACAAAAAGAGTTTCAGCAGAAGTAAAATTACATTAGATTCAAATCTAACATGGCTATTCATGGCAGAGTAGCTCTGTCTTACACATAAATGTCCCAGGCTTGATCACCATTCTTTATGAAGGGAGCTGATCAGGATCCCCTCAAAATTGAGTAAGGAAAGATACATAGAACATACTGTGCCATTCGGCCCATCGAGTCTGCACCCACCCTTTTAAGCCCTCACTTCCACCTTATCCCCGTAACCCATCTAACCTTTTTTGGTCACTAGGGGAAATTTATCATGGCCAATCCACCTAACCTGCACATCTTTGGACTGTGGGAGGAAACCGGAGCACCCGGAGGAAACCCACGCACACACGGGGAGAACATGCAAACTCTGCACAGCCAGTGACCCAGCGGGGAATCGAACTTGCGACCCTGGCACTGTGAAGCCACAGTGCTATCCACTTGTGCTACCGTGCTGTCCTGTCCTAGGATGGATTTCTGTTCCTTATTACTCTCCAGTGACCCATGATGCAGTAAATAAACAGCATTTGAGGGTTTTAAGAGTGCAAGATTGAGAAATTGTTCAATGCAATCCATTTTAAATAAATAATGACTTATTCTAGATCTCAAGATGGCGCCAGACCGTGGAGACTCTCTGTGAGCTCTCTCCCACAGATCGTCTTCCTACATCTCACTAACCTTTTAAAACATATCATTCTAACACTAACCGTGATCTCTAACCTTTCTCTATTATGTTTACTTACAGGCCTGAAGATTCTCCTATGTCCATCGGCTGGCCAACGTGACCCGACCCAGCAGGACTCCTCCAGCGACCTGACCCGGCCTTGACCTGGAAGTGGAAGAGGTCCGATGCGGAGGTCCAACCCCGACCTCGCACAGCAATCGACCTGGCTCCCAGGGTGGCCCCAGTCTCTGAAGCGCCCGACCCAGCTCCCAGATTGCCTGGCCCGACCCGACCCGACCTGGACGGCCTCCCCAGCGACCCAACTGGCTGGCAAATGGAGGAAAGGAGAATGTACATGGAGACCCGACCAGGCCTTCTCCAAGCCCAATTCCAGGGACGCCCGGCCATATCACCAACACTGGAACCTAACATGTGACCTGGCCCAACCAGAACCAGGAAGACCCTGCCTGTGACCCAAACCCACATTAAACACCCCCAAAACAGCAGAGACCCTATGCGAAGACCCAAATGCACCTAAAGGTAGACCTGTACTTGTGGAACCTTGGGCTCGGCCGGATCACGAACATGCCTCCCTGGCGATCCCGAAATCGCAACCAGTACCCGGGACTCCGCCAGACGTGACCCAAATGTCATAGCCAGCGCCCGGGACCCCATCGTACACTCCCATTTACCTTCCACAAGGTCAGACTTCTCCCATCGGGATATCCAGAAGCAGCTGCCGACCGAGGAAGCATGAGAAATGTGGCAGTCGACAGCTGAGACTAAAATGTGGTTTCTGGTTTCCTCTCCTCATCATACTCCTGGCAAATGTCCAAGTGATCGAAAACAAGCTGGATGAGCTTAATGCTAGATGTCCCGCTTAGAGGGAATTAAGAGACTTCTGTGTGCTTTGTTTCACAGAGACATGGTTCACCCCGTCTCACCGGAATGTTCCATGCAACCTGACGGCTTCTCAATACACTGGATGGACCACACGGCATCATCGGGCAAAGCGAAGGCTGGAGGGATTTGCCCCCTCATCAACTCCTCTTGGTGCTTGGCTGAGATGAACCTGGGGAACTACTGCTCCCGGACCTGGAATACCTGACTGTGAAGTGCCGCCTGTACTACCTTCTACGGGAGTTCACTTCTGCCATCATCACGGCGGTCTACATCCCACCCCAGGTGAAAGTGAAAAAGGCGCTTGATGAATTGTGCACCGCTCAAAATAACAATGTAACAGAAAACCTCGAGATTTTGTTCATTGTGGCCGGCGACTTCAACCAGGCCAACCTCAAGAGTGTACTGCCAAAATTCCACCAACACATCTCCTGTCCTACCGAGGGCCCAAATATCCTTGACCGCTGCTACACAACCAACAAGGGTGCCTACTGCTCCATCCCCCTCCCACACTTCGGAAAATTGGACCACATCGGACTTCCGGCTTATAAGCTGAAACTTAAGCGGGACAATCCTGTTAAGAAGGTCATGCAATGCTGGTCCGTGTCAACAGAAGAGGTCTTATGCGAGTGCTTGGAGTCAGTGGACTGGTCCATATTCAAGAACTCAACAGCAAACCTAAACGAGTATGCGACCACCGTCAAAGACTTCATCAGCAAGTGTGTCGAGGACTGCATGACAAAGAGGGTAGTAGGTGCGTTCCCTAACCAGAAACCATGGTTTAACCAGGAGATCCACTCCCTACTGGAAGCCAGGTGTGAGGCGTTCAAAACAAGTGACCCTGACCTTTATAAGAAATCCAGGTATGACCTCCATAAAGCTATCAGGATGTCAAGAGACAATACCAGACTAAGCTGGAGTCACAGATAAATGACAGACTCTCATCGGTTATGGCAAGGCTTAAACAACATAACGGGCTACAAAGCAAAGCCGAGTAGAATCTCTGACAACAGCACACTCCTCTCCGATGAACTCAATTCATTCTATGCTCGTTTCCAGCAGGGAATCAACAAGCCATTGTCAACTGCCCCATCAGCCTTGGACATACCCATACCCACTGTCACAGCCTCTGAAGTCAGATCGGCCTTATTGAAAGTGAACCCTTGGAAAGCAACGGGTCCTGACGGAGTCCCTGGTCATGCACTCAGATCCTGCGTGGACCAGGCGGGTGTGTTCATGGACATTTTCAACCCCTCCCTACTCTGGTCCGAGGTTCCCACCTAATTCAAGAAGACCACCATCAGACAGGTGCCGAAGAAGAACAAGGCAACGTGACTCAACGACTACCGTCTGGTGGCCCTGACATCTATTATATTTTATTTTTATTTTGTTATAAATTTAGAATACCCAATTAATTTTTTCCAATTAAGGAGCAATTTAGCATGGCCAATCCACCTACCCTGCACATCTTTGGGTTGTGGGGGAAGAAACCCACGCAAACACGGGGAGAATGTGCAAACTCCACATGGACAGTGACCTAGAGCCGGGATCGAACCTGGGATTTTTGCGTTGTGAAGCAGGTGTGCTAACCACTGTACCACCGTGTTGCCCTGATATCTATTATTATGACGTGCTTTGAGAGGTTGATCATGAGACACATCAACTCCATACTTCCAAAATGCCTAGATCCTCGACAGTTCGCATATCGCCTCAACCGGTCCACAACACACGCCACCTCCCTGACCCTACACTCCTTCCTGGAGAATCTTGGCAACAATAATATATAATAATAATAATATATGATTATTATAGACTCCTATGTCAAACTCCTATTCATTGACTACAGCTCTGCCTTCAACACCATAATCCCAGCCAAGCTCATATCAAATTCTGAAACCTAGGACTTGGATCCTCACTCTGCAACGGGATCCTTGACTTTCTGATCCACAGACCCCAATTCGTAAGGATAAACACCAACACCACCTCCACAAAAGTCCCCAATACTGGGGCTCCGCAAGGCTACGTACTTAGCCCCCTACTGTACTCCCTATACATGATTGTGTGGCAAAGTTTGGCTCCAACTCCATCTACAAGTTTGCTGCTGACACGACCATAGTGGATCAGATCTCGAACAATGATGAGTCGGTGTTCAGGAAAAAGATAGAGAACCTTGTGGCGTGGTGTAATGACAATAATCTCTCCTTCAATGTCAGCAAAACTAAGGAACTGATCATTGACTTCAGGAAGCAAAGTATCGTATGCACCCCTGTCGGCATCAATGGTGCCGAGGTGAAGATAGTTGACAGCCTAGGTATGCACATCACCAACAATCTGTCCCGGTCCATACACATCGGCTCTATGACAAAGAAAGCAGAACAGTGCCCAAACGTCCTCAGGAAACAAAGGAAATTCGGCATGTCTACATTGACTCTTGTTGTGTTATGTGCTCTGGGATAACACAGGCTGCAACTCGATGCAGCTTTGACCAAACAATACTCCAGACTTTGAAGTAAGTTCAATGTGATTTATTGATCCATTAGCACAGTTCTCTATGAGTTTGACTTTCCTGCTAATCTTGCTATAGTAACTCAGTCTAACTAACCAGTCTGCTCTAAGCCACATGGTGGGTGTGATGCTTCTGATCTGCCCCTGTCCTACTCTCTAAGTGTCGCCTGTGGAAAGAGATAGAGCATGTGTGCCCTGTCCTTATATATGGGTTGTGTAATGCCCCCTTGTGGTAGTGTCACCTCTGGGTGTCTTGACTGCCCATTGGTCGTGTCCTATTCTATGTGTTCATTAGCTGTATGTCTGCATGTCATGACGTCTCTGGTGCTCCCTCTAGTGTTTACTTAGTCGTAGTGTATTTACACTAACCCCTTGTGTAGTTACAGTGATTCATATCGCTTTTCCTTCACTTTGCGCTCTTTTTGCAACTGCGCATGCGCGGTTTCTCGCGCATCGCAAAACAGTTTCGCCGGTTCGCGTTTTCTTGGGAACTGTGCATGTGCGGCTCCTTGCACAAGATGGCTGCCAATCAAAATTGCCGTTTGCTTCTGTTGCAAGCCTACTGTTATGGGCGAGGCATTTTCAGAACCCCAAAATGTATCATGGAGTTCAACCAACCTCTCCCTTTAATGGATTTGTTGCTTTTCCTAGCACACGGCTTTTTCTCCAGGTGTGATATTATAATTATGGACACATGGGTTTTTAAACACAAAACACTATTTATTCCATGAACTCAACTTAACATCTTAAATAAACATTGGATCTCGTAACATCCCTTACTTCAGAGATAACTCAGAAAATATTGCAACAGTAAATAACTCCTTAAACTGTTCCTTCAAACCTCCAAGAGACTTGACACCTTTAAACAGTATCACATCAGGTTAAAGGATATATATTTTTTCTGTAGAATGGCAGAGATATATTAGCTTGGTTGATTTTAGCTCCAGCACCTTGCTTTCTTCTTGCAGTTCTCTGGACACACACAGATACCCACCCACTGCTTTTTAAACTGAAAATAAAAACCTGCAAAAACCCAACTGCAAAATGGCTGACCTGAGCTGAGCCCCACCCACTCTCTGACATCACTGTTTTCTAAAAGGTACATTGCTTGAAAATCCAGTTCTTAAAGGTACCCTCACATGACACTACCTTTGCCTCGTGGTGAGTATAGGCGCCAGTTTTACCGATTTCTGGTGTATTCACCTCTCAGTAGTTTTCAAACTTGTGCAGGACTGTCTGGAAGTCTCTCTTGTCCTGCCCTTTGGAGTACTTGAAGGAGTTGAAAATTTCTGTTGCACTTTCACCCGCAATGGTGAGTAGAAGATCTATCTTCTGAGCATCGTTCACGCCATCTAGGTCGGATGCTACCATGTAAATCTCAAATCTCTGCTTGAATGCGCGCAAGTTGGCACTGAGATTGCCGTGGTACCTGAGCTGCTGAGGAACCGGAATCTTGATCATCTTGCCTGGGTGCTGTTGCTGGTAGTCATAGATCTTGCTGAGTTGAACTATATAGATTCAACAGGCACTCCTGGTACTATGTTGTGTTATGCACTCTGGGATAACACAGGCTGCAACTCGATGCAGTTTTGACCAAACGATACTCCAGACTTCTCTATGAGTTCGACTCTCCTGCTAATCTTGATATAGTAACTCAGTCTAACTAACCAGTCTGCTCTAAGCCACATGGTGGGTGCGATGGTTCTGATTTGCACCTGTCCTACGCTCTAAGTGTCGCCTGTGGAAAGAGACAGGGCATGTGTGCCCTGTCCTTATGTATGGGTTGTGTAATGCCCCCTTGTGGTAGTGTCACCTCTGGGTGTCCCATTGGTCGTGTCCTATTCTATGTGTTCATTAGCTGTATGTCTGCATGTCATGACGTCTCTGGTGCTCCCTCTAGTGTTTACTTAGTCGTAGTATATTTACATTAACCCCTTGTGTATTTACAGTGATGCATATCACCACAACTCTTACAAATGTTTACAGATGCACCATAGAAAGCATCCTATCTGGCTGCAAATCAGCCTGGTTTGGCCACTGCTTGACCCAAGACCATAAGAAACGAAAGAGTCATGCACACAGCCTAGTCCATCATCCGAACACTCCACCCATCCATTGATTCCATCTACACCTTGGGAAAGTGGGCAGCATAATCAAAGCATAATCATTTTCCACCCAGGTTATTCTCTCTTCTTATCTCTTTCATTGGGCAGAAGATACAAAAGTCTGAGAACGTGCACTAACAGATTCAAAAACAACTTCTTCCCCGCTGTTACCAGACTCCTGAGTGACCCTCTTATGGACTAAACTGATCTCTCAACGCATCTTCTCTACTGAGTAGTATTTACATTGCGTATTTATCGTATGTCCTATGTTTTTCATGTATGGACCGATCTGTCTGGATTACATGCAGAACAATACTTTTCACTGTACCTCGGTACACATGACAATAAACTCTAAACCCACTCTAAATTGCCCGTTAATTGGAAAAAAATGAATTGGGTACTCTAAATTTTTTAAAAAGAAGATAAATAAATATGCTTTAGTAATCTACTCTCCACTTGCCTAGGTGTGCATAACTCCATCAGCACTCAAGGCATAACATCACCTATACTTCCTCAGGAAACTAAGGAGATTTGGCATGTCCACATTGACTCTTTTTCAATTTTTACAGATGCACCATAGAAAGCATCCCATCCGGCTACATCACAGCCTGGTATGGCAACTGCTCGGCCTAAGATTGTAAGAAACTTTGGAGAGTCGTAAACACAGCCCAATCCATCACACAAACCCGCCTCCCATCCATTGACTCCACCTCCACCTCCCGCTGCCTGGGGAAAGTGGGCAGCATAATCAAAGACTCCTTCCACCCAGGTTATTCTTTCTTCCAACCTCTTCCATCAGGCAGGAGATACAAAAGACTGAGAACACGCACTAACAGAGTCAAAAACAACTTCTTCCCTGCTTTTAACCAGATTCCTGAATGGCCCTCTTCTGGACTGAACTGATCTCTCCACTCATCTTCCCTACTGAATAGCACCACACTCCGTATGCTTCACTGATGTCGATGTGAATGAAAAATGAAAATCGCTTATTGTCACAAGTAGGCTTCAAATGAAGTTACTGTGAAAAGCCCCTAGTCGCCACATTCCGGCGCCTGTTCGGGAGGCTGGTACGGGAATTTAACCGTGCTGCTGGCCTGCCTTAGTCTGCTTTCAAAGCCAGCGATTTAGCCCTGTGCTAAACAGCCCCTATGTCTTGTATTTACATTGTGTACCTATCGTATATTCTATGTTTTCATGTATGAAACGATCTGCCTGGACTATATGCAGATCAATACTTTTCACTGTACCTTGGTACATGTGACAATAAATCTAAGAAGCACAACACCATCCAGGACAAAGCAGCTTGCAAAACAGTCCATCCACCACCAGCTCACAATGGCAGCATTGTCAACCATCTACATGATGTATCGCAATAACTCGCCAAGCCTCCTTCAACAGCACTTTCCAAATCAGTCACCCCGACTACCTGAGCAGCAGCATATGGGAGCACCACCATCTAGAAGATCCCTTTCAAGTTACACACCATCCTGACTTGTAACTATATTTTATTGCATCACTGTCATTATGTCAAAATCCTGGAACTCGCTCCCTATCAGTGGGTGTAGATACACCACATGAACTGCAGCAGTTCAAGAAGCCAATTTACCACCACCTCCTCTAAGGCATCCAAGGATAATCAAATGCTGGCCTTGCCATTGATGCTCACATCCCATGAACATATTTTTGAAAACATAGTTGTGATAGCATTGTTCATTTGAAACCACAGTGCCCTTCAAAACGACAACGCTTTTTGGTATAACTGGAGGGCATAAGACTTCAGAATGGATATTGAAGCTGTGAGAAGGGTCATGGATGAAGTGATATAACGACATTATAGCCAAGCTTAAATGCAAAACCATAGTACCATGGATTGGGGAACAAAGAGGAAGGCAGCGGGAGATTTGCGTTTTGGTCATGCACAACTGATATGGTCTGTGTGTGAAATTCTCATTCCCACAAAGCTGTGCTTGCTGGATCATTAAATTTACTCCAGGCTGAGTTAAGTAGATTTTTGATAAACAAGGGAGCCAAGAGTTATGAGGCAGACAGGAAAGTGGAGTTCAGACCACAATCAGATCAGCCATGATGAAGCAGGCTTGATGGTCTAAATGGCATTTTGTTACTAAACCCTTTGTTGCTACGGATTTTGATTATGAATGTATCCAAGTTGACTCAATAAACTTCCATGTATTTTACTGCACGCAAATTCATTCTTGGCACACAGGCACCTTTGTAGTATCATAAATATATGTTTTCTCACAAGGGCAGGGTTGTACTCAGTTGTCTATTAAACTGCAAATTGCATAAGTGATTGTGCACCAGTATCACAGCTTTTCATAATGGGTGAAAACTTCAAGAGTAAAATTTAAGATCAAAGTTATGCTAATTTGCCAACTGCTCCTGCTGGAATTTGCAGCATTGCTCTAATTGTTACGAAGCATCGTCTACAACTAATAGTCTATTACTTCCTCATAGAATATGCATTCCACCAAATAAGATGCCGTCAGTCACAATGACAGGTCTCTGAAAACAAACTTATCGGACTCAACTTGTTTTTATTTTATGAAAAAAAATGAATGAGAGGGGCAGAATCTGCGAGTTTAAAATGATGAAGAAGTGCAAACAACAGAAATGTTATTTGAAAGAAATAGACCTTAAATGGGAGAGGAGATTGGAAAGCATATTTTTCACACTGCATGGAACCAAGAAACAGATCCACAGCCAATACAGTTAATGTGGTTTATTAGCTCCTGTCACTCTCCTATAACGCGAAGTAACAGTAACACATTGCACAGCAATGGAGAAAATGCAGAGTGGATTGATAATAATGTTACCACGGATGAGGAGTCACAATTACGAAGATAGACACGAGACGTGAGAGCTTTGTCATTCCAGCTGAGAAGGTTAAGAGGTAACTATTGTGATAGGTTCTGATCAGGTAAGGAGCAGTAGATTGTTTTCACTGGTTGACAGCACAGCAACAAGAGGTCACAAATTGAAGATAATCACTGAAAAGAATTAAAGGAGGGATCACAAAAGGGATTCATTATCCAGAGTGAAAGATTTTGGAATTTTCTACTAGAAATTGGTATCAAAGAAGATTCTAAAAATTCTTATAAAAGGGAATTTCAATAATGCTTGAAGAACAGAGAGATTAAAGTGAGCGAGCACACAAGTGGAATTAGACCAAATAAAATCTAGAAGAAAAACATTGGAACATTATTGATGTGGAAAGTGATTTGTTGCTCTGTGACTTAACTTTCTGCTTGCTGCTCTTACCCAGCTGCCTGAGGATAAGTATGTCATGGAGTCATAACGTTTTACAGCACAGAAGAGGCCCTTCGGGCTATTGTGGCTATCAAGCACTTACCTCAGGGGCTGGTTTCGCACAGTGGGTTAAACAGCAGGCTTGTAATGCAGAATAAGGCCAGCAGCACACGTTGAATCCCCGTATCGGCCTCCCCGAACAGGCGCCGGAATGTGGTGACTAGGGGCCTTTCACAGTAACTTCATTGAAGCCTACTTGTGACAATAAGCAATTATTATTATATTAATATTATTGAAATCCCATTCTCCAAGACTTGATCCGAAGCCTTGTATGTTATGGTGTTTCAAGTGCTCAACTAAGTGCTTCTTAAATGTTGAGTGTTCCCACCTCTACCACCCTTTCAGGCTGTGAGTTCTGGATTGCCACCCCTCTCTGGGTGAACAAGATTTTCCTCAAATACCTTAAATCTATGCCCCCTAGTTATTGACCCCTCTACAAAGGGAAAAGTTTCTTCCTATTTACCCTATCGCTGTCCCTCATAATTTTGTATGCCTCAATCAGGTTCCCCCTCAGCCTTTTCTGCTCGGAGAATAACCCCAGCCTCAACAGCCTCTCTTCATAGCTGAAATGCTACAGCCCTAGCAACATCCTGGTGGATCTCCTCTGCACCCGTTCTGGTGCAATCACATCCTTCCTATAGTGTGGCGACTAGAACTGCACACAGCACACCAGCTGTAGTTGAACAAGCGTTTTATGAAGCTTCATCATAACCTCTCTGCTTATGGTTCTATGCCTCGGCTAATAAAGATAGCCTTATGCTAATAAAGATAGCCCTATGCCTTCTTAACTATCTTATCTACCTGGCCCACTGCCCTCAGGGGTCTTTGGACATGCACCCTCAGATGCCACTGGTCATCTGTATTTCCTAGCGCCCTATCGTTAATTGTGTGTCCCCATGGCTTGTTAAACCTCGCAAAATGCATCACTTCACATTTTCCAGGGTTAAACTTCATTTCCCATTTTTCTGCCCATCTGACCAGCCTGCCTATGTCATCCTGTAATCTAAGGCTTTCCTCCTCACTATTTAACCCACCAACAATTTTTGTGTCAGCTGCGAACTTAATGATCATGCCTCCCACACACACATCTAGATCATTAATGTACACTACAAGCACCAAGGGACCCAGCATCAATACCTGCAGTACACCACTGGATACTGGTTTTCAGACACAAAAGCAACCTTTAACCATCACCCTCTGCCTCTTGCCAGTGAGCCAATTTTGGGTCCAATTTGCCAAATTGCTCTGGATCCCATGGACTCTTACCTTCTGGGTCAGTCTCCCGGGCAGGACCTTTTCAAAAGTCTTACTCTAGTCCATGTAGACTACAACCCTCACCTACACGCTTTTACCTCCTTGATTGTATCTCCCCCTGACAAAGTCAGTCTGATTAATCATTGCCTCTCTGAGTAGAGATTAATTCTGTCCCTCAGAATATTTTCCAATAATTTTTCTATCACCCATGTTTGACTCAATGGCATGTATGTAATTACTTGATTTTTCCCTCCTTTGCTTCTTGAATAATTGGACCTCATTAACTGTCCTCCAATCCACTGACATCTCTCATGTGTTCAGAGAGAATTTGAAAATTAGCATCAGAGACACTGCATCAGATGCAAATTATTCATTCAATACCTCATCTACACCTGCCAGCTCCACATGCAGATTATCACTTGGTCCCTAATGGACCCTGCTCTTTCCCTGATCACCCTTAAAAACACCTTGGGATTTTCCTTTATTTTCCTGCCAGTATTTTTTCATGCCCCCTCTTTGCTCTTCTAATTAAATTTCTAAATACCCCCCTGCACTTTCTGTCCTCATCCAGGCACCCACTGTTTTGAGCCCTGTGTCTCTGCCATAAGTTTTCCTTTTTTGCCTTATCCAATCCTGTATATCCCTTGATATCCAGGGTTCTCTGGATTTCGTGGTCCCACCCTTAACCTCTATGGGAGCATGTTGGCCCTGTTTCTCTGTTCCCTTTTTGAATGCCTCTCACCTTTCTGATGTGGATCTTCCTACAAGTAGCTGATCCCAGTCCAGTTTGGCCAGATCCTGTCTTATCATATTAATATTGGGCTTCCGCCAATTCAGAACCTTTATTTCTGGTCTATCTTTGTCCTTTCCTTAACTACCTTCAATCTTGCCAGTTATGAACACTATCACCAAAATGCTCCCCCACTGACACTTCCACAACTTGCCCAGCATCATTCCTTAAAATTAGGTCCAGTACTGCCCAGTCTCTTGTAGGACCTTCTACATGCTGGCTCAAAATGTTCTCCTGGATGCACTTTAATAATTCTGCCCTCTCCAAACCTTTCATATTTTGTCTATCTCAGTTAATATTGTGAAAGTTGAAATCCCCTCCTACTCCTACCTATAATTTTTACACTTACCTGAAATTTACCTAGATACCTGTTCTTCTATCTCTCCCTGACTGTTTTGGGGCCTATAATACATTCCCAGCAAAGTGATTGCCCCCTTTTTAAGTTCCACCCATCTGGCCTCAATTGTGCAGCCTGCTAAGGTCATCCTCCTCACTGCAGTAATTGACTCCTTAATCAACATTGCAACACCACCTCCTCTGTCCTGCACATGATAACACATTCTCAAGCTTATCCTCTGTTTCTATTGAAGTATCTGTGAGGGGTGATACCGTGTGTTTGGGTTTTTTTTTGTGAAAATTAGCTGATTTAGCATTGTATTGGTACCAATATGAACGGTAGCGTTTCCTTGTTGTTTAATGGTTAGTTTGATAGAGAGAATGTTACGTAGTTGATTTTCATATCTTTGTTACTGTTGACCGTTTAATAAACAAAATATTCTCTTACCCACCACCTCGCCCCCGCCTCCACTGAAGATTCTATACCCCAGAATATTGAGTGCGAGACCTGCCCTTCCCTCAACCATGACACTGTAATATCATACTCTCATTTGTTAATCAACACCCTTAAAGTTCCTTGCATTAAAATAAATACTATCCAGCCTTGCCACATTCTCATGTGCCTTAACATGTCTACCTTCGCTCTGCCTCCCAAACTGACTTGAATCGAGGATTATGAAAATTTGCAATCAAGACTTTTGCTCATAACCTGCAAGTCCATGCAATAGTAAAATAATGAGTCATTGTCAGAGATTGTTGGTTTTTACAACCATCAAATGTAGTTTCACGTTCACTATTACTGAGACTAACTTTCAACTCCAGGTTTTTATTCACTATTGAATTTAAATTCCACCAGCTGCTGTGGCGGGATTTGAACCCATGTCCCCAGAGCAATAGCCTCTGGATTACTGGTCCAGTGACATTACCACGACATTAACATCTCCCCCCGACAAATGACATCCTTCAGATAAATGTGATATACCTCCTTCGGGAGGTGAGACAAGGAAACAACCTAAACCCCTGATGGAATAGTAACTGTTTCAAAATGGTGGCACGGTAGCATAGTGGTTAGCACTGTTGCTTCACTGCATCAGGGAACCGGGTTCGCTTCCCGGCTTGGGTCACTGTCTGTGCAGAGTCTGTACATTCTCCCCGTGTCTGTGTGGGTTTCCTCCGGGTGCTCCGGTTTCCTCCCACAAGTCCCGAAAGACGTGCTTGTTAGGTGAATTGGACATTCTGAATTCTCCCTCTGTGTACCCAAACAGGGGCCAAAGTGTGGCCACTCGGGAATTTTCACAGTAACTTCATTGCAGTGTTAAGGTCAGTCTACTTGTGGCACTAATATAGATTATTATTATTATAAAAAATGGATCCAGGGTGACGGGATTGCATCAGAAGGGAAGGGTGTGGTACGGTGGAGGGCTGGGGGTGGTGGTGGCTAAGGGAGGCCATATAGTGGATTGATGAGGGTCAACTGGACAAAACCCCACAATAATGAGCAGGCACTAGATTTTCCTGTCTTCCTGGCTCTATGTAGAAGTGGTACTGGAGATATACACAGAGAGGCACAAATACCCGTCAATCCTGTGCAACATAATTGGCCTTGCACTCACTCTGGAAGCCCCAACTGCATTAGTGCTGGAGGGTGCCAAGGAGCAGCTGAACTTCTGAGATCATAGCCCATGTATGATTGACAACCATGTTTTTAGTCAAGCAGAAACACATTTTAGGCAATATAAAATGTGTTTTATATGTTTGATAAGTATGTACCGGTCAGACAGGGAGGAAGGCGTCGAGCGAGGGAACCGTGGTTTACCAAGGAAGTGGAATCTCTTGTTAAGAGGAAGAAGGAGGCCTATGTGAAGATGAGGTGTGAAGTTTCGGTTGGGGCGATGGATAGTTACAAGGTAGCGAGGAAGGATCTAAAGAGAGAGCTAAGACGAGCAAGGAGGGGACATGAGACGTATTTGGCAGGAAGGATCAAGGAAAACCCAAAAGCTTTCTATAGGTATGTCAGGAATAAGCGAATGACTAGGGAAAGAGTAGGACCAGTCAAGGACAAGGATGGGAAATTGTGTGTGGAGTCTGAAGAGATAGGCGAGATACGAAATGAATATTTTTCGTCAGTATTCACTCAGGAAAAAGATAACGTTGTGGAGGAGAATGCTGAGCCCCAGGCTAATAGAATAGATGGCATTGAGGTACGTAGGGAAGAGGTGTTGGCAATTCTGGACAGGCTGAAAATAGATAAGTCCCCGGGACCTGATGGATTTATCCTAGGATTCTCTGGGAGGCCAGGGAAGAGATTGCTGGACCTTTGGCTTTGATTTTTATGTCATCATTGGCTACAGGAATAGTGCCAGAGGACTGGAGGACAGCAAATGTGGTCCCTTTGTTCAAAAAGGGGAGCAGAGACAACCCCGGCAACTATAGACCGGTGAGCCTCACGTCTGTAGTGGGTAAAGTCTTGGAGGGGATTATAAGAGACAAGATTTATAATCATCTAGATAGGAATAATATGATCAGGGATAGTCAGCATGGCTTTGTGAAGGGTAGGTCATGCCTCACAAACCTTATTGAGTTCTTTGAGAAGGTGACTGAACAGGTAGACGAGGGTAGAGCAGTTGATGTGGTGTATATGGATTTCAGCAAAGCGTTTGATAAGGTTCCCCACGGTAGGCTATTGCAAAAAATATGGAGGCTGGGGATTGAGGGTGATTTAGAGATGTGGATCAGAAATTGGCTAGCTGAAAGAAGACAGAGGGTGGTGGTTGATGGGAAATGTTCAGAATGGAGTACAGTCACAAGTGGAGTACCACAAGGATCTGTTCTGGGGCCGTTGCTGTTTGTCATTTTTATCAATGACCTAGAGGAAGGCGCAGAAGGGTGGGTGAGTAAATTTGCAGACGATACTAAAGTCGGTGGTGTTGTCGATAGTGTGGAAGGATGTAGCAGGTTACAGAGGGATATAGATAAGCTGCAGAGCTGGGCTGAGAGGTGGCAAATGGAGTTTAATGTAGAGAAGTGTGAGGTGATTCACTTTGGAAGGAATAACAGGAATGCGGAATATTTGGCGAATGGTAAAGTTCTTGAAAGTGTGGATGAGCAGAGGGATCTAGGTGTCCATGTACATAGATCCCTGAAAGTTGCCACCCAGGTTGATAGGGTTGTGAAGAAGGCCTATGGAGTGTTGGCCTTTATTGGTAGAGGGATTGAGTTCCGGAGTCGGGAGGTCATGTTGCAGCTGTACAGAACTCTGGTACGGCCGCATTTGGAGTATTGCGTACAGTTCTGGTCACCGCATTATAGGAAGGATGTGGAGGCTTTGGAGCGGGTGCAGAGGAGATTTACCAGGATGTTGCCTGGTATGGAGGGAAAATCTTATGAGGAAAGGCTGATGGACTTGAGGTTGTTTTCGTTGGAGAGAAGAAGGTTAAGAGGAGACTTAATAGAGGCATACAAAATGATCAGGGGGTTGGAT
Organism: Scyliorhinus torazame; assembly: GCF_047496885.1. Taxonomy (NCBI): domain Eukaryota; kingdom Metazoa; phylum Chordata; class Chondrichthyes; order Carcharhiniformes; family Scyliorhinidae; genus Scyliorhinus; species Scyliorhinus torazame. Next base: position 207,955,990 of record NC_092717.1, read on the forward strand.
AGGGTGGACAGTGAGAGCCTTCTCCCGCGGATTGAAATGGCTGGCACGAGGGGACATAACTTTAAACTGAGGGGTAATAGATATAGGACAGAGGTCAGAGGTAGGTTCTTTACGCAAAGAGTAGTGAGGCCGTGGAATGCCCTACCTGCTACAGTAGTGAACTCGCCAACATTGAGGGTATTTAAAAGTTTATTGGATAAACATATGGATGATAATGGCATAGTGTAGGTTAGATGGCTTTTGTTTCGGTGCAACATCGTGGGCCGAAGGGCCTGTACTGCGCTGTATTATTCTATGTTCTATGTTCTATATAAAGGTAGGGGTTTTGGTCATAGAATCATAGAATGTACAGTGCAGAAGGAGGCCATTTGGCCTATTGTGTCTGCACAAAGCCCACACGTCCACTCTATCCCCAGTAAGCCCACCTAACCTTTTTTTGGGGGACACTAAGGGCAATTTAGGATGGCCAATCCACCTAACCGACACATCTTTGGCCTGTGGGAGGAAACCGGAGCACCCGGAAGAAACCCACGCAGACACGGGGAGAACGTACAGACTCCGCACAGACAGTGATCCAAGCCAAGAATCGAACCTGGGACCCTGGAGCTGTGAAGTAACAATGCTAACCATTGTGCTACCATGCCACTCGAAAAGAAAGCAACTGTCAATTAAGAAGCATTAAGAGTAGTGGTCTAAAGGATACTTGCTGCAGGAGTATGTTGTGGTGACCTACCAGGGCCTAGCTTTTAGGCCTAACTAAAATTGGCCATTTTAACTTAAAGAATTGGGCACTTTAAAACAGGTCACAGTCACTCCAGCACACAGCCCCATGGGAATTTGAACTGGACATGTCTGGACCTGCCCTGTCAATCGGCCATCAAGATTAATATGCATTGATCTATTGTTGCAAGCCCAGGCCAGGTCTGACTGTCGGGCACCTAGAGTTCCTGCCGCCATCTTATTTGGTAAAGGTGTACGTGCGAATAACCCCACTGGAAATGGACACCTGATGCGAACCCAGGTGACCTGTCAATCGGGCATCAATCGGATTATTGGACACTGAAACCCCTTCTCGATACCCCATTGGCAAAAGGCCACAGGAAGTGGGATGAAGGCGCGAAACCCGGGGGGGGGGGAATAAAAGTAGCCACTCCGGACCCCTCGGCAACAAAGTCTCGACTTGGGAGGTGACCTTGACCAGACCAGAGAAGATCAGACTAGACCAGAGAAAGAAGGAAGAGGCTGCGGGTCACCTTCATGAAGATGGACCAGACGAATGCAGTGATCAACATAGAACATAGAATTTACAGTGCAGAAGGAGGCCATTTGGCCCATCGAGTCTGCACCAACGCTTGGAAAAACCACCCCACTTAAGCCTACACCTCCACCCTATCCCCATAACACATTAACCCCTCAAAACGTTTTGGACACTAAGGGAAATTTGGCATGGCCAATCCACCTAACCTGCACATCTTTGGACTGTGGGAGGAAACCGGAGCACCTGGAGGAAATCTATACAGGCACGGGGAGAACGTGCAGACTCCGCACAGACACTGACCCAAGCCAGGAATCAAACCTGGGACCCTGGAGCTGTGAAGCCACAGTGCCAATCACTGTGCTGCCATGCCACCTGATCGAATTCATAGCCCTTCCAAGCCATCTTTGCGGGTAGGATAAACTGATCTTGGATACCTCTAGAGTATATTTTGTGGGTATTTTACGGGTTAATTATGTTAAATAATATTGGTGAACTTGAATTTGTGTTTGTAGTTTGTTCTCCTCATTAAAGACGCCTAGGTAAACCCTTTGAGTAAGTGAACTGGTCGAAAGTGAGGTTTTACAAATACAACAATGTTGAGCACTATTACTTCAACACCTTTCCAGATATGTTTCCTTGAGGTTTGGGTGTTGCAAAGAATAATCACTCTGTTATTTCTTGTCGCACAGTTCAGCAAATCCCTGGGAGAATGTACTTGAATCCCAACTAGAGCAGCCTCCAATTACTTACTGTCTTCATTTGCACTCAAACTACATCATTTTCAGATTTGCCCTTTGCTTCCAGGATCCTTCCTTTGGTAAGAAATCATGTGAATCTTTACACCTTTCAGTTTATATGAAATAGAAACTTAATCAAGAAGGTTTTGACCTAAATTTCAGAATGCGTGAATAACATTTATTATGGGCATTAGCAGGCAAAAGGCTAAGAGAAAATCAGCAGCCAGATTTCCACCAATCCCAGTTTCTCTTCCATTGAATTCATATGGGTAAAGTTAGCATTGAATGGTCACTGCCACTCCTCCAGTCCTTAGAAAAATAATACCAAACGTATCTTGACTGCAGTCTCTTCAGCACCATCACCCACGGAACTGATCAGCATGTGTACCTAATGCATTCTGTTGACCAAGACCCCAATCGATCGATTTAGACAGACACATAAAGCCACCAGAATTTAGTACAAATCTACTTTGTTCAGGAGAGTTAGCTGAATTGTGATTTCTGACAATATAGTACAGAGATGACAAGCTCAATACTGAGATCTAGGCAGTACCCTCACAAGTAAAGGAGGCTGGCCAGGCTATGATCGCTCAGTTTGGATTTCTTCTTCTCTGAGCTCTGAGCTCCTCTTCGGCGATGGTTGCTCCCAAGGGTTTTTGAGTTGTGACTCACAATGTGTTGTGATGTCCCTCCTTTTATCCAGGTTCTGCTAGTCCTGACACATGATATACACATGCACACACACACACACACGCACACACACACACACACCTGGCCTGAGTTCCATTGTTCCATCATGACTGAAACTCATTAATAGAAATGAACAGGGTACTCCTGTTAAAGCAAGCTAATTTAATCATCATAGAATTTACAGTGCAGAAGGAGGCCATTTGGCCCATCGAGTCTGCACCGGCTCTTCGAAAGAGCTCCTTACTTCAGCCCACACTGTCACCCTATCCCCGTAACCCAGTAACCCCAGGTAACCTTTTTGGACACTAAAGGCAATTTATCATGGCCAACCTACCTAACCTGCACATCTTTGGACTGTGGGAGGAAACCGAAGCACCCGGAGGAAACCCACGCACACACGGGGAGAATGTGCAAACTCCGCACAGACAGTGACCCAAGCTGCAATCGAAGCTGCGACCCTGGCGCTGTGAAGCAACTGTGATAACCACTGTGCTACCGTGCTGCCCCACTATTACCGTGCTGCCCCATGATCCATTGTCTTCTGAAACACTCATGTCTGACCAGCTATTAGGCAATTATGGAGGAGGGCAATATGGAGCCTGATGTGGGCACACTTCATGGAAGCCCAGGTTCCAGGTAACGCAAGAGCAGTTCGAGATCACCTGGCAGCTGTCCTTTTGGACTTTGAACCCTTCCTCCAACCCTTCCCTCCCTCACCTTCCCTCTACCCTCTTTCCCCTCCCCATCACATCCCTCCCTCCATACCCATCCTTCCCTGTCGATTTACAAAACAACAAAGAACCATTGTGTTAAAGTGAAAATATATATGTTATTGCAAGAAATGTTGAATAGTTGAGGTAGTTATTGAACAAAAAGTCATTTTGCAGCTGAAATGTTAACAAGGTGCCAAGGTTTTGTATTTATAACATTATATTTGTTAAATATTTTCCATTAAAATTTACTAACTTCCACAAATATCTTATTCAAACATCAAAGGACCATGTTTAAATATTAGATAATTATAACTGAATAACATGTTTGAAGTAAACAAGACAGAAAAATACTAATGACCAACAGCAAAAAAAAAATCAACAGCGGAATACTCCGTTGGCGGGATCCTTCGGTCAGCCGGCAGTGCCACCATGCCCGTAGGTTTCCAGATAGCGTGAGGTGGCCACAATGGGAAACCCCATTGGCCGGTGGCGGGAACGGAAAATCCCGCTGCCAGCAGGGGCACGCAGCGACGGAAAATGCGGCTGGCGGACTAGAGAATCCCGCCCATCCAGGTGGCTCAAAACACATTTTACATCAAGCCGGTGGTCAGCTGCACAGAACAATAAAAAAAGGAGCGTGCATAACATCAGCCACCCCTCCAATCAGTGAACACTCCTGGGCATTATGGAGCTGTTTTGGCTGCAGAAATAAATGGAAATGTCAAGCACAGAGTCAGCTGAAAGTTTGTGTCTGAGGGAAACGTTTCCATTGTAAACACATATGACGAGATCAGAATGATCAGCATTTGATGACACCTCAGAAAGTTAACAAGGAGACAGACTCATTTACACTGGATGAGCGTCTTCACAGCATAACCAATGTTACTGGCGCCCTCAGAAAGTTAGCAAACAGACATCAAATAGACATCATTGTGCATTGTCAAGATTGCATTTGACACATCAAACACGGAGTGGGCAGAACTACCATTATTCCCTTTCTTAACTTTTACAGTCAGAAACTAGGATTTTAAGTTTTAGCTATGTGATGAATGTTTTGCTACTGCAATTCACCACTGTATTGTACTGTATTATGTTGATGCCCCTGTGGGCTCCGCCCCCTCAGGGGTGGTATATAAACCTGCAGCCTGTAGGTGGCACTCAGTACAGTGCAGTCGCTATAGGCACAGATCTAGCTTATTAAAACCACTGTTCACTTCTACTAATTGTCTCGTGTGAATTGATGGTCGCATCAAGCTATTACTTTATCGATCAAGATATATACACACCCTATAGCCAGCTCTTCTCCAAGAAGTCTGACTTCTCTTCTTCACAACTAATTCTGAGTTGCCATGGACATGATTCACCCAAAACATTTCTAAGTGTCATTTTGGGTGAGTTTGGCAGGGTGTTTTCTGTCGGTTGCAATGGTGAGATTGTGGTCTGTACTTAGTCCGAAAAATGAATTTTGACATGTCTAGCTCCCTCGCCATCTGATTCACCCAACTCATGCCTCAGCTGCTCGCTGCTAACAAGAGTGAGCTGCTTTTAAGCGGTCCCTCAGCATTCACTTCCAGTCAAGAAATAAGGATGACCTGCTCCTCACTTTGAGGATGTCGACCTGGCAAGCCATACTGCTCCTCTGAGGCAGTTGGACAACCAGCAGCAGGGTCAGTAATGCCACCGGAGAGATAGTGGCAGCGGCTGTCAGTGCGGGCAGCATGACGATAAAGGCCGCCGTACAATGTAGGAAGAAAACAAACGACCTCCAACGAGCTGCAAGGGTAAGTCATCACCCCTCTCATGGAATCAGTCCCCACCTGTACTTTACACGTTAAATCAGCCAATAACAACAATTGTTCAAAATCAATAACAAAAAATGATTTTAAAAAGGCTTCAAAATGCCTTAAGAATAACAGGGAATCCTTGGGCTGTCTCTGTCTTCACTTTAAAACTGCTCTTTCACAGCATGCCCTCAATGGGCGTTCGCTACATGGCCGCGCCATATGCGGATGTGGCTACACTCCTCCTGCACCGTGCCAGGGCCTGCAGAGACTGTCCTGCCGCAGGCCATCGGCTGCTGCTTTCATCACGTGTACCAGCGGGGTGTTCCAACAGAGGTGAGTACACAAAGAAACCTTCGGTTTTTGGTAGCCCATGGTTTTCCACCGCTAGGTGGAGGTTATGGGCCACGGTTCAATTTGAACCATGGGGCAAAGGCAAGGGTTTGGGACGATCCTTGCAGAGAGCCAGCACGCTCACGATGCAGGGAATGGCCATCTTCTGTGCTGTAACCAATCTAAGATTCACTGATTCTACATTGCGTGGTTAGAGCATAAAATGTCTCACCATTTGGAGCAGGTAAAGCAGAGACGGCTGCAACTTTTAATAGAAGAGTTAAACATGAGAAAGTGTGGAAGATGCAAGAATATGGAGAAAGCAGCAAAGCTACACCAGATGTGAATTTCTCTAGCAGAGCAGAAAGAGCAGTAAGCTTTATCTATGCTGAAAAGTTCCAATTTCTATCAACTGTTCTCTGTATCCTTATTGTATTGCAATTAAGACTTACCACATCCTTTCGCATTTGCTCAGTTATAGAATCATAAAATCATTTGCAGTGCATAAGGAGGCCATTCGGCCCATCGAGTCTGCACCCGCCCTTGGAAAGAGCACCCTACTTAAGCCCACGCCTCTACCCCATCCCCAGAACCCAGTAACCCCACCCAACCTTTGGACACTAAGGGGCAATTTAGCATGGCCAGTCCATCTAACCGGCACATCTTTGGACTGTGGGAGGAAACCGGAGCACCCGGAGGAAACCCAAGCAGACACGGGGAGAACATGCAGACTCCGCACAGACAGTGATCCAAGTTGGGAATCGAACCTGAGACCCTGGAGCTGTGAAGCAACAATGCGAACTACTGTGCTAGCGTGCCGCCTAGAATCTCAATTCTTTTGCTTCCTTCAGTTCCCTTAGTTCAGCAATGTGCAAACATCATCAAATTATTTGTCTTATCTTTTCCACTCCTCTTTTCAACTCCAGTAATTCTAGCTCTGTTATTCTTGGTTGATCACCTGGATTCTCAATAGATACGGCAAAATGCCCCTCTATAAAGAACATTTCTAACTGTGCCAGAGTGATGCTTACATTTTTCACATAGTCACTCAGAAAACCACTCAAGTGAGTCTGCCCAATTATTGCTGATCAGGGGCGAAATTCTCCCCCAACGGCGCGATGTCCGCCGACTGGCGCCAAAGACGGCGCCAATCAGACGGGCATCGCGCCGGCCCAAAGGTGCGGAATGCTCCGCATCTTTGGCGGCCTAGCCCCAACATTGAGGGGCTAGGCCGACGCCGGAGGGAATTTCGCCCCGCCAGCTGGCGGAAATGGCGTTTGTTGCCCAGTCAGCTGGCGCGGAAATGTGGCGCATGCGCGAGAGCGTCAGCGGCCGCTGTCAGTTTCCCGGTGCATGCGCGGGAGCATCAGCGGCCGCTGTCAGTTTCCCGCGCATGCGCAGTGGGGAGAGTCTCTTCCGCCTCCGCCATGGTGGAGGCCGTAGCGGAGGTGGAAGGGAAAGAGTGCCCCCACGGCACAGGCCCGCCCGCGGATCGGTGGGCCCCGATCGCGGGCCAGGCCACCGTGGGGGCACCCCCCTGGGTCAGATCGCCCCGGGCCCCCCCCCAGGACCCCGGAGCCCGCCCACGCCACCTGGTCCCGCCGGTAAATACCAGGTTTGATTTACGCCGGCGGGACAGGCAATTTCTGGGCGGGATTTCGGCCCATCCGGGCCGGAGAATCCAGCGGGGGGTCCCGCCAACCGGCGCGTCCCGATTCCCGCCCCCGCCCAATCTCCGGTACCGGAGACTTCGGCGGGGGCGGGATTCACGGCGGCCAACGGCCATTCTCCGACCCAGCGTGGGGTCGGAGAATGACGCCCGAGAACTCCATTCCAGTCAGGTTTTCACTATGGCTTCAAAACCATTGGGAGCAGGGCTGGGCCTGCCGCAAACCCAGGTCAGGGGCTGAACTCTTTCACAGCTTCTTGAGAAAGATGTTTATGTTTCCCGTATATTCATCTCCGCATTCTCCAAAAAGGGCTGTAAAAGAGTAAAATACAATAACCGTGGTAAGCAAATTTGTTTCAGTCACTTCACTTTGTCTATTGCCCGAGGAGATTATGCAATTGTTGTGAAATGCACGTAAATTAACTTGTTTAAATTGCTACCCAACACTGGTTAATAGATGAAAGGATGTTGGGTTAATTCCTTGGGTTTTATTAACAGGGGAAAGATAAATACATCTGCCACTTGAAGGCATGTATGAGGCAGCCGATTACAGCACAACACAGCACTTTGTGAGGACAGAACCAAATGACAATGAAAAAGCATTTCCCGTTTTTCATGTTAATATTCTCAGGGTGGAAAGGACAAATGGTGACATGATTGCACAAATACTTCACCCAAGTGCATCAAGTTCCACTCTCCACAATTTTAACAGAATTATTCAGCAGCAGAAATGTATTCAATCACATTTTATAACCTTGTTTACTATCCCTCACCTGAATATCCAATCAGAGGCCAACCCTAGTGGAATAAGGCACAACTATTGGGCATAATGATGGGACCATTGTCAGAACATCTGGCTCTGGCTGGCAGGAAGGGGTCAGCCCTTTCTGAGATAAGGTCCTGTGTGTCTAAATGAGTCACCCACACAGGGAGGGACCACATTCACAGAGAGAAGCTCAAAGTGATGGAGAGCAGATCCAACTTAATGGATGGCTGAGGCCACCCTTCTCAACTCGGATGAGGCAGTGTCCTAGTGGTATTATCGCTGGACTATTAATACAGAGACCCAGAGTCATGCTCTGGGGACCCGGATTCGAATCCCACCATGGCAGATGGAGAAATTTGAATTCAATAAAAATTTGGAATTAGAAGCCTATAGGTGATTGTCGATTGTCGTAAAAACCCACCTGGTTCACTAATGTCCTTTCGGGAATGAAATGTGACATCCTTACCTGGTCTGGTCTACCTGCGACTCCAGATCCACAGCAATGTGGTTGACTATCATGGATGGGCAATAAATGCTGGCCCAGCCGGTGACGCCCACATACCACGAACGAACAAAAAAAAGGGTGAGTCCAGTGCAACCTGGGGGAAGTTCAAGTGTTGATGGAAGGAGGCTCTAGGATGATGGCAGGAAGGTCAAAGGTAAGGGGAGTGGTCACTAAGACTGCCTCAAGGTTGATGGTGGAGGGCACGAGGGTGATTGAGGTAAGATTGTCTGTGGCTACAGGAAAAGTATCATGCAGGAAGGAGACAAACTCCAGCACAACACACACAGCACCCAACCGCCACCTTAGAGTCAATCGACAAAATGCGAGCACCGAGGCGCACACTCACACCTTCAAAGCCAGCACGGACAAGCCACCGCAGTCAGCGGGTCAAGCTTTTGTCCTCCATGCACGACACCAAGCACCGGAAGCCATGACACCGCTGATGAGCAGCGAGGATGGACCACACCCGCAGACAAGCATGCACACACTGGACAGGCCGCTTCTGAAGATGACCAGCAACAGTCATTTTCTCTCCCTGTGTGTGCTGAGCCAAATCAGCCGAACTCAGCTTTTGTTTCCTGACGCGCAGAGAGTCAACCCTGGACTGAGCCTGGAGGAAGCCAAGCACCACCGACATCGAGACAGTCAAGTCCTTGCTACCCATTGACAGCCGTGCCGGGAACCGAGGCGGCTGAGCCAACGAATGGTGCACAACCGCTCGGAGGCAAACCACCAAAGGTCAAACTCTCCAAAGCGGTGAACTCTGGGTCTGCACTTTGAGGGACAGAGAGGGCGGTGCCACTGCGACACCCCAGCAGCACTCTCGCCACCTAGGCAAATGTCATTGATTGTCAAGTGACCCTCAGACAGACGTAGACCTGGGAAAAACCCGGGGCCACAAAGTGCGTTCAAAGTGTCGATGATCAACGTGACCTGCAATTCACATTAATTCTCACAGCTAGCTGCGTCCTTCATTAACGCACGAGCCAAGAGATCCACCGCTAAGAGTTATCTGTACTTTGGTTTGTTCCTCCAATGAGGGCTGAACCGGGACAGTGCGAAACGTTCCCGCCTAACGCAATGAGAGCCCCAGCTTGGCGTGGCCCACAAGCAATCAGTCGCTCATCAAAATTACAAATGGGTTTTACTGTGTTCAGGGCGCTCCCGGCACATTGCGTGGCAACCCGGGAAAACGCGAGAGCTCAACTGTGCCGTCATGCCCCGCAGCCAACAGATGGAGGTGCTCTGCCACCACTGGCTGCCAGGCGCACCAGGTCTCACCTACACAGCTGGATGCCGCTGACCAAGGCTCCAGGGTCTGCCACCCCGTGAGCACTCTTGCTGGCCTCGGCACCACTGGCTCAGAGTGAGAGTGGATGGCAACTGCCACAATGTGATGGGCCCCCGGTACAACTCTTTTGGTGCAACCAAAGGCGCCAATTGGAAGAATACACACATGCACGGAAACTGTGTCTGCCCGTTTCCATTTCTTTGCCGTGGAAAGAGCGTTCGGCTACAGGAACAGGGCACCGTGCTTGAAACAGCCGATAATGAGGACTCAGAGCCTGCCCATTCCAGAGCTCGAATATTGCCACTGATGTAGAGATTAAATGCATGTCTCGGGTTCACAAGGGCTGCGAATTCTCAGCCGATGTCCGTCTGACACTTTTGTTTTGCGTGGGAGGGGGGGTGGTGGACACAGAGAATGGGGAGGGACAACCAAGCCTGAACAACAGCGTGTGCTGGCCTGCTGAAGGCCCTCCCATGTTGGACACGACCCACCCGATCATTCGACAGGGTCTGGAGCGGCACACGTAACTGTGTAAAAAGGGTGCAATGTCTAGCTGACACAGAGCGTGGCCTATCCACCGACAATCACCCAGTCAAGGCTTTCAGCACTCACACGGAACTTGCAACCAGCCGGCGTGCGACCTGTGACATTACTCGGTCTCTGGACACCCACTGATAGTCCGCATCTAGTTATCATCACCAGTGTAACCAGTCATTCACCACCAGCTAACAATGCTTGAACAGACTTAAGGCACCCACCCCAAATGCCTTTACTGAACTAGGTGATGTGCCATCAATTAACACAAGACGAGTTGTGAATGAAACTGTGGCTTTAATAAGCTAAACAGAAAGCCTCCTTGCCACTGATCCCGAACTGGGGCATGGCTGGAAGTCAGCCACCTTTATACCGAGCCCGAGGGGAGGCGGAGCCAGCAGGCAGTGGTTTACCACAATACATGTAACACACTAACAGTGGTTTACCACATTCACCCCCTGTTAAAAAAAGAGTCCAGCGGGGGTGAAGTGGACTTAAAGGCCGAGTCTGTCGGGGCCTTTGACCTTCCGCCGTGATCGCCTCAGTCCCGGCTGTGGTGTGTGCACTGATGTCGAGACCAGCGTATCCGGGAGCGTGTTGTCTTCTTCTTCGTCCAGTAGTTGAGTCGGTGGGGGGGGGGGGGGTGCGGTGTAGGGGTGGGGGTGGTGGTGATGGTCGCCGGCGGGCCTGCGGGTGCTAATTCTCGAAGTAGCTGGGTAGTGGTGGAGGGAGACGGTGTATGGTCGGGGGTGGTGGTGATGGTCGCTGGGGAACCTTCAGGTGCCAAATCCTGGAGGGAGACTGTGTCCAGCCGCCCGTCATGATGTGCCACGTAGGCATATTGTGGGTTGGCATTGAGGAGCAGGACCTTCTCGACGAGGGATCCGATTTATGACTCCTCGCATGCTTCCGGAGGAGGACAAGCCCTGGGGACTGTCAGCCAGGACGGGAGCGAAACCCCTGAGGTGGACTTCCTAGGGAAGGCAAACATACGTTCGTGAAAGGTCTCATTGATGGCAGTGCACAGGAGTGACTGGATGGAGTGCAGCGCATCGGGAAGGACCTCCTGCCAGGGGGAGAGTTCTAGACCATAGGGCCAGAAGGACGGCCTTCCAGACCGCCGCGTTCTCCCTCTCCACCTGTCCGTTTCCCCGGGGGTTGTAGCTGGTCATCCTGCTTGAGGCGATGCCCTTGCTAAGCAGGAACTGACGCAACTCGTCGCTCATGAAGGAAGAACCCCGATCGATTTGGAACAAGGTGAAGAGACTGTGCCGGGCCTTGATCACAGTGGCAGAGGTCATGTCAGGGCATGGGATGGCAAAGGGGAATTGTGAGTACTTGTCAACAACGTTGAGGAAGTGCATGTTATGGTCAGTGGAGGGGAGGGGCCCTATTGAAGTCGATGCTGAGGCGTTCAAAGGGGCGGGAGGCCTTTACCAGGTGTGCTCTGTTGGGCCGATAGAAGTGCGGTTTTCACTCCGCGCAGACCTGGCAGGCCCTGGTTATGGTCCTGACCTCCTCGATGGAGTAAGGCAGATCGCGAGCCTTGATAAAATGAAAAAAACGGATGACCCTCGGTTGACAGACGTCATTGTGGAGGGCCCGAAGTCGGTCTACTTGTGCTCTGGCGCATGTACCGCGGGATAGGGCATCTGGGGGCTCATTGAGCTTCCCAGGTCGGTACAAGATATCATAGCTGTAGGTGGAGAGTTCGATCCTTCACCTCAGAATCTTGTCGTTCTTGATCTTGCCCCGCTGTGTGTTATTAAACATGGAGGCAACCGACCGTTGGTCAGTGAGGAGAGTGAATCGCCTGCCGGCCAGGAATGCCTCCAATGTCGCACAGCTTCTACAATGGCTTGGGCTTACTTTTCGACTGAGGAATGTCGAATTTCGGAGGAATGGAGGGTACGGGAGAAGAAAGCCACGGGCCTGCCCTCCTGGTTAAGGGTAGAGGCCAGGGCAAGGTCCGACGCGTCGCTCTCCACCTGGAATGGAATGGACTCGTCCACAGCGTGCATCGCGGCTTTGGCAATATCTGCCTTGATGTGGTTGAAGGCCAGACAAGCTTCAGCCTTCAGGGGAAAAATGGTGGATTTAATGAGTGGACGTGCCTTGTCCGCATAATTGGGGACCCACTGGGCATAATAAGAGAAGAACTCCAGGCATCTCTTCAGGGCCTTGTGGCAGTGGGGGAGGGGAAGTTCCAGGAGGGGGAGCATGCGGTCGGGCCCTCGGACTCCGTTTTCCACAACGTAGCCAAGGTGGCTAGGCGGGTTGTGCGGAAAACGCATTTCTCCTTATTGTATGTGCGGCTAAGGAGCTTAGCGGTGTGGAGGAAATGCCGGAGGTTTGCGTCATGGTCCTGCTGGTCATGGCAGCAGATGGTGACATTATCTAGGTATGGGAACGTGGCCCGCAGCCTGAAATGGTCAACCATTCATTCCATTTCTCACTGGAAGACCGAGACCCCATTGGTGACACCAAAGGGAACCCTGAGGAAGTGGTAGAGGCGGCCACCTGCCTTGAAGGCAGTGTATTGGCGGTCCTCCGGGTGGATAGGGAGCTGGTAGCACACGGACTTCAAGTCAACAGTGGAGAAGACTTGATACTGCGCAATCTGATTGAACATGTCAGATATGCGGGGGAGGGAGTACGCATCGAGCTGCGTGTATCGGTTGATCGTCTGACTGTAGTCGATGACCATCCGGTGCTTCTCCCCAGTTTTGATGACGACCACTTGGGCTCTCCAGGGGCTGGTACCAGCCTCAATGATCCCCTCTCGTAGGAGTCGCTGGACCTCCGACCTGATAAAGGCCCTGTCCCAGGCACTGTATCGTCTGCTCCAAGTGGCGACGGGCTTACAGTCCGGGGTGAGGTTAGCGAAGAGCGAGAGTGGATCGATCTTACGGATCACGAGGCTACAGACGGTGACAGGGGCAGGGGTCCACCGAACTTTAAGGTAAGGCTTTGGAGGTGGCACTGAAAGTCGAGCCCCAGTAATAGGGCAGCGCAGAGATGGGGGAGGACGTAGAGCTGAAAATTAGTGTACTCTACGCCTTGTACCGAAAGGGTCGCGACACAGTACCCCCAGATTTCTACGGAATGTGATCCGGAAGCCAGGGAGATTTTCTGGGTCGCGGGTAAAATTGGGAGGGAGCAGCGCCTTACTGTATCTGGGTGGATAAAGCTGTCTGTGCTCCCAGAGTCGAAGAGGCAGGCCGTCTCGTGCCCGTTGATCCGGACAGTCATCGTGGATTTTGTGAGATGATGAGGTCCAGACTGGTCGAGTGTGATGGAGGCGAGCTTCGGAAGGTGGTGGGTGGGCTGGTCGGATGTACGACCGGGTGAGCAGGGGTCCCGGGAGCCGGCAAAATGGTTCCAAAATGGCAGCCCCCATGGGTCACGCGTGGCATCGAAGGTGGCGTCAGCCATCTGTATCCCGAGTCTGAGGGGAGGCGGAGCCATCAGGTAGTGGTTCACCACAATACATGTCGTACAGTAACAGTTTACCACAATATATATAATACACTAACAGTGGTTTACCACACTAGGCACACGCACCCGCCACACAGAGATGAAACAAACTTCAGGTACCCGCCAAAGTACTTAAACAGATTTTATCGTGCATAAGATATATATTTTACTGTCTGTTTTTTTATGTTCCTTGCTACTAAAATGCTTTGGCCGCAATCTACCAGCTGCATCCCACCAGAACCGGGGCGCGACGCGGCCGGTAGATCCCCCAGAGGTCTCCCCTGGGACTCCCGACACCCATTATGCCTTGCGAGATATAACCAGATATCACGTGACCAGGACCCAATTTTACTCAGCTAAGTGAGTTTAAGAATCTACTTAGCCGTGCTCGCGTGTAACGGCCACCCTTCATCTATCGGCCTCACAAACTGGGCAGACGGAACGGTACCTGCAGGGATCGCCCGGACAATCTAAGGTGGTCGGTCTCTTGGTACTTCCAGCCTGGCAGTGTCACCCTGTTAGTTTCACCTGGGTGTCAGATAGGCACTTCCAGGGTGCCCAGGTGACACTGCCAGGCTGGAAGGGGCACTGCCAAGGTGCAAGGGTAGCATTTTGCCCATGCCGATATTGGGTCGGGGGTGCCCTGCGTGTGTGAGGTGGGGTGCATGGGGGGGGGGGGGTGGGGGGGGTGGAGGGGAGGGGGAGTCGAGAGATTTGGATGCATGTGATCTTTTCCTGCACGGAGGAGTGCCACTGGCTGGAGCTCCCCTGTGCAGGAAACCACTCTGAACGCGGCCTCGAAAGGAGGGCGTACCATGCCGGGGCACAAAAATCAAACAGCGAGCCATTAAATAGCAGGGTCGTTCGTGGTGCTTGTGGTGCCGGGAACGACCCTGCTAATCCCGACCAGAATGGACTCTATTTTTGGGTTAGATTGTGCCCTTAGTCTGTTTTTGTGTGTCTCACCCCTAAAACACAGTTACCACCGGCCTGGTCAATGACCGATTTTTGACTGACAACAGAGTTCAAAAAGCCCGTCAAAATTTGCAGTAAAAGCCCTTGTGGACTTCCGAGAGCTCCTGAGGAGGCCTTTGATTGAAATCAAAACCGTTTCCCAAAGTTGGACCTTTCTGGGCATTTTCAAAGTGCACAATCTGTCAGAAAATGTTGTGAAAAGTGTGTTCCCGTAAATCTCTGGGCACCACGCCAAGCCCCCCTGCCAACAAAATCTAATGGCAATTCAGCGGGAGGCTGCCCGGTGGTCCTTCCGAGGAACAGGCTCCCTGCACAACGCTTTTTCAAAACTTCAGAGGGACCACCGGCGGCAACTAATTAACTAGCTGTCAAACACAGGGGACAACAAATGCAAATGTCCACGAGGTGTCCATGTTGGCGGGAGGAATCCGCTGACCTCAGCAAGAATGCCGCAACTGTGCCCCCAGTAAGCTGGCCAGATACAACCTCGGACACGTCCATGTGTGTCGGGATTTTGAGTCTGAGGGATCGGGGGCCACTTTTATCGAATTGACAACTGCTCCCTGGGGTACATTTTCATCTGTGTTACCCATTTGCAAGGCAGAGGACTTGCCAGAAACTAAGTCCAGGTGGTTAACAATTTTCGTGGCCCAGGAATGTTCTCCTCCTGCCAGAGATTAATCCCGTTGGCTGCCGCCAGTAGTTACCGGCAAGCGGAACACCCCATTGTAAGAAATGAGGCTATGTCCAACCTCGGCTGCGCATTTGCTGTTCAGGCCCCGATTCAAACCAGTCGCTAGTGCCGGGCAACACGCTCGCTCGGAAACTTTGTTCCTTCTTGGGAAGATCACGGCCCAAGTCCCATTGGTTAACTGTGCAATGGAGCCAGGACTGCCCCCTTTGTCAGTGACAACGTCCTTCTGGTTCACCCGGGGGAAAGACGAACCGGTCGGTCCACCTCCGACCCACATTTCCGACCGACAACGGAGTTCGAAAAGCCCACGGAAATTGGCATTAAATGTACTTGACTTATGAGCTCTTTTTCGCGAAGGCCTTCGACTTTCTTCGACAACCACACCCTGAGATGCATTTTCGTCTGGGTCACCCATTTACCAGGGAGAGGGCTTGCCCTCCCTGCCCGCGGCTCATTCATACTCAAATTCAAATTCAAACTCAAATTTAAATTCAAACTGAATGCGGAATTCATATATGCCATGATCGCTTTTTCCCCACAGGATCTTTTACGAAGAGATTATTAACTAAACCTGCCACATTGTGCAATATTAATTCTAAGATTCATGCTTAGTTGGTTCCACAATGTAATTTCCAGGATACTAACACAAAGAAATGTGTCACGTTCACCTTTCAGGTTATCCTTGCCAATGCAATTCATCTAGTGTGTGTGACGATTAAACCCCTACCCAATTATGATATTGCCATTGTTACTGACTGCCGTTTAACTGCTCTGGTCCAGCAAGCAAACAATTAAAGGTATGGAGCGGGATTCTCCGATATCGGCGCGATGTCCGCTGACCGGTGCCAAAAACGGCGCGAATCAGTCCAGCATCGCGCCGCCCCAAAGGTGCGGAATTCTCCGCATCTTGAGGGGCCGAGCCCTCACCTTGAGGGGCTCGGCTCGCGCCGGACTGATTTCCGCCCCGCCAGCTGGTGGGAAAGGCCTTTGGTGCCCCGCCAGCTGGCGTGGAAATGACTTTGCCAGGCGGCGCATGCGCGGGAGTGTCAGCGGCCGCTCACGGCATCCCCGCACATGCGCAGTGGAAGGGGTCTATTCCGCCTCCACCATGGTGGAGACCATGGTGAAGGCGGAAGGAAAAGAGTGCTCCCACAGCACAGGCCCGCCCGCGGATCGGTGGGCCCCGATCGCGGGCCAGGCCACCGTGGGGGCACCCCCCCGGGCCAGATCGCCCCGCGCCCCCCCCAGGACCCCGGAGCCTGCCCCCGCCGCCGTGTCCCGCCGTCCCAAAGGTGGTTCAATCCATGCCGGCTGGCATGGGTTGACAGCGTCGGGACCTCGGCCCATCGCGGACCGGAGAATCACCGGGGGATTCCCGCCGACCGGCGCGGCGCGATTCCCACCCCCTCTGAATCTCCAGTGGCGGAGAATTCGTGACACGGCGGGGTCGGGATTCACGCCGGCCCCCGGCGATTCTCTGACCTGGTGGGGGGTCGAAGAATCGCGCCCATGGTTCCCATTCCTTCTTGAAATGGGATTGCTCCTGGAAATTTTAAAACGATGTTTATATTTTTAAAGACCTTCTCGCCTTTTCTTTTGTCTCTCTTAATCCGGTCTTTCTTTATTCCTTTTTATTTCTGTACAGGATTTGACAATTGTGTTTGTATTCACATACTGTAATTCTCACCTCCTCCATTGTCCTTCTGTTTTTCCTTAATCCTTAAATCTGATTGCTTTGGGAGATGGATCACCTTTTTCTGTACATCAAGGTCTCAGATGTTCCCTTGCCTTCGCAACACCATTACCTACGCTCATTACCGATAGCTTACAGGGCAAATAATATTTGCGCAGAAGGGAGCAGGAAAGGTTTTAGATAACTGGGCTTGCGTGAGGTGACTTGATGCCACAAACTCCTATTTTGTTTCAGTCAGCTCCACAATGGCTCACGGTTAAGCTGCCACATTTCTGTAGATCCCTTTCTCTGTGGTGGTTTCAAATACAAATGATTCAATTCAAACCATAGAACAAACCCTCGGCTCAGATTTTCTTATCCCCTTTCGTAATATTTTGTCACTTCTCAGCTGATTGGGGTTGATTTCCTCTGTGCATTCGGTATAGTCAAGTCATTAAAATGTGCAGTTAAAGAAGGAGCTTGCTCTTTCAGTGCATTTTTTACACAGGGGAAATCTTCCCCCTCCTTGATTCCTGCTGCAACACTGTTGCACATGCCACAATGTCCCCTGGTGTCACAGGAGAGGGACATTTCACACACAGGCACAAGGGCCAGTGGGGAAATGAGACTATCTTTTTGTGCAGTGAATTGTTACAATCCGGAATGTGCTGCCTGAAAGGATGGTGGAAGCAGATTCAAAATGTAGCTTTAAAGATAATTAAATACATGATTGATGGGAGTGGTGGGAGGAGGAAATGCAGTGCTATGGAGAGAAAGCAGAGGAGTCGGGTTAATTTGATACCTCGCTGGCTCAGACGTGACAGTATAAATGACCTCCCTCTGTGATATATGATTTTCTGGCTCTAGGTGATTGTAAAATCTGTTGCTCTTTGCAGATTACCGTGCCTCCTTGGAGTGATGCTATAACGTGCACAGGTCTTATGGGGTAAGGATGATCCAATACTCCATGGATTTATTTTAATTTATTGACAGTTCCTTTGTACAAATAAATCCCAAAGCAATTACGTGAAATAATAAGCAGTCAACAACACAATAAGGTCACTAGCATTCCACCTTTACAAAGGAGACAAATCAATGACATGAACCAAAAAAAAACAGGCAACACGTCAATGAAGGTATCAGCATCCAAATCAACCTGCTACTCGCTCCCTCCCTAGCAGCTCCCGGCAGCAGACTCACATCAGTGGAAAGCCGCTGAGGTGATGCGACGATGCACCAGAAAGTCACACTGGTGTTGAGCACAGCAAAAGGGCAAGGGGGCGCCCCCACCCCCACTTTGAGGGCTGGAAACACGGATAAAAGGGCTGTAGCTGATAAACACATGGGGCTGGATTCTCCGTTTTTGGGACTATGTCCCCATACCGCCGTAAAAACTGTGGCCTTTCATGGCAGAAAAACTGGCGTGAAAGGGCCACATATTCATAGCCCTGCAAGGGACTAGCAGTGGACCGTCAGGAAGCTCGCAGCTTTTGCTGCAGATACGTGCCCCCGCACTTCCAGGTTGGAGGCTGCGCATGTGCACGATGGCATCCTCCAGCAGCTGCGCCGTGCTCCATGGCGGACTCAGACCGCGGAGTTGGACCTTCCAAATCGTGCCCCCAATCGGCCGCGCGCCCGGCCTGGACCGCCCGCGCAAAATTAGCCCGGTGCCGTATAAAGACCCCCTGCCCTCTAATCGACCCGCCCTCGACCATGGCTATGCTAGTATCCTGACCGGCAGGATGTCATTCGATCCACGCAGTCGGTACTTCGGCTGGTCGGAGGCAGAGAATGGTGGGGACGGCCTCCAGCAATGGCCACAGGGTGGGGATACGCGGCGAGGCGTACTATCTGAGTATGCTGCTTTTCGGGGCCCAGAGAATCAGGGAACCGGCGCTGGTCCTGATTTCGTGAGCGGAAATGGATTCTCCGCCCCGGCGCCGGCCCCAATTTCGGCGTCGGGATGCAGAGAATCCAGCCCAGGGCCTCCAAATAGCAACAGTGGACAATTAACAGTGCTATAAGGGTACCAGATCTCAATCCACCCGCATTACCCCCCCCCCGCACCCCCTGGCAGCACCCAGCCTCAGGGCACGGTGGGAGCACTAGAGAGCACCCCATTCTGGGAGCCAAGCCGCAGACAAAAGGGGCTGCAGCTGACATGGCCTCCAGATCAAGCAATACACAATCAAGAGTATAGAAACTCTCTCTCCCTCCATAACCCCAGCAGTAAACCCGTATCAGTGAAAACTCGCAAAACCAATCCACTGGAAAAGTCACACCGACAAAGAGCATGACAGAAGAAAGAGAGTGCAGCACCCCCGCCCCTTCTGCAGCACCAATTTTTGGCAAATTTTCAGATACTGAAACAATCCATGTCCATTTGCAACAAGACAGAGACAACATTCAGGCTTGGGCTAATAGTTGGGAGGCAACATTCACGCTATACAAGAGCCAGACAATGACCATCTCCAGCAAGAGAAAATCTAACTATTTTCCCTTGCCATTCCATGACTACCATAGTTGAAACCTCATTATTAACATCTTGGGGGTTCAGAAGCTGAACTGGACTAGTTAGATAAATACTGTGACTGCAAGAGCAGGTCACAGGCTGGAAATTCTGTGGCTTCCTAAAGCCTGTTCACCATCTCCAAGGTACGAGTCAGGAGTGTAATGGAATACTCTGCCCTTGCCTGGAGAGCGTAGCTCCAACAAAAATCAAGAAACACTGCACCATCCAGGACAAAGCGGCCTCCTTGATTGACACCCTATCCATCATATTAAATATTCACTCCCTCCACCACCAATGCACAGTGGCAGCAGCATGTACCATCTTCAAAATGCACAGCAGCAGCTCACCAAGGCAGCACCTTCCAAACCCACAACCTCTACCACGGTTGGGGTCTGTTTACTCCACACGTGGTGGTCTCGACTACCACTCTTGGACATGTGTGTCCACCCCTCTTGCAGGTCGTGGTAAACTGTGGAAGTGTCACACTGGGACAACTTCGCAGGAGAGAGAGAGAGAGTGGGTCACGCTTTATGCCTGACCAGTGAACCCACTTGAGTGAGCGTTTTTGAGGCGCCCAGACCCTTACGGTTCTAGTCTTCGGAATTATGCTCTGACTCTGTGATTCACCAGAACGAAAAGAGAGACGAGTGGGTGACACAAAAGGCCAAATATTATTAATTTTATTCAGGACCAGTCAATATACACAAACCATAGAAAGCATCCTATCTGGCTGCATCACTGCCTGGTATGGCAACTGCTCGGCCCAGGACCGCAAGAAACTTCAGAGAGTCGTGAACACCGCCCAGTCCATCACAGAAACCTGCCTCCCATCCATTGACTCCATTTACACCTCCCGCTGCCTGGGGACAGCAGGCAGCATAATCAAAGACCCCTCCCAATGGCTTACTCACTCTTCCAACTTCTTCCATCGGGCAGGAGATACAGAAGTCTGAGAACACGCACGAACAGACTCAAAAACAGCTTCTTCCCTGCTGTTACCAGACTTCTAAACGACCCTCTTGTGGAGTGACCTCATTAACACAACACCCCTGAATGCTTCATCTGATGCCAGTGCTTATGTAGTTACATTGTGTAACTTGTGTTGCCCTATTATGTATTTTCTTTTATTTCCTTTTCTTTTCATGTACTTAATGATCTGTTGAGCTGCTCACAGAAAATTACTTTTCACTGTACCTTGGTACACGTGACAATAAACAAATCCTATCCAATCCAAACCAAGCTGGTATAATATGAAAGAGAACAAAAAGGACTATAACGGCACACTGAATATCTTTAAATTTGCACAGATTTACAGAATTCCCAACCACCCTTCCTCAACAGCTCACTAATTGGGGATTTCTGGGAACCGGAAGGATATACTCGCCAATCCTGAGGTAGAGTTAATTTTAAAGTCCTTTCAGTTGTTTGGAGCAGTTGAAGTTGGTTGATTGCTGGTGTCTTCTGACGGTCCCCGGGTCGGCTTCACTTCTTGCTTCCCCACCAGCTAACTGACTTCTTCCCTGTTCGCTCTGTTCTCTTTACTCTGTGCTTTTGTTCTGAGTCAAAAATTTTAAAGTACTCAGCACCCATGGACCAGTTGAACCAGGAACATTCCTCATCACAATGGACGTCTCGGCACTCTACACCAGCATCCCCCATGACGACGGCATTGCTGCAACAACCTCAGTACTCAACACCGACAACTGCCAATCTCCAGACACAATTCTGCAACTTATCCCCTTCATTCTGGATCACAACGTTTTCACCTTCGACAACAAGTTCTTCATCCAGACGCACGGAACAGCCATGGCAACCAAATTCGCACCTCAATATGCCAACATCTTCATGCACAAGTTTGAACAAGACCTCCTCACCACACAGGACCTTCAACCGACGTTATACACCAGATTGCTGACATTTTTTTCCTTTGGATCCACGACGAAGAATCACTGAAACGACTACACGATGACATCAATAAGTTCCATCCCACCATCAGACTCACCATGGACTACTCTCCAAAATCAGTTGCATTCTTGGACACACTCATCTCCATCAAGGACGGTCACCTCAGCACTTCGCTTTACCGCAAGGCCACGGATAACCTCACGATGCTCCACTTCCCCAGCTTCCACCCTAAACACATTAAAGAAGCCATCCCCTATGGACAAGCTCTCCGTATACACAGGATCTGCTCAGCCGAGGTTGAGCGTAACAGACATCGACAGACACTGAAAGATGCCCTCGTACGAACGGGATATAGCGCTCGACTCATCGATCGACAGTTCCAACGAGCCACAGCGAAAAACCGGACCGACCTCCTCAGAAGACAAACACGGGACACAACCGACAGAGTACCCTTCGTCGTCCAGTACTTTCCTGGAGTGGAGACACTACGACATCTTCTTCGCAGCCTTTCAACACGTCATCGATGAAGATGAACATCTTGCCAAGGTCATTCCCACACCCCCACTACTTGCCTTCAAACAACCACGCAACCTCAAACAAACAATTGTTTGCAGCATTCAGCCTTCAGAACAGCAACCACGACACCACACAACCCTGCCATGGCAATCTCTGCAATACGTGCCAGATCATCGACATGGATACCACCATTACACATGAGAACACCACCCACCAGGTACGCGGTACATACTTGTGCGACTCGGCCAACGTTTTCTACCTCATACGCTGCAGGAAAGGATGTCCCGAAGCGTGGTACATTGGCGAGCCCATGCAGACGCTCTGACAACGAATGAACATCGTGCGACAATCACCAGGCAGGAATGTTCCCTTCCAGTCGAGGAACACTTCAGCAGTCAAGGGCATTCAGCCTCTGATCTCCGGGTAAGCGTTCTCCAAGGCGGCCTTCAGGATGCGCGACAACGCAGAATCGCCGAGCAGAAACATATAGCCAAGTTCCGCACACATGAGTGCGACCTCAACCGGGACCTGGGATTCATGTCGCATTACATTCATCCCCCACCATATGGCCTGGGCTTGCGAAATCCTACCAACTGTCCTGGCTTGAGACAATTCACACCTCTTTAACCTGGGGTTACCCCTACCTCTGGATCTGTAAACACTTAATTAACTGCAAATGCTTGCATTCTAAGCATAGTCGTGCATCATTGACTTTGTCTATATATATGTTTCTGGAACATACCTCTTCATTCACCTGAGGAAGGAGCAGTGCCCCGAAAGTTACTGTTTGAAACAAACCTGTTGGACTTTAACCTGGTGTTGTAAGACTTCTTACTGTGCTCACCCCAGTCCAACGCCGGCACCTCCACATCAAATTTTTAAAAGAAGCGACCTTTACAATTTTAGCTGGCTCCTCCCAGTTGAATTAGTTGAATTTGATGAGATCACCTCTGGCTGATGGGGTGAGGAATGGTTCAGGGTGGCCTTCATGAGGTGTTAACCATTTTCCCATCAGGATGGTTTGCACGACAAAGGCTGGGACTCAAACTTGTTAGAATCTTGTCGACTTCCTTGAGCCACCAATGTGCTCCCCCATTGTTTTCCAGTTTCGAGCCAGGGCTAACGGACCCATTTTGTACAACTATCAGGCTAGTTTTGCTCATGACATTTTGTACAACTATCAGGCTAGTTTTGCTCATGACTCATCGCCCCTTTGCCATGTTCCAGATGGGTTCGATCAGGTTGTGTATTTCTAGGTCTGCCTGCAGCCATTTTGAGCCCATGTGGTTTTTTAAAAATGTTGAATTTTTAAATTGTCCATATTCCATTCAAAATGTCCGCTTTACAGCCCAGTGGTGG
Source organism: Scyliorhinus torazame (assembly GCF_047496885.1). NCBI lineage: Eukaryota > Metazoa > Chordata > Chondrichthyes > Carcharhiniformes > Scyliorhinidae > Scyliorhinus > Scyliorhinus torazame. The sequence continues at coordinate 207,979,377 of NC_092717.1, forward strand.
TTCAATGTTCCCGTATCATATCGACGTTGGCCAAAGGTGGATTTACCTCATCTTTCACCACCTAGTAGAGTACGAAGTCTTACAACACCAGGTTAAAGTCCAACAGGTTTGTTTCGATGTCACTAGCTTTCGGAGCGCTGCTCCTTCCTCAGGTGAATGCCTCTGGCTGATGGGGTGTCGGCATCTCCACATCACCACCTAGTAGGACAAGTGCATCAGATGCATGGGAACACCACTGCCTGAAAGTTCACCTCCAAGTCACACACATCTTGGTACTGTATCACTGTTCCCTCACTGTTGCTGGGTCAAAATCCTTGCATTCATTTTGCAGCATCACCATGGGTGTAACTACGTCACATGGATTTCTTCTGTTCATAAAGGTGACTCCTCCCCACATTCTCAAGGGCAGTTAGGAATGAGCAATAAATGCTCTCCTAGCCAGTAATTCCCACTACTAATGAATAAATAAATGAAAAAGTAAAATCCTTCAGGTCTTGGCAAGTCCAGTCACCACTAGTGGTACCGAGCTATATTTGATGGTAGACATTGAAGTTCCCCACTTAAACTATATTCTGTGCCCTTGTTCGCCTCATTGCTTCTCCGACATGGTGTTGAACATGGAGAGGTATTGACTCATAAGTTGAGGGAGGTGCAGGTGGTAATTAATAAGTGGTTTCATTGCTCAGTTTCGACTTAATGTCAAGAGACTTCATGGAAACAAAGTCGATATTGCGGACTTCAAGGCCGATTTTATCCTGACTCTATACCAATACATCGCAACATATGGTCGGTCCATTCTAAAAGTGGGACATAACATACCCAGGAGTCAGATGTTAGTTGTTGGATATGAATCTGCGAGCATGATCTTATCAGGCTGTTGCCTGTCTAGTCTGTGGACCATCAACCATATTTGGCACAGGTCTCCTAATGTCAGTAAGGCGGACAAGGCTAGGTAAAGGTCTTTGTTGTGTCAGGTTTCTGGCAACACACACAGTTTTATTTTTATTAAAAGGTTTATTATCAGATTACTGTCTATCATTATTGTTTGTTATCAGTGGTTGCCCAAAAACTAAGTGTGAGAAGATTTGAATGTGTCAGAAAGGTTAAGCATTTTCAGTCTGAAATCATTGTTCAAATGATGGAAAGGTGTCATGAGATCCAAACTTAATCGGCAAGCATGGCTGGGAACTCCAGATCCGAACAGGTCCTGGGAGTTTCCGCACAGGTGTGAATGGGAGCAGGGGGCACATGCACAATTCGGTGTTTTGTAATTCTTTGGATTGAGGATGGACCCAGTGCTCCTGCCTTAAAAGAAAACAACATGAAAAACCTGATCATGTGACCAAAACATGGGGCACCATCATCAGAGAAGAGTCCCAGAGAGGACAGTGAGAGGGGACAGGGAGAGCTCCCAGTTAAAACGAGAAAGAGGAGCAGAGAAAGCGACTCCAACCAGAATAAGGAGTAGGGTTGGCAGACTTTAAGCATTGAGTGCTCAGGGGACGCCCCAGAAATCGAAGAAGGCATCAGTAGATTGGTGAATCATGCTGCAGGCTATTGGGGCAAAGGAAATGCTTTGGAGCAGCAGTGTTCTGTTGAGATGCTGAAATTGTGCTTGGGAATTGCACCCACATTTACCTCATATTTACCCTGAATGTTAGAGCATAAGGATTTTTGTAAATTGTTTTATCTTTTTGACCTTGTATGGTAAAATTTACTTTCTTTGTTCACACGCCATGAAATCCTGTGGGTTTATTCTTTTAGCCAGTGTCTTGGATCTCAAACTTTGTCTAGTTTGAACAAATAGTTACTGGTCCTGAACCAGAGTTTACCAAAATCTTTGAGGTTCTGGTCCAGGATCATAACAAAGGGGGACAAAAGAGATGGCTAGGAAACAAAATGTTAAAATTGTAGATCTTCTAAATGTTACTTGCATAAATTAAGTGTTATGATTAACAATTGGTAAACATTCATTGTTTAAGCATTTATAAAGAGATATTGGAATGGTGAGTGAGAGTCACAATAATCCCAGAGGGCTATAGGCTGCTTTCCCCTTTGAGAGAGAGAGCTGACTGGTGGCTATTAAACCTGAGAATCACCACACCTCAGGGGAAGGACAACGTAGAGAGGACAGGGCCTTCATGGTAACTTCAGCCAGTATGGGAATTGAACTCACGCTGTTGACCTTGCTCTGCATTACAAACCAGCCATCCAACCAACTAGGCTAACCAACCTCCCAGAAATTATCAGTAGAGTTATGAGCTATACCCTTGTCATGTTTTACTTTGTGAAAATATTTAAAACTGAGTCAAGATTGACTTCTGGTCTCCTCTTTCACCAACTTCTTGACTAAAGTTCAACATGCAGCAGAGGATGGTTGTCTAAAGGTGAAGGTTGGAAACAAAGGACGCGATCCACCAGCTGCGCTGTGCTTCCCCTTGAGCGTGGTGCGGTCGGTGAATGCCAGGAGAGCCCTCTCGTGGGCTTCCTGACAGTCTTCATGCCTTACGGGATTCATCCAAGTCCCGCGAGGCATCGGATCCCCAAGTACGATCCCGGTCCCGGTTGCTGTCTGTGTGGAGTTTGCACATTTTTCCCTTGTTTTTGTGGGTCTCACCTCACAACCCAAAGGTGTGGAGGGTAGGTGGATTGGCTGCGCTAAATTGCCTCATATTGGAAAAAAAATATTGGGTACTCTAAATTTATTTAAAACAATATGTCATGGAAGTATCCCTTTAGACAGGTTTTTGTCTTATCACATGGCTTCAGTGATGTCATTTTGTGGGTGGAGCTGGGCAGTGGCTTTATGAGCTGCTTTTACTTTCGCTTTCAGTTTTGACTGCTGTGGACTCAGACAGAGAAAGGAAGTGTTTTGGCCTGTCTCTCTATTTTCATTTGAAATGTCTGGTTCAGTAAAATACCCATTGATTATCGCTACCTGCTTTGGCAACTTAAAAGATATAGTTTGCTTTCTGGAAGGATTTAAATCTGCTGGGGAGACAGGGTCAGAATCTCAAGGAAATCCAGTCTTAATCAAGTGAGAATGCAGAGTGCTGGGCCACGCCCTTTGTTTATGAGATTTTTGTTTTTGAATTGGAACAGATAAGGTGGAATTCATTAAGTGTTATACATAGACTACTTCAGCTGTGTGGGGTCTTTATGTTTGTAATTGAAAACAGTTCTTGCTGTATGTGTGTATATATATGTGAACTAAATTCTTAGAATAAAGTTTATTTTGATTAAAGTGTCTAGGAAGACTGTTGAATCACAGCTGAAGGGTGTGCTCTCCCTAGCCAAATTCAACATAAAGGTTGTAGGTCAGGTGGACTTCATAATATACTTTGGAGTTTCTAAACCCTGGCCCATAACAAATATAATACAAGACGCATTTACTTAGGTTCACAAATGTATATAGATTTAGCAAATGGCCGATGCCACTCAACTGATCGCCCATGGTTTCTCTCACAATCCCCCCCCAGATGATTATCACATAGGTGTTTCCAACTCCACCCTCAAAAAGTCATGTTTTAAAATCTTCGCTAGAATTCTCCAGTCTCAGTTCTTGCTGGCAGCGCATACCCACCCCCCTGTTTCCCGGTGGTGTGGGTCGCTTCAATGGGAACTCCCATTGACAAGTGATGGGAGTAGATAATCCTGCTGCCAACAAATGGTGCGCCGCTGAGAAACACTTGACTGAGGGAGGGTCGAATCCTGTCCCTTCATTTTAACAATGCTTTCCATCAGGTGTTTTGATTAAGAATCCACTCCAGGTTTTCCAACTGTCCTGTCAACCAAATATTCATCTGTACTGTTTTCATAAGGAATCCAGCACCAGGTTTTCCAATTCTTGGGCAGAATTCTCCGGAAACGGCGCGATGTCCGCCGACTGGCACCCAAAACGGCGCAAATCAGTCGGGCATCGCGCCGCCCCAAAGGTGCGGAATGCTCCGCATCTTTGGGTGCCGAGCCCCAACCTTAAGGAGCTTGGTCAGTGCCGGACGAATTTCCGCCTCGCCAGCTGGCGGAAAAGACCTTTGTTGCCCCGCCAGCTGACACGGAAATGACATCTCTGGGCGGTGCATGCGCGGGAGCGTTAGCGGCTGCTGACGGCATTCCCGCGCATGCGCAGTGGAGAGAGTCTCTTCCACCTCCGCCATCGTGGAGACCGTGGTGGAGGCGGAAGGGAAAGAGTGCCCCCACGGCACAGGCCCGCCCGCGGATCAGTGGGCCCCGATCGTGAGCCAGGCCACCGTGGGGGCACCCCCCGGGGCCAGATCGCCCCACGCCCCCCCCCAGGACCCTGGAGCTCACCCGCCTTGTCCCGCCGGTAAGGTAGGTGGTTTAATCTATGTCGGCGGGACAGGCATTTTAGCGCCGGGACTTCGGCCCATGCGGTCCGGAGAATCGCGGGGGGTGGCCCGCCAACCGGCGTGGCGCGATTCCCGCCCCCACCGAATATCCGGTGGTGGAGAATTCGGCAACCGGTGGGGGCGGGATTCACGCCAGGCCCCGGCGATTCTCCGACCCGGTGGGGGGTCGGAGAATCTCGCCCCTGCTTTCAGAATTAATTTGTCTTGAGTTGCAACATGCATCCAAAATTCTACACAAGCACAGGTACTTAGTCCCCAACAGAATACTAATGCTTCAAAAACTGGAAGTAAGGACACCTAACCTTACAATTGCTTCCGATATGTGGCTGGTGTGTACCCAATATCATCAGCTCTTCTCTTCCCAGTTCTGACTTTAACTTCCATGAACAGTACCCTATTCCAAAGGCAATTCCTCTTTGTTCCATTTTACTTCTATATTCTTGGAGCTTCTTTCCATTTCCTGGTTTCTAAAATTAACTGTCTCTTTGTTCCTCTGGAGCTTGCATTTTTCTCCATTGTATAGTTTTCCTGCTTTTAGCAGAGCTGAGAGCTGTTCACTTTCTTGCTTCCTAGCCCCAGCTGCTATGAATTCAGCTAAAACTATATTCAAAACGCCTTCCGACCATAAAGGCCCCTGGTTGCTAAGCAATGAATTTCTATTACTCCCAGATTGTTTACTTTTCATGCCATAACCCTCTCTAAGCACAATAGAAGCACAGTTTGAACTGACCAAACCCCCATACGTACAATCTTTGTCTGGCATGAATCTAACTAGAGTTCATACCCAGAACCACTAAATTTAACTCACTCAAATCTGTACTTTATTTTTAATATTTAACAATACAAATAAAGCTCATCAAAAACTACCTCTGCTTTCCTGACAATATTTATTCAAGATTGTTCTTAGTTTAAAAGTTCCCTCATTTGTTCCTACTCCAGGTCTAAATCCAGACTGTGTTTCACTAATTTCTGCTTCAAATGCATTATTGTTTGTTTCTATTATGATTTTCAAGATCACTTGTTGACTCGTTGGGCTTCGAGTTCTAAAATTATTGATTCAATGTGTGTAATTGGTTAATATAATTAATATAATCGGAGGCAACAATATAACACAAATCTTATGATATAGCCTTACCGCGAGAATCAGAGGACCCCCTGCATAATATTGAAGATAAGGTAAACTTTTGAAATAGAGAATGTAAAATGAGTACGAACATCAACAAGTCAAAAACAATGGTAGTTAGACGGAATACATTTGAAGAAACTAGAGGGAAATTGAAGTGGATGGTTTCACACTGCAATAAGTAGATACGCATGTCTCTTTAAGACAAATGATAACAGAAGATGATAACTGCAGTGCCAATGTCAGAAGAAGGTTAGAGGTAGCCAGGAGTAATTTCATGAAGATGAAGGATGTGTTAATAACAAGATAACGCAAGCTTTTAGCACGGAGAAAAACTCTTAAGATGCTGCATTGTATCCAGTTGGCTGGATACCTCAGATAACTGGACAAGAGGTAAAGGTCTATGAAAGAAAATAGAGGCCTTTGAAATGTTGATTCTAAGGCATATGCTTAAAATTCAATGAACAGGTCATAAGACAAACGGAAAACTGCTTTAAAGTGCAAGAGCAGAAAGAACTCTTAAAAAGTCACATCTGGGAAAGAATATGTCTGCGTTTCGGCCATTTGAGCAGAGCTGAAAAGCTAAAGCAAGCTTTTCTACATGGAAAATTGAAGGGCAACAGAAAGAGGGTTCGACCTGGGCATCGTTGTCTGATGGATGTCAACAAATGGTTGAAGACGAGCTACGGTGGATGCATGAGGATTGATCAAGACAGGTGATCATGATGCGCCATGACAGATCTCCTGGTAGGAGTAACTACAAGCAGCAGCAGCTGGACAACAGACCTCCTGTCTGATAGGCGACTCCAATCACTATTACTTTTTCTGAACATTTGAATGCTTTATATCCAAGGAGACGGTGTCAGAGAAAGTAGAGAGAACACTGAGAAATGGGGTGGGGTTTAACCACAAATAGTCTTTGTCTGGTTTTAGGCAGGGTGAGCGGGGTGTTTCTCGATGGCTGCAGCACCAGGAACAGCCCACTATTTAATGGCACTTTTGATTTTTCTTTTGGCCTTGGCGAGTTTCTCTGCTCAGAGGCCGCACTTAGAGTAATTTCCTGCTGGCAAGCCCATTAGGAAAGGTTCATTGCAGATCGGAGTGTCATTTTGTCTGGCTCCCCCAATCTTTCCCTCCCTTTCAGCCCCCCACTGCGTTTGCAATGCCCATTTCCTCCCAGCCTCGATGAGGCCACTGAGAACACACCCTCACCCCTCCTCCACCCGGTAAGCCACCCCGGCCCAATCCCTGGCACAGCCAACCTGGCACCTGGGCACCATAGCACTGTCACCCTGGAAGTGCCCCAGCCAGCTTGTCAGTGCCACCTGGGCAGTGCCAGGGTGGCACTGCCAGAGGGCCAGGCTGGCAGTGCCAAGATATGCAGGTGCCAAAGGAAGAGCCAGGGTGCCACCCTGCCCTGACCCCGATCACCCAGGGGTCTCCAAAGGCCTGGGAGAACCCCTAGGTGCCATTATGACTGATCCACTTTTGTGAAAACCAGGACTAAGCGGCACCGGGGTGTGAGCTCCCAGACACGCTGTTCGGTCCTGGACGCTGGGACAATCCCACAAGCACGTATTTAAATGAGCACAAAGGCTCATTCAAATATGCAGATCTGGATCAGGCCCAGTTAGGGCAAGATCTAGATCGCAATGTCTCACGAGACTCCGTTAAATATTGCGACGCATTTTGAGCGTCACAAATCATGCAAGTCTGGGACAACAAGGCTGTTAAATCGTGCCCACCGTAGAAGACTGTTCAACATAGACTTTAATTCTCGGGAATTGTTGTATTACAAAAAAAGGGCCATGATAAATGTAAGTGTCCCGCTAAGATAATAAAATATGACAGTGAAGTATTATTGATATTTATGAATTAAATTATATAATTCACTCCTCACGGTTTATCGGGATTGATTACGCACTCTCAGAATCTGAGCAGTTGATATTTATCACATACCTCACATATTCATGTGTTTTCAATGAAAGTCCTGACAAAGTAGATGCAACTGAATGGTAGGCTGAGTGATCGTAATGCACAGGGAAGGGTTACCGCATTCAAGGGCCAAATGCTTAAAGTGACTACTCAGCTGATATATGTTCCAGAAAGGTCCTGCGAATGGAGGTTCCAGCTAGTGTGAGATGTGCAGAAAAAGCAAGTTTAAATACTGGTTAAATTTTTGAGATGATGACCAAGAAATGAAATCCGTTAACTGGCAGAATGGCATGAAAGAAAGGAGATTCAGAAAGCACAGGACAAGGTCTAATAGTGGGTCTGATTGCGACTGGTTAGAAAAATAATCGTGTACCCGGGGCAGAGTCTCTGATCACTGAAAGACGGACAGTCGTTGTTCTGAAAGATATCAAAGTGCAAGTAGAGGCTGCAGTTCAGATTGAATACAAAATGAAAGGAGGGCCACAGAACTATCACAAGATAGGAATAGAAGCTGAAATCCTCATGGAGCAACAGATTTTTGTGACTGCCAATAAACTAGAGGGTAAACTAATCAGCCAGACAAAACAATAGGTATTAGATAGTTGGAAGGAATTTGACATTTATTCTGAAGTACCAGAAAGGGGGGGACAGCCAACCTTCTCATATGGATGGATTTGTATGGAAAAGGTCCTTGCTGATAGCGCTGAAATGGCTTCAGTAAGGCTAGTTGCTTGGGGTTTTACACTACAAATATTAGAAGAGTGGACTCTCCCACAGCAGGAAAAGTAGTCCTGAAAGCCTTTTTAGCTCTTTGAACCACATTTTTTTGTGGTGGCACGGTAGCATAGTGGTAAGCACTGTTGCTCCACAGCAGCAGGGTCCCAGGTTCGATTCCTGGCTTGGGTCACTGTCTGTGCAGAGTCTGCGTGTTCTCTCCGTGTCTGCGTGGATTTCCTCCGGGTGCTCCGGTTTCCTCCCACAAGTGCCAAAAGACGTGCTGTTAGTGTACCGAACAAGCACCGAAGTGTGGCGACTAGGGGATTTTCACAGTAACATCATTGCAGTGTTAATGTATGCCTACTTGTGACAATAATAAAGATTATAGATCAATTGATGTAAAAGCCTAATTTCTACCTTTTCTGCCACCTCCAGTGGTCTATTCCTGTTCCTAAATCATATATTCATAAGTGAACAAATTTTCCCAGCCCATCAGAATTTCTAAGAGACCATTCCTTTTGCATCATCCTGGCTCATCCCTCAATCATCTCCAGCACAATGACCCTTTTCCACAGCACCTTCCCATGCAATCGTAAGAGGTGCAGCACTTGCCCTCTAATCTTCTCTCTTCTCACCATCCAAGGCCCCAAACATTCCTTTCTTGTAAAGCAGCAATTAACATATACTTCTTTCAGTTTAGTTTCCAATATTTTCTGCTTACAATTGATATCCTCTTAGGGTATATCAAACTTGGACTGTGTGACAGACCGGTTAGTGGAACTCTTCCTCAAATATGGCCCGATGCTCACAGTTTCTTGCCATTTTAATTCACCACCTGTATCCAACCTCCTACTATGCTCCAGTGAAGTTCAACACAAACTCAAGGAACACTGCCTCATCTTTCGATTAAGCACTTTACGGTCCTCTAGATTCAACAATGGGTTTAACAATTTCAGACCTTGAACCCTGGTCAACATTTTGATACATGTCTTTTCCCATGTGCTGGTCTGCATCTTTAAAAAAAAAAATATTTGCTTTTGAACATAGTTGCTCTTTATTCTGCCATTCACATTCACTTGGGACCGATTCTTTCTCACAACTATTGTCACTCCCATTGCTTGTTCTTCCATGACACCATCTCCCCTGCCCTCTACCCTATCTCAAACATTCCTCCCCTACACTTCGATGGCATAAAACTCATCACATTTCTATCTTGCGTCAGTTGTGAAGCAGTCAAATTTGGCTTGAAACATCTGTCTCCACAGATGCTGCCAGATCTTCTGAGTGAGCATTTCCTGCACTTTCTGTTTTTCGTTAAGAATTCCAGCATCCACAGAATTCTGCTTTTGTGTTATAAGGTTTGCCCCTGTCTCTCCAAAGCAAATCCAACAAAACCTAAACCTACCTATGTTTATATATACATATTATTCAAGCTTGACCAATTGTTTATTTTTGGACTGACACTTACAACATCCCAACAGCTCAGGAAGCATTCTGCTCAACACAACAATCAATCATCATTGTCCCACACTACATTCAACAATTGCTTGCAAACTAAACTAAAATTGTAGGTTTGGATGAAACCAGCTCACTGCCACATTTGTAATTGCATAAAGCAAGAAAACAGACATTCTTTGGATGGACAAGGGATTACGGGGATTTATGAGTGTGCATTGTCATTTATCACATGTACAGCTATTTTAAATTGAGGCAAAATTGAACAATATCTTTCATAATTTGACCATTCTGGGTAACTGCGGAGTTTGCACATTTCCCCATGTCTACACAGGTACCCTCTGAGTGCTCCGTTTCCTCCCACAGTCCAAAGATGTGCAGGTTAGGTGGATTGGCCATGCAAAATTGCCCCTTAGTGTCCAAAATGTGACATGGGATACGGGGCTAGGGAAGGAGCCTGGGTACGGTACTATTTGTGAGGATTGGTGCGGACTCGATGGGCTGCATGACCTCATTCTGTGCTGTAGGGATTCAATGATTCTATAATTCTCAGAGGGAGTCTAACTGAGAAAACAGGCGTGCCTGGAGCAAGAGGTATCCTGGTAGCTGTAGAGAGGTATAGTGGAGATTACAAGTGCATTTTGACAGGCTTTCGAAAGGGGTTCAGATCAGAAAGATTATGTTGAAAAGAAGTCCAGGATAAGTTAGTCCACAGTGCATATATATTTGCCTTACGACTGAATAAAAAGTATAAAGAGATCAGGGAACAGATCAATAAGTTGCAAAAGGAAAGTGATGGCTGGCATGAGAACATTGCTTTCCCACACAATCAGTTACACTGGGAACAGGAGGCTCATGTCAGAACACATTATACAAGGAAAAAAATACTAGACCAAACACTGAAACAAAATATTGATTTGCAAATAGAAAGTACCAGACAATGTGAGGAGGTAAAAGATGCAAGGCTAGCTGTGAGGGAGTTACATCAGTAAAGTGTTGAAGGCCCTGAAGCTGACCCGTATTTAGCAAAAATCAAATGGCTTCAGGTTCAAAACGGTCAAGAGCAGCCACTTGACCTTTATTTCAAAAATATCATGGAAAGCATTTCTCCCCCTGCTCCAACCCTCCTATGTGATAACGGAATTCCAATGTGTGTGGTCTCACTAGATAGAGGCACAGGACAGAAGAGAGTGCAAGGAATGGTGAAGGCCCATCTGTAGGGGTCAGCAAAGTGGTCACAGCCACAAGCATGCACAGGCCACTTTCCGCCAATGAAATTGTTTTGTTTTGTTGCCGCAAAGTGTAAAGGTTTGGAGGGGCACATGCTCTGGATTCTTGGAATACACGTTGAGAGGTTTATTCAGGGTATTGCCCAATACAATCAAGTTAGTGATCTCCTCAAAGCCCAAGCAAACACTCTGCCGACATCACTATACATCACGTGACACAAAACCAGCAAGAATGCAATCCCAGTTACACAACATTATTCCCTATTTACTTCCTGAGTGCAATGAAAACAATCAACATTCAGACAACAGGGGCGAAATTCTCCCGAAACGGCGCGATGTCCGCCGGCTGGAGCCCAAAACGGCGCCAATCAGACGGGCATCGCGCCGCCCCAAAGGTGCGAAATGCTCCGCATCTTTGGGGGCCGAGCCCCAACATTGAGGGGCTAGGCCGACGCCGGAGGAATTTCCGCCCCGCCAGCTGGCGGAAACGGCCTTTGTTGCCCCGCCAGCTGGCGCGGAAATGACATGTCGGGCCGGCGCATGCGCGGGAGCGTCAGCGGCCGCTGACAGTTTCCCACGCATGCGCAGTGGAGGGAGTCTCTTCCGCCTCCGCCATGTTGGAGACCATGGCGGAGGCGGAAGGGAAAGAGTGCCCCTACGGCACAGGCCCGCCCGCGGATCGGTGGGCCCCGATCGCGGGCCAGACCACCGTGGGGGCACCCCCCGGGGTCAGATCGCCCCGCGCCCCCCCCAGGACCCCGGAGCCCGCCCGCGCCGCCTTGTCCCGCCGGTAAATAGGTGCTTTAATTTACGCCGGCGGGACAGGCAATTTATCGACGGGACTTCGGCCCATCCGGGCCGGAGAATCGAGCGGGGGGGCCCGCCAACCGGCGCGGCGCGATTCCCGCCCCCGTCGAATCTCCGGTACCGGAGACTTCGGCAACCAGCGGGGGCGGGATTCACGGCAGCCCCCGGCGATTCTCCGACCCGGCGGGGGGTCGGAGAATGACGCCCATGATTCCTGCTATGTTATTTCTATACATATATACAATTCAATAAGACAGTGTCTTTGGTGGGCGTCTATTCCTTTTTGGTAGATATTATAACCTGCAAGTGTCTTATGAGGTCGGAACAATGAACTTCTCTGTGAATCTTGCAAAATACGAGCTCCCCCATTAAGGGGGCGGGGGACATCTAAACAATGTATAGTTGTGTGGTATATAAAGTCAGCCAGTTAGGCACTGGCAAGGCAGACCCAACTGGGATCTACTGTGTAATGTATATAATATTTATAGTAAATAAACTAAGTCTCGTTGAACTACTCAGTGTGGACTCCTTCGTGGCCTTATAAAAGTATAATTGGGTAGGACAGCACGGTGGCGCAGTGATAGCACTGCAGTCTCACGGCACCGAGGTCTCAGGTTCATCCCGATTCATCCATTATCAAGGATTTCAAAGCGCATAGATTTGGAAAGCAGTGGTGTAATCAGACAAAGTCAGCATGCATTTTCTAAAGAAAAATCATACTTCACAAATCTACTAGAATTCCTTGAAGACGTAACTTGTAGAATTGACCAGGGAGAACTGGTGGATGTGGTTTATTTAAACTTTCAGAAGGTTTTTGACGAGGTCTCACTTAGCAGATTAATATGTAAAGTTAAAGCACATGGGATGATGGGTAGTGTCTTGCGATGGATAGAAAGCTGGTTAGTAGACAGGAAGCAAAAAGTTGGAATAAATGTTTTTATTTCTGATTGGCAAGTAGTGACTAGAGGAGTACCACAGGGATCTGTGCTAGGACCTCAACTGTTCATATGATATATTAATGATTTGGATGAGGGAACGAAATGCATTATCGCCAAATTTGCAGATGATACAAAGTTGGGTGGGAGGATGAGCTGTGAGGAGGATGCAGAGATGCTTCAGCCGGATTTGGGCAGGCTGAGTGGGCATCAAATGGCAGATGCAGCATAATGTGGATAAATGTGAGGTTATCCACTTCGGTAGCAAAAATAGGAAGGTAGATTATTATTTGAATGGGTGTAAATTGAGAGAGGTGGATACTCAGCGAGACCTTGCTGTCGTCGTGCATCAATCACTGAAAGAAAGAGCGCAGGTACTGTCGGCAGTAAAGAAGGCAAATGGTATTTGCCGAGTATTTGAGCATAGGAATAGAAATGTTTTATTGCAATTGTATAGGGAGTTGGTGAGGCCACACTTGGGAGTATTGTGTTTAATTTTGGTGTCCTTATCTGAGTGTGGCCATCTAAAATGGCTGCGAGTAACATGAGGAAGAATGTTCTTGCTCTGGAGGGAGTGCAGCGAAGGTTTACCAGACTGATTCCTGGGATGGCGGGACCTTAATAGAAGGAAAAACTAAGTCGGTTAGGATTATATTAATTGGGCTGTAGAAGTGTGAGAGGGGATCTCATAGAAACTTACAAAATTTGAACAGGATCAGACAGGGTAAATTCAGAAAGAATGTTCCCGATGGTGGGGGAGTTCAGAACTAGGGGTTATAGGACTGAGATGAGGAGAAATTTCTTCATCCAGAGAGTGGTGAATCTGTGGAATTTGCGACCACAGAAAGTAGTTGAGGCCAAAACATTGCGTGATTTCAAGGAGGAATTAAATATATCTCTTGGGGTTAAAGGGATCAAGGGAGAGGGCAGGGGAGGTGGGGGATGTGGGATCAGGCTATTGAACTTGATGATCATAATGAATGGTGGAGCAGGCTAAAAGGGAAGAATGGCCTCCTCCTGCTTCCATTTTCTATGTTTCTATGACTCATGGTATTAGCGTTATCGCTGCGCTCATATCCACTTCCATTTTAATTTCATGACGGTCAAGTTTTGGACATGCCGAAAAACTTTGTTGATCTTCCTGCATTGACAAAACACCTAGCTTCAGCTCCAACTGTAGCTTGTGTAGCCATGTAAAATGACCACCTGCAAAGGACCATGGGAATTGTGGTCAATTTGGGACACAAACAGGTACACAGCCTCTGTGTATTGCGCAAAAAAAACAGACTTGGCTGAAACTTGTATCCATTAAGAGTCGATCACCATTTCCCCCAGGACAATAGAGTTTGAATGAAGGGGTTACAACAGCAGCAGACTAACTGGCACCACCCCCCCTTATTTCGAAAAACCTACGTGCCTGGGACAATGATAGCTATGACCTGCCCTTTCTATCGAGGTATCCGCCCCCTAATTGCTGAGATCGATGAGGGTGATCGAAAACCCTATCGATCCATTGGACCTGTAGTAAGTACCGCCCTAAAGGGCGTGAAAGAGACGAAGGATAAAAAGCCCTGCTCACTAGAGATCGATCTCTTTTGGGACCGGCCTGTGCGCGGCCAACTGCAGCAGAACAACTAAGTTCCAGGACCCGCGACCATTCCTGAAGGACGAGCCCAGCTGAGATGAACCCAACAACTTCCAAACCGACCACGTGGACCTGGATAAAGGCCTTATCTCGCACAGTGCCGGTCACTTGAAGTTAAGTAAAAGTCATCTTAGTCGTTAGGTGTAGTTTAGTATGGAGTCGCGTGTGTTATTGCATAAAGATACAAGTCTTGTGCTATTAATATACTGTGTTTTTGAGCTAACATATTGGTTGTGTGGTCATTTGGTCGATATAAGAAACAGTTTGTGGTTCACCCCAAAGTAAAGAAGGCAACATTTATTGGCGACTCTGATGGGACCTCGATTAGAAGTGACTTTGTTACTCTGAGGGATCCCACAACTTTGAATTAAATTGGGAAAGAGAACGAACCACAAGAGTGAGTTTCATATCGGCCAAATAACCGATTTTCAGAAGTGTGCACTAACCGCATGCGGAACTAACAGGGAAGGGTAAGGTAAACTCGTCAGACTTGCATGCGAATCTAGATGGATAGTGAACCGGAATATAGCCATAAGTCATACCCATTGTTTGATCGACTCCTTATTCCCCCCGTTCCAAATTTTAAGTAGAGAAGAGATGCCAGCGCAGATGATAGAGAAGTTGATGAACCCACAGCAGCAATCCAAGGTTACAGTAGTTGATAAATCAGAGCAGTGCCCCATATTGGAGGATGTGTTGAGAAAGTATTTAATGGGGAAACGATGGCCCCTTTAGTCGAATTTTTGTGCAAACACCGAGACAGGTCCAGGAAAGATAGGACAGACTTGGTAGGAGAATCTTTGTGAGATATATAAGAAAAGCGCAGCAAAGTTCAGAAAGCCAATGGCAATAGCGTGCTGCTTGGCACAGTTGTGAGGCACCGAGGAGGTTGTTGAGACGCTCCGCAGTCAGTTAGCAGAGAAGGAAGAAGAGAATGAGAGAAACAGTAAAGAAAGTGAGAACATTACTGAGGAACTCCGGGTTAAGTTAGCCGCTAAAGACAGGGAAATCGCCGACGTTAAACGCGCCCACCAGTCTTGCATAGTACACCTGAGCAGCTTTCAGACCCAGTACGACAAGGCCTATCAAGATACACAGTGCGCAGTCTAGATAAGAGAGGAGACTGAACACCAGGTCACCCAGTTAACAAAGAAATGCACCGATTTACAGGCAGCTTTAAGAGCGCTCCACCAGTCCACTAAAGAACAAAGACAGAGCACCGTTGACGACGTTAAATGCCAGCGGGAGATAGATAAGCTCCAGTCGTTATTTTCAGTTCAGAATGGTTTTATGTGTGCCTTCGGGATAGTTGAGACAGATGAGGAAGAGATGGCAGACTGGAAAGAGTTAATTGAAAGCGCGCAAATGTACGTTAAAGGAATGGAAAGTCAAAAGCAGCCACCACGCATCCCAAAAAGAAAGGCACCGGCAGCACCGTCTCCACAGGTCGCACCAACCCCACAGCTGCCCCGACACCCATGAATCCGGTCACACGGAAAGAAGGATAAGGGATCAGGCAGGTTCAGATATCACCCACACCACCCCACTCATTAGAAGAAGGAAGATAGATGGGTGACGGTGAGAGGGGCTGGGAGGAACCAGTCAATACAGGGATGCCCTGTGGTCGTTCCCCTTAGTAACAAGTATACCGCTTTGGATACTAATGGGGGGGGGGGCTTACCAGGGGTAAGCCACAGTGACCGGATCTCCAGCACTGAGTCCGTCTCTGTGGCTCAGAAGGGAAGGGGAGAGCAGGAGAGTAATAGTTATTGGGGACTCGATAGTTAGAGGGACAGATAGACGGTTCTGTGGCAACGAAAGAGACTCACGGATGGTATGTTGCCTCTCGGGTGCCAGGGTCCGTGACGTCTCTGACTGTGTTTTCAGAATCCTTAAGGGGGAGGAGGAACAGACACAAGTCGTGGTACACATCGGTGCCAATGACATAGGTAAGAGTAGGGATGGGGATTTAAAACAGGAATTTAGGGAGCTAGGGTGGAAGCTGAGAGCCAGGACAAACCATGTTGTCATCTCTAGTTTGTTGCCAATGCCACGTGCTAGCGAGTTGAGGAACAGGAAGAGAGTGCAGATAAACACGTGGCTGCAGGGATGGTGTAGGAGGGAGGGTTTCAGTTACGTGGATAATTGGAGCACATTCTGGGGAAGGTGGGACCTGTACAAACAAGACAGTTTGCACCTGAACTAGAGGGGCACCAATATCCTGGTAGAAAAACTTGCTATGGCTCTTCGGGGTGGGTTTAAACTAATTTGTCAGGGGGATGGGAAAACGAGCTGTCGTCCAGAAGCCAGTGTTGAGAGTAGTGAAGTACTGAGAAGGGTATCAAGGTCGCAGGACTGTACCAGCAGGCAGGAAGGTGGGTTGAAGTGTGTCTACTTTAATGCAAGGAGTATCCGGAATAAAGTAGGTGAACTTGGAGCGTGGATTGGTACTTGGGACTACGATGTTGTGGCCATTACGGAGACATGTTTGAACAGGGACAGGAATGGTTGTTGGAAGTTCCGGGGTATAGATGTTTCAGTAAGTGTAGGGAAGGTGGTAAAAGAGGTGGAGAAGTAGCATTGTTAATCAAGGATAGTTTAACTGCTGCAGAAAGGCAGTTTGAGGGGGATCTGCCTACTGTAGTGATATGGACTGAAGTCAGAAATAGGAAAGGAGCGGCCACGTTATTAGGAGTTTTCGATAGGCCCCCAAATAGTAATAGAGATGTGGAGGAAGAAATTGCAAAGCAGATTATGGATAGGTATGGAGGTCTCAGGGTAGTTGTCATGGGTGATTTTAGCTTTCCAAATATTGATTGGAACCTCTGCAGGTCGAACAGTTCAGATGGGGCAGTTTCTGTACAGTGTGTGCAGGAGGGTTTCCTAACACAATATGTGGATAGGCTGACAAGAGGTGGGGCCACATTGGATTTGGTACAGGGTAATGAACCGGGCGAAGTGTTAGATTTGTTTTTGGGAAAGCACTTCGGAGATAGTGACCACAATTTGATGTCTTTCATTATTGCAATGGACAGGGATAGGGCCATACGGCAGGGCAAGGTTTATAATTGGGGGAGGGGTAATTATGATGCGATTAGGCATGAATTAGGGAGAATAAGATGGGAACAGAAACTGTCAGGAAAAGGCACAAATGAAAAGTGGAGCTTGTTCAAGGAACAAATACTGCATGTCCTTGATAGGTATGTCCCTGTCAGGCATGGAGGAAATGGCCAGGTGAGGGAACCATGGTTCACAAAAGAGGTTGAATGTCTTGTCAAGAGGAAAAAGGAAGCATATATAAGGATGAGAAAACAAGGTTCAGTTGGGTCGCTTGAGGGTTACAAGGTAGCAAGGAATGAGCTAAAAAAAGGCTTAGGAGAGCTAGAAGGGGGCATGAGAAGTCCTTGGCGGGTCGGAGCAAGGAAAACCCCAAGGCTTTTTACTCTTATCTGAGAAATAAAAGAATGACCAGGGTGAGGTTAGGGCCGGTCAAGGACAGTCGTGGGAACTTGTGCATGGAGTCAGAAGAGATAGGAGAGGCGTTGAATTAATACTTTTCTTCAGTGTTCACCGAGGAGAGGGGTTATGTTTTTGAGGATGAGAGTGTGATACAGGCGGGTAGGCTGGAGGAGGTAGATGTTCTGAGGGAAGATGTATTAGCAATTTTGAAAAACCTGAGGGTCGACAAGTCCCCTCGTCCAGATGGGATATATCCTAGGATTCGTTGGGAGGCAAGGGATGAGATTGCAGAGCCTTTGGCTTTAATCTTTGGGTCCTCAGTGTCCTCAATGCAAAGAGACATTGATAGGGTGCAGAGCTGGGCCGTAAAATGCAGATGGAGTTTAACCCTGATAAGTGCGAGGTGATTCATTTTGGTAGGACAAATTTGAATGCGGACTGGAGCGTGGCAAATGTTGTTCCTCTGTTCAAGAAAGGGAATAGGAATGACCCTAGTAATTATAAGCCGGTTAGTCGGTAAGTTAATGGAAAGGGTCCTGAGGGATAGGATTAATGACCATTTGGAAAGATGCAGCTTAATCCGGGATCGTCAACACGGATTCATGAAGGGTAAGGCTTGCCTCACAAATTTGATTGAATTCTTTGATGAGGTAACTAAGTGTGTAGATGAAGGTAGAGCAGTTGATGTCATATCCATGGATTTCAGTAAGGCGTTTGGTAAGGTTCCCCATGGTCGGCTCATGAAGAAAGTAAGGAGGTGTGGGATAGAGGGAAATTTGGCCAATTGGATAAGTAACTGGTTATCACATAGAAGACAGAGGGTGGTGGTGGATGGAAAATCTTCAGACTGGAGACCAGTTACCAGTGGTGTACCACGGGGATCAGTGCTGGGTCCTCTGCTAGTTGTGATTTTTATCAATGGCTTGGAGGAGGGGGCTGAAGGGTGAGTCAGTAAATTTGCTGATGACACCAAGATTGGTGGAGTAGTGGATGAGGTGGAGGGCTGTTGTAGGCTGCAAAGAGACATTGATAGGGTGCAGAGCTGGGCCGTAAAATGCAGATGGAGTTTAACCCTGATAAGTGCGAGGTGATTCATTTTGGTAGGACAAATTTGAATGCGGATTGCAGGGTCAACAGCAGGGTTCTGAGGAATGTGGAGGAACAGAGAGATCTTGGGGTTCATGTCCACAGATCTCTGAAGGTTGCCACTCAAGTGGATAGAGCCGTGAAGAAGGCCTATAGTGTGTTAGTGTTTATTAACTGGGGGCTTGAGTTTAAGAGCTGTGTGGTTATGCTGCAACTGTACAGGACCCTGGTGAGACCACATTTGGAGTATTGTGCGCAGTTCTGGTCAACTCATTATAGGAAGGATGTGGAAGCATTGGAAAGGGTGCAAAGGAGATTTGCCAGGATGCTGCCTGGATTGGAGGGTAGGTCTTATGAGGAAAGGTTGAGGGAGCTAGGGCTTTTCTCATTGGAGCGAAGGAGGATGAGAGGCGACTTAATAGAGGTTTATAAGATGATGAGGGGGATAGATAGAGTGGACGTTCAGAGACTATTTCCTCAGGTGGATGTAGCTGCTACAAGGGGGCATAACTATCAGGTTTGAGGTGGGAGATATAGGAGGGATGTCCGAGGTAGGTTCTTTACTCAGAGAGTGGTTAGAGTGTGCAATGGACTGCCTTCTGTGATAGTGGAGTCGGACACTTTAGGAACTTTCAAGCGGTTATTGGATAGGCATATGGAGCACACCAGAATGACAGGGAGTGGGATAGCTTGATCTTGGTTTTGGACAAAGCTCGGCACAACATCGAGGGCTGAAGGGCCTGTTCTGTGCTGTACTGTTCTATGTTCTATGTTCAGCCCACCGCAGACCCGCATAGCTTCTTTGAGGAGGTGCGCCAACAAAAGGTTATGTATGGATTAGATGGGAGGGAGGAAGGTAAATTGATAGTAATGAGTCTCAGCCAGTCGGTATTTCAGTTTTGCCAGACCCCCAAAATGTAGGAAGAGGAACCCTAGAGGAAATGAAGGCCGCAATATTAGATGCTATCGGATACAACAAAGGGAATCCGGTAGAGGGTCTAAACAAATGTTGACAATAGAGAGGGGAACATCCGACCGCCTTTGCCGGTCGCCTGTGGATACATTTCAAGGCAGTCTATGGAAACTTAGACCGCACTCACCTCAATGAGTAAGATACCACTAAATGTACTCGTACATTAGTTTCAGATGCCACTGAAGCAGGTAAAAGAGACAGAGAACCTAGTAGACTGGTGTCGAGACAGTAATCTCTCCCTCAATGTCAGCAAAACTAAGGAGCTGGTAATTGACTTCTGGAAGCAAAGTATTGTACAGACCCCTGTTGTATCCATAGTGCTGAGGTGGAGTTGGTTGACAGCTTCAAATTCCGAGTGCACATCACCAAAAATCTGTTCTGGTCCACCCACGTCAACACTGCGACCAAGAAAGCACAACAGCGCCTATACTTCCTCAGGAAACTGAGGAAATTCAGCATGTCCACATTGACTCTTACCAACTTTTACAGGTGCACCATAGAAAGCATCCTACCTGGCTGCATCACAGCCTAATATGGCACCTGCTCGGCCCAAGACCGTAAGAAACTACAGTGAGTCGCGAAGACTGGCCCAGTCCATCACGTGAACCCGCCTCTCATCCACTGACTCTCATTTTAACCCTCTGCCTGCCCAGATTCCTCATCAGATCAATTTGTTGAGTCTTCATTTGAGGCATGTGGGGCTGCCTCAATGTCCTCATCCTTCAGTGGATTCACACCTTATAAGTGCCAGATTGTGCAGAGCATGGCATACCATTATAATAAGTGACAGACTCTCTGGAGGATATTGCAGGGATCCCCTGGAATGATTCAGGCAGTGGGACCTCACATTCAGTCGCTCTATTGTCCCCTCGATCACCGTCCTTCTAGAGGCTGACACCGATTGTACCTTTCCCTCTGTCCTAGGTTGCCTGAGTTGTGTAATGAACACTTTGTTCGTGAATACCCTTTGTCAACCAGCAACCAACCATCCAGCTGAGCTGGAGCCCATGAACACCTCGCAGTGTTGCAGAATGTATGCATCATGGAAACTGCCAGGATACCTCTCATTCACTTGTAAAATCTTGTCCTATTGACGCATACTATCTGAAATTTCATGGTGTGATACCCTTCCTATTGATGGCCACATGGGTGCAGTCAATGGCATTCTGGATGTGGGGGAAACACTGCAAAGCCTCTGGATCACTCAACCTAGCTGCCTTAGTCCATCTGATAATTGATGAATCTGTAGACCCATCTGAACAGAACATCAGTTGCAACCTTGATGCAGCTACGGACAGCTGATTGGCGCACTTGGCTCAGATCCCCCACAGACCCCTGGGAAGATCCAGATGCAGAAAAAATGAAGGCAACTGTGACCTTCAGAGTCATTGGGTGTCCACTCACACAGGTAAAGGTGATCTCCGGCCCAAACATGTGGCATAATGATGTCACGGTTTACCTTGAGAGGCGGAGCCTCCTGGTGGCCCTGGACCTCTGTCATGTTGAGGTTGTTGGATCGCTGCCTGTACACACTAGCAGCAGGTTGGTGGTGTCTTCTGAGGGCCTGTTCTCCCTTGCTCTACCTACTGACCTTGCACCCCATCTTCTTGTGTCTCTCCTCCCACAGTTTTCTCCCTGTGATGCTGCATGCAGACACCTGGCCTCGCCTCCCTTCCACTCCTCTCTTCCAACTCAGAGGAGGTGGCCCAGCAGAGTACAGAATTCCCATCGGCTGAAATGCAGGTGGCACTGTCCCGTGCACTGGGGGCTACAATGGGCAGAAATGCACCAACAGAATTACCAGAAGAAGAGTCCTCAGGACAAGGCTAACAATACCTTACAAGAAACCAGAGGAAAAGGTCTGAAATCTCAAAGGTATAGCTACAGAAAAGTCTCAACTGAACTCCACACAACTCTCACAGCCTGAAACAGAGTGTACAGTACTGTAGTGCATTCACTGGTCCTTCAAATCATGTTGCAGTTTTTAAACAAGTTTTGCTTTCCAATAATAATAATCACTTATTGTCACAAGTAGGCTTCAATGAAGTTATTGTGAAAAGCCCCTGGTCGCCACATTCCGGTGCCTGTTCAGGGAGGCTGGTAAGGGAATTGAACCCACGCTGCTGGCTGTGTGCTGCATTACAAGCCAGCGATTTAGCCCACTGTGCTAAACCAGCCCCTTTCAAGTGGTAAATACTCTGAAAATTGCCATGGTACTTGATATTGTTTCTGTTATGCCCATGTGTATGAACATACTGCACTCTGAAGTTTGTGTCGAGGAGGGAGGAATAGTTGCATGTTGGTTGGTGTCTGTGTTTGGGAGGGGGATGACTATGTCACTGTGGGTTTTTTGTCTTTGTCGGATTTTTCTGTTTAAAAGTATTAAAATTATAAATGCCTCAATAAAATATTTTCTAAAAATAAAACTCTCACAGCCTGTGCTCCGTCCCCACCACCTTTGGAGGGGAAAAGTGAAAAAGCATTTGGCCACCTGCTCGTGTTGCCCGTATGCTGACCTAAAAGTGCACGGACAGTGTAAAATTCAACTTAATTGGACTTTTAATCCATTTAACTGGCTGCTTCATTATCGGTGGGTGCACAGCCAATTCTTGTTCATGCCTATCGACAGAAATATTGTGTAAGTGTGCAAAGACCTCGGCACAGACCGACAAAGTCTACTTGCACGATATCACATGCTTGCAGCCACCTGAGCAACGTCAAATTCTGGCCTAAATGTATTTTTATTTCCCTGGATTTGTGAGAATATTGATTGCAACAACCTTCAACAGTATTTGAAGTTTATTCAAGGTCTGATATGTCTTCCATTTAATTCCCCTCAAGACTAGACCCAAAGACAAGTAACGTGGGTTATGAGCCCTGCTCAAACTACAAATGGAATATTGAAGGCAATCAGATTTATTACCTTCGCCTTGATAGACATTTCACAGCTATTTCTGAGATAGATTGGTAACTTTCAACATACTGCCAAGAAGAACTCTATAGACAGTGCGAAGCGATTCCAAAACCTTTGGATCAGATCTAAGCTCTGCAATCCTGCCACATCCAGTTGCGAATAGTGGTGGACAATTGAACAACTCACTGGAATAGGAGGCTCCACAAATAACCCCATCCTCAATGATGGGGAAGCCCAGCACATCAGTGTGAAGGACAAGGCTGGAACATTTGCAACAATCTTCAGTGAGATTTGAAGAGTGGATGATCCATCTTGGCCTCCTCCTGAGGTCCCCAGCATCACTGATGCCAGTCTTCAGCCAATTCAATTCACTCCACATGATATCATGACGCGCCTGAAGGCACGGATACTGCAAGGGCTACGGGTCCTGATAGCATTCCAGCAATATTACTGAAGACTTGTACTCTAGAATGTACTGTGTCCCCAGCCAAGTTGTTGCAATACAGCAGCAACACTGACATCTACCCGGTAATTTGGAAAGTTGCCCAGGTATATATTGTCCACAAAAAGCTGGACAAATCCAATCCGACCAATCTTCAGTCTACGCTTGATCATCAGCAAAGTGGTAGAAAGTGTCCTTGATACTGTAATTAAATGTCACTTATTCAGAAATAACATGCTCACTGACACTCAGTTTGGGTTCTGCCAGGGCCACTAAGCACCTGACTTCATTACAGCCTTGGTTCAAACATGGGCAGAAGAGCTGAACTCCAGAGATGAGGTGAGAGTGACTGTTGTTGACACCGTGGCAGAATTTGACTGTGTGGCATCAAGGAGGCGTCACAAAATGGGAGCCAATGGGAATCAGGGGGACAAACCAATGCAAGCTTTTGCTCACTCTTTACCTATCTATACCTCTCCATAGACTTGTAATGCCATCTTAACCACCTGTCTTCTTGCCTCTTTTTGTGTCATCGCCAAACATGACAATAATACATATTCACTTCCCTCGTTCAAGTCATTAATGTATATTGTAAATAATTCTGGCTCCAACACTGATTCCTGTAACACTTCACTAGTTACGCATTGCCATCCTGAAAATGATCCACTTACCCTAACTCTCTGTCTTCTTGATTTGATTTGATTTGATTTATTATTGTCACATGTATTAGTATACAGTGAAAAGTATTGTTTCTTGCATGCTGTACAAACAATGCATACCGTACATAGGGAAGGAAGGAGAGACTTCTATTAGTTAACCAATCCTCTATTCATGCTAACATACTCTCCCAACACTATGGGTTCTTATATTACTAAGTAGCCTTTTGTGCGATACCTCATTGAATGCTTTTTTGAAAATCCAAGGGCTGGATTCTCCGCCGGTTGGATGCTCCGTTTTGCCGGCATCCCGGAGGTTTTCCGACGGCGTGGGGCTGCCCCACAATGGGAAACCCCATTGACTAGCCGGTGTAACGGAGCATCCTGAAAGAGAAATGTAGCGCGGCGGGGCGGAGAATCTAGGCCCAAGTATATTACATTTACTGGTTTGGTTTTATCTATCCTGCTCGTTGTCACCTTAAAAAATTCTAATAAATGCATCAGGAATGATTTCCCCTTTATGAAGCCATTCTGACTCTGTTTGATCATAATATATATTTCTAAATGATCTGCTATCACATCCTTTGTAATGGACTCTAACCTTTTCCCAATGACAGATATTAAGCGAACTGGCCTATAGTTAGGAACATAGGAATTAGAAGCAGAAGCAGGCAATTCAGACCTTCAAGCCTGCTTGCAATTCAATCAGATCATGGCTGATCTCTTCCTGGTCTCAAATCCACCTTCCTAGCTGCTCCCCATATCCCTTTAACCTGTTTTTCCCCCCCTGAAATATACCTATCTCCTTCTTGAAACCAGTTAATGACTCAGACTCCACCACACTATGGGGCAGCAAGTTCACAAATTACCACCCTCTACAAGAAAAAGTTCCTCCTCATCTGAGTTTTAACTCTACCACCTCTCAACCTATATCTGTGACCTCTGATTACCATTTTTTTAGTCCCCCCTCTTTTTCACAGTAACTTAATTGAAGCCTACTTGTGACAATAAGTGATTATTATTATTTTTGAATGACACATTGGCAGTTTTCCATTCCTCTGGGATTTTTCCAATACTTAAGGATTTTTTGGAATATTATCAGCAGTGCATCCATTATTTCTGTAGCTGCTTCCTTTAATATCCTAGGATAGCAACCCATCAGGTTCAGGGGACTTTTTGGCCTTTAGAACTCATTAGTTTCTGCAGTACTTATGCTCCACTGATATTTACTAGGCACGAGGACACGAGTTAACTGGAAAAAAATCTATGTCCGATTTTGGGCAGTTCTAGCGGCGTGTTCATTAAATCGCGCCCACAGTATCTATTTCTTGACCTTGTTTTTCTCCTTGATTATTTAATATTTTTGGAATGCTATTCGTGTCTTCTGCCATGAAGACCTGTCCCTTCTTTTTTACATATTTAAAGAAACTCTTACTGTCAATTTTATATTACTTGCTAGTTTATCCTGACAGTTTATCTTCTCCCTCTTTAATTTTTTTGGTCATCTTTTGTTACGTTTTTAAAGCTTTCCCAATCCTCCAGCTCACCACTAACATTTACACATTGTATGTTTTCTCTTTCACTTTAATACTATCCTTAACTTCCTTGGTTAATCATGGTTGATTTATCCCGTTCTGAGAATCCTTCTTCCTCACTGGGATATATCTTTGTTGTGAGTCATGAACTACTTTCATAGAAAACTGCCATTGACAATCAACTGACTTTTCTGCTAAACTACTTACACAGTCCACTCCAGCTAACTCTGTCGTCATTTCTTTATAATTATCTCTATTTAAGTTTGACACAGTTGTTTTGGACCCAAGTTTCTCACTCTCAAACTGAATTCTGATTCTACCATGTTATGGTCACTATCTCCTTGGGGACCTTTTTCTCTGAGATTCTTTATTAGACATACCTCATTGCACATTACCAGGTCCGAAATAGTCTGACATGATCCTTGCTTGGACCCACAATATATTGTCCTTGGAAACTGCCCCAAATACACTCAATAAATACTTCTTCATGGTTACATCTGCAAATTTGATTTTCCCAATTCACATGGAGATGAAAATCACACATGATTATTTACCTTTTTTACATACCCTCATCATCTCCTGATTTATTCTTTGTCCTGTAGTGGATTGCAGCACCTCAATCTGACGGCCGCTTAATATTTTTGCCACCCTCCCATCTATGGTCTGGGAGCTCCTACCTTAACTTCCCCTCTGGCCTAACGCTAACAGCGAGATTGCCCTCCCCCTCCTGTACCACCCCTCTCCTCCCCCTGGAACCCGGGTAATGACCTAAAGCACGGTCCCAGGACTTAGGTTGAGGCACAGCACTGCAGCACCTTTTCTGTCAACTGCAGCGCTGTGCCTGGAGGGACTGGAGAACTGTTGTCCAATCCGTTTGGCCGATAGGTCTTGTAATTGATAATATGGAAAGATGTGTCATTTGAAACATGGAAGTCTGGCAATATCTGGTCTGAGAGAAACATGAGAGAATACAGGGAAAGATCCCACAAAGGGTTAACAGCAGCTGCAAAGAGCAGGATTGTAAAATGCAGATATCCTTGGTCAAGCAGGCTCAGCAAACACACAGGATTTTGAATGAAGCCAAAAACAATGGCTCACACCTTCATTGAAAGTAACTATCTTAGTAAGCAGCTGGAAAGGAAAGGATGAGGTTCAGTTGAATTTGGGGACTATTCGAGGTGTGAAATTTTGCTAATACCAGGTAAATTAAAGAAAACTGTAGACTATCAGTCCACGAGAAACATAATTTAAAGCTAAAATCAAAGTCAAAATTATGAGCTGAGGACACAATTGGAAAATAAAACTATAAAAATGACAGGAACCAAACCAAAATTCACACTTCTATTGAAACCAAAGCATTTTTGAACATCACAAAGGAAACAATGTAATCAGATCTATGAGATGAGGTTATGTCAAAATGAATACTTAGTTGGATTAGAATGTTTAGATCAAAGATACTTTTTACAATCAAAGAAAATCAAGAGTTACTTTACAATAAAGTCATAAAAACTTAATAACTGTTAGAAAGAGAATATAAACCTAGAGATCAGACCACAACCAGAACTCAGAGAGAGGGGGAGAAGCAGAGAAGGAACAAGCAGCTCAGAGTCAGATTACAGTCAGCTTGGCCATGGGAAAGGGACAGGGCAAAGCAGCCGAGCTAAAACAGCTCATACACTTAAGGAAGACTAGAATTTAAAGAGTAGGCAGAGTCAGCTCAGAGTCAGCTCAGAGACAGCCAGCAGAGACAGCTCTCACAGCTCGGTACATGGGAAAGATAGGACACAGCAACCGAGCTAACCAGCGAATACATCTAAAGAAGACCAGACTTTAAAAAGAAGATTGATTGTCAAGTTGGGCCTGAAGGCCCCTTCAATCAACCAGAAGGATCCAGAAGCAAGATTTTTTTCCTTTCTGAAAAGAAAGTAATTGCAGTTTTTAAAAGAAAAAATATAATAATAAAATAACTTAATTTAACCTGAAATAGTGGTTATTCCAAAGTCTACTTTACTTACTTAGCAATGCGGGACCCAGGATTGATGCTACTAAGTGGTAAGTAGATGAAATCTTTGGTGAAGGTATGGGTTATACCGGGGGATAACTTGAAAACATAGTTTGATCTGAATAGCACCCACTGAAGCCTGCATCGGAGTCGCGGAGTGAGAAAACCTGTTCACCATTTAGAATGTTGGCCCTTTTTGGTCTAGGGGGACTTCTAAGAATAGTGGTGAGTTTTCAACAACAGTCTCCAAGACAGGATGTCTGCCAACTGTGAACGGAAGTCTTATCTGCTGCCATTCAACACTCAGCCTCCCCGAACAGGCGCCGGAATATGGCATTTTTGAAGCCTACTTGTGACAATAAGCGATTTTCAATTTTCATTTCAATCAAGTGTCAAATGTCAGTGGGTCTATCAGGGTCAGCAGGGATGGGTTACCCACTGACTCTCAGGATGATAGACTCCGACATCACCAGTCTGAAATTCGGGCCTTGAAGATTGTTGGAGTTGTACGCATCAAGGAAAGTGGGGAGTATTTCATTGCACTCCTGACTTTTGCTTTGGATGGTGGACAAGATTTGGGCAGTCATGGCATGAATTACTGACAAAGAATTCCTAGCCGCTGACCTCTCTTGTAACCACAGTATTTATGTGCCTGGTCCAGTTAAGATTGTGGGTAATTGTAAGCTCCAGGATGATAGAACATAGAACATACAGTGCAGAAGGAGGCCATTCGGCCCATCGAGTCTGCACCGACCCACTTAAGCCCTCACTTCCACCCTATCCCCGTAACCCAATAATCCTCCTAACCCTTTTTTTGATCACTAAGGGCAATTTATCATGGCCAATCCACCTAACCTGCACGTCTTTGGACTGTGTGAGGAAACCGGAGCACCCGGAGGAAACCCACGCAGACATGGGGAGAACGTGCAGACTCTGCACAGACAGTGACCCAGCAGGGAATCGAACCTGGGGCCCTGGCGCTGTGAAGCCACAGTGCTATCCATTTGTGCTACCGTGCTGCCCCCACGGTTCTGCACGGTTTGAAACTGGGACCCTGGCGCTGTGAAGCCACAGTGCTATCCACTTGTGCTACCATGGTGCCACCAAGATTCAGCACTGGTAATCTCATTGAAGATCAACATCATTGTTCGCTTCTCTCGTGGGAGATGGTCATTGCCTGGCACTTGACTGATACAAATGTTACTTGCTGCTTATCAGCCCAAACCTGAATATTGACGAGGCCTTGCTGCAGAGAGACACAGACTGTTTTAGTATCTGAGGAATCATTAATGAAACTAAACACTAACCTTATGATAAAGGGAAAACATTTCTGATGAAGCAGGTGAAGATGGCTGGGCCTAGTATACTAGCTTGAGGAAAACCTCCAGCAATGTCTTGGGTCTGATATGACTGGCCTCCAACATCCGCAACCATCTTACTTTGTGCTTGATCTTACTCTAACCAGTGAAGAGTTTTCCACCTGATTCCCATTAACTCCAGGATTGCGAGGGCTCCTTCATGCCAGTCAAATACTGCCTTCATGTTAAGGGAAATCACTCTCGCCTCACCTCTGGAATTCAATTATTTTTTCTATGTTTGGATCAAGGCTGTAATGAAGTCTGGAGCAACTGGCTCTGGTGGAACCTGAACGGAATATTCAGTTAGCGCTGAGTAAGTGGGTTTGATAGCACTGTCGATGACACCTTCCATCACTTTGCTGATGATCGAGAGAAGTCTGTTGGAATGGTAATTGGTCAGATTGGATTTGTCATGCTTTTTGTGGAAACGATTAAAGGAGAAAGGGGCATGTGCATGAAATGACATATCAGCTGACGCGAGCATCAGGAAGGAGACTTTGTTGGTCAGCAGTTTCGCGGGAATAAGGTCTGAGAGATAAATTAAAGTTTAGAATTGTTATGCTCTGGACAGAAGGAGAACATTCAGTCCATCTTAATGAAAGCTTGAAGGGAGATCAGAGAAAAACTGGAGAATGATGTATGTTCAGGGCTAGGATGGTGAGGAACTTCCAGACATTTGGCTCAGGGAGCTCGAGGAAGGAAGAGAAGTGGCAGATGTATCTGATTGGATGATCTGAATCTTAGGGACAAAGATGGTCAGGAGCTCCTCTCACTTGTTGGAAAGAGTAGCTGTCACAAACAATGATTCTGATTGATAGCTGCTCTTCACTGGCCATTCAATATGAACATGGCTGATCTCAAAGAATAAAGAACAAAGAGCAAAGAACAACACAGCACAGGAACAGGCCCTTCGGCCCTCCAAACCTGTACCAGTCATGATACCAACATTGACCAAAACCCTCAGCACTTCCTTATGCCGTATCCCTCTCTACCAATCCTATCTATGTGTTTGTCAAGATGCCTTTTGAATGCCGTTAATGTATCTCTACAACTGTAGCATGACTTGCCAGTTTTTATACTCAATGCCCCGTCCAATGAAGGCAACGATTCGGTATGCTTTCTCGGCTTCATCGCCACCTTCTCGCCAACTCCCTCTAACTCTTCATCCTACTATTAATTCAAAACCTACCTACCTGCTCCTTAATTTATGATTTGAACTATCATGTATAAGTAAAATAAGGCACCCATTGGACTCTTGATTCTTACTGTACCTCGTATACCCGCCAGAAAGCAACCAACTGCTTCTTGAATTTATTCTTCAGAACGTAAGAACTAAGAGCAGCAGTAGACAATTCAGCCCCTCCAGCCTGCTCCGCCGTTCAATACAATTATGGCCGATCTCCTTTTGACCTCAGCTCTACTTTCTGCCCCAGTCCCATGGAGGGTCACCAGGGCTTCCCCCACCCCAGCCAGCCTGGCCAGTGTCAGGCCCGGCAGCCCACGATCACGCCTCTGCATGTCCTACCTCCTTCTTCTCCCTCATCAGCCACAGCGCTTGTTTCCCGATTTTTAAGAACACAAGTGAACCTCACAGCGGGGATTCCCGGCAGTGAAGACGGAGAATCGCGGAAGCCCCAGAGAACCGGTACCGGGTCAGGCCCACTAATGATATGCAAATGGCATTTACTGTTCATGCGGAGTGGAACACATTAACACTATCGAGGCACCGTAGAATTGCCATTTGGCATGAACCCGGCATTCGCCATGTTTTCAGTGTCAAAAATTCATCTCCTCTGGATTAAATTCCATCTTCCCTTTCTGTGCCCAAATCTCCAGTCGATCTACATCCTGTTGTATCCTCTGACAATCCTCAACACTATCAGCAACACTGCCAATCTTCGTGTCATCTGCAAACTTAATCAGACCACCCACATTTTCCTCCAGATTATTTATATATACTACAAACAACAGTGGTCCCACCACTGATCCCCATGAAACACCACTAGCTACAGATCTCCATTCTGAAAAACACCCTTCCACTGCTACTCTCTTTCTTCTATAACCAAGCCAGTTCTGTATCCATCTAGCCAGCCCACCCCGAATCCCATGTGATTTTAGTTTTTGGACCAGTCTGCCATGTGGGACTTTGTCAAATGCCTTACCAAAGTCCATATAAACTACATCCACAGCCCTTCCTTTATCAATTTTCTTTGTCACCTTTTCAAAAATGCTCAATCAATAGAAAGCATCCTATCTGGCTGCATCACAGCCAAGTATGGCAACTGCTCTGCCCAGGACCGCAAGAAACTTCATAGAATCGTGAACACAGCCCAGTCCATCACATGAACCTGCCTCCCATCCATTGACTCCATCGACACCTCCCGCTGCCTGGAGACAGCGGGCAGCATAATCAAAGACCCTTCCCACCAGGCTTACTCACTCTTCCAACTTCTTCCATCGGGCAGGAGATACAGAAGTGTGAGAACATACACAAACAGACTCTCCGCTGTTACAAGACTTCTAAATGACCCTCTTATGAACTGACCTCATTAACACTGCACTCCTGTATGCTTCATCCGATGCCAGTGCTTATGTAGTTACATTGTCCACCTTGTGTTGCCATATTATGCATTTTCTTTCATTTCCTTTTCTTTTCATGTACTTAATGGTCTGTTGAGCTGCTCGCAGAAAAATACTTTTCATGTACCTCGGTAGACGTGACAATAAACAAATCTAATTCAATCAAACCAAGTTGGTGAAACATGACATTCTCCGTCCAAAACCATGTTGCCCGTCACTGACTACTCCATTTACCCCAAATGTGCATATATCCTATCACTCAGTATCTTTTCCAAAAGCTGCCCACCACTGATGTCAGGCTCATCGGCCTATAATTTGCTGTATTACCCCTGCTTCCTTTATTAAACAAGGGAATAACATTGGCAATTCCCCAGTCCACTGGAATCTCGCCTGTGGTCAAAGAGGATGTGAAGATATCTGTGAAGGCCCCAGCCTCTCTCCTTGCCTCCCGCAGTAACCTGGGATAGGTCCCATCCGGCCCTGGGGACTAGTCTACCTTAATTCAATTTAGGAAATTCAACACTTCCTCCTTTGATCTATTGAGGTTCTCAAGAGAGTTCACATACCTAGCCCTGACCTCAACATCCTTCATGTCCTTCTCCCTGGTGAATACCGATTTAAAGTAAGGATTTCACCCACTTCTTGTGGTTCCACGCTTAACTTCACTCCATTGTCTTGAGTGGGCCTACTTTTTCTCTTGCTACCCTCTTGCTCCTAATATATACAGGAAAAACCTTGGGATTCTCCTTGACCAAGTTTGCTAATGACATTTCATGGCCCCTTTTAGCCCTCCTAAATCTACGTTTACGTCCCTTCCTACTTTCACTGTACTCCTCAAGGACTTCATCAATTTTTTAGAGGCGTAGTCCGATCATATGCTTCCTTTTTCCTTTTGACTAAGCTTACAATTTCCCTTGTCAGCCATGTTCCCGAATCCTGCCATTTCTATCCTTCATTGTTGCGGGTATATGCCTGTCCTGCACTTCAATCAACTGGCCTTTAAAAGTCTCTCACATGTCAGACATGGATTTGCCTTCAAAGGGCCAATCACAATCCACATTTTCCAGTTCCTGTCTAATTTTGATGTCAAAGCACCCTCACCCGCGGGCTACTCTTGTCCTTATCCATGACTATTCCAATACCGATGGAATTATGGTCGCTTATCCCAAAATGCTCCCTCACTGAAACATCAATGGCCGGGCCAAGCTCATTCTCCAATTCCAAGTCTAGTATGGCCCCCTCCCTAGTTGGATTGTCAACGTACTGTATCAAAAAGCCCTCCTGGACACATCCATCAGAACCACTGCCTGTAAGGGATTCCCAGTCAATATGCGGGAAGTTAAAGTCACCCATCACAACTGCTCTGCTTTTTTCACACCTTTTCAGTATCTGAGTACACAACTGCTCCGCTGTCTCCTGTGGGCAGTTGGGAGGCCATAGTACACTCCCAAAATTGTGATTTCACCATTCTTATTCTTGAGCTCCGCCCATAATGCCTCACTACAAGATCCGTCCAATGTATCCTCCCTCAACACAGCTATGATCTACTCCCTAATCAGCAATGCAACTCCCCCACCTCTTTTGTTTCCCCTTCTGTCCCTTCGATAACAACAATATCCCGGGATATTAAGCTGCCAGTCCTGTCTCTCTTTTAACCAAGTATCCATAATTGCAATTACATCACAGGTGCATGCTGTAATCCAGGCTCTCAGTTCATCTGTTTTACCTGTTATACTTCTTGCATTGAAGCAAACACAGTCCAGACCTACAGTCCCGCTGAGCCCTGAGGCTTCTCTCTGCCCGCTCTTACTCTGTGCTATGTTTATCTCAGTCTCACTTTTTTCCCAGTCTCTACACTTACTGACCTTCTGTTCCGGTTCCCACCCCCTCCGCCACACTAGTTTAAACACTCCCGAACAGCACTAGCAAACCTCCCGCCCAGATATTTGTGCTCCTCCAGTGCAGGTGCAACCCGTCCTTATTGTACAGGCCCCTCTTTCCCCAAAAGACATCTCACTGATCCATGTATCTAAAGCCCTCCCTCCGACACCAGCTCTTTAGCCATATGTTCAACTGTACTATCTCCTTGTTCCAAACCTCACTGGCACGTGTCATATTGTGTTAGTACCAATGTGGACAATGACATCTGTTTACCCTCCTGTTTCAGGATGCCCTGTTGTTTAGAGACATCCAGGACCCTGGCACCAGGAAGGCAACAGACCATCCTGGAGTCCCATTTGCGGCCACAGAAACACCTGTCGATGCTCCTGACTACCGAGTCTCCTACTACTGTCACCCGTTTGGATTTAGCCCGACCCTGTTGTACAGCAGAAACAGTTGTGGTGCCACAGGCTGGCTGCTACAGGTATCCCCTGAGAGGCTATCTCCCCCAACAGTATCCAAAATGGTATACCAGTTTGAGAGAGGAATAGCCACAGGAAGATCCTGCCTTACCTGCCTGCCTATCCTGGCGGACACCCATGTACCCGTATGAGCCTGTGGTGTGACCACCTCCCTCAGGTTACTGTCTATTGCACTCGGTGACCCCTGTACACACCACAATGAGTCTAGCTGCTGCTCCAACTGAACTACTCTGTCTGTGAGCGGTCTGTGAGGAGATACAGCTGATCACACTTCCCACAGACATAGTCTTCAGAGATGCTAGAAAGGTCCCTGATCTCCCACACCTGGCAGGTGAAGCATACCACTGCCCTAACTATCGCCTCTGCCCTTGTACACTTAAGTCAGATATAAGTAAAAGAATGTTACCTTGCTTGTCCTCCTCACAGTGCCTTGTTCTCAGTATTCTTGGTTAGTGGAGGAGGGAGGGAAGGAAACACTAATGTAGTGTTTCAGACTTAACCGCTCCTTGACACCAGTTCTTCGGCTACCCACAGTACAGTCGAGGTGACTGAGTTGACGTCTGCCAGATGAGCAATTAAATTGATTGACCATTGAATTAACTATTAAATTAGTGAATGGACTCACCCAGCCTTCCTGTTGCTCGCTGTTTCAACTCAGCATCTTGCTCTCGTTCCCAAATGTCCATCCGTGACCTGCTGCAATGCTCCAGTGAAACCCAGCGCCAACTGAAGGAGCAGCACCTCATCTTCTGATTCGGAATATTGCAGCTCGCAGGACTCAACATTGAGCTCAATAAATTTAGCGTGTGGCCTTTCGCCTTCGTCTTAACTTTTTTTAGATTCCAAACATGTTTTGTCCCTCTGCAAAAATCCTTTCTCCCCCTCCCCCACTGGGCCATCTGTCACTTGTTCCTATGTCTTTTTTGCAATCTCTCCCAGCTTCTACTAATCACTGTTCCAGCTGTTTCACCCCCACTTATATATAATCACATTTCCCCCTCTTTAGTTCTGACGAAGGGTCATGCAGACTCAAAATGTTTACTTTGTTTTCTCTCCCAGCAGATACGATCAGGCCTGCTGACCTTTTCCAGCTTTCTCGGTTTTTGTTATTAAATTGATGAGTACATAGCTGCAAACAACCAACTTAATGTAACACAAAAATGTCAGGAGAGGTTATCCGAAATATTCACTGAAAAGTTAAAATCAATTCAGTTTTGACGAAGAGTCATCCAGGCTCGAAACATTAGCTCCGTTCTCGCTCCACAGATGCTGTCAGACCGGCTGAGAATGTCCAGCATTTTCTTTTTTGTCGCATTGAGACTTGGAATGATTTACTGGAGTTGATGGACAACTGGATTAAAGCAATAAAATCCTGTAATGATGAATCATCCAGACCAACAGGACTACGTGTTTAGGTTTGTGGCCTCCTTTGGTTCTGAGCTGAAGAGCTAGAAAAGAGCTCAGCAGAAAGGTTAAAAATAAGAGCCAAGGATAACTCTTCTCTCGGAGTTCCTTTTTTTTGTTATATAATTTTTATTGTCACAAGTAGGCTGACATTAACACTGCAATGAAGTTACTGTGAAAAGTCCCTCGTCGTCACATTCCGGCGCCTGTTCGGGTACACGGAAGGAGAATTCAGAATATCCAATTCATCTGATAAGCATGTCTTTCGAGACTTGTGGGAGGAAACCGGAGCATCCGGAGGAAACCCATGCAGACACAGGGAGAACGTGCAGACTCCGCACAGAAAGTGACCCAAGCCAGGAATCAAACTTGGGACCTTGGCGCTGTGAAGCAACAGTGCTAACCACTGTGCTACCATGCCGCCAATTTAGAACAGTGTACACACACATTGGGCAAGAGAAAAATCCATCTTAATCCTCCAATGGTTGAGTACCCTTTCAAAACACCTTTCACGGCTCAAACATGAAGAACGCCAACCCGAAGAGGTCAGAGAGAGGCTAGAAGTACACTTAAAACCATGTTCCATCACAAATCAGAGCTTTAGCAGAAGTGGGCAATGAAAATAAATACTCAAGTCTGTGAAATGAAAAACCCGTTGTTCAA
Organism: Scyliorhinus torazame; assembly: GCF_047496885.1. NCBI lineage: Eukaryota > Metazoa > Chordata > Chondrichthyes > Carcharhiniformes > Scyliorhinidae > Scyliorhinus > Scyliorhinus torazame. The sequence continues at coordinate 208,015,028 of NC_092717.1, forward strand.
AATGGCTGCACATAAAAATATCCAAATGCCCTGAAGAAAGGAAAACCCACTGAATATGAAGATTGGAATAAGATTATTCCATATGCACTGGATGAGGCCTTCTATTAAGTAATCCCGAGTCACTTGCGAAAGCAACACAACTTGTATTAACAGGAGGGCAGTCAGACACTTCAGAAACTCCACTCATGCACAGAACAAATTTTCAAGTTGCATAATACTCTGAAATAAATGGACTTTCATCCATTTTTGATGTTCAAATTCATTAAATTTATAATGGCTTTCAAAAATATCCACAGGCTAGTTTATAGATGGTGTGCACATTTCACGGTGTGTTAGTTCTATAGGATGGATGATAAACAGAAAAATACTTAAGTGGTGAAGTTGTGGAGTCCAAAGCTTTGCAGTATTCTTTCAGCAAGGAAGCCAATTCTAGTGGGGAAGAAAAGCACAAGCACCACAGGCCTGAAACAGAAAAGAAAGCTATGAGCATTTCTAATGTTGAACTGTATTAAGACTTCAAATAAACGAAACTTTAAAAGAACCAGTCAATTTGTGAAGGTGGGGAATGAGGTGGCAATTCACCCCCACAGGCTGCATGCATTGGAGAATTGGGTTACAATGTTGTTGCCCTGATCCAAGAACACAATCTTCCTGCCAGTCACCCCATAATTCTGTTTCCTTGCAAACTTTCTCTTGCAGACTAGCTGACTTTAGTCGGAATCTAAACTGTGGCAAGGTAAACGAGCGAGCTATCGAAGGAAGTGATGTGTTGGGTGCTCTGGATCCGTGGAACACATACAGGCCACCAACACTTAAAATAGTACAACACTATTTTATTAAGTTAGAAACTGTTGAACATACTTTCACTGTGGGTTAACACGATGTTAGATTAAACTAAAGACCGATGCCTGTCCTAACCAGTCTATGCACTCAGCACATGGTGAAGATCTGTGCTGTAAGCTGTGAGCTCTGTCCTTCTGAGAGGCTGCATCCCGAATGAGCGGGAACTCTAATGCCCCCTGTCGTTATAGTGGGTGTGCTCTAACTGGTGATTGGCTGCGGTGTTGTGTGTGTTGATTGGTCTTGCAGAATGATATACTGGTGTCTATTATGACATCCCCCCCTTTATAAAAAATGTATGTGTGTGGCAATAAATAATGTGTGGTGAGAATGTTCCTAACTACGTGTGGGGTGCGAAGACATATTTACAGGACTACGTACATGAGAACTAAGCTATTTACATGGGAAGGTGCCTGGTGCAGGGAAGCAGTGTGCAACAAGAGTAACGAGATCTACACTATATACAAACCTGGGAAACGATCAAACAAAGCAACGAAACAATTCAGAGAGTCCATAAATTCGAAAAGTTCATAAATTTAGTCTCTGAGATGGGCGACGAGTTCTGGTTGACCACCTCAAGGGTGGGTCGAGAGCCACCAGTTCAGGAGTGGGCTGGACTGCGTCAAAGTCAGGGGGAGGCAGAGTGACAGGGATCTCTGCATAGTCCGTGGCAGGGTCAGCAGGAGGGCGAGGCGACACGGGAAGATCACGTGCCGAGCGTGGAACGAGACGAAGGGTGCGTCGATTGCGGCGCAGAATAGAGCCATCCGGTAGACGAACCAGGAACGAGCGGGGGGCCACCTGCCGAAGGACAACAGCGGTTGCAGACCAGCCACCATTCGGGAGATGGACGCGGATGTTGTCATCTGGAGCCAGAGCAGGGCGATCAACTGCACAGGAGTCATGAGCCGCCTTGTGCTGTGCACGAGACAGCTGAATCCGGCGAAGGACCGGAACGGGGTCGCGGTCTGGGACATGGATGGACGACACCGTCGTCCTCAGGGTGCGACTCATGAGTAACTGGGCTGATGACAGGCCAGTGGACAGTAGGGCGGAGCGATAGGCCAGCAAGGCAAGGTAGAAATCAGACCCAGCATCTGCAGCCTTGCATAGGAGCCGTTTGACGATATGTACTCCTTTCTCTGCTTTGTCGTTGGATTGGGGGTACAGGGGACTGGATGTCACATGGGCAAAATTGTACCGCCTGGCAAAGTTGGACCATTCTTGGCTGGCGAAGCAGGGGCCATTGTCCGACAGAACCGTGAGCGGGATGCCGTGTCGAGCAAAGGTTTCTTTACATGCACGAATGACTGCAGACGAGGTGAGGTCATGCAACCGTATCACCTCCGGGTAATTCGAAAAGTAGTCCACGATCAGGACATAGTCTCTACCCAGCGTGTGGAACAGGTCGATGCCCACCTTGGTCCATGGTGACGTGACCAACTCATGGGGCTACAGGGTCTCACGTGGTTCGGCCGGCTGGAAGCGCTGACAAGTGGGGCAGTTGAGCACTGTGTTGGCTATGTCCTCATTAATGCCGGGCCAGTACACTGCCTCTTGGGCCCGTCGGCGGCACTTTTCCACGCCAAGGTGGCCCTCGTGCAGTTGTTCCAGGACAAGCTGGCGCATGCTATGCGGGATGACAATGCGGTCCAGTTTTAGAAGAACCCCATCTACTACCGCCAGATCATCTCTGACATGATAGAATTGAGGGCATTGGCCCTTGAGCCACCCGTCCGTTAGGTGGCACATGACTCGCTTTAGCAAGGGGTCAGCTGCTGTCTCGCGGCCAATTTGGAAGAGGCGTTCATCCGAGGCAGGTAGATTGGAGGCCGTAAATGCCACATGGGCGTCAACCTGGCAGACAAATCCCGCTGGGTCACATGGAGTGTTGACTGCCCTGGAGAGGGCGTCAACAATGATGAGGTCCTTGCCTGGGGTGTATACCAGATGGAAGTCATATCACCGGAGCTTGAGAAGAATACGCTGGAGGCGAGGCGTCATGTCGTTCAAGTCTTTCTGTATTATATTGACCAGCAGGCGATGGTCGGTCTCAACGGTGAATTGAGGAAGTCCATAGACATAATCGTGAAACTTAACCACACCGGTCAGAAGGCCCAAGCACTCCTTTTCTATCTGCACGTAGTGCTGCTCCGTGGGGGTCTTCGCACGTGACGCATATGCAATGGGGGCTCATGATGAGGCCTCATCACGTTGAAGGAGCACTGCCCCAATGCCGGATTGACTGGCATCGGTCAAAATTTTGGTCTCCTTTGCTGGATCAAAGAAGGCTAGGACCGGGGCCGTGGCCAGTTTTGCCTTGAGTTCTCTCCATTCGCGCTCATGGGCAGGGAGCCATTGGAAGTCTGTCGTCTTCCTGACCAGGTTCCTGAGAGCTGTGGTATGAGAGGTGAGGTTAGGGATGAATTTTCCTAAAAAATTGACCATGCCCAGAAATCGGAGGACCGCCTTCTTGTCCTCTGGTGTTTTCATAGCTGTGATGGCAGCTACCTTGTCCGCATCCGGCTGCAGACCCAATTGGGAGATGTGGTCCCTGAGGAACTTGAGTTCTGTCTGACCAAAAGAGCATTTGGCCCTGTTGAGGCGGACGCCATGCTCATGTAAATGTCTGAATATGCGCTGGAGGCGACTAACATGCTCCTGCGGGGTGGTGGACCAAATGATTATGTCATCGACATAGACGCGAACACCTTCAATACCTTCCGTCATTTGTTCCAAAATCCTATGGAACACTCCTGATGCAGAGATGATACTAAACGACATCCTGTTGTAACAATATCTTCCAAAGGGGGTGTTAAATGTGCAGAGTTTCCTGCTGGATTTATCGAGCTAGATTTGCCAGAATTCTTTTGAGGCGTCGAGTTTGGTAAAGAGCTTGGCGCGAGCCATCTCACATGTGAGCTCTTCGCACTTGGGAATTGGATAGATCTCTCTCATGATATTGCGATTTAGATCCTTGGGATCAATGCAAATTCTCAATTCGCCGGAAGGCTTTTTTACACATACCATGGAACTGACCCAGTCGGTTGGTTCCATGACTTTGGAAATCACTCCTTTGTTCTGGAGGTCCTGCAGCTGCTGCGTGAGGCGGTCCTTAAGGGGTCCTGGGACTCTGCGAGGTGCATGCACCACAGGCGTGGCATTTGGTTTTAATAAAATCTTGTAGGTGTACGGGAGCATGCCCATGCCCTCGAAGATATCGTGGTACTGGTTGATAATGGCATCAAGCTGCGCCCTGAAGTCAGTGTCCTGAAAGGCAGACGCGTCAGCAGGAGAGAGAGAGAGTGAACTCTCTGAACTAGGTTCAACAGCTTGCATACCTGCGCACCAAGCAGGGAGGCTTTCGAGGAGCCCATGATTTCAAAGGGTAGGATGGCTTTGCGTGACCTGTGCATCACTTCAAGTTGGCATGAGCTGCTGGCAGCAATGGCATTGCCATTATAACCTAATAGCTGGCAGGCTGATGGCAGGATGGCTGGTTTGACACAAAGGCTTTGGAGGTCAGACCGCGATGTGATTGGCCGAGGCACCAGTGTCCAGACGGAATCGTATTTGGGACCGGTTGACTGTAAGGGTGGTACACCACTCATCGTCTGGATCGATGCTGTACACAGATAGAGGCTGGACTCTTTGCTTCGCGGACACCCTGGGCGCAATTCTCCGACCCCCCACCGGGTTGGAGAATCGCAGGGGGCTGGCGTGAATCCCGCCCCTGCCTTGTCCCGAATTCTCCGCCACCAGAGATTCGGCGGGGACGGGAATCTCGCCTCGCCGGTTGGCGGGAATAGCGCCGGTCGCCGGGCCCAGCCCCGGCGATCTCCGGCCCGCGATGGGCCGAAGTCCCGCCGCTGTCAACCCTCTCCGGCGTGGATTAAACCACCTTGTGAACGGCGGGCGGGCACCGGGGTTCTGGGGGGGGCGCGGGGCGATCTGGCCCCTGGGAGTGCCCCCACGGTGGCCTGGCACGCGATCGGGGCCCACCGATCGGCTGGCGGGACTGTGCCGTGGGGACACTCTTTTTCTTCCGCCTTCGCCATGGTCTTCACTATGGCGGAGGCGGAAGAGACCCCCTCCCCTGCGCATGCGCGGGGATGCTGTGAGCGGCCGCTGATGCTCCCGCGCATGCGTCGCCCAGCGAAGTCCTTTCGGCGCCGGCTGGTGTGGCGCCAAAGGCCTTTCCCACCAGCCGTCGGAGCGGAAACCACTCCGGTGCGGGCCTAGCCCCTCAAGGTGAGGGCTTGGCCCCTAAAGGTGCGGAGAATTCCGCATCTTTGGGGCGGCCTGATGCCGGAGTGGTTCCCGCCACTCCATCGTGCCGGAACCCCCTGCCCCGCCAGGTAGGGGAGAATCCTGCCCTCTGTTTTTTGTAATGATACCAACTCGAAAAGGCACCTTCGGGACCTGGGTGTCAATATCGGGTAGCAGGTCCGAATCGGGCTTGGTGACCGTGGGTTGAATGGCCCGGACATTCCTGCGAGGCTGGCTGGAGTGACGAGAGTTGGCAGGCTGAGCTGATCTGCATAAAGCAGCACAGTGGCCAAATTTGCCACATCGCAGGCATCGTCGGGATTTGGCAGGGCATTGCCGCTTTAAGTGGGCAGAGCCACAGTTGCCGCACATTGTAGCGTCAGTACGTTCGCTGTGCCACTGCGCATGCGCGGTGCGGTCGTATGTGATGCGCGCCTGCGCAGTACGTTCATCGATGTCGCCGTCTCCTCGTTCGGTGCGCACAAGCACGGGAGTCCGCAAAAAGCGCGTGAAGTGGCCGTCCTCATCCAGGCTGAGGACCTGGAGTTGCTCGATTGCTTAGACCTGTTATGCCTCATGGGGACTTTGCCGCACCGTTTCAGCCACTTGAATGTGGGAATACCGACTAGTGGCATGCTCATGTAGCACGCAGGTCTCGATGGCAATCACTAGGTTGAGCTGCTTTACCCCGAGGAGCTGCTGGCATAGGGGTTCCGACTGAACACCAAAAACGATCTGGTCGCGTATCATGGAGTCGGAGGTGGGCCCGTAATTACAGGACTGCGCAAGGATGTGGAGGTGGGTGAGAAAGGTCTGGAAAGGTTCATCCTTACCCTGCAAACGCTGTTGGAATACATAGCGCTCCAAACTTTCACTCACCTCGATGTCGCAGTGACTGTCAAACCTAAGGAGGACCATCTTGAATTTTGATTTATCTTCACCATCAGCAAAGGTGAGAGAATTGAAAATGTGGATTTCATATTCCCCGGCCGTGGATAGGAAGAGAGCGATCTTCCTGGTGTCCGAGGCATCTTCCCGGTCTGTGGCTTCAAGGTAGAGCTGGAAGCGTTGTTTGAATATCTTCCAGTTGGCACCTAGGTTACCGGTGATGCGGAGCGGCGGCGGCGGGCGGACGCTGTCCATTTTGCAGGATGTCTGTATACTGGTGGAAGGCAGATCACTTGCAGGTAGGTATAAGACGTTCTAACATCCCTCAAGTACTGGTACCATGATGTGTTGGGTGCTCTGGATCCGTGGAACACATACAGGCCACCAACACTTAAAATAGTACAACACTATTTTATTAAGTTAGAAACTGTTGAACATACTTTCACTGTGGGTTAACACGATGTTAGATTAAACTAAAGACCGATGCCTGTCCTAACCAGTCTATGCACTCAGCACATGGTGAAGATCTGTGCTGTAAGCTGTAAGCTCTGTCCTTCTGAGAGGCTGCATCCCGAATGAGCGGGAACTCTGATGCCCTCTGTCTATATAGTGAGTGTGCTCTAACTGGTGATTGGCTGCGGTGTTGTGTGTGTTGATTGGTCTTGCTGTGTGTCCATCAGTGTGTGTGTCTGCACCATGATATACTGGTGTATATTATGACAGGAAGGATCATGTGGAATTGTATCATGTTTTTTCCTTCGTGCAAGCAAACCCTTAATTCTTCTAATTACATCATGATCCTTCATAGGATAGAATCATAGAATCATAGATATTACAGTGCAGAAGGAGGCCACCCGGCCCACCGAGTCTGCACCGGCTCCTAGAAAGAGCACCCCTCTTAAATTCACGCCTCCACCCTATCCCTGCAACCCAGTAACCCCAACTCACCTTTTTGGACACTAACATGGCCAATCCACCTAACCTACACATCCTTGGACTGTGGGAGGAAATCGGAGCACACGGGCGAAACCCACGCAGACATGGGTACAAGGTGTGGTTAAAGGAGAAAACAAATGGGAAATGACATTGGTGTTGTGAATATCGCGTGGCTCACAGGCACTCCACAGTTGGAGTTTATCACAAAAAGCAGCAAAGCACTTCAACATCAGAAAAACAGATTATTTGGTCATTATCACATTGCTATTTGTGCAAATTGACTGCCGCATTTCCTACATTACAACAGCAACCACACTTAAAAGGTACTTAATTGCCTATAAAACATTTTGGGATGGTTTAATGTCATGAAAAATACTTACAAATGCAAGGCGTTCTCTTTATATTGCATTTTTCAGAACCTTTTTTTGCCATCAAGTAGATATTATAAAATCTTGCCTTTTCAGATATGAAGTATCATTTTAAGTTATGGGGAGATGGTGGCATAGTGGTAATGTCCCTGGTTGGTAATCCAGAGGCCCAGACTAATGACCTGGAGTCATGGGGTCAAATCCCACCAAATTCAAATTCCCTGAATGAATCTGGAATATCAAACTCGTCTCAGTCATGTCAACAATCATTGATTGTTGTAAAAACCCACCTGGTTCACTAAAGCCATTAGGGAAGGAAATCTGCCATCCTTACCAGGGCTGACCTATATGTAACTCCCATAGCAATATGGCTGACTCTTCAGTGTCCTTTGAAATGTTCAGTTCTAGGGCAATTAGGGATGGGCAACAAATGTTGGATCTGTCAGCCACGCTCATATCCCATGAAAGATGAAAGGAGTAGTTTCCGTCAAGGTAGAAGGATATCGTTTTGAAACTATGCAATGGACATTAGCATAGAAATTGCTTTTGTCTGAAATTCCTCTTTGCTCTATTTCTGTGGTGATGTTAACACATTCAAAATCAATGTGTTAAAAACTGTGCTAAATTAGAAAGGGTGGACCAAATTCACATTTATGTATGATTTGTTTTCTGGTCACTTCAAGATCTAGGCAGATTATCTGGTTTAATCAGCAGAAGTGGCCTTTTAATTCTGGAAATGATTTCTTTCTCAAATGTAGCAAGTACAAGATTAATTAACACCATGAATGAGCAGTTCTAGTGAAAACTACCATTTCTGGCAAAAAATTTGCATAGCTGCTGTCCACATAATATATAAATACGATCATCTCTGCAGTCAGCATGATGTGTCAGCATTTTAATGTTTAATTTATTACTTCATATTGTGGGACTGAATTAATATATTTACAGATCATTTATAAAATTGATGGGAACAGCATTTTCCCTGAGTGGTTCACACACTTTTGAAGCTGGAAAAAAAAAGACTGGAAGTTTAATACAACTGTCTGGAAATTTGTCCTGACCTCCCTGCTGCCATTGCAATGCACCATCCAGCTCTCCTGTTAAAAGTTTTGTCCTCGACCTGCTATGATGTTCGAGCAAAGCCAACACAAGCTGCACCTCATCTTCTGATGAGGCATTTTAAAGATGTCTAGACTCAACATTGAGTTGAACAACTTCAGGCCGTGAACTCTATCCTCCATTTTGATTTCCCCCCACCTCAATTCTGTAATCTCTGGCGGGATTCTCCATTGGTTGACACCAGAATCGGGAAACGTGATTGAGTGGCAAATCGGTTTTGATGGCGAAATAGCGGTGGAGGCCGGTTTCACGCCAAATCGCAATTCTCCGGTGTCTCGACAGTGACGTCAATGCGTTCCAGAATGCACGTACAGTAAACGCCGTTGGCATACCATTAGCGGGCCTGACCCGGTATTCTCTGAGGCCTCCACGATGCTCCACCTCCACTGGGGTGAATTCCCGAGGTTCATTTGTGCTTTTAAAAATCGTGAAACATTGGGATGAAGGAGATAAGGGGGGTACGGAAAGTGTCCAACATTGCCATAGGTTGCTGACAGTCATGCCGCTGGCCGGGGTCTTCTGCCAGGACTGGGGAGAGTAGTGGAGTTGGCCAGGAGGTAGGCTGTGCAGCCGGGGTGGACGGCATGGAACATCATTGCCGCGGCCTGCAAGGCAGCAATGCAGCTCTGCACACTGCTGACCGCCTACTATGAGCTTTTACCCACAGGTCGAATGGGTCCCCCCCCCCCCCCAAGGGAATTCGCCAGGTGCCCTCTAGCCCCAGCCGACCCATTAGCATAACCCATACAGCTGGTGTCGGTGGGTGTCCAGAGAGATGATCAGAGGGCCTTGAGCATTCAAAGGACACAGGCAGTTGGGATGAGTGTGTGTGGGAGTGTAATGTGTCTATGCGGCTGCAGCTGGTCAGCCTCCTGAGTGCCAATCACAGATCTGGCGGATCCGCACCATTCCTCTTTGGAATCGATTGTGTTCCACGTGTTGCTGTTGCTAGCCCCTCAATGGTTGCTGAATCAGTCCAGGTGTGGCACCAGTTTTCCTGTCATGGAAGTCCACGAATTCTGTCCCAGTGTCAACACTTGGGGCGTGATCTTCCCAAAGGGGAACACGTCACCGAGTGAGTGTTTTTAGCCGCATGTTTGCCGGTGCTCGCAGTGCCGAGAATTGCATGGCTATTCAATGTGACTCGCTTTGAGTAAGGGGCCCAAACGGGGAACACCCGGCCGAGGCGGCACATAGCCCCGTTTTTTATAATGGGGAGCTATGCTCGCCGGAACTCCCCGATGCGATCTCCGAGGCCCACAAAAAAAACCTCTCCCTCCAACCCACCCGAACACAATACAGGAGGGTCCTCCGGCTTCCCCCAGCATCCCAAAACACCCACACCAAATAACTCCTGCATGATCACAAGCGTGCATAAAATGCCAGCTTGGCACCCTGGCTGTGCCCCTGCCAGCTAGCAGTACCACCTGGGTACCTTGGCGGTGTTAGCCTGGCACCCAGATGGCACTGTCTGACTGGCACTGCTAGGGTGCCAGGATAGCACTGCCATGGTACACAGGTGGCACCAGCAGTGCCAGGGCACTACCCTGTCCGAAGGGCATGAAACTGGGGCCTCCGATCCCCTTGGAGACCCCACAAGTGCTGTTCCGTCTGGTCCCTGTTTGTGAGACCAGTACCAAATGGCACTTGCCTACGTTCTCCGAGGTGAAGAGATTTTTTTTTTTACAGGGCAGAAGGAGACCATTCAGTCCATCAAGTCTGCACCAGCTCTTGGAAAGAGCACCCTAAGCAAGCCCACACTTCTACCCTATCCCCGTAACCCAGTAACCCCACCCAAACTTTTTGAACACGAAGGGCAATTTAGCGTGGCCAATCCACCTAACCTGCACATCTTTGGACTGTGGGAGAAAACCGGAGCACCCGGAGGAAACCCACGCAGACACGGGGAGAACGTGCAGACTCCGCACAGAGAGTGACCCAAGCTGGGAATCGAACCTGGGACCCTGGAGCGGTGAAGCAGCTGTGTTAACCACTATGCTACCTTGTTGATTGAATCCCAAAGCCTCAGGTACCTCGGGAATCTGCACATTAGAGTAAGGCTTACTCCCTCGCTCTAATATGCAGATTTGCCAAAAAGTGATCCCGGCCATTGTGGGTAGAATTCACCTTGCAACGTCTCACAAGATTACATTGAATCTTGTGAGGTGTGTTGCGAGCTGGGTAGATTCCGGGAGAGGGGTCTCCCGGCTTTCTCCAGCCACGCTGCGCCATGGCAAGATGCTTTTCCAGTGCAGCGTCAAATATTTTGCCCAGCAGTTGTGAGCGGCACTTTAACTTCAGCAGATGGATTCCTGGGTATGTTATTTCTTACCATGAGGCCTGTCGTTTCCGTCCCTGATCTCTGTCCAGAGCGCACTTGGATGCTCTTTTCCTCACAGGTTGTGCTGCATTGCAGCTGAGTTACTGGTTGGGCTAATGTTTCTTCACCAGTCTGGGGTGGTAATTCTGATTGGTTGACGTAACCACGGTGACAGTTCCCCTTTTCATGGGGTGTCATTGTAATGCCTGCCCATGGTGCTGAAATCTAAATGTTTTCCTCCTTAATACACTTCCTTTTAGCAAGTAATTGTGGTAAACCACTGTTGCACCTCTATTAGGTGATGTATGGTAAGACTACAGGTACATTGGTAGTCCCTGCCTGCTGGCTCCGCCCAGTAGGCGGAGTATAAATATGTGTGTCCTCCATGCTGCAGCCATTTCGCCAGCTGCTGTGGGATGCCACACATCTTAGAGCAATAAAGCCTCAGTTGTACCCAACTCAAGTCTTTGTGCAATTGATCGTGCATCAATTCATTGCTCTAAGATTTTCAAAAGATGGACCTCCGTATCAAGCCAGATCACCTGCAGCTGGATCCGCATTCAAGCGACGCCAAAAAGGACTTTCAACACTGGCTAGCTTGTTTCGAGGCGTACATCAACTCGGCGTCCACCCCTGTCTCGGAGGCTCAGAAGATACAGATCCTGTACTCGAGATTGAGCTCCAGCGTCTTTCCACTAATCCAGGACCCGCTGAACTACGCCAAAACCATGACGCTGCTCAAGGAGAATTACGCTCAGCAGACGAACACGCTCTTCGCCAGGCATGTACTCGCCACTCGCTCTCAACTCCTGGTGAGTCCATAGAAGGCTTCTGGCGGGCCCTAATCACACTCGTCCGGGATTGTGACTGTCAGGCCGTTACGGCCACTGAACATTCAAACCTCCTTATACGTTTGTTACGGGGATTGGGTCGGACCTCATACGCCTGCGACTGTTAGAGGGGGCCACTCTCGACCTAGCGGAGACAAAGAAACTAGCGCTCTCCATGACGGTCGCCTCGCGCAACGTTCAGGCCACCCCTCCTACGGGGGCCTTACCTCTTGCCTGCTGGACTCCGGGAGCACCGAGAGCTTCATCCACCCGGATACGGGAAGGCGCTGCTCCCTCGCAGTACACCCCGCCAGTCAAAGAATCTCCCTGACCTCCAGATCACATTCCGTGGCGATCCGGGGGTACTGTACGGTCACACTCACGGTCCAGGGCATAGCATGCAGCGGCTTCTGCCTCTACATCCTCCCTAACCTCTGCGCTGCCCTACTGCTAGGCCTGGATTTCCAGTGCAACCTCCAGAGCCCAAACTTGAAATTCGGCGGGCCCCTACCACCCCTCACTGTGTGCGGCCTCGCGACCCTAAAGGTCGATCCGCCTTCCCTCTTCGCAAATCTAACCTCGGATTGCAAACCCGTCGCCACCAGGAGCAGACGGTACAGCACCTAGGACAGGACCTTCATCAGGTCTGAGGTCCAGCGGCTGCTTCGGGAAGGCATCATCGAGGCTAACAACAGCTCCTGGAGAGCCCAAGTGGTAGTAGTTAAAACTGGGGAGAAACACAGAATGGTCGTGGACTACAGCCAGACCATCAATCGGTACACGCAGCTCGACGTGTACCCCCTCCCACTCATATCTGATGTGGTTAATCAGATTGCACAGTACCGGGTCTTCTCAACTTTAGACCTCAAATCCGCCTACCACCAGCTCCCCATTCGTAAATCGGACCGTCCACACACTGCCTTCGAGGCAGATGGCTGCCTCTATCACTTCCTCAGGGTCCCCTTTGGCGTCACCAATGGGGTCTCGGTCTTCCAAAGGGAGATGGACCGAATGGTCGACCGGTATGGTTTGCGGGCCACGTTTCCGTACCTAGACAACGTCACCATCTGCGGCCATGATCAGCAGGACCACGACGCCATCGTTGCCAAATTTCTCCACACCGCCACTCTCCTAAACCTCACCTACAACAAGGAGAAGTGCGTGTTTGGCACGACCCGCTTAGCCATCCTCGGCTATGTGGTCTCGAACGGAGTTCTGGGGCCCAATCCCGACCGCATGCGCCCCCTCATGGAGCTCCCCCTCCCCCACTGCACCAAGGCCCTCAAACGTTTCCTGGGGTTCTTTTCGTACTCCGCTCAGTGGGTCCCAAACTATGCGGACAAGGCCCGCCCACTCATACAGTCCACCCATTTTCCCCTGACGGCCGAGACACAACAGGCCTTTGCCCGTATCAGAGCCGATATCGCCAAGGCCGGCATGCACGCAGTAGATGAGACGCTGCCCTTTCAAGTAGAGAGCAACGCATCAGACGTCGCCCTAGCCGCCACACTCAATCAGGCAGGCAGACTCGTGGCATTCTTTTCCTGCACCCTTCGTGCCTCAGAAATCCGGCACTCATCCGTCCAAACTATCGTTGAAGCTGTGCGGCATTGGAGGCATTACCTGGCCTGCAGGAGATTCATTCTCCTCACTGACCAACAGTCGGTAGCCTTCATGTTCAATAACACACAGCGGGGCAAGATCAAGAATGATAAGATCTTGAGGTTAAGGATCAAGCTCTCCACCTACAATTACGAGATTTTGTATTGTCCCGGTAAGCTCAACGAACCCCCAGACGCCCTATCCCGAGGTACATGTGCCAGCGCACAGGTAGACTGACTCCGGACCCTGCACGACAGTCTTTGTCGCCCGGGAGTCACACGGTTGTACCATTTCATAAAGGCCCGCAATCTGCCCTACTCTGTCGAGGAAGTAGGGACAATCACCATCGGCTGCCAGGTCTGTGTGTAGTGCAAGCTGCACTTCTACCGGCCGGACCGTGCGTGCCTGGTGAAGGCCTCCTGCCCCTTTGAGCACCTCAGTGTGGATTTCAAAGGGCTCCTCCCCTCCACCGACCGTAGCATGTATTTTCTCAGTGTGGTCGATGAGTACTCCAGATTCCCCTTCGCCATCCCATGCCCCGACATGAAGTCTGCCACCGTCATCAAAGCCCTCAACACAAGCTTCGCTCTGTTCGGTTTCCCCGCCTACATCCACAGTGACAGGGGATCCTCCTTCATGAGTGATGAGCTGCGTCAGTTCCTGCTCAGCAGGGGTATCGCCTCCAGCAGAATGACAAGCTACAACACGTGGGGAAATGGACAGGTAGAGAGGGAGAATGGGACGGTATGGAGGGCCGTCTAGCTGGCCCTACGGTCCAGGAACCTCCCGGCCTCCCGCTGGCAGGAGGTCCTCCCTGATGCACTACACTCCATTCGGTCACTACTGTGCACCGCCACTAACAACACACCCTATGAACGTCTCCCTCAGGGACCTGGCACCAGCAGGTCACACACACACACACACACACCCCGGCCCGGCACCACCCTCCCTTCCCCCAGCGCTCCCAGCAGCATCCCCCCCGGGACCATCCATCCTTCCCCTGCCCACGCTCGAGGATGAAGAGGATTTCGGCACGCTCCTGGAGGCTCCGGACATCAGACCAGCATTGGCATCGCCGCCACCACTACATCGCTCCCAGCGGCACATCAAGGTCCTGGACCGATTAAACCTCTAACTGGTCCGCTGGACTTCAAAAGACATTTTTTTCCTCTCTATCAAAAATTGTAAATGTAAATGTAAAAAGAAAACCATTTGTTGTATATAGTTCTCCACCCACCCCCCCCCCCCCCCACCCCGCCGCTGGACTCAATTTTAACAGGGGGTGAATGTGGTAAACCACTGTTGCACTTCTATTTGGTGATGTATGGTAGTTCCTGTACTACAGGTACGTTGGTAGTCCCTGCCTGCTGGCTCCGCCCAGTAGGTGGAGTATAAATATGTGTGTCCTCCATGCCGCAGCCATTTCGCCAGCTGTTGTGGGAGGCCACACAGCTTAGAGCAATAAAGCCTCAGTTGTACCCAACTCAAGTCTTTGTGCAATTGATCGTGCATCAGTAATCAATAAGCAATATTCAAGCAGCTTTGCGCACGAGCAGTGGGAGAGAGACCACATCCGGAGTGAGGCCACAGACAGTGAGCTTTAAGCTTTAAACTTGGGAATTTGAAGCCGAGCGGGGATTCGCTGCAGAGCTCTTTACTTTTTCTCCTTGCTTTGCACCGTGCAAATCTTCAGAGAGTGCTCTTGCCCTGCTGTAGCTGAGGCTACAAGGGAGAGAGCTGATTGGTTATGAAGTGGACAAGGTATGTAAGTCTTTACAACAATTATAGTTTAAAGATAAGTTTTGTGGTTGATAATCTGAAGGCCTCTAATTGGTAGTAACAAGTACAAGCAAAGAAGGGCCATAGAAATTTGGAGTTAATCTACCTAGTCAGCAGGAAGTTGAGTTGGCATGAATTTGGGGAGGAGGTGTTTTGGAACCGTTGGTATAAATAACTCGCTTGCTTGGTGTGGGTAACTGGGGGAAAAGATGGAAAAGTGATGGCACAGTAAAGCTGTGACCTGATTGTCTAGTTGGAAATCTGTTCTAAATTTGAAAAACTCAAATAATTAACTAAGTAGAGGAGAAACTTGGAGATTAGTGCATTTAGCATTTAATATTTATTAGAGAAATCTAGAGCAAAGGGTTATATAATTAATTTTATTTTAAATTAATAAGTATTTATTTTAACTTAATTATTCGTGCTAAATTTAATAACTATTTATTGTGATTTAATTAATTATTGCTGGATGTCATTCAGCGAGGTGCAGTGCTTTCACTGTGAGATGTGGGAAGTCCATGACGCTTCCAGCATTCTGGATGATTACATTTGCAGGAATGGACCCAATGGCAGCTTCTCACAGATTGCGTGGTTTTGTTGGAGCAGCGGTCGGATGCACTTAAGAGCATACAGGTGGCGGAAAGCAACATGGACAGGAGTTGTAGAGATATTGTCACACCCAAGGCGCAAGCAGACAGATGGGTGACCGCTAGAAAGGGCAAGCAGCCAGTGCAGGAAACCCCCTCTGGCTGTCCCCCTCTCTAACAAGTACACCATTTTGGATACTAGCAAATTTTAGCACAGGGCTAAATCGCTGGCTTTGAAAGCAGACCAAGGCAGGCCAGCAGCACGGTTCAATTCCCGTAACACCCTCCACGAACAGGCGCCGGAATGTGGCGACTAGGGGCTTTTCACAGTAACTTCATTGAAGCCTATTTGTGACAATAAGCAATTTTCATTTCATTTCATTACTACGGATGCTGGAATCCGAAACAAAAGAGAAAATGCTGGAAAATCGCAGCAGGTTTGGCAGCATCTGTAGGGAGTGAAAAAAGCTAACGTTTCGAGTCCAATGACTCTTTGTCGTTTGCTCTTTCAAGTGCAGCCTTGAAAGTGGAGAAATCTCCACGTCCAGATGAATTGTGTCACAGGTTGCTGTGGGAGGCGAGGGAGGAGATTGCAGGGGCCCTGATCCAAATTTTGAATTCTTCTCTGGCCACGGGAGAGGTACCAGAGGACTGGAGACCGGCAAATGTGGTTCCACTATTTAAGAAAGGCTGTAGGGATAAGTCAGGGAACTACAGGTCAGTAAGTCTCACGTGGTGGGGAAACGAATGGAGAAAATTCTGAAGGAGAGAATCTATCTCCCCTTGGAGAGGAATAGTCAGCATGGCTTTGCCACATTATAGGAAGGATGTGATTGCAATGAAGCGGGTGCAGAGGCATTTCATCAGGATGTGGCCTGGGATGGAATATTTAAGTTATGAAGAGAGGTCGGATAGGCCTGAGTTGTTTTCGTTGGAGCAGAGAAGACTGAGAATTCCGCACTTTCGGGGGCTATTGACGCCGGAGTGGTTCGCGCCGGTTTTCCCGCCAGCATGGGGACTTAGTCCCCGGAAAGGAGAATTCTGCCCCAGTTGTCTTTCATGCGGCGATGCAGACTCAATGGGCCGAAGGGCCTTTTCTGCACTGTATTATTCTGTGATTCTGTGAAGGAGGTAAAGTATATACAATGACCAAAAATATTTGCACAATCTGATTTGTGCCACAACATTTTACTAACAAACTCACATCCATACTCCTGTTGAATATTAAGATTGAGATTAAACGCCCACTAATGATGTTGATTCCTCAATTTTTATTTGCAATGTTATTAGTCACATCTGGCGTGCCAATCACTCACATGTAGCTATAATGATTAATGTATTGGAGGAAAGACACAGCGCAAAACATGTAGCAATTTACACTGCCAAGCAAACATTTTTTTTAATGGTTGCATTGAGACCAGTCCTCTTTGATAGACATCCTACATATTTAGCTTGTTTCTGTAATAGGTTTTGGAACTAAAAATTGGTGTACACATAAATCTGTCACCACTTAAAAGTAACAGCAAAATAAACTGGCATACTGGGGAGAAGCACTCTCGTCCAAGTTTTCAAGGCACAGATCAAAACATTTCCAACAAATGTTGCTGATCACTTGTTCCACGCAAAGTTGAGATTGGGCTGGATTCTCCACTCCTGAGATGAAGAGCTCGATCCAACGGCCACACTGCGCCCAAACAGCTGCTCACCGCAGCGCAGCATTGCCATTGAAAGTCAGGAGACCCTGCTCCCAGGATTTAGCAGGACTCGCCACCCCTCTCAAGATCCAACGCGATCTCGCAAAGCGTTGCGATGTGAATCCCGCCCACAATAGGCAGAATCACGTTGTGGCAAATCTGCATGTTCGAGCGAGACAATTAGCCTCACTCCAATGTGCAGATTCCCAAGGTACCTAAGGCTTTGGCATTCTGATGGCTCATTTAAACAACCAGACGCCAGATTCACCCGGCGCCCAGGACTCAAGAGCTTTAACATGATTAATCAAAGACATCAGCAGCACGGTAGCACAGCGGTTAGCATAGTTGCTTCACAGCTCCAGGGTCCCAGGTTCGATTCCTGGCTTGGGTCACTGTCTGTGCGGGTTTTCTCCGGGTGCTCCGGTTTCCTCCCACAGTCCAAAGCTGTGAAGGCTAGGTGGATTGGCCATGATAAATTACCCTTAGTGTCCAAAAAGGTTAGATGGGGTTACTGAGTTTCAGGGATGGGGTGAGCTTAAGTGCGCTGCTCTTTCTAAGGCCGGTGCAGACTCGATGGGCCGAATGGCCTCCTTCTGCACTGTAAATTCTATGATTCAATAGTGAATGATACTCTGGGCAAGAGTGATTATAACATGTTGAAATTTTCCATTCAGGTTGAGAGTGAGAAATTTGAGTCCCTAAAATTAAACTTAAATAAAGACAATTACAAGTGGGCTGGGTTAATAGGTTAATGGGGAAGATGATGAAGAAGCAGAGGCAGGCATTTCAGGAAATATTTCATAATTCTCAACAAATGGTAAAAGGGAGAGAAACTTGACTGAATACGCAACATCCGTGGCTAACTTCGGAAGTTATGGATAGTATTAAATTGAAATAAAAAGCGCAAAATGCTGCGAAGATTAGTGGTAGGCCAGAATATTGAGAACGTTTTAGAAACCACCAAATGATAACTAAACAAAGAAGATATTTCAGTATGAGAGAAAAATAGCAAGGTGTACAAAACAGAATATAAAAGCTTCTACTCATGCATAAAAAGGAAAAAAGTGGCGGAAATGGACATTGGTCCTTTAGACGGTTAGACGGTAAGACAGGGAAATTAATAATGGAAAATAGGGGAAATGTCAGAGGCTTTGAAGAAGTATTTTCTACCTGTCACCACAGGAGAAGACACAAAAAGCATCTCAAGAATAGTAGAACATCAAAAAGCAGCGAGCAGCACAGTATTTATATGGCGAGTCCAGTTCAGTTTATGAACAAAGGTAACCCGCGAGGATGTTGGTGGTGGGGGTTCAGCGATGGCAATGTCATAGAATGTAAAGGGGCGATGGTTGGATTCTCTCTTGTTGGAAACGGTCATTGCCTGGCACGTGTGGTGCAAATGTTACTTGACACTGTCAGCCCAACACTGGATATTGCCCAGGTCCTATTGCTTTTGTATATGGACTGCCTCAGTGTCTGAGAAGGATCAGTCTCGGCATATCGAGGCTGGGGTCGCTCGCAGGCATCAGTGGCCCTTCGTGCTTGTGAGCCTCTTGTTTCAAAGGGGTCTTGCGGCTGGTTTTCATGTATCATTTCCTGATGTGTATCACCTGCACAAGAGGAAGCCAGTTGACCGAATCAGGTCCCCAACTCTTCCTTGCTCAGCTTGTAGTGACATCACTGCTGAGAGATTGCCTTCCAAAGTGGCAGCTGGAAAGTGGGTGGGAACAGTTGAATCCACAGGGTGAGCAGCGGGGGCAACTTTGAGATGCCTGGGTGGGATCCCATGAGATGTAAGGCTGCATGGGCAGAGTGGGTCTCTAATAAGACATGGTTGTCGTGTTATGTACTCTGGAATAACACAGGCTGCAACTGGGTGCAGCTTTAACCAAAATATACTCCAGACCTTGAAGTTAGTTCAATCTGATTTATTGAACCAGTAGCACAGTTCTCTATGAGTTCGACTCTCTGCTAACCTAAGTGTAGTTACTCTGTCTGACTGAACCAGACTAGCTCTGAGCCACGTGCTGGAGGTGTGATACTGTACATACACCCTGACTCACTTTGTAGATGTTCATCAGTGGAAAGAAGCAGAGTGTGAGTGCGTCGTGCCTTTTATAGTGAGATACCAGCCCTGAGTGTCCTGCCTGCTCATTGGTCATATCCTGTTCTCTGTGTTCATTAGCTGCCCGGCTGTGCCTGTCTGTACATCATTATCTGCATGTCTACATATCATGACAATGGTTTCCAGTCTCATGAGGTTTGAAGACCCTCACACAGTAGAGAGGACAAGTGCAGTAAGAATGAACAACCACACGCAGGCCGCACATTGCAGCCTGAGGGCAGGAGATGTCTGGAAGTGCAAGGCCACTGGTTATGGAGGCCAGGCTCTCAGGGATTAGTGTATGGGTGGTTGGCTGTTCAAATTGGAAGGTTTGTTTAATCTGCAGCCCATTAGAGCTGGCGGAATCAGGATGCCCTCTGAATGAAGCTGACTGTAAAATGCAGTCTTCACATGCATCAGGTATGTATTGCCTGCCACAAGGGGAATCCAGTTTCCTAATCAGCTCCCTGACCTTTCATTAATGAGTCAATTGTGCCAATTTAGTCAGGGTTACAATACATGACACTTGATTCAGGAGCCAACGGTGAGCAGAGGCAGGCCACACTGCACTTAACCCTGATCTCCTAATCTGTGGCCTTGAGCATAGGCTTCCTCACTCAATAAGCTTCCAGCCTAACAGCCTGGCTGCTTGTGCGTAGGTATGCGACAGAAACAAATCTAAAGGGACACTCTGATTAAAGAATCAAAATTCTTCCAGGTTTCCCAATACCAAAACAAATGCCCACTTGGAACTTACTGCCGGGCTAAAATCCAGGCACACAGATTGATCAACGATGTCAATAAAATTTAAATGGATGAGCCCATGATGGAGTTAAGTGTGCATTGACAGTTATAAAATATCAGTATCAGAACAGCAGTCATGCACCAGGGATCTTTCAGTTAGATTGAGATGAAAGCTAGCTCACAGCTAATCTTCTGTGTCACATTTAGGATAGTCCCATTTTATATGAAATGGATAGAGTGATAAAATTTTCTTCCAAACAACTTTGACATAATACCCGATGACAGAGCGTTCATTGTGTCTCCATTATGTCTGCAGCATGCATGAGCATCTGGTCAGCTGTCTTACCATTGGGACATTTTCTGGGAACAATGGCTTGTTTTTGACCATTCACTATCTACCCTTTGTTGCAAATGATCATCTTTTCCCCCACATTTCACTGAACGCAGCAAAAATCCGTGAACGTGCTTGATTCTGCGATTTTGTTTTCTCCCCGGCAAAGTGAATGGGTGAAAACTTGTGTGCTGACAGCAGAAGAATTGGAATGTCCACCCATATCGATTGGAATTAAAGGAGCACACATCAGCTCAAACCTGAACTAGCATTCAACCTGCTGCCTGAGTTTAAAACTGGCAGTGCAGATTGGATTCCTCTTATGTGCCTGGTGCACATTTCCATTGATATCAGTGAAAATGATAATTGACAGTTTCTCTATTAGACATCTTATCCACAATGCTAGTTTTACACCTGGGCAAAGATTGAAAATCTACCTCGTAGCTTTGCAGCGAGAAAGCTTTTATTAAGATGCTCCACAAAATTCCAAAGGTAACTGAGAACCACTCTAAGTTTGGTTCATACATCATTCAGCCTTGATCAATTGACAACATCCTTAATTGCATTAACCCACCATAGCTCCATACTCCATGTTAAACAAATATCTATAACAATAATGATCTTTTTTTTATACAAATTTAGAATACCCAATTCATTTTTTCCAATTAAGGGGCAAATTTGGCGTCGTCAATCCACCTAACCTGCACATCTTTGGGTTGTGTAGGTGAAACCCAAGCAAACACAGGGAGAACGTGCAAACTCCACACGGACAGTGACCCAGAGCTGGGATCGAACCTGGGACCTCGGCGCCATGAGGCAGCAGTGCTACTCACTGCGCTATCGTGCTGCCTTCACAATAATAATCTTTATTGTCACAAGTAGGCTTACATTAGCACTGCAATGAAGTTACTGTGAAAAGCCCCGAGTCACCACATTCCGGCGCCTGTTCGGGTACACAGAGGGAGAATTCAGAATGTCCAAATTACCTAACAGCACTTCTTTCAGAACTTGTGGGAGGAAACTGGAGCACCCGGAGGAAACCCACGCAGACGTAGGTAGAACACGCAGACTCTGCACAGACAGTGACTCAAGCCAGGAATTGAACCTGGGACCTTGGAGCTGTGAAGCAACAGTGCTAACCACTGTGCTACCTAATGATTTGCCCAATGATTTACCCATCAAAAACCTGTGTGGATATTGTAAGACTCCTTCCTGTTCATCCCACTTATTTTCCTTTCTTTTGTTTTGCCGTTTTTATTTTGATCCTTAATGATTAATGGACATGTCTCTTTAAAGCAAGCAGCATGTGGGCTGGGTTCTCTGTCCCACCAGATTTCTGGTTCAGCACGCCAGTGGGATGCTCCATTTTGCCGGCTGGTCAATGGAATTTCCCATTGTGGGGCAAACCCACGCTGTCGGGAAACCCCTGGACTGCCGGAAAAACAGAGCATCCTGATGGCGAGAATTCAGCCCTGTGTCTTTAGTTCAAGCAGAAGAATCCAGAAGCAGGAAAGATCGCTTTGCTAGCCTGTGCTGGCTTGAACAGGAAACCACAGACTTTCAAATACCAGTGACAGAAATGGATTGGGATGCGGTTTGACTGAATGGCCTGTTGCCAATGAATTGGTCTCAAAGGCTGTGTTCAGCCCGGCAACAGGTGGGGATTGAATTTTATCCCGCTGATATGCTTTTCAGAGTCCCAAGGTTTCAGTTTGATTCTTACAGTGCAGAGGGAAGACCGACTGTCTCTCTCTCCAGAAAGTCTGCTGTGAGTGTTGTATTTCTCCAGAAGGCCTGTGAGTGTCACCTCTATCCAGAAAACCTGTGAGTGCTATCTTCCTCTTTCACCAGTGGCATTTGCTGCATAGTTCATTATAGTTTTTGTAATAAATAAACAGTAACTGTGTTGTAAACATTTTCACGATATAAATTAATGATCTGGAAGAAGGAACTGAGGGAATTGTTGCTAAGTTTGCAGATGATACAAAGATATGCAGAGGGGCAGGCAGGTTGTGTTGAGAATACAGGAAAGCTGCAGAAGGACTTGGACAGGCTAGTAGAGTGGCCAAATAAGTGGTGGATGGAATACAATGTGGAAAAGTGTGACGTTGTGCACTTTGTTAGGAAGAATAGAGGCATAGACTACTTTCTAAATCGGAAAAGGCTTCGGAAATCAGAGCACAAAGCGACTTAGGAGTCCTAGTTATGGATTCTCTTAACGTTAACGTACAGGTTCATTTGGCAGCTAGGAAGGCAAATGCAATGTTCGCATTCATGTCGAGAAAGCGAGAATACAAGAGCAGGGATGTGCTTCTGAGGCTGTATAAGGCTTTGCTCAGACGCCTTTTGGAGTATTGTGAGCAGTTTTGGGCCCCGTATCTAAGGAAGGATGTGTTGGCCTTGGAAAGGGTCCAGAGGAAGTTCACAAGAGTGATCCCCGGAATGAACGACTTGCCATATGAGGAACGGTTGAGGACTATGGGTCTGCAATTGATGAAGTTTAGAAGAATGAGGGGGATCTCATCAAAATTTACAAGATACTGAGAGGTCTAGGTAGAGTGAACATGGAGAGAATGTTTCCACTAGTAGGAGAAACTGTAACCTGAGAGCACAGCCTCAGACTGAAGAGACGATCCTTTAATGCGGATATAAGGAGGAATCTCTTCAGCCAGAGGGTGGTGAATCCGTGGAACTCATTGCCGCAGAAGGCTATGGAGGCTAAGTCACTGGGTGTCTTTAGGACAGAGATAGGATGGACCATGACAACTGGATCTTTACAATCTCATTCCAAGTTCCTCTGCAGCTCAGATGAGATATCCCGAATCTGGACATCAGGAAGGCGACACAACCGTCAGGACTCTCGATCCTGTGTCTATGCCCCTAACTATGCTATCCCCAATTACAACTTCATTTCTTTTCTCCCCCGCCCCCACTTGAATGGCTCCTGTGCCTGGTGCTGTGGTCAGCTTGCTCATCCTTCCTGCAGTCCCCATTCCTGTCCACACAGGAAGCATGAATCTTAAACCTGTTGAACAAGGCCAAGGGCTGAGGCTCCTGCAACCCTACCTCCTGGATCCCTCTAGCTGCTTCACTCGCAGCCACACCCTCCTGTCCCTGACCACTCACCTAATTCCAGTTAGTTAGTCTAAGGTATGTGACTGCCTCCTCAAACACAATGTCTATGTACCTTGCCCCCTCCCTGATGTGAAGCAGCATCCAAAGCTCAGAATCCAGCTCGATAACTCTGAGCCGGAGTTCCTTAAGCAACCAACACTTATTCCAGATGGAGTCACTGGGAACTACGATGGGGTCCACCAGCTCCCACATCATGCAGGAACAACACCACCAGGCCCTGCATCTCTACTTTTTAAATTAGATTGAATTTGTTTTTAAAATTTCTTAATCTGCAAAGTATTTCTATTTTTATCTTTAATCTGAAAGCAATTTAGAATAGGTCATGCATATTAGCAGTTACTTGCCAGCCAATGAACTTACCATTTTCCTGTGACTGACGTCATGCATGGATTGTTTTTCAAAATCAGCCTGCTGCCCGGTAGGTCCCTTTCAGCTCCCACTCTTTTAAATCTTCGCCCTGACTCTCAGCTCACACTCTTTTTAAATCTTTGCTCTGACTCTCAACTCCTGCTCTTTTTCAATCATTTTTTAATAAATTTAGAGAACTCAATTCATTTTTCCAGTTAAGGGACAATTTAGTGTGGCCAATCCACCTACCCTGCACATCTTTGGGTTGTGGGGGCAAAACCCACACAAACACGGGGAGAATGTGCAAACTCCACATGGACAGTGACCCAGAGCCGGGATCGAACCTGGGACCTCGGCGCCATGAGATTGCAGTGCTACCCACTGCACTCTTTCAATCTTCGTTCAGACTCTCAGCTCCTGCTCTTTTTAAATCATTTAAAATCTTTTCAAAGCATATGGGCTTTATCAAAAGGGGAAGCAAGTACAAAAGCAAGGGGGTCATGTGACTAAATTGGTCCCCGGGCCGAAGGAGTTGTCTTTGGATGAGGGGTTAAGAAAAGTTTGCTTTATTCCCGGAACTAGAAGAATGAGGGGAGTCTCATTAAACCTACAACATTCTGAAGACATTGATAGGGTGTGTGCTGAGAGATTGTTTCCATTGGTCGGGGAATCTAAAACACATGAACACAGTCTCAGGATAAGGGGCTAATCATTTAGAGCTGAGATTAGGAGCAATTTATTCACTGAAAGTGTTGTGAATTTTTGCAATTCTTTGCCGAGGGGGTTGTGGATGTCACATTACTGAATGCATTTAAGGCTGGAATAGACAGAGTTTGGCCCCTCAGGGAATCAAAGAATATGGGGCGGGATTCTCCGACCCCCCGCCAGGTCGGAGAATCGCCGGGCGGGCGGCGTGAATCCCGCCCCGCCGCTCCGACACTGGCTGCCGAATTCTTCGGCGACGGTTTTCGGGTTAGGGCTGGGATCATGCCTCACTGGTCGGGGGCCGTTGGCAGCGCACCACCCCGCCCGGCAATTCTCCGGGCCCCAATGGACCCAGCGGCCGCCCGTTTTCGGCCAGTCCCACCAGCATGAAATGGACATTGTCCATCCCGGCGGGACCTGGCTTGGAGGATGGTTAGTGGGAAAATCGGGGGGGGCGCAAGGGCATCCGGCCCCGGGGGGGGGCCCCACAGTGACCTGGCCCGATCTGCGGGTGGGCCTATGCCGTGGGGGCACTCTTTCCCTCCACGCCGGCCTCTGTAAGGCTCCGCCATGGCCGGCGTGGGGAAGAAACCCCTGTGCATGCGCAGGAAACACGCCGGCAGTTCTGCGCATGCGCCAACTCACACCGGCCGGCGGAGGCCCTTCGGCGCCGGTTGGCGCGGCGCCAACCCCTCCAATGCCGGCCTAGCCCCCGGAAGTACAGTGGATTCCGCAACTTCCGTGCAGCCCGACGCCGGAGTGGTTCACGCCGCTCTTGGCACCGATACAGGCCGCCCTGCCGATTGCGGGAGAATCCCACCCATGGAGAGTGGACAATAAAATGGAGTTGAAGCACAAAATCAGCCAGGATCGTATTAAATGGTGGATCAGGCTTGATAGGCCATGTGGCTCCTATTTCTTGGGTTCTTGTGCTCTTACATTCTAACCTGTATAACACACTGCTTTGTCCTCAACTGGAGCATTGCATCCAGTTCTGGGCAACATACTTTAGGAAGGTTGCAAAGCCATTAGCAAGAGTGTGATAAAGTTTCAAAAGGATGCTTCCGGGGATGAGGAACTTCAGTCACCTGTTTAGACTGGAGAAGTTGGGAATCTTCTCCTTGGCGAAGAGAAGGTTGGGAGGAAATTTGATACAAGTCTTCAAAATCATGAGGGATCCAGACTGAGTAGATGGGAAAAACTTAAATAATTGAGAATAAGAGGATTTAAGGTAATTGGCAAAATAAGCCATGACTACAGAAGGAAATAAAAACAGCCAATGTTAGCAATCCAAGATGGATTGGATTCTCCATCCCGCCCCGCCACATTTCCGCTCCGACCCACCGGCGGGATGCTCCATTACGCTGGCCGGTCAATGGGGTTTCCCATTGTGGGGCAACCCCACGCCGTCGGGAAATCCCCGGGCTCCGGCAAAACGGAGAATCACGCCGGCGGAGAATCCCGCCCTATATGCTTTGAACGTTGAAAGGACATTCAGTCATTTGGACATCCTAGGCAGGATTCTCAATTCGAAAACGAAATTTGGCGGAGAATAGGTTCCGATGCCAAAATTGCCACGGAAAGCCGATTTGAAGCCAAATTGTAATCCTCCGTCACGTCGCCAGCAGCATCAATGTGTTCCAGGCGCACATAAGCAAAACACTGTTTGCATGTCATTAGCGGGCCCGACCCGGTATTCTCCGTGTCGCCGCGATTCTCCTCCTACGATGGGCCGAGTTCCCGGTGATGCGGTTAACTTGTGCCTTTAAAAATCATGAAACCTGTGTCGTGGCAGATGAGGGTGAGAGAGGAGGTAGGACACAGAGAGGCGTGACTGCGAGCTGCCAAACTGGACACTGGACTGCCAGGGCTGGGTGGGGTGAGGGGGCTGAAGGGGGAACAGACCAAGTGGTTGGGGTGACCCTGCACAGGACCGGGGCGGTGTCTAGTCCAGGACCGCCATTACTGCAGCCTGCAAGGCAGCCACCTTGCAGCACACCCACTGACCACTCACCTTGGCCCCTGGTTCTGCAGAATGACATGAGGAGGCAGAGTCTGCAGTACCAACAGGGCCACCGTGTAACCCGGTGGACATGGTTAGGCATGGGGGTATGCCTCATGCTAACATGTGAGCCTTTCACCCCCTGCAGACATTGGAGTACGAGAATTCATCCAGCAACGGTGGCATTCATGCTAGTCGCGACTGCCCTGATGGATGCCCTGCGGCCGTACGAGCTGGAGCTGCCCGAGGAGGAGGAAGCTGCAGCAGCAGAGTGTGCAGCAGAGAAACAGGAGGCAGCCACCCAGGGTGGAGAGCGAATCGGCAAACAGGCTGAGGAAGAGGAGGTGCCAAGGAGGTGCTGCACGGTGCCTCATATGTACTGGCACCGCCTGTTATTCAAGGACCTGTCAGACCGGACATGCCGTCGAAGACTCCAGCTGACTAGGGAGACAGTGCGACGTATCTGCCAGATCATGGCACACCTGACACAGCGGGTGCATGGGGGAAGACACCCGCTCCCGATGGCCGTCAAGGTGAGGCCCTAAGCTTTTATGCAACAGGGCCCTACCAGGCGCCGAGTGGGGACCTTTCCGGGATCATACAGAACTCAGTGCACAGGTACATCTGGCTGTCACAGAGGTCCTATATGCCCAGTCAGCTCAATACATCCATTTCAATGTGGACCGAGACCACAAGGATCTCCAGGCAGCGAAATTCGCCGGCACTGGCCGGATGGCCCAGGTCCATCGGGATGCATGTGCCCCTACGAGCACCTGCTGGTTCAGGTCCTGGACTGCTCTGGGGAGGCCCTCCAGTATGATGCTGAGAGGGTCGCCCACATTGTGACGGCCTGCTGCATCCTCCACAACATCAAGCAGCAGAGGGGCGATGTGCTGGAGGACGAGGAGGAATGCCAGGCCTCGTCCGATGAGAAGGATGCTGAGCAGGGCGTAGATGGACAGAACATGGGGCCCAGACAGGTACAGGAGGCCGCACGATATGTGCACCAGGGCAACACGCACGGGTTCACCAACTAGAGTGGTGGGGTGGAGGTACTGGGCAGGGGCACAGACACCGCATCCCAACCCACACCCCCTCACTGCGCCCTGTCAGCCATCCGCCCACCTGCAATCGATTGCGTGATATATTCCTGCCGCATTATAGGGCGGGGCCCTGGGTTGACAGTAACAGTGGATCTGGTCCATGGGATGGAGGATGATGACAACCTGCTCTGAGACAGCTCTGGTGCTTCACATTGCCTGACAACTGTCGTGTTATTAACCCGGACTGCAACCTGGATGCAGTTAGACTGTAAAGCAGACACCAAATTTAGACGTTGGTTCAATACAATTTATTGAACTTCTGTAACAAGGCACACAGCTTGCTGTGGGTTTGACACTCTACTACCCTAAGTTTGTGAACTCTAACTAACTAGACCAGACTAACTCTGAGCCACGTGTAGAAGTTGCGAATGATATGTACACCCTGACTGTCACTACAGTTGGCACCAGTGGAAAGAGGCGGAGTGCTGATGCCTCGTATGTTTTATAGTAGGAGGCCTCCCTCTAGTGTTCGGTCTGGTGATCGGTTGTGTCCTGTATATTGATTGGGTAACCTAGGTGTCGGTCACTGCCTCATGATGTGCATGAGTGCATATTATGACATCCCACCCTTTTTTAAAAAATGTTGTCTGTTGCTTAGAGCAAAGATGACTATTATACAGATGTAACTATTTACAGCGAATGGAGAGTGAGTGCATATGTACATGGAAGGTGTCTAGCGTGCAGATACAGAACAATATATACAAAATAAATGTCTATAAGTCCAATCCTTGAGGCTGGCATCGGATCCTTGTCGATCGCCTGAGAGGTAGAGGTGGGGACACTGGCTGGAATGCAGCCAGATTGGTGACCAGAGAAGGCATACCGACAGTTGGAAAAGTGAGATTCACTGGTGGGCAGGCAAGTTTGCGTAGTGCCCTTCTGTTGCACCTGACAATGGAGCCATAAGCCATGTGAACCACAAACGATGTGGGAGTAGTCTGTCGAATAACAACAGCTGGAGCTGACCAGCCTCCAGCAAGTAACTTGATGCGAACAGCATCTTCCGCAGAGAGCACAGGCAAATCGGTAGCATGAGCATCGTACGTCAGCTTTTGCCGGTTTCTGAGTTGCTGCACCTTTTGCAGCACTGGGAGGTGATCCAGGTCTGGGAGATGAATGGCCGGAACAGTCGGACGCAGGTCTCGGTTCATAAGGAGCTGTGCTGGAGACATACCGGTGGACAGAGGGGTTGCCCTGTACGCCAGCAGTGCAAGGTTAAAGTTAGAAGCCAAGTCCGCAGCCTTGCAGAGCAATTGCTTCACGATATGGACCCCTTTGTCGACCTTCCCATTAGATTGCAGGTAATGCGGGCTTGAGGTGATGTGCTTGAACTGGTACAGCTTGGCGAAGTTGGACCACTCTTGGCTGTGGAAGCATGGACCCTTGTCACTCATGACAGTGAGCGGAATACTATGCCTGGCAAATGTCTCTTACAGGCCTTGATGAACCTCCTTGATGTGAGGTCAGACAGTTTCACCACTTCCGGATAACTCGAGAAGTAATCAATGATGAGCACATAGTCACGCCCATTGGCGTGAAACAGGTTGATTCCCACCTTAGACCACGGAGAGGTCACGATCTCGTGTTGCTGGAGTGTTTCTTTGGGCTGGCAGGTTGCACAATTGAGGACCATGTTGGATATGTTCTGGTTCATTCCAGGCCAATAGACAGCCTGCCGGGCCCTGCGCCTGCATTTCTCGATACCGAGGTGTCCCTCGTGGATTTGTTTGAGCACTAAGCTCTCAGGCTGCGAGGAATAACGATACGATCTAGCTTGAGGAGGATCCCCTCGACAACTGATAGGTCGTCCTTAACATTAAAGAACTGAGGGCATTGTCCTTTCTGCCAACCATTTGAAAGGTGATGCATGACCCGCTGCAGAAGAGGGTCCTTGGCAGTCTCTTCTCGAATGTTAACCACTCTTTCATCTGAGGCCGGGAGGTTGCTGGCACACAGTTGCACCTGTGCCTCAATTTGGTGGATGAAGTCGATTTGTTCACAGGGCGAGGTAATGGCGCGTGACAGGGCATCCGCAATGATTAGCTCCTTGCCCGGAGTGTATACCAATTCAAAATCATACCTGCAGAGCCGAAGGAGAATGTGCTGAAGCCTGGGCCTCATGTCATTCAAGTCCTTATGAATGATATGGAGGACTTCCGGGTGCGGCGATGACCAGCTAAGTCGCACGTTTCGGCAGCTCCCGGTGGAAAGGACTTTTGGGCTCTTAATAGGAGCCCCAACGGCAATTTTAACGGCTAAAAACACTGTGCGGTAAACCAGAAGGGAATCCCCCTGGACACGGATGGAAAAAAGAGAGGAAAGTGGCCGGATTGTGGTGGATCCTCTAGAGCAGCGGCCAGGAAGGCAGGCACAAAGCAAGATGGCGTCGGAAGGAGGCAGTTTAATATGGGGCCCTGACCAACAAGAGTTCCTGCGGCATTGCGTGGAAGAACTTAAAAAGGAGATGAAGAAGGAGCTGTTGGCCCCGATATTACAGGCGATTGAAGGGCTAAAGGAGGAGCAAAAGACCCAGGAGCAGGAGCTTCGGGTCGTGAAGGCAAAGGCTGCTGAGAATGAGGACGACATACAGGGCCTGGTGGTGAAGACAGAGATGCACGAGGCACAACACAAAAGGTGTGTGGAAAGGCTGGAGGTGCTGGAGAATAATGCGAGGAGGAAGAATTTAAGGATTCTTGGTCTTCCCGAGGGTGCAGAAGGGGCGGACGTCGGGCCATATGTGAGCACGATGCTGCAGTCGTTAATGGGATCGGAGGCCCCGACGGGCCCGTTGGAGGTGGAGGGAGCCTATCGAGTTATGGCGCGAAGACCGAGGGCTGGAGAAATTCCTCGAGCCATAGTGGTGAGATTTCTCCGATATAAGGCCAGAGAGATGGTCCTCAGATGGGCAAAGAAAACTCGGAGCAGTAGGTGGGAGAACGCGGTGATCCGCGTATATCAAGGTTGGAGTGCGGAGGTGGCGAAAAGGAGGGCAAGCTTTAATCGGGCCAAGGCGGTGCTGCACAAAAGGAAGGTAAAATTTGGAATGCTGCAGCCGGCAAGACTGTGGGTCACACATCAAGGGAAACACCACTACTTTGAAACGGCAGAAGAGGCGTGGACATTTATTGTCAAGGAGAAACTGGAATACGCGGGCTAGAAAAAGAACGTTTGGGACAAAGTAGTGGGGCGAATATGTAGGGTGAAGAGGGGGAAAAGGGGGAAGAGATGATTTCCCAAGTTGTTAATCCTGCGACCCTGTAACTTTTCTCTCTTCCCCATGTCGTGGGGGAGGGGGGGAGGGAGGATGAGGAGCTGGGGGCACCGGCCATTGGGGGCGGGGCCAAATGGGAAGCGCGGGCTTTGTTCCCGCGCTATGGTAATCATGGTGGGAACAGGGAAGCAGGAAGGAGGGGCCTCGCACAGTGGGAGCTGAGGTCACGGGGGGAAGCCGAGGTCGGCCAGAGTTTGCTGATTTCTGGGAACAACATGGGGGGTGCAATTACGCTAATGAGGGATCTAGCGGGGGGGGGGGGGGTTGTTAACTGGGTTCCTGCTGCTGGGGAGAAGGGGGAGCTGGTATGGGGCGGGGTGGTCGGGGTGGTCGGGTGCCGTTGGGGGGAGATACGGCTACGTGGGAACCGGGTGAGCGGCTGGATTGAAAAAGGAGATGGCTAGTCGACGGGGGGGGGGGTAAAGAGCCCCCCAACCCGGCTGATCACGTGGAATGTGAGAGGGCTGAACGGGCCGATTAAGAGGGCACGGGTACTCGCACACCTAAAGAAACTTAAGGCAGATGTTGTTATGCTGCAGGAGACGCTTCTGAAACTGATAGACCAGGTCAGACTACGCAAAGGATGGGTGGAGCAGGTGTTTCATTCGGGGCTAGACGCAAAAAACAGGGGGGTGGCTATACTAGTGGGGAAGCGGGTAATGTTTGAGGCAAAGACCATAGTGGCGGATAGTGGGGGCAGATACGTGATGGTGAGTGGCAAATTGCAAGGGGAGGCGGTGGTCTTAGTGAACGTATATGCCCCGAACTGGGATGATGCCAACTTTATGAGGCGTATGTTAGGACGTATCCCGGACCTAGAGGTGGGGAAGTTGGTAATGGGTGGAGATTTTAATACGGTGCTGGACCCAGGGCTGGACAGATCGAGGTCCAGGACCGGAAGGAGGCCGGCTGCAGCTAGGGTGCTTAAGGACTTTATGGAGCAGATGGGAGGAGTAGACCCCTGGAGATTTAGTAGACCTAGGAGTAAGGAGTTTCGTTTTTCTCCTATGTCCACAAAGTTTATTCACGGATAGACTTTATTGTTTTGGGAAGGGCGCTGATCCCGAAGGTGACGGGGACGGAGTACACGGCTATAGCTATTTCGGATCACGCTCCACATTGGGTGGACCTGGAGAGAGGGGAGGAAAAAGAACAGCGTCCACCCTGGAGAATGGACATGGGATTATTGGCAGATGAGGGGGGGTGTTTAAGGGTGAGGGGGTGTATTGAAAGGTACTTGGAACTCAATGATAATGGGGAGGTTCAGGTGGGAGTGGTCTGGGAGGCGCTGAAGGCAGTGGTTAGAGGGGAGCTGATATCTATTAGGGCACATAAAGGAAAGCAGGAGGGTAGGGAAAGGGAGCGGTTGTTGAAAGAACTTCTGAGGGGGGACAGACAATATGCGGAGGCACCGGAGGAGGGACTGTACAGGGAAAGGCAAAGGCTACATGTAGAATTTGACTTGTTGACTGCGGGTAATGCAGAGGCACAATGCAGGAAGGCACAGGGTGTACAGTACGAATATGGGGAGAAGGCGAGCAGGTTGCTGTCCCACCAACTGAGGAAAAGGGGAGCAGCGAGGGAGATAGGGGGGGTGAGAGATGAGGAGGGAGAGATGGAGCGGGGAGCGGAGAGAGTGAATGGAGTGTTCAAGGCATTTTATGAAAGATTATATGAAGCTCAGCCCCCGGATGGGAAGGAGAGAATGATGTGCTTTCTGGATCAGCTGGAATTTCCTAAGGTGGAGGAGCAGGAGAGGGCGGGACTGGGAGCACAGATTGAGACGGAGGAAGTAGTGAAAGGGATTGGGAGCATGCAGGCGGGGAAGGCCCCGGGACCAGACGGATTCCCAGTTGAATTCTATAGGAAATATATGGACTTGCTGGCCCCGCTACTGATGAGAACCTTTAATGAGGCGAGTGAAAGGGGGCAGCTGCCCCCGACTATGTCAGAGGCAACGATATCGCTCCTCCTAAAGAAGGAAAAAGACCCGCTCCTGAATGTGGACGCTAAGATTCTGGCCAAGGTAATGGCAACGAGGATAGAGGATTGTGTCCCGGGGGTGGTTCATGAGGACCAAACTGGGTTTGTGAAGGGGAGACAGCTGAATACAAATATACGGAGGCTACTAGGGGTAATGATGATGCCCCCACCAGAGGGGGAAGCGGAGATAGTGGTGGCGATGGATGCCGAGAAAGCATTTGATAGAGTGGAGTGGGATTATTTGTGGGAGGTGTTGAGATTTGGCTTTGGAGATGGGTATATCAGATGGGTACAGTTGCTGTATAGGGCCCCGATGGTGAGCGTGGTCACGAATGGACGGGGGTCTGATTATTTTCGGCTCCATAGAGGGACGAGGCAGGGATGTCCTCTGTCCCCGTTATTGTTTGCACTGGCGATTGAGCCCCTGGCCATAGCATTGAGGGGTTCCAGGAAGTGGAGGGGAGTACTCAGGGGAGGAGAAGAACACCGGGTACCTCTGTATGCGGATGATTTGCTGCTATATGTGGCGGACCCGGCGGAGGGGATGCCAGAGATAATGCGGATACTTGGGGAGTTTGGGGATTTTTCAGGGTATAAATTGAACATGGGGAAAAGTGAGTTGTTTGTGGTGCATCCAGGGGAGCAGAGCAGAGAAATAGAGGATTTACCGTTGAGGAAAGTAACAAGGGACTTTCGGTACTTGGGGATCCAGATAGCCAAGAATTTGGGTACATTACATAGGCTTAATTTAACGCGGTTGGTGGAATAGATGGAGGAGGACTTTAAGAGATGGGACATGGTGTCCCTGTCACTGGCAGGTAGGGTGCAGGCGGTTAAAATGGTGGTCCTCCCGAGATTCCTTTTTGTGTTTCAGTGCCTCCCGGTGGTGATCACGAAGGCTTTTTTCAAAAGAATCGAGAAGAGTATTATGAGTTTTGTGTGGGCCGGGAAGACCCCGAGAGTGAGGAGGGGATTTTTGCAGCGTAGTAGGGACAGGGGGGGGGCTGGCACTACCGAGCCTAAGTGAGTACTACTGGGCCGCCAATATTTCAATGGTGTGTAAGTGGATGGGAGAAGAGGAGGGAGCGGCGTGGAAGAGATTGGAGAGGGCGTCCTGCAGGGGAACTAGCCTACAAGCTATGGTGACGGCACCGTTGCCGTTCTCACCGAAGAAATACACCACAAGTCCGGTGGTGGTGGCGACATTGAAAATTTGGGGGCAGTGGAGACGGCATAGGGGAAAGACGGGAGCTTCGGTGCGGTCCCCGATAAGAAATAACCATAGGTTTGGTCCAGGGAGAATGGATGGGGGATTTGGAGCATGGCAAAGAGCAGGGGTAACACAATTGAGAGATCTGTTCGTAGATGGGACGTTTGTGAGTCTGGGAGCGCTGACGGAAAAATATGGGTTGCCCCAAGGGAATGCATTTCGGTATATGCAACTGAGGGCTTTTGCGAGGCAACAGGTGAGGGAATTCCCGCAGCTCCCGACGCAGGAGGTGCAGGATAGAGTGATCTCAGAGACATGGGTGGGGGATGGTAAGGTGTCGGACATATATAGGGAAATGAGGGACGAGGGGGAGATCATGGTAGATGAACTGAAAGGGAAATGGGAAGAAGAGCTGGGGGAGGAGATTGAGGAGGGGCTGTGGGCTGATGCCCTACGTAGGGTAAACTCATCGTCCTCGTGTGCCAGGCTAAGCCTGATACAATTTAAGGTGTTACACAGGGCGCATATGACTGGAGCACGGCTCAGTAAATTTTTTTGGGTCGAGGATAGGTGTGCGAGATGCTCGAGAAGCCCAGCGAATCACACCCACATGTTCTGGTCATGCCCGGCACTGCAGGGGTTTTGGGTGGGGGTGGCAAAGGTGCTTTCGAAGGTGGTGGGGGTCCAGGTCGAACCAAGCTGGGGGTTGGCTATATTTGGGGTTGCAGAAGAGCCGGGAGTGCAGGAGGCGAGAGAGGCTGATGTTTTGGCCTTTGCGTCCCTAGTAGCCCGGCGCAGGATATTGTTAATGTGGAAGGAAGCCAAACCCCCGGGTGTGGAGACCTGGATAAACGACATAGCAGGGTTTATAAAGTTAGAACGGATTAAGTTCGTACTAAGGGGTTCGGCTCAAGGGTTCACCAGGCGGTGGCAACCGTTCGTCGACGACCTCACAGAAAGATAGAGGGAATGGAAAAGAAGAAGACAACAGCAGCAACCCAGGGGGGAGGGGGGGGGGGGGAGGAATCGGACGGACTCTCAGGGATGTTATTGTATATGTATAGGCACTTGTTTTAGGTAATGTATATTGGACTGTTGGATTGTATCTTTGGAGAGTATTTATTTTTGACAAGGCAGTTGCCATTTAGTTTGGTTCTTGTTTCTGTTCATATATTATTTATTTATTTGTTTAAATCTGGCCACTGTTATTTATATTGCTTTATTGTTGTTTAAAAGAAACACTACGTACTGTTATGTTTGGCCAAAAAATCTTGAATAAAATATTTTTTTTTTAAAATAAAAAATGAATGATATGGACTAAGGGTCTGTGGTCAGTCTCTACTGTGAAGGTTGGTAGACCGTAGACGTAGTCATGGAACTTTACAATGCCGGTGAGGAGGCCCAGGCACTTCTTTTCTATCTGAGCATACCTCTGCTCAGTGGGAGTCATGGCCCTTGACACATAGGCCACTGGAGCACAGGACGAGGAGTCATCCTTCTGGAGGAGCACTGCACGAATGCCGTCCTGGCTGGCATCCGAGGAGATTTTTGTCTCCCTCTCCGGGTCAAAAAATGCTAGTACCAGAGCAGTGGTGAGCTTTGCCTTTCGAAAGGCAACTCTGCGAGCCACTCTGCTTGATGTGTGGGTAGCCACTGGAAGGCAGTGGACTTCTTCACCAGATGCCGAGAGCCGTGGTGTGTGATGCAAGGTTGGGAATGAACTTTCCCAAGAAGTTAACCATACCAAGGAAGCGTAGTACCGCCTTTTTGTTTTCTGGGGTCTTCATGGTGCTGATGGCCTTGACTTTGTCTGAGTCTGGTTGCACACCCTGCTGGGATATCTGATCGCCCAAAAACTTGATTGATGACATGCCAAAGGAGCACTTGGCCTTGTTCAATTCAAGGCCGTTTGCATGGATATGTCGAAAGACTTGTTTGAGATGAGATATGTGTTCCTCTGGGGTCGTGGATCATATGATTACATCATCCACGTAGACACACACACCCTCAATGCCCTCCAGCATCTGTTCCATGATCCTGTGAAAGATTTCAGAGGCTGAAACAATACCGAATGGCATGCGGTTGTCACAGTACCTTCCGAAAGGTGTATTAAACGTGCAGAGCTTCCTGCTGGACTCGTCCAGTTGTATCTGCCAGAAGCCACGCGAAGCAGCTAGCTTCGTGAAGATTTTGGCGTGTGCCATCACATTGGTTAGCTCCACCCGCTTCGGGATTGGGTAGTGTTCCCGCATTATGTTCCGGTTAAGATCCTTAGGATCTATACATATGCACAACTCTCTTGGGACTTCTTCACACAGACCATCGAGCTGACCCAGTCAGTCGGTTCCATCACTTTGGAGATTATACTCTGGTCTTGAAGCTCCTGCAGCTGCGCCTTTAAACGTTCCTTCAGAGGACCCGGCACAATGCGTGGTGCATGGAGCACAGGCCTGGCACCAGGCCTGAGTAAGATTTTGTAGCAGTACGGCAGCATACCCATCCCACTGAACACATCCGGATATTGTGACAAGATTTTGTCAATGTCAGCCTTAAGATCCACATTGGAAGAGGACATGGCATGTACGTGCTGGACGAGATTGAGTAGCTTGCATGCATGGGCACCAAGCAGGCAAGCCTTGTCAGGCTTGGCGATTTAGAATCGCAGAATTACTTTGATGGCCTTGTTGGAGACATGCAGGTGACAAGACCCTAACGCAGTAATGGCATTGCCATTATAATCAAGAAGCTGGCAGGCCGGCGGAAGAATTTTTGGTTGCTTTTTGATGCAATCAAGATCTGCTTGAGATATGAGATTGGCTGAAGCACCAGTGTCCAGCTTGAACCAGATGTTGCATTGGTTAACGTGTACGACAGCACGCCATTCGTCCGCAGAATCCACGTTGAGGATAGATAGGCGTGTAGCTGAATTTGAGGAGGCCTTGTCACACGTAGTAATGATGCCCACACGATATGGGGACTCCAGGCAGTCGTCCTCTGGTTCCGTGATGCTACCAGGTTCTGAATCCATCAGCCCTTGCTGCACATATCGAACGCGTTTGCGTTGGAAATGGGATTGCTGGCCCACGATCGGAGCTGCAGACCTGCACAAGGCTGCATAATGTCCAGGATTCCCACAATTTAAACATCGCCTGCCTCTTGCAGGGCATTGCCGCTTTAAGTGGGCGGTGCCGCAGTTCGGGCACGTCACGACGTTGACGGCATTACGCTCCGTGCGTCGTCGCACATGCGCAGTGCGGTCAGCCGGCGTTCGCACCTGCGCAGTGTCGTCTTCGGCCTCTTCGTTCTCCCATCCGTGGTGCGCATGCGCGGGACTCTGGGAAAAGCGTGCAAAATGGCCGCCTTCATCGATGCTAAGGCGCCGCATCCGGGCGATGGCCTGTACACTCTCTGCCTCGAGGGAGGCAAGTTGGTCCTGTTCTGCCGATTTAAGGCAGGAGTAGCATCTTTTCGCCTGTTCATGCACTTTACACATCTCGATGGCTACTGGCAGGATCATGTTTTTATTTTTAGGAGCTGCTCCCGCAGGGTATTGTAGTGGACCCCAAACATGATCTGATCCCTGATGAGGGAATCAGCGGTGTCACCATAGTTGCAGGACTGCGCTAAGATACGGAGATGAGTTAGAAAGGATTGGAAAGGCTCATCCTTACCCTGAAGGCGTTGCTGGAAGACATGGCGCTCAAAGCTCTTGGTCGTTTCAACTTCACAGTGACTGTCGAATTTGGCTAACACGGTCTTGAACTTGGTTTGTTCTCGCCGTCGGCAAAAGTGAATGAGTTGAAGATTTGGATGGCTTGGTCCCCCACAGTCGATAGGAGCAGCGTGATCTTTCGGGCATCGGACGCATCCTCGAGGCCCAAGGCCTCAATGTAGAGACTGAACTTCTGCTGGAAGCCCCGCCAGTTGGCGCTGAGTTTGCCGGAGATCCAGAGCTGGGGAAGGGCCTGGATCTTCTCCATGCCGCTGGAAGGCACTTGCTAGTCGTCACTGAATTATTCAAGGTAAATTACTGAGAGGAAGTAGACACTCCTGGTATCATGTTGTGTTATTAACCCTGGGGTAACAAGGTAGGGATGCTACAGCCAGCGCGATTGTGGGTCACATTTCAGGATCGGCACCACTGCTTCGAGATGCCGGGGGAGGCGTGGACCTTTATCCAAACTGAAAAGTTGGAC
The DNA here is from genome assembly GCF_047496885.1 of Scyliorhinus torazame. Lineage (NCBI taxonomy): Eukaryota > Metazoa > Chordata > Chondrichthyes > Carcharhiniformes > Scyliorhinidae > Scyliorhinus > Scyliorhinus torazame. Next base: position 208,053,392 of record NC_092717.1, read on the forward strand.
TCGAACTGAGGGTTTGATGGTAGGGGGTGTCTAGGGGGGTTACTGTGTTTTGGGGGATGCTCTGTTCTGTTTTCTTTGGTGCTGGGTGGGGTTGGGTGAAATGGTTCGATGTGGGGGCTGTGTGATATGGGCGTCGGTGTTGGAAGGACAGGGCCCTTTGATTTGCAAATGGTGTTTACTGTACTTGCATTGCGGAACGTATTGGCGCTGCTGTCGAGGTGACAGAGAATCATGATTTGCCATCAATCGGCTCCAGCCGGGATTTCGGCGTTGGAACTGATTCTCCGCCCAATCAGGTTTCGCGATTTCTCCGACAGCGAACGGAGAATCCCTCCCTATGTTCTCCCACCGGAGATGAATTGCCTCTGATTTGCACTCATGCTGGGAGCAGATGTCTACAGGTGATTCACTATCCCTTGCCATGCAAATTTATGTATGATGAGGATTGCGAGGAATTCCCTTGCGAAACCCCATATTGGTCATAGGTTTAAGTGGGCAGTGCAATAGCGAGGTCCGGAGGCTTGCCCCCTCCTCCCGCAATGCAATTCCCCCCCCCCCCCCAACCCACACCATGGGATTTTCTGGGTTACCTCCTCCCCACAATACAAGGGTGACACAATCCACCCCCCCCCCCCCCACAATGACCCCCCACCAGAGTTTCCCAATTACAGAAACCCCCACCAAAGACCCCCCATAAGAGTGATCCCCACCAGAAATCCACCCCATCAGAGAGACCCCACCAGAACCCCCTCACCATTATGGAGACCCTCACAGAAAACCCCCATTACAAAAACCGCTGCCTGGAAGCTAGAGAGCAGTCCAGCCAGGGACAGTGACAAATTAAGGCTTTAAAACTTACCTGTGCATACACTGCTGACACAAGCAGAGGAAGCGACACTTGTAAATTCTTAAATTGAAAATCACAGCAGCTGGGTTTAAACCCCCCAGATCTTTGATTTGCAAAGCTTTCATGCACATCAACAGGAATTGGTTTAATAGGCTGTGATTGATGCAGCTAGCTGCCTGGATTATATAATTCCATTGCCCTTCATGCTTGAATGGATCTCAAGTACCCTGCTGTGTAACTAACTGCAATGTTTATAAACATCTAGCTATGATTGACAGTGCGGTCACTGCAAAGGCGGTTAAGTGCTCTCACTTCCTTTTTTTTTCTGCAGAACACAATTAACTGGGTAGGGGTTTCTGGTGTGGAGTCTCTGTGACTGGGGAGCTCTGGTCAGGGTATCTATAATGGGGGTGTCAGGTGGGGGGGTCTGGCAGAGTTGGGGTGGGCAGTATTTGGGAGGGAGGGGGCCCTCTCATGGACTTTGGGGGCTGCTCCCTTAAATAGTTACCCCCTTGGCCCACCGCAAGGTCCACGGCACTAGGGTCCCACTGGGATATATCTGTACCAATTCTCACCCATGAGAATCCTGACCCAGAGGACCGGAGATTCACACAGGCTTGGAGAATCAGATGGCCAGTCTGCATCCTCCCGCTGGCGGGGCGCAAACTTTGATACTGCCGCCAGCGAGGGACAGAAGCGGCGGTGAGCCCCGATCCTGTTTTTTGGATGATGCTGGAGTCTCCGCTGCATTGGGAACTCTACTACCAGCGGCAGGCAGCGGAAAATTCAGCCCCTCATACGTCTTGCCCTTTGTTTTGCGAATGTGTATGTGCATTAGGATTTTTCCTCTTGCAGAATACACATTGTATGTTCACCAGTTTTGCAACTTTTTTAACAAAAATAAAATATTTTCTTTCTTCAGAAATCAATTATTCTGAGTTAATTGGAGAAAGCCTGGTTAAATCCTCTTTTATTCTGGGATTAGTGGTGGCGATGGTTGTCAGTTGGCCATTTTGGTGAGTGAATTAAACATCTCCACTATTGCTGTGACTTGTGAAGTCATGGGGCGAGAGAAACTGTGCACTCCTCCCATCCCGGTCACAGCAGCAGCAAGTGATTAGAATCTGCGAGTGTGGCGAATGTAAGTGCAATCTAAGCATTAAAAAGGGAATTGGATTATTATGTGAAATGGAAGGAAGTGCATCACTATGGGGAGAAGGCATTGGAGAGACACTGGGCGAATTGCTCCTTCAGAAAGCATGAACCGACACAATGGGCAGAATAGTCTCTTTCTGTGCTGTATCCATTCTATGATTCTCTGATTGGCCAGAGTAGAAAGATAAACTTTTCTTGGATAGGAGAAAAAAAGAGAAGTGAATGATTGCTTGGGGTGACAGGAACCCGATGAACTGATGAAAATCAATTGGTCTGGATGAGGAATAGGGGGGGGGTCGATATGCTACAGCTTTGGTAAGTATAGATATACAAGGGTTTCATTCTCATTATACTTACAGCATTATAATATTGTTTATACAGAGCTGAGCTTTCTGATCTGTTGAAAATCAGCTACCTTAACACTAATACATAGTGCCCTTGGCTACATGCTGACTACTACTTTCCCACATTGTCTCCGTTGGAGGTTTTGTACAAATTACTATGAATTGAGTATCATCGTGATCGATCTCCAAACCATAGCTATCAATATTCTTCATTTTCCCAGGTCCTTATGGTTTGGAATGAATCTGATCATCTGATAATTCAGAAGATACTCTAAGTGCGATCCACAGCAGAATTGAAAGCACAGATGAAATTTGTATTGTGTTTGATTTAACATTTGAAGCAAAATATTAAAACTGACTTAATTTTGCTTCCTCTTTAACTGTAATCGGTGAGATTCAGATTACCGGATTACCTCAATCAGCTCTCGGCTAACTTTAGTGCCTCATAACAAGTTCACAACTGCATTCACACATCACTTATCAGTTAACTCAAAATGATACGCCAGGCACATAAATAATGTCTAATCTGAAGTAACATTTTCACATTGGTTTCAAATCGAAAGGATTTCTCTCCTGTTTCTTGATTCATTGGATGATATTTTGTGAAACGTTGATTGTTGAATAATTATTATCAGCAATGAACATTGAACTATCACGCATCATCTTGCAACAGAGCATTCTGTCAGAAATCAAATCTGCAATCTTAAAACTGAACGCAATTCCGATAAGTGACATTTTCGCTTAACCACATAGCGCCTGACTCCAAGTGACATTAAACCTACTCATCTGCCTTAATCCTTTGATTCATAATTAGGTTGTCAACCTATCAATTCAGGTGAATATATGTCTTGCAAGACATGCAATTGGCATTCATGTTGCATCTTTAACACGGGAACATGTACTGATGGATAATCAGTCACAAAAGGATTAAGGGCCAGAGGATATTACAAGATGGATGGTCAAAGTGGTGGGCATTAAGCAGGGTCCAAATTATGGACAGGAAGGTGGCGAGGTAGGCAGTTTTAGCAAATAGTTCTAAAAGCATAGGTCAATAAATACTGGCTTGGTAAAGTTAGAGGAGTTAGAGGGATTGAGTGTTCTGGATGATGGGCTGATGAAGATTAAGGAAATAAAGATCGCTGAGGTCATGGAAAGAATTAATAGCAATGATTAAAATTTGAAATTAGAGGTTCTGGATGAACAGGAGCTAATGTTCATCAGTTAGATAGGGCTGACAATTGAGCAGGGGTTTATGGGATAGAATACAAGCACCAGCCTATTGATCAGCCAAGTTTAGAGAGGGTGAATGATTGATGTTTTGGCAGGGGCTTTGCAATAGTTGAGACTGGAGGTGGCAAAGGCTTGGTTGAGGATATGAGCAGTTAATGGATTGATGTGCGGTGGAAGCAAAGAATTGGGCTGGATTTTTGGGCCGGCCAGGGGGTGGGAATGCAGACAGGTTGGTCCTGAAAATACCGGTTCCAGCTGGCCTGCCTGCTTCCAGACATTGTACTCACTCAAACTATTGTGGTACATAGAACATAGAACATAGAACAGTACAGCACAGTACAGGCCCTTCAGCCCACGATGTTGTGCCGACCATTTATCCTAATCTAAGATCAACCTAACCTACACCCCTTCAATTTACTGCTGTCCATGTGGCTCTCTAAGAGTCGCTTAAATGTCCCTAATGACTCTGACTCCACCACCTCTGCTGGCAGTGCATTCCACACACCCATCAGTCTCTGTGTAAAGAACCTACGTCTGACATATCCCCTATACCTTCATCCAATCACCTGAAAATGATGTCCCCTTGTGACAGCCATTTCCACCTTGGGGAAAAGTCTCTGGCTATCCACTCTATCCATGTCTCTCATCACCTTGTACGCCTCTATCAAGTTACCTCTCTGCCTCCTTCGCTCCAGTGAGAAAAGCCCTAGCTCCCTCAACCTTTCTTCATAAGACATGCCCTCCAGTCCAGGCAGCATCCTGATAAATCTTCTCTGTACCCTCTCCAAAGCATCCACATCCTTCCTATAATGAGGCGACCAGAACTGGACACAATATTCCAAGTGTGGTCTAACTAGAGTTTTCTAAAGCTGCAGCAAAACCTCGCGGGTCTTCAGCTCAATCCCCCTGTTAATGAAAGTCAACACACCGTACGCCTTCTTAACAACCCTATCAACCTGGGTGGCAACTTTGAGGGATTTATGTACGTGGACCCCAAGATCCCTCTGTTCCTCCACACTTCCAAGAATCCTGCCTTTAATCCTGTATTCAGCATTCAAATTCGACCTTCCAAAATGAATCACTTCACATTTATTAAGGTTGAACTCCATCTGCCACTTCTCAGCCCAGCTCTGCATCCTGTCAATGTCCTGTTGTAACGTGCAACAACCCTCAACATTATCTACAACTCCACCAAACTTATTAACCCACCCTTCCACTTCCTCATCCAAGTCATTTATAAAAACCACAAAGAGCAGGGGTCCCAGAACAGATCCTTGCAGGACACCGACCTCCAGGCGGAATACTTTCCATCCACTACCATTTGCTGTCTTCTTTCAGCCAGCCAATTCTGTATCCAGACAGCCAAATTTCCCTGTATGCCAGGCCCCCTAACTTTCTGAATGAACCTGCCATGGGGAACCTTCTCAAATGCCTTACTGAAATCCATATACACCACATCCACTGCCCGACCTTCATCAATGTGTCTCGTCACATCCTCAAAGAATTCAATGAGGCTTGTGAGGCATGACCTGCCCCTCACAAAGCCATGCTGACTATCTTTAATCAAACTATGTTTTTCTAAATCATCCTAAATCCTGTCTCAGAATCCTTTCCAATATTTTGCTCACCACAGACGTAAGACTGATGGTTCTGTAATTCCCAGGGATTTCCCTATTCTCGTTCTTGAACAGGGGAACAACATTCGCCTCCCTCCAATTATCCGGTACTACTCCAGTGGAGAGTGAGGACGCAAAGATCATTGCCAACGGTGCAGCAATCTCCTCCCTCGTGTACCGTAGTAACCTTGGGTATACCCCTTCAGGCCCAGGGGACCTATCTATCCTGATGCTTTTCAAAATTTCCAGCACATCCCCCTCCTTAATATCAACCTGTTCGAGTCTATTAACCTGTTTCACACTGTTCTCATTAGCAACAAGGTCCCTCTCTCTCGTGAATACTGAAGCAAAGTATTCATTTAGGGCCTCCCCCACCACTTCAGACTCTAGGCACAAGTTCCCTCCACTATCCCTGATTGGCCCTACTCTCACTCTAATCATCCTCTTATTTCTCACATAAGTGTAGAACGCCTTGGGGTGTTCCCTAGTCCTTCCCGCCAGGGCTTTTTCATTCCCCCTTCTAGCTCTCCTCAGTCCATTTTTGAGTTCCTTCCTGGCCAACTTGTAACCCTCTAGAGCCGAGTCAGATCCTTGCTTCCTCAACCTTATGTAAGCTTCCTTCTTCCTCTTGACTAGAAGCTCACTTCTCTTGTCATCCAAGGCTCCTTCATCTTACCATTCCTTCCTCGGCTCAGTGGGACAAAACAATTCAGCACTCGCAGCAAGTGCTCCTTGAACAATCCCCACATTACTGTTGTGCATTTCCCCAAGAACAATTGTTCCCATTTTATGCTCCTCAGCTCCTGTCTAATAGCGGTATAATTTTCCCTCCACCAATTAAATCACTGTCACCGAAATGCTCTCCCACCGAGACATCTGACACCTGGCCTGGTTCGTTGCCGAGCACCAAGTCCAATATGGCCTCCCCCGTAGTCGGTCTATCTACATATTGAGTCAGGAATCCTTCCTGTACACACCTGACAAAATCTGCTCCATCCAAACCATTTGCACTGAGGAGGTTCCAGTCAATATTAGGGAAGTTGAAGTCACCCATGACAACAACTCTGTTACTTCTGCACTTTTCCAAGATCTGACGCCCAATCTGTTCTTCTATCTCTCTGCTGCTATTGGGGGGTCTATAGAAAACTCCCAATAAAGTGACTGCTCATTTCTTGTTTCTGACGTCCACCCATAATGACTCAGTAGACAAACCCTCCTCAACTACCTCCTTTTCTGCAGCTGTGGTGCACTCCCTAATTAACAGTGCACTCCCCCTCCTCTTTTACCTCCCTCCCTATTCTTCTTAAAACATCTAAACCCTGGAATATCTAACAACCATTCCTGCCCCTGTGAAATCCATGTCTCTGTAATGGCCACAGCATTGTAGTTCCAAGTACTGATCTATGCTCTAAGTTCATCGCCCTTATTCCTGACACTCCTTGCATTGAAACAGACACACTTTAACCCATTCCACTGAGTGCAACTTTGCCCTATCAACTGTCTATCCTTCCTCACAAACTTGCTGCTTACTATGTCTGCCTGTTCAACAGCTACCCTATCCTCTGATCCATAGCTCTGGTTCCCATCCCCTTGCCAAACTAGTTTAAACCCTCCCGAAGATCTCTAGCAAACCTCCCACCCAGGATATTGGTGTCCCTCCAGTTTAGGTGCAATCCGTCCTTCATGTACAGGTCCCACCTTCCCCAGACGATAGCCTAATGATCCACATATCTGAAGCGTTCCCTCCTTCATTAGCCCTGTAGCCACATGTTCAGCTGCACTCACTCTCTGTTCCTTGCCTCACTTCCACGTGGCACCGGTAGCAATCCTGAAATCACTACTCTGCTTGTCCTGCTCTTTAGCTTCCAACCTAACTCCCTAAAATCACTTTTCAGATCCTCATCCCTTTTCTGAGCTATGTCGTTGGTGCCTATGTGCACCGCGACTACTGGTTGCTCCCCCTCCCCCTTAAGAATCTTTAAACTCGATCCGAGACATCCCTGGCCCTGGCACCCGGGAGGCAACATACCTTCCGGGAGTCTCGCTCGCGACCACAGAATCTCCTATCTATTCCGCTAACCATTGAGTTTCCTATCACTATTGCTTCTCTATTCTCCCCACTTCCCTTCTGAGCCACAGAGCCAGACTCAGTGCCAGAGAACTGGCTGCTAGGGCCTTCCCCTGGTAGATCACTCCGCCCAACAGCATCCAAAAACAGTATACTTGTTTTGAAGGGGAACGGCCACGAGGGATCTCTGCATTGTATTTCCCCTGACTGTAACCCAGCTACTCTTGTCCTGTACCTTGGGTGTGGCTACCTCCCTGTAACTCTTCTCTATTACCCCCTCTGCCTCCCGGATGATCCGAAGTTCATCCAGCTCCAGTTCCCTAACACGGTCTCTGAGGAGCTGGAGTTGGGTGCACTTCCCGCAGGTATAGTCAGTGGGGACACCGGTGGTATCCCTCACCACCCACATCCTACAGGAGGAGAATGCAACTGCCCTAGCCTCCATTTGATGTAGCCTCCGGGTTAGATCAGAAAGACCACCTGTTAAACGTGGTGAGTAGCCGATCACGCTTATTAAGGTCTTTGTTAAGAGTAATTAAAGGAGGTTGACTAGAATGTTCCAGTTAGCCTCAGGTTTCTCGCATCTGTGGTCAGTTTATGTGACTGAACATGGGCAGCTGGTGGCAGGTTGTGGGCCATGCTCCAGGCAGGCCGAGAGGCCTTACCACCCCCCCACTTTTCCTTCTTAGGTACGAGAGGTGCACTGCCCATCCCCGACATGCCTCCATGTTGAAGCATGCTCCATATCACTTCCCTGACATTACAGTCTGCTGCTCGTGTCAAGACCTCTGACTGGATTTCCAGCTGGGAGAGCCTGTCCCCATGCCAATCACAGAGATGATTCCTGAAAATCCCAATGCATTTAGGATGCAGAAAAAGTCCCAAATCCCGTTTCCCATTCCATAGGGGCAACTTTCCCCAATATTATGGCAGTTGAAGTCGGGAGCCTTTGCGATAGACAGGACATGTGCTTGGAAGCTGAGCTTAGGTCGAACGCTGGGATTGTGAACAGTCTGATTCAACCTGAGACTCTGGTTAGGGTGAAAAGGGAATTGAGTGAACAAGGTAGAAAGCTTGAGCTGGAGGATGAAGACTTTGCATTTTTATTTCACAATATTGATCTGAAGTAAATTCTAGCTCATCCTAGAATGAGCTCCCAATCTTTGGATTTCCAAGCAGAGAGGAGGAACCCTGGTCAGGAAGGTCTGGGTTTCCTCAAATGCGGGGGGTGATTAATTCCAGAGTGGGCATGTTGCCAGTTAAACAGTAGGATCCTCATAGGAAAACCAGCCTGTGTGACAGCCTTACATCCCTGTCATTTATTATAAAGGGAATGGAATGGAAAGTAGGAATGTTTTGCTGCAGTTATACAGGGCATTGGTGAAACCACATCTAGAGTACAGTTTGGGTTTCTTTATTTAAAAAAAAGAGATAAATTCATTATAATCAATGCAGAGAAGGTTCACTCAACTGATATCTGGGATGGGGGAGTACTATCTTATGAAGATAATTAGGACACGCCGGGCCTGGAGTTGGAGTTTAGAAGAATGAGAAGGTGATCTTTTTGAAACATGTATGATCTTGAGGGGACTTGACAGGGTGGGTGCTGAAAGGAGTTTTCCCTTGTGGAAGGGCATAAAACTAGGGGCCACAGGGGTCTCCCACTTAAGACAGAGATGAGAAGAATTTGTTTAGTCTCAGAGCCATCCATTTCTGAAGATTATAAGTCCTTGGATGACAATATAATTGTCCAGGGAACTACAACGGGTGGACATCAATGTACAGTGAAAGCTGATCTCTCGGCCTTATTAATAGCTCGGATGCAAGAAGGGAGTGGGGATGGATTTGCTGCCAGGAAACTCTGGGAGTAGAGGTTTCCCACAGGCTCTGCTGGATGTAACAACAGGACCTGCTGTAAATCGTGACAGATGGACATCTTGCCTGTCCGCTGCGGGAAAGGCAGACAGGGAGCGGGCCAGTCACAAATCTGAAATGAGGAAGAGCTGCTAAAGTGAGGCATCCCTGGGGGAGATACCAAACCCTGAGGGCTGTGTTACAGGACGGAGAGTTGGTCAATCATGTGGAGAAAAGAGGTCCAGTGGGGAGAAGTCTTCCTGCTCTACCTGGCCCACAAGCATTGCTGGAAAGGCACTTGCTAGTTTGATCTGGCCCTCCCTCCAGCTCTTCTGTATCCTCGGGCTTGGGAGACACAAAGTCTACAAGCATTAAAAATAAAAGTTAAGTTAAGTTGGGAGCCACGATGACTTACCAGCCTCTTTGGGTTTGAGCACACATCTTAACTTGTTGAACGAAGAAGTGGCCGATTTGCAGGTAGGTTGGAGTCATGTGGCCATTTTGGACCTGACCGATAGTTATTTTAACACCTTCCATTTCCCCATTATTCAGCTCGAGAATCCTAGCTGAAAGTCTCCTGCATAATACAAGACACTGTCACGGGTCAGAAGATGTTGAAGAGGAGGCATGAGAAATTCAGAAGTTATAACTCGGTGACACCAAGCTTGTTCTGTAGAAGGATGTTGACAGGGTGGACGGAAAGCTGAAGAGGCTAAGGACCCTTAAAATAATTAATTCAAATAAGAAATGGTGAAATGAGTCATGATTTCATTACTGAGGTTGCGGAGAGAGTAGAAGAATGTGGCTCTGTGTTCTTGCAGCTTAAAAAGACCAACAAAAAAATTCCCAGAAACTGTTAATATATTCATAACAAGAGCGTAGACCATGATTCCATCTGCTAAGTAAACATTGCACGAACATGCAAAAAAATGTAACGCTGTCGACCGACTCCTGTCCTTCCTTTATCATCCTTTTCTGTATTGCACCAATCTTCCCTCACCCCTGTATTCTGCCTCTTACAATACAGCTTTCATTAATGCGTCTTTTATTTCAACCAGCACAGCAAGAAAGTAATAGTAGTGGACCAAAGGACAGAAATCTTCTTGATTATAGACAGCTTGAAGTGCAATTCAAGACAGCCCTGCTCACCCATGCAAGGAATGCTTCCTCACTGTGCAAAATTCTACCAGCTTGACTGAGGACTGAGGACTCCTGGAATGGAGTCTACCGTACCAGCCTCCCCGAACAGGTGCCGGAATGTGGCGACTAGGGGCTTTTCACAGTAACTTCATTTGAAGCCTACTTGTGACAATAAGCGATTTTCATTTAATTTAATTTCATTTCATTTTCAACTCAGCAAGAGGGGAAGGCATTGAAGGCTTAGCAGCGGTAACATCCTGTCACTGACCTATGGTGTGGAGTCTGAACCTCCATCACTTAGGCCGGCAAGTTATCCTGAGGGGCGACCGTAGTTTCACGGATGGGTGCTACGAAAATGGCGGTCAGCCACTTCAGGTGTGACAAATGATTATTCAATTGCTAAATAAGTCACAGATTTTGGGCAGGATTCTCCGTTTGGGAGACTCTCCTGCTGGAGCTGAATTGCACCAGTTCTATGATCCCTTTTCGAATCGTAAAGCAGAATGCAATTCACTGTCCCTCGCCATGCAAATTTATGCATACCGTGGAATATGAGGGATCCCCAGGAAATCCCACAATTGGGCTGCCAATGGCGATGTCCCACCACTAGCCATGCCCCTCCTGCATTACAAATCGGCCCCCACCGCAAATTGGCCCTGACTGCCCTCCCTCCCCCCACCCCCATCACACAGCATCCCCCAGCCCTCTATTACCTGGTGCCCCCCCACCCCTGTCTGTAAGCTAGAGAGCAGTCCAGTCAGGAGCAATGGAAAGCATTATCAGTGTAATACTTACTTTGCAGCTCCATGTGTCCATTCCTTGAAAGGGAGCTGCCTTGCCTGCATCTGGTTCCCACAGATCCATTGGCTGCAAGCCATTTGTAGCTTCTGAGTAGTGATCTGTGATTGACAGCTTGTAAAATCCATCTGCAACTTTGATCCATTCATATCTTTTCACGCTTCAGTGGCCTAAGTGGTGAAATCCCAGGAATTACTGATCCCATCAAAGAGAGATAAGTGCAGTGACATCACACACTTGAGTGAATGAAATTCACTTAATGCTTGGAATGCATTTACAAACAGGGGTTCCTATTCTGGGGGTGTCTGTGTGTGGGGGATGTCTGTGGGGTGGGTTCCTTTAGGGAGGGTGTCCCCATATGGGGTCCCCCTATTAGAGTTCCTTGTGGGGGGGGCCCTATTACTGGGCTCCCTGGGGGGAGTCTCTCGGGGGGTTCCCCCTATTACAGGGCCCCTTGGGGGCTCCCCTATTACAGGGTCCCTGCCAGGAGAGAGCGGGGGTGGGTCTGCTAGATGAGGTGTGGGTATGCAGTGCATTGTTGGGGGGGGACTGGCCCTCAGATTGGCTCGGATGGCCTCTACCAGCGTAGCTCTGGCATGGTGCCTCTCAACATGGGGCAACTGTTGCCCCCTTAGTCCACCATGAGTTTCACCACACGAGGTTCACGATTGCTGAGAACACAAGTGATTCGCGTCCATGTGATTCCTGGCCACGGGGACCGGAGAATCACGGAAGGCCAGAGCATAGGGGGCCAGGTCTGATAAATCGCTAAAAATGGGACAATAAGATCCATTTACATCCTTCCGCTGGCACGTGAACAAGGTCCACGATGCACGCATCGCGTTCGGATCGCCATCTGGTTCAATCCCGATTTTGCCCTTATGCCCGATTCTCCATCCCATTGGGAAACGCATTCTGGGCATCCCATCTTTTCTATTTGCCACCCAACGAGTGAATGGGGAAATGTTCACATTGGGTGGAAATGGGACTCTCACTCCATGCAAATTACAGGGAAACACTTAATGCTTTCAATCCAGCTGACTTCATCCTGAAGGAGGCCTAAATGCTGATTGTCTGAGCACCCACCTCTTTCGGGCGAAAGATCATTAATTGCAAACAGGAAGATAAAACATAGTGAGGATATTGATTGCCATTTTGAAGAATGACTGCATACCGAGGGTGGAATTTAATGCCCTTCCCTGAGGTGAGTTAGTAGGCAGAGGGAGGTTTAATCTGACAGGAGCGTGTCAGGTACGCACACTGCCACCTTGCTTCCTCTGTCCTGATTAAATCTGGGACAGGAAGACTTGTGGGCAGCCTTCCTGCCTCGCTGTGAGTGCAGACTTGATTGGCCGAATGGCCTCCTTCTGCACTACAGGGATTCTATGGTTCTATGAAGATGAGTGTTAATGTTAGGAAGTGCAACACTTCAATTTGAGCCATACAAAATTACCATTGAGTATTCCTACGTTCGACTGAATTTGCAGTAAATGTCTTTAACCTTGCTCCTGCTGTATCACAGAAGGCAGCCCTGAAGCACCAATGTTAATTTTTCATACACTCACAGCCGATCTAGTGCCAATTACCATTGGATTGAGGATAGTATTGTATTTTTCATTAATGCCTCCAAGAAGGCGGATTGAAACAACTCAGTCATTGCATGTAGAATGCTTTCAGCTGGTGGACAGATACTTTCAGCCAATTGACTGTTATTGCAACCCAGTAGAGCTGAATGTTTTGTTTCCTTTTAACACCATTTTTCATTCGGCAACTCAGTGTATTGAATCGCCAAAGCAGCAATTAAAGCCAGCCATTGTTCCTGGTTTATCCCCTTCTTGTTCTTTTCATCTGAAAGCATATAGTCAAAACAAAAGGAAGATATTGATTAAGTTGTGACAAAATATTGATACAATTTCAATAGAACTGGTACTGCTTGGCCTTATTCCTGGATGTTGGGAATTACATTTTAAGCTAATTCTGCATAATTGGCAATCTATAAAGCCACAAACCTTCAGAATCTAATTAAGTTGGCAAAGAATGTGCTTTGAGAAAGCCTTTATTTGAGTGCTCATGCTGATATGAGGTACATGATTACAATAGTGTATTAAAGCAATTGAATGCAAATTAGATGCAGCACGGGTGTTAAGTGGTTGAAGACAGACACTGCAGTTAATTAAGAGAGGGCCTTTGTACAGTGTAAAGGAAGAGAAAATGGTAAAATGATGACTGATGATTAGATGAGGGAGACCATCTGGCCCAAAGTAGCTCACCCGTCTATAATTTTAAAGAAACTTATTTTTTTGTCCTTGTTAAGAGCACAGCTGATGTAAAGTGTTAGGGTATTCCAAAGCCCAGAAGGGAACTTTGAAATGCTTGCTCTTAATTGTATTTTGTACAATTTGTGTAATGTGAGGGAAGATGTGAAGACTAGTGAAGGATATCCCAGACTCTTTTGTGGTGTTTTAAAGCAAAACACAACTTTATTACACAGTAAAACACACAATAAAGTCACTTAAAATGCAGTTAACTACAGTAATAGCTAGCTGCAAAATATTTAAATTTACCCTGTTCCAAACCCTCTATTTTCCTAAACTCAGAGCTAATCTTCCCCAAACAACACCCCATAGGTTTTAAACTACAAGTAAAATCCAGCAAGAGTTACCACACTGTTTCTGAAAACAGCCTTTCTCCAGATAGATCTTGTTGAGAGTGAACACAGCTTTCTGCTGTGTGGCTACGATCTCTAAACCAGCTTACTGAATGGACCGAATTTGCCTCTGTACTGTCTTTCATTTTGCTTGTCTCTTATCTGAACTAACCTTCTTAGAAGTCACCCATAATCACCTTTATTACACAAGTTCAGCTTTTAAAATATCAATGTGAAATCCACCCCAATCTTCTATTGTTACTAAACTTATCTTAGGTAGACACTTGTTCCCAGGAGTGCTATGCTAGTCAGAGCCCAAGATATGACTAGTCAGATAGCCCAAGTTCTATCAACTCAGAAAATGTGACTGTTTTTCATCTTTAAAAAAATTATAGCTTATTTTCCCTTTAAACCGACAGCCACCAGAACACATTCGCAATGACTGGTTTTCTTACTTTTTCCCCATTTTATCATTAGCTCGAACAGTATCATATCACCTAATTGCATTCACTGTTCCAGGGTGACCACCTAGAGGGCCACTTTGGCTGTCTGTCTTTCTTGCACAGTCATGGCCCTGGAGAGGTTGTATACAACATTCACCAGGATGCTTGAAGAGTTCCCCAAACAATAAGCACCATAAGATGCCCATTGAATAATTGATAGATTCAACTAAATATTGATTTAATTTAAATTTCTATCGGTTTGATTCAGCCTAGTTAGATTTTTTGTTTGTGATGACCTTTTAATAGGGCACCTGTGGTATTCATTCTTTGGCCGGAGACAATGGAAAACCTCCCTACAGGGCAGAAGGGGGCCATTTGGCCCATCGATTCTACACTGACCCTTCGAAAGACCACCCTACTGAGGCCCAATCCGCCACGCTATCCCTGTAATCCCACCTAACTGTTGGACACTAAGGGATAAGTTAGCATAGCCAATCCACCTAACATGCACATTTTTGGACTGAGAGAAAACCAGAGCACCCAGAGGAACCCACGCAGACATGAGGAGACATGTGAACTACACACAGACAGTCATCCTAGGTGGAATCGAACCTGGGTCCTGGCGCTGTGAGGCAGCAGTGCTAATCACTGTGTTACCCCAGAAGCACTATTCAGAAGTACTATTTCCTGACACCTGTCCTAATTTTCACTTTAATCAGTTTTAACTATTACCACCTTATTCTAGCATCTCATATTTAGAGGTAGTTATCTCAATTAATTTTAATTGTCACTTGAACATCTTCTATATGGGTGGCATGGTGGCGCAGTGGACAGCACTGCTGCCTCATGGCGCTGAGGATCCGGGTTCGATCCCGGACCTGGGTCACTGTCCGTGTGGAGTTTGCACATTCTCCCCGTGTCTGCGTGGGTTTCACCTCCACAACCCAAAGATGTGTAGGCTAGGTGGATTGGCCACACTAAATTGCCTCTTAATTGAAAAAAAAAGAATTGGGTACTCTAAATTTGGAAAAAATCTTGAACATCTTCTACACTTGCATATGATTTCCTGTTTGGCTGCCTCTTTCAAAGCCAAAAGACCCCAGATTCTCCTGTCATAACTACATCCTTTGACAACAGGGATAATGGGTTTTCTCTGCCTTGTCTCAAATTCGTTCCTTTTTTCTCAGAGATCAAACCTGAAAACAGAATTAAGGATGCAGTCTGGCCCCATTGTCAGAGTAATATAGGATCATTAGCAACAGAACAAGTCCATTCAACCCCTCAAGTGCTCTATCATGAAATCAGGTTTAATAACAAAAATAACGTTTGGATTGGTCATAATGCAGCAAACAGCAATTGATGCTCAATCAGTTGTAAATTTAAAATCTGCGAGTGAGAGATTTGTTGCTATTCAAAGGTGTTAATGGGTGTAGGGCAAAGGTCCATTTCACATAACATGAAGCTAATGATATAATAAGGTGCTATGTTGCAGTTTAACAATGAATTAATTGAATAGTGGGACAGGCTCAAGGGAAATGGCCTGCTCCTGTTCTATGTTCCTACATTCCGAAATTTTACCCCACGTATGATGGCTTAGGCAAAATAGTAATCAAACTTTGACTATAATCTGCTTACATATCATGTAACCTTATAAGCTATCGGGCACAATTTAAAAGGACAGAAACAGAGTCCTGTTTTGTGTGTGTTTCGTTGGGTGTTTCTTGGCTCCTGTATATTTTGGCCTCAGTGAGGAACGCCCTGCCGAGGTCGTATGTACACCGTTCCCTGCACTGACAAGCTGAGCTCAATAGTGCAGGAAGAGTGATCACGGATTGGGGTGCCATTTTAAAATGCCGCCCATTTTTGACCCCTCCCCTCTCAGCCACCGCTACGTGGCACCCAGACCTCCCCTTCCCCCCCTCTACTGCACCCAACTTACCTCTTCTCGAGTCCCTTTTCACCCCATCCCTAAAGAGCAATGCACCTGATCCCTGGCATGGGCAACCTGGCACCTGGGTACCTTGACACTGCCAGACTGGCACCCTGGCCGTGCCCCTGCCAGTGTGGAAGTGGCACCCAGGCACCCAGGAAGTGCCATGGTGACACTGCCAGGGTGCATGGGTGGCACTGCCAAGGCATCAAGCTGGCAGTACCAACATGCCCAGGTGTCAGCGTGCATACGAGGGTACCACCCTGCCCAGTGCCCGACCTCCCATGGCTTACTTAAATATGTTAATCTGGACCTTGCCCAGCGAGGGGGAGATCCAGATCGCGATGACATGCGAGATTATGTTAAATCTCGTGAGAGGTTTGGACGTCGTGAATCTCGCAAAAGGCCTCTCACGAGAGTCAACGGCCTCGTGGGTACCAAGTCGGGCACGATGAGGCCATTAAATCGTGCCCATGATCGCAAGAGTTTCTATCAGTTATAGTTGGACAAGGACCAGAGATATATCGATCTGTGACAACAATCAGATTCAAGCTACCATTGAGTAAATCCAGAACAGAAAAACATTTCAAATAATTTCACGCCCATTTTAATTCAGAGAAAACCCCACATCATTTTGCAATTGAGGGATTCTGCATTGGCAGAATTCTACTCTGAGTGTTGAAAGTCAATTATTTTGTGTGTTTCAATCAGGTGCAAGTCACAGTAAATGGGTTTGAAATTATGCTTCACTGTAATGGTGATGAACATCTTCATGCATATGTAAAAAAAAATTCCTCTGTCCATTATTTCATCAAAAGCATTAGGGCTACATTAGATAAACTGTGTAAACTCTTCATTAAATAGGAGAAATTCATTTTATGAATACATTCATTATGAGTACTTCACAGTGCAACTTCATGCCAGTCGACAGCAATAACTGAATAAAGCAAAGCAAAATTAAGCATCCTTTTTATCAGAGCTGCTGATATACCTGAAAGCTTCATAGTGCAGGGTAAGATTGTCCATTCGTAGGACTCTCAGTAGTTTCTGAAGAACATAATGTATAAATGTGTATGTTATGCCATTTGTACAATTTCAGAAAAGTGGGTTCAAATAATGTCAACTGTACTGCACTCTTCTGCCCAAACTATTGGTTTCAAGCACCATAGTCACCAAGGCCATGCTCAAATATGTGACCACCCGGAACAAAAGTGAGCAGTTTTCATTAACTGGCAGAACAACTCAAAGCTGCAACTCAAGAAGATAATATTCTAACAGTTCAAGTCTGACTCGCAAAGTCTAAGATAAAGGACATGTGGTGGGAAAATAAAGTAATAATGATAATATTTATTATTGTCACAAGTAGGCTTATATCAACACTGGCAATGAAGTTTCTGTGAAAATCCCCTAGTCGTCACACTCCGGCGCCTGTTCGGGTAGACTGAGGGAGAATTCAGAATGTCCAATTCACCTAACAAGCATGTCTTTTGGGACTTGTGAGAGGAAATCAGAACACCCGGAGGAAACCCACGCAGATAAAGGAAGAACATGCAGACTTCACACAATGACCCAAGCCGGGAATTGAACCCGGGTCCCTGGCGCTGCGAACCAATACTGTGCTACCCAAGGAATCCAATGATATGGTGGTCATTATGTCAAGTGAAGCATTTGAAGCCACCAAGGGTATTTACAGATGAAGATCAAATGGTCACAATCCCTTTCATTCACATGATGGTGTTTTTCTCTCCTGAAGAATGACAGTGCCATCCCTCAATGCCGGAAGGAATATTTTGAACAACTCCTCAACTGCGAATCCACATGACAGCTGATACTCTCCAGATTTTCCCCTGGTACCCTGTAATAGGGTCAATTCAACATGTGCCAGCAGGGGGGTGGGCACAGAGTAGATGTGCAGTTGGGAGTGAAGTACACTCAAATATAGAAGGAAAAGTAGGTCAATCCAGCAGGCAGAGAAGCCATGGGCATGATAAGGCAGATGAGAGGATTCGAAGGCTAAATTGCATCTATTTTAATGCAGCGAGCCTGTCTGATAACTTAGAACATTGATCAGCATGTGGAAATGTGCTATTGTTACAATCACTGAGACATGGTTAAAAGGGCAGGACTGGCAACTCAACATTCCAGGATATTGAAGTTTCAGGTGTAATATGGTGGGATGTAAGAGAGGAAGGGGCATTGCATTATTAATAAATGAGACTATCACTTCAGTAATGAGGGAGTATGTATTAGAAAGCTCTTCAAATGAGGTTATATGGGTGGAGCTCAGAAATAAAAAAGGGGCAATAATTTTGCCAGGATTATACTACAGGCCTCCTAACACCAGAGAGAGATAGAGGAATAGATAGGGAATAAAGAAAGTCGAGCAAGTGGGCAAAGTGTCAGTGGCGAGCATTTGGGGGATAGTGACCATAATTCTATAAGTTTCAAAGTCATGATGGAAAGGAATAAAGATAGTCCAGAAATCAAGGTGTCTGAATTGGAGGAAGGCGGATTTCAATATCATTAGACAGAATCTGGCAAAATTAGATTGGGAGCAGCTACTTGCAGATAAATCTACATTTGGAAAGTGGGAGTCCTCTAAAAGTGAAATAGAGAAAGTTGCTGGTCAATGGGATTTATATAGGTTGGTATTTGATGGTTGTCATAGACATGGTGGGCTGCAGAGTCTATTTCTGTGCTGTGTGACTCTATGCCTCTAATAGAATCCATAAGTGAAGCAGCATCGATGGAAGAGCTGCATCAAACAATCAAATAGATGTTGATCCATTGTTATTCCTGTAGAAGTCTTCAAAGTTGCGCCTATGCTCATCTTAAGACTCCATGAACTTATCCTATAGATTTGGGAGAAAATAAAACTCACACCCCAACCCCTACCTCCGTCCCCCAACTTCAGGAATGTAAAAACTTGTGGCAATCTTCAAGAAAAGAGATAAGTCTCATGCTGTGGAAACTATCAAGGTATTTCCCTGTTGCCCAGGGTCACGGAAAGTCTTAAAATGCATTCTCCTGAATCGCCTACTTCCTGTAGCTAAGGACAGCTACCCAGAGAGTGTGGCTTTCGAACATCCAGAGGAACCTGCTAATAATAATCTTTATTGTCACAAGTAGGTTTACATTAACACTGCAATGTAGTCACTGTGAAAAGCCCCTAGTCGTTACATTCCGGCGCCTGTTCGGGTACACAGAGGGAGAATTTAGAATGTCCAATTCACCGAACAGCACGTCTTTCAGGACCTGTGGGAGGAAACTGGAGTACCCGGAGGAAACCCACGCAGACACAGGGAGAACATGCAGACTCCGCACAGACAGTGATCCAAGCCAGAATTGAACCTGGCACCCTGGTACTGTGAAGCTACAGTGCTAACCAGTGTGCTACCATGCCGCCATATCCACTTGATAAAGTGTTATTCTGCATTGTATAAGATTCAAGGCTAACTCAGTTTGAAATCCAGAGTTGATTGTGTGAACTATCCCTTTTGCTTTCATTTAATTTTTCCTTGAAGTCCAGCTGAGACATCGATTCTGCTGTTTCAAAGTTTTGATATATATTTAAGCTTTCAGTAAACTTATTAAGCAGAGCTCAGCTATTTGTTTGGTGGTTCCAGAGACTTTGGAACATTCGAACAGAGGAGCAGGAGTAGATAATTTAGCTCATCGAGCCTGCTCTGTCACTTAAATGATCATGGCTGATTATCAACTTTGATTTGTTTTCTTAGTTTTGTTTGTTAACAAAGGTTAGTGTTCTTTATTCAACACCACACATCCAAACCATCCAGCTAAAGCAAAGCAGAGAACAGCACAGTGTGGATGCAGCAGCAGATGCCAGGGTGATATGGCAGGCAGACCTGTAACACACTCATCACCACCAGGGTCCAGAATATCTCCACAGCACCATAGATTATTAACCTCTGGTGGCGGGAAGCCCAGGGCAAGGACATTTGTTTCATTTCATTGCACTGTTATTTTGCTGGCTGTGTTAAAATTAGCATTTTAACCTTTGCGCTTATGATGCTGTGTATATGTCAATTTGAAGTAAAGTACCCCCACTGGCACTAGATGTGCTGCTCACACAGAATCACAGTGTCAGGACTGGAACATGGCTGTAAAGCACTGTACATTCCCATGAACTCTGGCACTTGGAAGTAAATTGATACAAGCCCTTGGCACAAGCAAGCCCATATTCATGTTACATTTGAAACCCTGTACACTGTAATTTGGTAGGGAGTCACTCATGTCTCACTGACACATTCGCCAATTTGGGGAAATGTCGAGCAAAGAACATTGTCATGTGGAAACCAACCAGACATGCAGCAACTCGGCCGCAAATGCTGATCAGGCAGTGGCCTGAGAGGGACGATAATCAGGTCAACACTGATTGCCCTTCACCTTACAAATAATACCCAAGGCTTAAACATGCCCATGTCAGGATACTCAGCGGTGACACTCCTGATAATGTGACAGGATCAATGGTGTATCCATAGGCCTACATCATCCAAGACTGATAGGGGATCAAGTGCCATGTTCCTAAATACACAGGAAAATTCAACCGACCTGCATAAAGTGAAATTAAGCATTATATATACCTGTGTTTCACTGTTACAAGGGCATGATTTTTGAAGATACAGGGCGAGATTCTCTGGCTTTACAGCGGCATATTTCTCAGCGGTGGGAGGAGGCCCGCCATTGGACGGCAATGGTATTTCTGATCCCGGCACAGTCAATGGGATTTTCCAATGGATCCATGCCATGCCATGGGAAACCCATGGCAGGGGTGTGGCGTTTGCAGGAGCTGAAGATCCAGCCAGCGTGAACAACCAGAAAACCTCACCCAGAATTTCTATTTTTTATTTTTCTGGCTGCATTTTTCTTTAAACTGCCAGACTGCTGCATTATACAACATTTCACATTCCACTAACTGAGGTGAAGACAGACACTCAACCTCCTGGGGAGGCTGACAGATGGCACAGCCATCCCTGTCGATTCACACCATGCTGAGACTTTTCAAATGCTTCTGAGATGAGACTTCAAAAATGCAATTACCTATTCTGAAACAATAACTGCAGCAGACATGAACTAATAGAATGACCCTATAATATCCATCCAGCGAAGGACTCCTTAGCACGCAAGAAAGGGAACAGAAGATAATGCTGTACTAAATGCAGGCTGATGGAGATGTTGGGCAGCATGTGTTTCTCAAGCATGAGTGCTGGGTGTAAGGCATTCATCTTCACTGCCGTGTTGCACATTGGTCTAGGTGTATGCATTACTGTTCGAGAAGCCATGTAGCATGTGGTAATATTGGTCAACTGCTATGCCTTTTGCTTTGGCTGCATTTACATTCCAGGTATCCCAGGATATGTTTTGTGTGATAAACAGTGTATAGAATCCAAGTATTATAACCCCCATGTGACCCATGGAAATTACCCGATTAATCTCTCCGTGAGCCTCATGGAGTCAAAGTTCCCCTGCTGAGGGGTGAAGGCCCAACAGCGTGATAGTTAACTCAGACCTTAAAAGCCGGCCCAGGTAGGAGCCGAGCTGTAACGTAGTCCTGACTGGGACGGTTACCTGTAAAAACTTTACTTTTGGTAATAAGCCATTCTTTTGACTCTCCTTTCTGGATTCCTCTGTGACTTCTAAATTGGCAACGAGGACAAAGCAGAACTACAGTCGGCACTACTAACCATTTGGAGCACAGCCATCTCTCTCCAAGAAGAAATAGAGGTTCCACCATATTGAAAATGTCACTCTTTGGCAGACTTGATGCATTCAATGTGGGTGTGGAGGATTGGGCTCCATATGGAGCTGATGTGCTATTTTTTGGAGTTTTCATTTTTTATATCCATCAATTAATAAATACTACATTAATGGAAAAAAACACTCAAAAACCAACACATATCTTTACAAGCGAGCATCTTCGAATTGTGAGTCCCCTTTAACCAACATACATATTTTTGGCGGCATAGTGGCGCAGTGATTAGCACTGCTGCCTGAAGGTGCTGAGGACCTGACATTTGGATTATTTAAACATTACGTCCCCTCCACGCCTCTTTTGGTGATGTGCAATGCCTTGCCTTACGGAATCGGAGCTGTATTGCCCCCCCCCCCCCCCCCCCACATACCTGACTGAAGAGAAAGGCTGATAGCATTTGCTTCAAGGGCACTGGCCACTGCAGAACGCAATTATGCCCACACTGAAAACTGGCCGTTGTATCTGCGGTGAAGAAATTTCATCAGTATATGTATGAGCGTCGATTCACTATTGTGACAGACCACAAGCCATTGTTTGGGCTTTTTAAAGAGGACAGGGCGACCTTGCCTGTGTTGATATGCCTGCTGCTGGCAGTTTCATCTTCAAGCATTGCCCAGGCATGAAAATTGTGAACTTGGACCCGATCCGCACAACAGACAGCCAGGGCTGTGGAAAATGAAGATGCTGGCCCGCAGCTATGTGCGGTGGCCAGGCCTGGATGGCGCAATCGAATGACAGGCCTAACAATGCACTACATACCAGGAACAGCAAAAGCTCCCACCAGCCATCGACCCTGGGTGCACCTACACACAGATTTCCCCAGGCCTTTCCAAGGGTCAATGTTTTTACTCATGGTAGACACCCATTCCAAGTGGCTGGAAGTCCATCGGATGTCATCCACCATGTCTTGGGCTCCAGTTGAGAATCTACGGCTCTCATTCAGCACCCAAGGCATTCTGGAGTACTGGTCACAGGCAATTGCACTCCCTTTATCAGCAACGAGCATGAGCAGTTTATGAAGACAAACAAGGTGTGCCACATCCGCACGGCCCTGTATCACCCTCCTTCAAATGGGCTGGCTGAACTAGCGGTGCAGACTTTCAAGAGAGGGATAAAGTAACAGACCATGAGGTCCATGGAGACACGACGAGCAAAGTTTTTGTTCAGCTATCGGCTGACGCAGCATGACGCGACTGGTGTAGCGCTGACGGAACTATTGATGGCCCAGAGGCACAGGAGCCGCTTCAGCCTCATTTCCCCAATATTGACGGGAACGTTTGACATGGTCAGGACCTGCAAAGGTGAAGCCAAGCCAGGCGGACGCGGACCAGGAGGTTCAAACCAGGGGATGCTGTATCCATACGAAACTTCAGGGACGGTGCCCAATGGATTCCAGGGGCAGTGGTACAGTAGAATGGACCGGCTTCATACCAGGCGAAGGTGCACGATCGAATGGTGCGGAAACACCTTGACCACCCCAGGGGTAGGGGGCCAGCAGCAGGCTCTGCCTGCCAGATGAACCGTCCTCCAGCCATATCTTGCTGACACATGGGGACCTGGGCATCACCCCCGGGGGCCTAGAAACCGAGCTGCAAGAGGTGGTAGACTCCGACTCGGAAATGGAGACCTAGCCATCCGAGGCTCCCGAAGGCGATCTGGCCAGGGATCAGTGGCCGACACGCTATAAACCCCCTGACCTGGCCCCACAACCATTGGAAGTCTAGCCACAGGGTAAGAGGAGTAGAGGTCCTCCTGCTTTATCTTCTTCAGAGAGACTGATAGACTTTGAAGACACAAGAGGATGATCCAATTAATCTCCCCATCATTGGGCTTGTTAACTCAATACCGCAAAAACCGGCCCAGGTAGGAGCCGAGCTGCAGAGTTCTCCCGACTGGAACTGAGACTGTTATTGTAAATATGTTACTTTTGGTAATAAACCATTCTTTTGACTCCTCTTTCCAGAGACTACTACTACTATTACTACTTTGTGACTGCTAAACCAGGCATATTGCATGTGGCATCCATATCAGAAAGCGGACTGATGGCCGGAATGGGTGGTGTGTGAGTTCTTGTTGTTACACCTCATGTGCAAGATGCCTTATCTGCATGTATTCTGCAACAAATCAGAAATTAGAGGGTTTGCACTTTGACATTCTGTCACTCAGCATTGTGGGATTGATTTGATTATAGACAATTTGATGGCATTGGTCCTTTATTTACAGTTACTGGTGTTCATACGAGGAGTCAGGTTGTAAATGACTTACAATGTGTGTTTGCAATATGTCGAGGCTCATGCACAATGGTTGGCACTGTTGCTTC
This sequence comes from Scyliorhinus torazame, assembly GCF_047496885.1. Taxonomy (NCBI): domain Eukaryota; kingdom Metazoa; phylum Chordata; class Chondrichthyes; order Carcharhiniformes; family Scyliorhinidae; genus Scyliorhinus; species Scyliorhinus torazame. Next base: position 208,077,557 of record NC_092717.1, read on the forward strand.
ACAGCGGCAGGGACAAGGGTTTGATTCCCGGTTTGGGCCACTGTCTGTGCATTGTCTGCACATTCTCCCCGTGTCTGCGTGGGTTTCCTCCGGCGCTCTGGTTTCCTCCCACAAGTTCCGAAAGATGTGCTTGTTAGGTGAACTGTATATTCTGAATTCTCCTTCAGTGTACCCGAATAGGCAAGTCGGGGATTTTCACAGTAACTTCATTGAAGTGTTAATGTAAGCCTAACTTGTGACACTATTAAAGATTATTATTATGGCTGTGATGATGAGGGTTTCAGCCATATGAGTGTGACTAAGTCAAACTCATTGTTTATTCTCCCCTTTGTGGGGGATGGGCAGTGCCTTGAATAATTGTGGAGTCAATGTACAAGGTACTTTATGTGGAAGCATGTCACCAGAGACTGGCTGATGGCAGTTGAGCTTTCAGAGGACGTTATTTGAATCAACTTTAAGCACAGACTGTCTGATGACGATTGCCCACACCATAGAGTCAGCCCTGGGTCGTACCTCCCAGCTACTCTTCCATTGGCAATCTCCACATTCTCATTAATTTTGGAAGCTTCTATATTGATGGCCGAGAGGGGAACCTGCAGCAAGGATTTTCTGAGCCATTGGGCCACTCTTCTGTGCCTTCTCTGCGACGTAATTCCTGAATAAAAGTTTTTTTATTGATTTACTGATGTGGACGTTGCCCTTGAGAAGGTAGTCATGAGCTGCCTTCATGAACCGCTGCAGTTCCTGAGGTGTAGGTATGCCCACAGTGCCATTAGGAGGGAGTTTCAAGATTTTGAACCAGCGACAGTACAGAGGCGGCAATATATTTCCAAGTCATGGTGCTGTTCCCAGATATCTACTGCCCTTGTCCTTCTATATTGTAGCAGTCATGGGTTTGGAAGGTGCTGCCAAAGGAAAATTGGTGAGTTCCAGCAGTGTATCTTGTGGGTGGGACACACTGTTGCGACTGTTCGTCGGTGGTGGAGGGAGTTAATGTTTGTGGAAAGGGTATCAAGTGGGTTGCTTTGTCCTGGATTGTGTCGAGCTTCTTCAATGTGGTTGGAGCTGCACTCATCCAGGCACGTGGAGAGTATTCCTTCACACTCCTGACACACTGTACCTCGTAGATGGTGGGCAGGCTTCTCACCACAGGATTCCTAGCCTCTAACCTATTCTTGTCGCCACAGTATTTATATGGCTAGTTCAGTTTTGTTTCTGATCAATTATAACCTCTAGGATGTTGATAGTGGTGGATTTAGTGATGGCATTGCCATTGAGTGTCAAGTAGCCATGGTTAGATTTCCTCTTGTTGGAGATGATTATTGCCTGCCGCTTGTGTGGCACGAATGTTATTTAACAGCTAAGTTAGCAAATGCCAATATATAGGGAAAGGATTTTGCTGCAGGTTTTCAGTCACAGAGACCGAGCTATGCTCTTGGCTTGCAGGGAATTAATTCCCTGACCATGGGCGTCATTCTCCGACCCCCCGCCGGGTCGGAGAATGGCCGTTGGCCGCCGTGAATCCCGCCCCCGCCCCCGCCGAAGTCTCCGAAGGGAGAAAAGTCGGCGGGGCGTTAATGGCGCCGCTGCCGCGGAGAATGTCACGGGTCTGCGCAAGGCAGCCGATTTTCGGCCTGCCGATATTCTCCCTTCCGGATGGGCCGAAGTCCCGTCGACGTGATGACCGTTCACGTCGACGTCAATCAAACCTCCTTTTCATCGGCGTGACCCGGTGCTCCAGCTCACGCCGACCAGCGAGGAGCTGAGTGACGGCCTGGGGGGTTGGCTCTGGGCAGGAAATGGCGTGGCCACAGACTGATTGCGTGAGGAGAGGTGTGTCTCGGCTTGTGTGTGTGTGCGGCGGGGGGGGGCGGGTGGTTAGAGTAGGCTGGGCTCCGGGGGAGTGCCGGGAGGGGGTCCGTGCCGGGGTGGAGGTTGGGGGTTGGGGGGGGTCCGTGCCGGGGTGGAGGTTGGGGGGGGGGTCCGTGCCGGGGTGGAGGTTGGGGGGGGGGGTCCGTGCCGGGGTGGACGTTGGGGGTTGGGGAGGGGGTCCGTGCCGGGGTGGAGGTTGGGGAGGGGGTCCGTGCCGGGGTGAAGGTTGGGGGGGGGTCCGTGCTGGGGTGGAGGTTGGGGAGGGGGTCCGTGCCGGGGTGGAGGTTGGGGGGGGGGGGTCCGTGCCGGGGTGGAGGTTGGGGAGGGGGTCCGTGCCGGGGTGGAGGTTGGGGGGGGGGGTCCGTGTTGGGGTGGAGGTTGGGGGGGGGGTCCGTGCTGGGGTGGAGGTTGGGGACGGGGTCCGTGCCGGGGTGGGTGATGGGAGGGCAAATGAGTTGGTCCACCTGGCCAGGTGCCAGCCTCCAACAGTTGGACCCATGCGGTCCATGCCACCTGGCTGGGGGGAGGAGGGGATATGGGCAATGATGACATGTCGTCGTTCCCCTCCCCCCCCCACCAGGCCGTCATGTTTTCAGACCATCCAGCGATGTTGGCCGCCGTGGTGGCAGCCGCTCATGTCTATGTTGCCCTGGATGAGGAGGAGGAGGAGGAGGAGCGTGCCAGAGAGGCGGCGCAGGCTGCCGCAGAGGGGCAGGCGGCAGCCGCCCAGGCTGGAGGGACACCTGACCGACAGGACGAGGAGGGGGAGGAGGACGTCGCGGCCCCACGGCAACGGAGGCACCCAAGGGCGCCCCGTGGGTACCGGCCCCAGCAGTCATACCAGGACCTCACGGACCGGGAATGCAGGAGGAGACTCCGGATGAGCCGGGAAACCGTGGCACACATCTGCCACCTGCTGGCACACCTGTCACCGCGTGGCACTGGCGGGGGACACCCTCTCCCCGTGTCCGTCAAGGTTACGGTGGCCCTGAACTTTTATGCAACGGGGTCATTCCAGGCACCGAGTGGGGACCTGTCCGGCATATCGCAGACATCGGTGCATCGGTGCATCCGGGCAGTGACAGATGCCCTTTATGCCATGGCGCACCGCTACATCCGCTTCCCCGTGGACCGGGCCAGCCAAGATGCCCGGGCCGTGGGCTTCTCTGCCGTTGCCGGGTTCCCCATGGTCCAGGGCGCGATCGATGGGATGCACGTCGCCGTGCGGCCACCTGCAGAGAACAGTGCCGTGTTCACTAATAGGAAGGGGACCTATTCAATGAACGTACAGGTGGTCTGCGACCACCGCATGATGATCCTGCACGTCTGCGCCCGTCACCCAGGCAGTGTACACGACTCATTCGTGTTGTCGCGGTCATCCATCCCCGGCATGTACGAGGGACGCCAGCCCCGGCTGAGGGGCTGGTTGCTGGGCGACAGGGGCTACCCACTGCGATCGTGGCTGATGACGCCTATACGGAGGCCACGCAATGAGGCGGAGAACCGCTACAATGATGCCCATGTAGCGACAAGGGGAGTGATCGAGAGGTGCTTTGGCGTGCTGAAGATGCGTTTCAGGTGCCTGGATCTCTCTGGGGGCGCCCTCCAGTATCGGTCAGATAGGGTCGGCTGCATCATTGTGGTGTGCTGCGTCCTGCACAACATAGCCCAGCAGAGGGGCGATGTGCAGCAGGCAGAGGAGGGCGGAGTGGAGGAGCAGCAGGAAGAGGCCCAGTCCTCCCCAGATGAGGGGGATGGGGGCAATGGTCAGGGCAGACGGGGTAGACACAGGCGGGTGGCTGTCCACCGTTACCGGCTGGCCCAGCGGGCACGGGACAGACTGATAGACGCCCGCTTCATGACTAGATGGGCGTGGGAATCGGGTAGTATGGCCACAGACCGCACACCATGACAACAGCCGACCACCCACACCCCCCACCCATCCACCCACCCAGCACCCTCACCCCCCTCCCCAACCCCACACACCCCACCCGCATGCACACCACCCCCCCACCCCCAATTGCCGATCCACCGGCGGCACAACGGGCCGGGCTCACCTTGCGGGTGGACGCGTGTCTATCGCAGGCCATGGAGAATGATGACAAGCCGCCTCCGATGAGCTCCTGGCTCTACATCGTTGGACTATGTCTGACCCATGGCCACAGTACCACCATCCACCCGGACCATCCCTGCATGCGGCTGTGACACTGCAGCGCACGGTCCCGTCCTCTGCCCGGGGGATGTTGATGGCGGCCCAGGGGGAAGGGGGCAGACTCACCTGGGGCTGAGGTAAGACCACCCCTCACACACACACTTGCGCTCAACGTACATGACACCCCCGCACACTTTGGACAGAGCACAAAGGCAGCTTCGGTAGGTGTTAAATTGACTTTAATAACCAAAGGAGTTCATGCACGTGCCCTAGCCCCTAAAACTCATCTGTGCCCTGCACCCGTGCCAACTTACTCAGTGTCTAATTGTTTGGCCTTACGGGCCCTTTGACTACGTCTACGTGGTTCCCCAGACGGTACAGCAGAACTGGAGGTGGACTCCTGTGATTCCTGCCCTCTGACACTGGATCCCTTTGGCGGCCGTTTCCTGGGGCGTCCTCGCCTAGATGGGCCAGGCTGCGGCCCGGGTGACTGGGATGGCGAGCTGCCAGCCTGTCCTGCCCGTTGCCCACCCGATGCACCTGGGACGGAAGGGGGGGAGTCCGAGGTGTCGCGGTGTACCGGGACCTCCCCTACAGAGGGAGCCGGGACGGACCACACCACCTCCTCCTCCCTCGGGGTGCCCGATGGCCCCCAGGCCTCTACATGGGTGGGGGATGCGAACGGACTGGCCATCCGACGCGCCCCCGACATCTGGCGCTGCCAGTCCTGGAGGCCCGTGCTGGTATCGACAGGGGTCTGCAGGTTTGCAGCCATGGAGCCCAGGGGGTTGTCGAACCCTGTCTGCGACAGTGCGACGCCAGCTCGCACATGGCCACTGGCGCCGATGCCCTCAGCGATGGCCTGCTGAGACTGGGCCATGACCTGCAGAGACTGGGCCTTGGCGGCAGAGACTGGGCTATGGCCTGCTGAGACTGGGCCATGGCCTGCTGAGACTGGGCCATGGCCTGCTGAGACTGGGATATGGCGTTGAGCGCCTCTGCCATCTGGCGCTGGCACTGGCTCATGGCCTCCTGTGAGAGGGCAGCCATTTCCTGGGCCACAGACGCCGCCTGCACGGAAGGCCCCAGGCCTCGCAAACCGTTCCCCATGTCTGACACCGTCGCACCCATTGCCTCCACCGCGGACGCCACCCGTGCGGTGTCAGCCTGGGTGGCACGCATGACCGGGACCACTCCCAGCTCCTGGACGCGGGTGGACTCCTCCACCTGCGACCGCAGCCGCCGCAAGGCACCCGTCACCCTATTCGCTCGCCTCCGTGTCGGTGGTTGCATCGGATCTATGTGTGGGTGTGGTAACTGCAGGAACCCGGGATCCATCTGGGCGGCAGATGTTCGCTTGGCCTGGGCTGCCCTCCGACCGCCCGGTCCCTCTGCTGCTCCTACCTCCACCTGCTGTACCGGGACGGCTGTGTTGTGCGCACCAGTGAGTGTACCAGACGCCTCATCACTAAAGTGCCCAACCGTGGTGAGTGTTTCTGCGATGGTGGAGGGTGTTGGTGACAGCAGTGGCGTTGTGTCGTGCTCTTCGTCCCACTCTGAGTCCATGGCACTTTGGGGTGGGGGTTCGTCTCCACCCATCCACTCTGAGTCACTGTCCGGTATTTCGTCTTCCCGGGTAGGGGTGTCCTGGGTAGTGGTGTCCCGGGTAGTGGTGTCCTGGGTAGTGGTGTCCCGGGTAGGGGTGTCCTGGGTAGTGGTGTCCCGGGTAGGGGTGTCCTGGATAGTGGTGTCCTGGGTAGTGGTGTCCTGGCTCGGATGTGACGGGGGCCTGTGGCTGCCCCCCTCATCGCTGGGTGGTCGCTCCCGCACGTGACGGGGGTGTCGTCTCCCTGTTGCTCCAGGTCTCTCCGTCTCCCGTGGTCTCCGAGGGGCATCCTGCGGGCGTCGCATGCTGGAGGGTGCGGGTCTCTCCGTCTCCCGTGGTCTCCGAGGGGCATCCTGCGGGCGGTCTGCATCTGCGGGGATGGGTGCCTGGACGTTTGGTCCTGCGATACACAATGAAGCATGCATGGTTAGACATCAGGCAGTGATCAGGTGATACGGGGGAGGGGGATATAGGGGAGGGGGGATATGGGGATGGGCTGTTGGTGGCTCACTTGCTCGTGGGGCCCCGACCTCTGCATCAGCAACCTCCCGGTCCTCAGGTCCGCCAGCCAGTTCCAGGGCCCTTTCCTCGTGTACGGTCAGTGGCCTCTCATCAGCGGGCCCTCCTCCAGTCCTCACATGCTCCCTATTGTTGTGTGCGCGCTTCTCCTGTGGGGGGGGGGGAGGGGTGGCAGGGGTAAAAGGCAACAGTGTTAGGCAGGTATATGAATGCACGCCATCGGTTGCGCGTGCATTGCAGAGGTTAAGGTTAGGGCTGGATTCACTTGGGGATATGGGGGATATGGGGGAGGGGGGATATGGGGGATATGGGGGAGGGGGGATATGGGGGAGGGGGGATATGGGGATATGGGGGAGGGGGGATATGGGGGAGGGGGGATATGGGGGAGGGGGGATATGGGGGATATGGGGAGGGGGGGATATGGGGGATATGGGGGAGGGGGGATATGGGGGAGGGGGATATGGGGGAGGGGGGGATATGGGGGAGGGGGGATATGGGGGAGGGGGGATATGGGGGATATGGGGGAGGGGGGATATGGGGTAGGGGGGATATTGGGGAGGGGGGATATGGGGGAGGGGGGATATGGGGGAGGGGGGATATGGGGGAGGGGGGATATGGGGGAGGGGGGGATATGGGGGAGGGGGATATGGGGGATATGGGGGAGGGGGGGATATGGGGGAGGGGGGATATGGGGGAGGGGGGATATTGGGGAGGGGGGATATGGGGGAGGGGGGATATGGGGGAGGGGGGATATGGGGGAGGGGGGGATATGGGGGAGGGGGGATATGGGGGATATGGGGGAGGGGGGATATGGGGGATATGGGATATGGGGGAGTGGGGATATGGGGGAGGGGGTATATGGGGATATGGGGGAGGGGGGATATGGGGGAGGGGGGATATGAGGGAGGGGGTATATGAGGGAGGGGGGATATGGGGGATATGGGGGAGGGGGGATATGGGGGAGGGGGGATATGGGGAGGGGGGATATGGGGGAGGGGGGATATGGGGGAGGGGGAATATGGGGGATATGGGGGTGGGGGGATATGGGGGATATGGGGAGGGGGGATATGGGGGAGGGGGGATATGGGTTATATGGGGAGGGGGGATATGGGGGAGGGGGGATATGGGGGAGGGGGGATATGGGGGATATGGGGGAGGGGGGATATGGGGAGGGGGGGATATGGGGGAGGGGGGGATATGGGGAGGGGGGATATGGGGGATATGGGGGAGGGGGGATATGGGGGAGGGGGGATATGGGGGAGGGGGGATATGGGGGAGGGGGGATATTGGGGAGGGGGGATATGGGGGATATGGGGGAGGGGGGATATGGGGGAGGGGGGAATATGGGGGATATGGGGGAGGGGGGATATGGGGGAGGGGGGATATGGGGAGGGGGATATGGGGGAGGGGGGATATGGGGGAGGGGGGATATGGGGGATATGGGGGAGGGGGGATATGGGGGATATGGGGGAGGGGGGATATGGGGAGGGGGGATATGGGGGAGGGGGGATATGGAGGATATGGGGGAGGCTCACCCTGCCTACTCTGACGAGGTCGTTCACCTTCTTGTGGCACTGGGTGCCTGTCCGTGGTGTTAGGGCCACAGCGGTGACGGCCTCTGCCACCTCCCTCCACAGACGCCGGCTGTGGCGTGGGGCAACTCTGCGGCCGTGCCCGGGATACAGGGCGTCCCTCCTCTGCTCCACCGCGTCCAGGAGCGCCTCCACATCGCGTGACTCGAACCTCGGGGCTGAGCGACGGCCAGCCATCAAGTCGGGTGTTGCGGTCGGCTGTTCCGGTCGGGTGGGGGGGAGCTGCGCGGCCTTATGAGCCGTCACGCCGTGCAGCGCGTATGACGTGAACCACTGCGCAAGCGCGGATCCCGTTACGTCGCTGCTAGCCCATTTCGGGCCGCAGACTATCGGCCCATTTTTATGACGTGACGCAAGTGGGATTTGCGCCGTTTTTTGCGCCGATCGGCGGAATTTCCGCCGATAATGGAGAATTTCGCCCCATGTGTCCTTTAAATAGGGGACTGGATTCTCCGCCGTCCGCTGCCTGTAGTGGCATTCCCAATGCGGTAGAAAACTCACCTGTGCAATACACCTGCTGGTTCTGGCAGATGATGCAGCACCTCTAAATTCCTGTAAAGGAAAAACCAGTCAGCTGGGTTTAAACCCCTTAAGATCTTTAATCAGCAAGCCTTTCATTCATAGCTATGTGAAACTAATTTTACTAGGCTGTGATTGACAGCTGCCACACACACCCAGCTGCCTGGATTGTTTAATTCATCTCCCTTCACACTTGAGTGGATTTCAAATAGTCAGCTGTGAAACTAACTAACTATAAATATCTAATGATGATTGACAGAGCTGGACCACATCAAAGACAGTTAAGGGCTCTTGCTTCCTCTTTTTCTCTGCAAAAAGCATTTGGCCTCAACTATTCACCAAAATTATGAATGAGCTGGGATGGCACGGGCGGTGCAGTGCTTAGCACTGCTGCCTCACGGCCCCGAGGACCTGGTTTCGAGCCAGGCTCCGGGTCACTGTCCGTGTGGAGTTCGCACATTCTCCTTGTGTCTGCGTGGACCTCACCCCATAACCCAAAGATGTGCAGGGTAGGTGCATTTTCCACACTAAATTATCCCTTAATTGGAAAAAGGAATTTGGTACTCTAATTTTTTTTTTTAATTGATGAGCTTGATTATAGGATAGAGAGCTACATATCCAAGTTGACTGATTGCACAATGATAGTTGGAATTACAGCTGCGTAAATGGAAGCATAAAAGTCACCAGAAAATATTAATAGGTGAAGTGAATAAACAAGATTGTGACAAATGGATTTTAATATAGGCAAGAATGAGTTCAATCACATTGGACCTGAACATGATAGCTCAGAGTATTTGCCAAATAGTGAAAAGTTGGAAAAAGTGGAGATCCTTAAGGCCTCGGGTTCTAGACACCTAAATAATTAAAATATCTTGGATAGATATATATCAAAAATAATCAAAAGGTTGATGGAATTCTGCCCTTTATATCTAGGAGACTAGAATACAAGGGATTAAAAGTATTGCTGCAATAATACAAAGCTCTGGTGAGATCAGATGTGGAGCCCTGTGTTTGGGGCTGGACACCACAGCTTGGAAAGGATACATTGGTCTTGAGTGAGCACAGCTCCAAGCACTGAATGTGGAGCAAGATCACAATTCCCTGGAATTTAAAAAGTGGATGTTCAAAAAGACATCGCAGACATCCGATAGGGTAGACAGAAAGAAAGATAGAAAGAATCTATTGCCACAGGTTTGGGGAATCTGGGCCAGAAGGGCTAGCCAAGAAATTAGAGCAGATGTTTCAGTAGTGAAATTAGGAAATACTTCTAAACACAAATGACAGTTGAAGCTGTGAAAAATGTTATTCATCAAAGACATTAATGATGTTGGGGAAAAACGGCAATTGGTCACAGATTGGCATGATCCCATTTAATGAGGGTGTAAACCTGAGTAGGCTAAATGGCCTACTCCTGTTGTTATGTTCCTGTAAATAGGAACAATTTACTTGCATTAGGTGTAATAACTTCTCCAAGTCTAGTCTTCCAGCACCAAAGGCCTTGATTAAAATAACATAAAAGTCCACTGCTGCTTCTTACAGCACTCAGGTCAAAATCTCAAGGCCTACGGCCTCCCGGTCCAGGTTGAAGCAGCGGGTTTTAAGCTCCCGCTGTTCATTCCCCATTGGGTGAGCTCCCGCTCACTTAATAAGGGAATTGATATTCATTGAAGCCCACGGGGAGATCAATTTTGTTTTTTTATTACTTTATCAGAGTTACAAAACCAGAGCTCTAGATTGTGGACAGGGGCAAACCCCTAATCCAGCTCCTTGCCTGCTCCAAAATCCAATTCAAATTGAATCCAATTCATTGTCCCCACAAGAGAGACATACCAGATCCAGGCATTACACCTGACCGCATGCTTATCTTTGCCAAAAGGCCGAGAAGCAATACGGGGAGGTCAGTTGACAATCCCGTGTCCTCTGTGGCCACTATAACAGTTGGGTTCAGTGCATCAGGTGTCCACTGTTACTTTGACTTAAATTCACCCAGATTTGGAGGTTCAAGTCAGTTATCTGGTTGTGACAGCTCCATTCCTTGGCAAGACCTTGCGCCGGGATTAAGGTTGAAGGCGAGTGAGTGGAGGAAGCTAGGCTCAACATGTGAGCCTTCAGCCTGAGGTCCAAAAACAACAATCAAAAGGCCTCTTACATTGATCCATGGTCTGATCTTCCCAAAGCAACTTTTAAAAAAACTTGCCTTCTGGGTCACGCCCACCTTTAATGCGCTGACCAGGGAAAGGCAGGATCTGCTGTCCATTCTTTATGGGGATTTGTCTGATATAGGCAGATAAACAGCAAAACAGGTGGTTAAACAAGAAATGAGAGAGGAGGGTTGAAAATGCTGCTCTCAATCGTATTAACATTGCTGTCCTTTACCTGAGCATAGGTGCAGGCAATTCATGCTTCTCAGAGGAAGTATTAATATCTGATAGCTCTGTAAATGGGTCCATAGCCAATGTTGTGGTCTTTGCACCTTTTCCACGTGCTCTGCAACCAGCAGAGTACCTGGGTAGAACTGACAATCAAATTGACTCCAAATTATCAAGAAGAGTTAGGTTATGCCAAATTGATTTGCTGAAATCCTGATGATCATGGTGATGTAAAGGTTGAGGGAAATCAGCAATTATGCAACAATTTAAAAAAATTCCCTCAATGCAAAATAAAGAAGTGGCTGGAAATTTGATAGATTGATTTGATTTATTGTCACATGTACCGAAGCACAGTGAAAAGTATTTTTCTGCGGCCGAGGGAACATACACAATACGTATATAGTAGACAAAAAGAATAATCAACAGAGAACATTGACAAATGATACATCGACAAACAGTGATTGGTTACAGTGCGGAACAAGGGGCCAAACAAAGCAAATATATGAGCAAGAGCAGCATTGGGCATCGTGAATAGTGTTCTGACAGGGAACAGATCAGTCCGAGGGAGAGTCGTTGAGGAGTCTTGTAGCTGTGGGGAAGAAGCTGTTCCTATGTCTGGATGTGCGGGTCTTCAGGCTTCTGTACCTTCTGCCTGATGGAAGGGGCTGGAAGAAGGCAATGCCTGGGTGGGAGGGGTCTCTGATAATGCTGTCTGCCTTCCTAAGACAGCGGGCGGTGTCTGCAGAATCAATGTGGGGGTGACAAGCTTGAGTGATGCGTTGGGCTGAGTTCACCACACTCTGCAGTTTCTTGCAATCTTGGACCGAGCAGTTGCCATACCAGGCTGTGATGCAGCCGGATGGGATGCTCTCCATCGCACATCTGTAGAAGTTTGTGAGAGTCGATGCAGACATGCTGAATTTCTTCAGCTAAATGGAAACAACAAAAAAATCAGAAAATGCTGGAAACGCACAGGATGTCACTCAATATCTCTGGAGAGAACAAACAAGTCAAACTTTCAAGTAAATTCAGAAGTGAAAGATATTTCAGATGAGCAATGTTTAGAATGGAATCAAAGAGAGTGGCAAAGGTTTGCAATTGGAAGGAAAAATATCATCGATTCTGTGTGACCTACTGAGTGTTTTGTTCATAATTTGATATTTTGGGAAGAATAAGTGGAAGAGGAGAAATTGTATTGAGAGTAATGCTGATTTTGGGTGACAGTATATAATGGTGAGTATCTGATTTACCATCAATGAAAATCAAGGGCCCCATATTTTCTGTTTGAGTCAGGGCTATTTCTGGACCTGAACCCCACCCACGTTACCAGTGCACCCCCTTGCATAATCTTACAGGAGGAGGCCAAATAACAAGCCCCCTCTGCATTTGTTCCCTAATTTGTGACATGGGGGGCGCGATTCTCCACTCCCATGCCGGTTGGGAGAATCGCCTGGGCCGTCAAAATTTTTGGGGACGCTGGTCCGACGCCCTCCTGCGATTCACTCAAGCGGCGGGAACGGCCCGCTCGAGTTTCGAGGGCCGCAGGCCGGAGAATCGCCGGAGACACCGAAAATGGTGATTCTCCGGCACCCCCGCTATTCTGAGGCCCGGATGGGCCGAGCGGCCAGGCCAAAACGGCGGGTTCCCCCCGGCACCGTCCACACCTGGTCGTTGCAGTCGTGGGCGGTGCGTGAACGCTGGGGGGGCGGCCTGTGGGGGGGCGAGGGGGGATCCTGCACCGGGCTTCACCTGCAATGTGGGGTGGCCCGCGATCGGTGCCCACCGATCGTCGGGCCGTCCTCTCTGAAGGAGGACCTCCTTCCTTCCGCGGCCCCGCAAGATCCGTCCCCCATCTTATTGCGGGGCGGACTTAGAGAGGACGGCAACCACGCATGCGCGGGTTGGCGCCGGCCAACCCACGCATGCGCGGATGACGTCCGTTATGCGGCGCTGGCCGCGTCATCTATGCGGCGCCACTTTTACGCGGGCGACAAGGCCTGGCGCGTGTAGATGACGCGGCCCCGATACTGGCCCATTGTCAGGGCCTGAATCGGTCGGGACAGGGGCCGTCCGCGCCGTCGTGAACCTCGACAGCGTTCACGACGGCGCGGCCACTTTGGCGTGGGAGTGGAGAATCCCGCCCGGGGAGTGGGGAATTGGGGTGAGGATGATCAGAGTTCCAGAAGTGAAGAGCAGCCATCAGCTCCATTGTGAAAGCTGTGTGCCATTGAAATAAGTGAAGCAGGAGATAGCAGTCCAAGATGAAGGTACAAATAGCACGAAGCAACTGGGAGCCAATCCCCTCCCACCCAGCACGGTCCTGTGGGTCTGTTTGAAAGTGAGGTGGAGTCATTTGAAGATACATGGCTGGAAGATTGTCACTTTTGACCTTGACAGTTAAATCCTCATCTCATTCTCATACTGCTCTAACCTTCCGCTCTGCTCTCTCCTCGTGTGAATAGGAGAACTGCAGATAACACAGGAGTTTTGAGCACCATTGGCAAGATTTCATTTACATTCAAATATGGCCACTAGTGGGCTCAGTAATCACTCTAATAGTCTTCCTGCGTTTGGCAGGGAGATTGTCATCAAGCTCATTATTCCAGAGGAAAATGCTGGCCTGACTTCTCTTTCTAATTTTGTCAGGCCATCACCTCTGAAGCTGTCCCCGCCAGGCTGAGAAACCCTGGCCAATGGCTTCTTTAACCTTCACTGGGCATGATCCAGATCAGCATTTTAAGCTGGCCATATGGCTCGGTTAAATATACGTTCACCGGATTCACCTGGTGCCCAGGACTCAATGGCCACACCTGGGAGACCTCACCAGGGTGCTGTTTAGTACTGGTCCACACAAATGTAGACCAGACATAACAGCACCTGCAGGGTTCTCCCAGGCCATTGGAGACCCATGGCAGGGTGGCCCCCTGGCTCTCCACCTGGCACCTAGGCACTGCCAGCCTGGCACCCTCGCACTGCCACCTGGGCACCCTGGCAGTGCTGTCACGGTACCTGTGTGGCATTGCCAAGGTGCCAGGTGAACTTCCAGGATGCCAGGGTAACTGTGCCAGGGGGCACAGGTGCCAGGTTGGCACTGCCAGGGTTTGGGCCTGGATAAGCCTTACCATATAGATGGAGGGTCAGGGTGGGTTCCCTGGGGCCTCCGCAAGGTTGGAGTGTGAGAGCGAGGGGTTAAAAACAGGGGGAAGGGGGCCTTCGGCACCCAGCAGGAGATCTCTTCAAGCGTGGCCTCAGTGGAGAGAATCTACCCGAGGCCAAAAAGAAAGGCAAAGATCTGTTGAATAACAAGATGTTTCTCATGTAGTTCTCCCTACATGCGCCATGCAGCGGACTTTACCTCAAGTCCCCTGATTCGTGCCCCTGATTTCAATTTAGGCAATGGAAAACAAGCGGATATGGAATAATTAGAGCTTGGGTGGAAGAGGAGCATGATAGCAGACACTCTTTTAAAAAAAAATAAACTTCACTCTCTGTTTTCTCCAGATGCTGCTCACTTTTATCCAGTTTTGTTCAGCTGAAAGCATAAGCAAATCATCCTCAGCTAGTCTGAGTGCCAAGATATCATTCAATTCCGTCAACATGAGTCAAGTGCAGGGGGAGAGATGGAAATTTAACAAGAGAACATATTAGATTCTCCTCATCTGTTTATATGTTTCATCCCTGCAATAAAGATGTATAAAGAATGATCATAAACACATCATCAAATGAAAAAAAAATTATACAGAGCATGATACACCATGCAGTAGCATTAAAATGACAAAAGGGTATTCATTTTTCTGATGTGTCACATTTCAGGCCTCTGCTGTCATTTCCTCTAGTGACGTGAGGATAGGTGACAAAAAAAATGTAACATTCTGGATAATTGCTTCCCCACTGTCTTTATCACATCACCGGAATCAAATGCGCCTGTCATATCAATTTTTTCTTTATTTCTTCTCGCCTATTCCTGGCGTCGGGAATATTGTGCAAGAGTTTGAACAGCGAAGGTTTCCAACTCAACACGTCAATCACTTAATGTTCTTTCTATCATCTAAATATGCACAGACTGTTTATCAAATGGCTCACCACGTTGCTGGCACCTTCATTACATTTGGTTGACATTACTGGAAAATCAGAAACACTTGGCAGCTTGAACTTCGAAACGAAATACAGAGCAAAGTATGAGCATATCAGCTGTAAAGGTCAAATAAGATTATAGCAACAACAAAAGCATATATTCAATGAGAGGAATGGCAGAATTTCAAGTAGGCAAGTGTGAGGGAATTTCCAGTGAGATTGTCATATGCACTATTTTGGAAGGGACACCAGAGTGGCATTTGAAAGGTGTCCCCTTTTAGACATTCAGACTCATGCGGTTGCTTGAAAAATAGGTTCAGGGGCCATTTTGAAGTAAAGAACCCAGCCACTCCAAAAGTATCAAAAACACCAAATTGCTTGATGTTTCTGTTTTTCGTTCTTTCATGCGATGTGGGTGTCACAAGGGCTGCATTTGTTGCCCACCCCTAATTATCCTTCAGCTGAGTGGCCTGCTGGGCCATTTAAGATGTGCAGTTAAGAGTCAGCCACATTTCTGTGGGGTGGGACTGGAGTCACAGGTAGGCCAGACCAGGTAAGGATGGCAGATTATTTTCCGTGGACAACATGAGTGAACCAGTGAAGACAATAGTTTCATGGTCACCATTACTGGGACTAGCTTTGAATGAATTAAATTTACTTGATTGAATTTAAACTCTGTCCGCTGCCATGGTGGGTTTGAACCCATGTCCCCAGAGCATTAGTCTGGGCCTTTAGATTACTAGGCCAATGACTTGTTCTTTCGCAACATTTGAGAGGCATCTGGATGGGTACAAGGAAATAGAGGGATATGGACCGAGCAAAGGCAGATTTTTTTTTTAGGGCATCATGATCAGCACAGGCTTGGAGGGCTGAATGATCTGTTCCTATGCTGTGCTTTTCTTTGTTCTTTGTTCTCTATTCTTTGTCCCTTGACATTGCCACTATGCAAACTTGTCCCCAGTGAGCTCATTTAAATAAGTACTGCTATGAATTAAACTGTGTGCTTTCCTCATGATGAAGTGTTGTGCCAATCAATGTCTTAACCAAGTAAACCATCAGGGAGCTCAGTTCATAAAATAACAATAACTTTGATTCTAAAGTTCTGAAGAAATTGAAAAGAAGCATGATACATATTTCTCAAATCATGAAAAGAAATGGGACATAAGTGGCAGCACGGTGTCACAGTGGTTAGCGCTGCTGCCTCACAACGTCAGGGACCCGGGTTCAATTCGAGCCTTGGATGATTGTCTGTGTGGAGTTTGCACATTCTTCCCATGTCTGCATGGGTTCCCTCCAGGTGCTCCGGTTTCCTCCCACAGTCCAAAGATGTGCAAACCAGGTGGATTGGCCATGATGAATTGCTCCATATTGTCCAAAGGATGTGCGGGTTGGTTGGGGTTACAGGGATGGGGTGGGTGGACCTAGGTAGGGTATTCTTTCAGAGGGTTAGTGCAGACTCGATGGCCTGAATGGCTTCCTTCTGCACTGCTGGGATTCTATGTTTCTTCTATGATAAGGATGAAGTAGAAGAACAAGACAAGGCTCAAATATTGAAGTGTTAAACATGCCTTAAAATTGCAACATTTTTTTCCTCATCAGAACTCCAGTTGACTATTTTTCTGTCTGAATAACAGTGTACAGTCACCACAAAGCAGAAAAAACACTCTCATCCCTCCCTATCTCCACAGCGATAATGATTTGGTGCGATTAGATTTTTGCCTTGTTGATGCAATAATTCTGAACTTTTAATGGAGAGAGGATGTTTGCTTCATTTAAATTTACTTGTTTGAATACTTTTATTTGCAACTCCGCATTGTATTCTCACCCACAGCAGAGTAAAAACTAGATAAACTGAGATTGTAGGGTTAACTCCTTTACTCTGAGGCAATGTTTTCTCAGAAATACCTTTGGACTTTTAGTGCACAAAAAATTCATCTATTCAATAAAAAAATTGATGGCAAGCGAATTGCATTTCAACCTGTTTGAAATGTCAAAATTCACATGGGACTACATGGTGCTTTCAATTTCAAAACAGCTTCAGTGATCTCGATCTACAGCCAGTATAGAACAATCGGATCAAGTCTCCATTCCTTTCTCTCTTTCTGATGACTACGGGGATATCTGAAATGTGATTTGATAGCCTTAACCCAATTTCAAGAGGGCACATCTATTAACTGCCAGTTGCTTTCCTGTCAGAACCTATCGATTTTAGTTAGGTTCCTGCCTGCCCTCAGTGGAATGAAGCCATGGTCATTTTAACCGGCAGGCCTCAATCGCATGTTGTTAATCCGGCCAGGAATTGAAAAGAAAATGGAAGCTGCCCTGTAGAAATTTGGGTTGGCCTTAGCCACCTGCTGGTGAATATCGGAATTGGTGTATGGGTTTTGGGTGTCCCCCAATAGGAAGGGAGAGGATTTAATGGGCAGCATGGTGGCCTAGTGGTTAGCACAGCCACCTCACGGTGCTGAGGTCCCAGGTTCGATCCTGGCTCTGGGTCACTGTCCGTGTGGAGTTTGCACGTTCTCCCCGTGTCTGCGTGGGTTTTGTCCCCACAGCACAAAAATGTGCAGAGTAGGTGGATTGGCCACGCTAAATTGCCCCTTAATTGGAAAAAATAATTGGGTAATCTAAATTTATTTTTAAAAAAGGAAGGGAGAGGATTCAACTTCCGCTGAACAGTCTTTTTTGCATCCAGTTATCTTTTACCTTGACATCGCCTGGCAGGAAAGCCACAATGGCTTCCCTACACAGGTCAGAGTTGAAAATAGAGGTTAGGGCTCAATGATACCAGCTGACCTTGATCTGCATACTTAAAGTTGGAAATCACCATCTTCGCCATCTCCATCTTCGGGCAGTTCCCTTTCTCACTTTCTCAGAAGATTACAATTTAAATCGGCTGGATCCAAGTGGACCATCAGCAGCTAAATCAACTGGAGCTTTTTTTTTTTGTTCGATCTTCCCACTTTCCCAATTACAATAAAAATGTTCAAAGTTTGACAATATTTGGCCATCTTATGAGCGTTTTGTGCAGGAAACTGGGTGACTGGTGAAGTACGAGATATTTAGTGAGGGTGAGATGAGAAAATAGCAAAATTTGGAACAGGGTAGAGGAAACATTAATGATACCCGAATGGGAAAAGAGGGATAAAATATTCTGCTTCCAGCATTGTTGATCTTCATGATCTTTTGTATGAAAGACCATCCAAACAATGAAATAATGTAATGGTCCTTCCTGTTGATCCTGTTTCTTCTCTTTCTTTATTTCTGCTGTTATCATTTTGATCCATAGATGCTTAATGGACATGCACCTTTACGTCGAGCAGGTGGAAATGAGAACCTTGAAAGTTACAACAGAGAACACTCTGCAAGCTTTGGACAGGAAAACTCACAGACTTTTCAAAATCCGAGAGACTGGATGGGACTTTGTTCGATTGGTTGGCTGGTGGCCAATGAAGGGCTTGCTCCCTCTCTTCACTGTCCCTCTCTCTCCAGAAAGGCTGTGAGTTAATGTATTTCTGAACTTGAGAAGCTGAATGAATGAATCCACAGCAAAAACCTCAAATTGAAAGCTTAGATTAATTGCTATTTATTGGCACATGTACCCAAGTACAGTGAAAAGTATTTTTCTGCAGCCAAGAGAATGTACACAGTACGTACATGGTAGACAAAAGAATAATCAACAGAGTACATTGACAAACGGTAATGGTGATAAAAGAAAAGGATCTGGTTGAGAGAGCTTGCAGAGAGTCGCCATGCTCCGGCGCCATCTTAAATTCCAGGATTGAAGCAAGGTGAGCTAGAAACAACTATCTCTTATCTTTTACTTCCATTAGCATTTTTCACACCTTCTCCTCCCCTCTGTATTTGTCTGTCTTGTGTGTGTGTATAGAGTGGGGCAAGGTAAAGTGAGGGATAAGGAATTAGATAGTAGTTAACCAGTTGTATTTGTTGCATATTTCATTATGGTTCTTGTTTCAAATAAAAATAATTGTCTTTAAATTTACAAACCTGGTGACTGTAATTATTGGGCACCAAGGGCCAAAGAGTATTTTTCTAAGAATCTTTAGAGGTTAATTCAATTGGGTTGCGACTCTGGGTCAAGGGGGGTTGGAATTGACAGTGCCCTAGCCCAGGGTGTTGTAACAATAACTCAATGCCAATCAGAAGAGTTTTTGTTTTAATTCTTTTGAAGATTTGTCCATCATCACTCATAACCTTACAACACAGGGGAGACAAAGAACCAAGTATTGAATTTCATACTGGAGGTAGCAAACTGTTAAATTGTGCAGTGTGCATCACAGAATGATTCAATAGATGGAGCTACACACCAAGGTAAAAACTAATCTGTTGGTCATAATTTCATGTTCCCCATAAAGTGTTAAATTATCAGCCAGCTTGCGATAGGTGTACTGTGTTCAGTAAGTGATATTATTTTGTTTCTATTGTTATTTCTAAAAGTATGCTTTATTCTTGAGTTATCTCTAACAGCCTGTAAACATCACACCTCTCCACCAGAAAGGACCAATCTGAAAAACATTATTTCCACTGACAGTATTATTAAATCTTGGGGAAATCAAAATGAATAATAAGGTATTTTAATATCTCAAATACGACTGCCTGCTGTTTGTCAATGTGATTTTAGAGCAAATTAATGGACTTGTCACATTTTCAATCACAAGGCCGAAAAATGGTGCAATTAGCATCAAACCCACAATTAAGTTAGTTGTCCTCAAAGCTTTTTTTCAGACATAGAATCATACAATCCCTCCAGTGCAGAAAGAGGATATTCGTCTCATCGGGTCTGCACTGGCCCTTGGAAAGAGCACCCACGCCTCCACCCTATCCTCCTAACCCAGTAGCCCCACCTAACCTTTTCAACACCTAAGGAGCAATTCAGTGAGGCTAATCCACCTAACCTGCACATCTTTGGGCTGTGGGATGAAACCGGAGCACCCGGAGGAAACCACGCAGACACGGGAATGTGCAAACTCCAAGACAGTCACCAAAGGCTCGAATTGAACCCAGGTCCCTGTCGCTGTGAGGCAGCAGTGCTAACCACTGTGCCACTGTGCCACCCCATGGCAATCAATCCTGAATACAATGCTGTGATGCATGGCTGATGAACTATTGAACTAGATAGAGTGTTTCATGGATAGAAGGCAAGGGAGGAGGGAAGAACACTAACATTAACAAATCAACATTCATGTCCTCAAGACATCCCAAAATGCTTTACAATCAATTATGTACCTTTCTTTGAAGTGTTGTAATAGCTGCAATATAGGAAACATCAACTAAAGAGAAAATTCTGGAAAATCTCAGCTGGTCTGGCAGCATCTGTAGGCAGAGAAAAGAGCGAACATTTCGAGTCCAGGTGACCCTTTGCCAAAGCCAGAAGACTTAGAAAGTGGAAAATATTTATACTGCTGGGTGAGGGAATGAAAGATGAGTCATAGCCACAGAAACCAAGGGGAAAGAGTGTTACTGGCAGTCCCCAGAGAGAACAAAAGGTGTGAAAGGTCAAACAGCAGAGAAACTAACATCAGAGGGTAAACTCTGACAGATGTAGATGTAGGCGGAGGGGAAGGGGAAGTAAAGGGAGAACAGGTAAGGAAAAGGGGGATAAGATAGGTGGGGGAAAGATATATAAAGAAAGACAAGAAAGAAAGAAATGGTAAAAGACATTTAAAATGAAATGGGATGAAAACAAAGGGGTCGAGGTGAGGTAGAGCTAATCATCTGAAGTTGTTGAATTCGATGTTGAAACCGGAAGGCTGTAGCGTGCCTAACTGGAAGATGAGATGTTGTTCTTTCAGTTTGCGTTGAGCTTCACTGGAACATTGCAGCTGGCCAAGGACAGACATGTGGGCATGGGAGCAGGGTCTTGTGTTAAAATGGCAAGCGATGGGAAGGTCAGGGCCCTGAATGCACATAGTCTGAAGGTGCTCAGCAAAGCGATCAACCAGACTGCATTTGGTCTCTCTGGTATAGAGGAGACCACATTGGGAGCAGCGAATAGACCAAAATGAAAGAGGTGCAAGTGAAATGCTGCTTAACCTGGAATGAATGTTTTGGGCCGGGATGTTAAGCATGGAAGAGGTAAAGGAGCAGGCAAACATCAACCAATTTGTGCACAGCAAGACCCCATAAACATTAATGTGATAATGGCCGGGATTCTCCATTGCCAGTCCGCTCTGCCATCGCTTCCAGCAAGAACAGAGAATTTGGCATTCAGCCAAATCTCCCATTGACTGCAGTGGGATCGGAGAATCCTGCCAGCGTGAACAGACGGAGAATTCCGGCCAATGACCATTTTAGGGGAGGTGGTGACGTAATGCTAAATCACTGGTTGAGTAATCCAGTGGCCCAGGTTAATGTCCTGGGGCATGGGTTCCAATCCCACAATGACAGCCGGTGGAATTTTAATTCAATTGAATAAATCTGGAATTTAAAGCGAGGCCGGGATTCTCCATCGTGAGTCTGCCCCGCGAGGATGGAGAGTTTGGCCCTCAGCGAAATCTCTCATTCATGGCAGCAGGGTCACAGAATCCCACTCCCGTGAATGGACTGGAATCTCGCCCATAGTTTCAGTAATGGTTAAACAAAGAACATCTGGTTAACTAATCCCCTTCAGAGCAGGAAGTCTGCTGGCCGACATGTGACTCCAGATCCATAGCACTGTCACTGACTCATAGCTGCCTGCTGAAATAGCCGAATAAGCTACTCAGTTCAAGGGCAATTAGGGATGGACAACAAATGCTGGACTTGTCAACGATACCCGTAACTCATCTCGGAATTTTTTTAAAGTCTGCTTTAGCGATGTTGTTTGAGGGGTAAATATTGATCAAGACAACAGATAATTTTTTCCGTTCTTCTTCAAAATAATTACTCTCAGTCATTGATCCCTCCACCAAGAGAAAGGTTTCTTCCTGTCTACTCTATCTAAGCCCCTCATAATTTTATACATCTCAGTCATCTCCCTCTCAATCTCCTCTGCTCCAAAGAAAACAATCCAAGTCTATCCAATCTCTCTTCATGTATACTATGCATGCATTACATGCATCCAAAAATCTGTCCTGGTCCACCCACGTCAACGCTATCACCAAGAAATCACAACAGCACCTATACGTCCTCAGGAAACTAAGGAAATTCAGCATGTCCACATTAACTCTTACCACCTTTTACAGAAAGCATCCTATTTGGCTGCATCACAGCCTGGGTTTGGCAACTGCTTGGCCCAGGACCGCAAGAAACTTCAGAGAGTCGTGAACACCGCCCAGTCCATCACACAAACCTGCCTCCCATCCATTGACTCCATCTACACCTCTCGCTGCCTTTGAAAAGCGGGCAGCATAATCAAAGACCCCTCCCACCTGGCTTACTCGCTCTTCCAACTTCTTCCATCGGGCAGGAAATACAGAAGTCTGAGAACACGCACGAACAGACTCAAAAACAGCTTCTTCCCCATTGTTACCAGACTCCTAAATGACCCTCTTATGGACTGACCTCATCAACACTACACCCTTGTATGTTTCACCCGATGCTAGTGTAATGTAGTTACATTGTGTACCCTGTGTTGCCCTATTAAGTATTTTATTTTATTTCCTTTTCTTTTCATGTACTTAATGATCTGCTGAGCTACTCGCAGAAAAATACTTTTCTCTGTACCAAATCCAAATCTTCAAAGCATGCTTTACCAAAGTGTTTTATTATTTCAGTATGCGATCTAGTAGATCATTTGCAATGTTATGTTGGCTCAATCGATAGCATTCCCGAACTTGTGTCAAACATCTGCAAGTTCAAACCTCATTTCAGGCCCAGCATTCTAGAGCTATACTGAGGGACTGCTGCAATGCTGGAGCTATACTTGTGCGGTCAGAGATCAAATCAAAATCTGTCTGCCAATTTTGATTTTTCAGTTTGGCATGAATAATCACAGAGCACAATACAAAGAAGAGCAGAGAGTTAATTCTGGATCCTGGCCTAAAGGACATTAGTGAACCAGGTGGGGTTTTGCTACAATTGATGATTGTCACCATGGTCACCATTACTGTCACCATTACTGAGAGAAGCTTTGTAATTCCAGATTTGATTAACTGAATCTAAAAGTCCGCCAGCTGCCATGTTGGGATTTGAATCTTTGCCCCGAGAGCTTTAACCTGAGCCTCTGGATTACAAATTCAGTGACTTTCTCAATATTCCAACAGACCACCATTTCCTCATTGCTCATCTCACTCTTATTTCTGTGTTCCTGACAGAATGTTACAATGCTGCTTCACTGGAAACTGGTGGAACTTGTGTATCTTTCAACATTGGCAGTTCTGCCTTGAAGTTGGCCTGGTTGACAGGCACCAAGAACCACCCCACTTCCCCGATTAAAATTTCTAATCGTGAACTGGCTGCTGGCTTTCTAACAATAATTGGTGCAATGTAAAAGGATTCATTGTTCTGAGAGTAAAGCTTGTGGAGGTAACTGTATAATTAAAAATCCTTCATCCCAGTTACCCCATTGAAACTGTAACTCAGTTTCTGACGGTGCTGCACTTTTCAGAAGAATTATTTTCCAGTCTGGAAAGTTAGCTTTTTTTTCTGAACTGCATAAAAAAATACAAAATAGTCAGATAGAAAAGGACTAAATGCTGCGCCGCGTCTTGCCCTCCAGCTCTGTTGCAACTCGGCAATAAAATGCGCAAAAGTCCCCACCTGTGGCAAACGCATTAAAGAAAAAACCTAAGCCTGTTCAGGGGACCAAAGAATTTAATTCAGCCTCAAGCGTGGATTGGAAGTCTCGGGGTGGTGGTGGGCTGTGGAATCAGAAGAAAGGTGGAGAGCGGACTGCCCATTGGTTTCCTGACTCCCTCAAATAGAGTCAGCGACAGGGAAGATCAAGGAATGCTTTCCCCACTGCTGACCAATGAGGCAATTAATGGCCTCACCCTGCCACTGCTGGCATTCCATGCCATGTGGGTGACCTTCCAGTGAAAGCTGTAAGCCGCACCAATCCTGACTGAGCAAACTCTGGCCAACGGAAAATGATCCCATGCTCTACTCCCAGAGTCAGAGACCACTCCGTCTTAAAGGCACTCCACTTCAGAAATGACCTCTCACCCCTTCACCAGCCTCTACCTGGCTGGTTGCAGCAAGCCTGACACACTTAGTGGAGTTCTGGAGCCTCCTCCATCTGCTCTGCTGGGACCAGCTATCCAATTGGCTGGTAGTTCTTGCAGGCAGAACCGTCACCCTTAAAGGGACGCAAGCCCTGAAGCTAGGCAATTAACTCTCTTATGGTCATACACGGTACCACAGTGGTTAGCACAGTTGCTTCACAGTGCCATGGTCTCAGTTTCGATTCCTGGCTTGGGTCACTGTCTGTGCGGAGTCTGTACATTCTCCCTGTGTCAGCGTGGGTTTCCTCCGGGTGCTCTGGTTTCCTCCCACAAGTCCCGAAAGACATGCTTGTTAGGTGAATGGAAAATTCTGAATTCTCCCTCAGTGTATCTTGATTTAGATTTGTTTATTCCTGAACAGGTGCCGGAAAGTGGCGACTAGGGGATGTTCACAGTAACGTCATGGCAGTGTTAATGTAAGCCTGCTTGTGATAATAAAGATTATTAAGATTAAGCTTAAGATACAGTAGCTTCAGCACGCCCAGAAATCACAGTGGCCGTGTGGTTCCTGTTTTCCAGCGAGTGGCCGGGCCCAGTGCCACTGCCATTAAATTCAACCCACTGTGTGAACTGAGCACGTATTTCAAAGATCAATAACCCGTTGCGATTTAATCTAGTTTTATGCTGGACTGGGCAGTGGGAATAAACAGACTGTGCAGCTTTATACCTTGCTGCATTGAATAGTGGTACTCATTGGCTTTGAGGCAGATCTTGGCTTCAATTTCTGCCAACATTTGGGTGTTGAAAGAGTGCTGCACTGTCAGAAGTGTTGTCCTTTGGATTAAACAAACCTTTCAGGTATACAGAAAAGTCCCCAAGGCAATACGATCAGGGTTGGGGGAGAGCTCCCATTGTCCTGGCAAATATTGATCCTTTTATCTACCAAAACAGATTTTCCAGTTATTTATCTCATTTATGCTTGAGGAACTTGGGAACATTGGCTGCTACATTTAACAACAGAATGTCTACACTTCAAAAATACTTAATTAGCTGTGAAATTGGTTTGGGGCATTCCATGGTCTTGAAAGGTGGCATAAAAATGAAAATTCTTTCTTTTGGAAAATGTCAATTTAGACTGTTCACTGGAGCTCCTATTCCTGACCCCAGGTGGGCGGCATGGTGACACAGTGGGTAGCACTGCTGCCTCACACCATCCGGGGCGCGGGTTGAATTCCAGCCCTGGATGACTGTGTGGAGTTTGAACATTCCAACCCTGTCTGTGTGGGTTTCCTCCGGGTTTCCTCCCGCAGTCCTGCAGGTTAGGTGGATTGGCCATGGTAAATTGCCCCTTTGAGTCCAAAAGGTTATGTGGGGTTATTGGCTTATGGGGATAAGGTGCAGACTCCGCACAGACAGTAACCCAAGGAGTTATTCGTAGGGTGAGTCTAGGTAGGGTGCTCTTTCGGAGGATCAGTGCCGACCCGATGGGCTGAATGCCCTCTTTCTGCACTTTAAGGATTCTATGATTCCATGATAAATTCTTTGCTCAGAGGTAATTGTGATACCAATTGAAAAAGGAAGACACAACATTAAGATTTTTCATGGCTGGTGAGTGGAAAGGCTTTTTCATGTTTCCTGTTTTGCTATGATTTCACGGAAACAGCAGACGGGTGCAGAGCCAAGCTTAGGTTAAATGTCAAAGCGTCTGCTGACACACAGTTTCCGAGTTCACTGATGGAGAATGGGCCATTGGAAAAGTAGGGAGGGGGTTGGACCTGTAGGCCAGTGTACTCCAATAAATGGAGGAAAGTAGGAGGGAAAAGGGAGGAAAGATTGTAAAAGAAAAATTAATCACCGACCCCTGCTAAACACAGAAATGTTTTGTTGCAACAACTATTGAGCTCCGACTGCTGCTGGTGAGAAACGCCCCCGATGGTCGCCTTGGACACTGAACAGAGTCCGTTTGCGGACATTTGCTAATGCTATTGTCTACCTCCTCAGTCCCAATTCATTTCAACACACCCACTTGTGGCTTTTGCTTTCCTTTTATCGCCAAATTGCCACCAGCAATCACTGTTTTGTGTTAAGCCTTCCTGCACAAACCCACCCCACTATCATTTTCTTGTCACCTCAACATAATCACTCCATTCAGGGTTATTAGAAGATTTTTTAAAAAATGCGGATTCAGACAACTATCAACTCTGGAAATTACTGTTAGGAATTAAAACGACACAGGGGCTCCACGGATAGAGGATTGTATCAGCGTTTTTTGTCTTGCTTTGTAATGTATTCATAGGATGTTCTCAATGCCTTTTGCTGTTCAGTCTCCTGCAGCTAAAGGAGTCAGCTCGCCGTCTTCGCATTTCCTCCCAAATGGGTAATGGAATCAAACATCCAGCCAGACTGCAGTCTGCAGTCACTGCAGTAAACAGTTTCCATTGGACAGTTTTAGTGTAAAGTGCTTTATCTTCAATGTCACTCTGGGGAAACCAGAAGGTGGACCTAGGGGGCAGTTTTCAGCCCGTGTTAGCCATCAGCGAGAAGAGCGACGCGGGATCAAAGTGCGGCGGGAATTGGCAAACGTGATTTTCGCCAGCGAGATCGCCTTTTCCGATTATTCCAGGCCTCTTGTTGATAGCCTCATGAGAGTCGCTCCATGGAAGGTTGGAACCCTCATTTAAATACATTAGCATCTTATTAGTGAGCCCTCCTGCTGGGACTTTCCGCCCCTCTCACTGAATATTCATCGGGCACCAGTGTGACGTCACGCCAGCTCGATTTCTAAAAAAAGAAACCTGGTGACCTCACCTCTGAAGATGATATTGGAGGTCGCCATCACTCTCTGGAGTGTCAATGGCTGAAGGGGCACTGGGGGGACCCAGTTAAGTGCAATCCGCGGCCAGGTGGAGGGAATGTGGGGGGTGGGGTTCAGTCTCGGCACCTTGGGGGGCTTCATGGCTGTGTTGCTCTAGGGTTAAAGGGTTCCAGCGACTGGTGAAGGGGTGCAATGGGAGATGTGAGGAGGCAGACTTAGCCTCGAAGAAGGTCATTCGTCTTCTTTCGCCATCCTCGTATGAAGCGAGCTGACAGTCACTACCGTGGCCACATCCTCCTGGACGGGGTTGGGGACCTTGCTTGCTGGACATCTGCCCAATTGCAGGTAGAGGATGTCACGCCTCTACTCGACACCATCCAAGGGTTTGCTGAGGGTCCCTCCGTCTTCCCCCGACTGGCGTGGGGCAAGTGCTGGGGAGGCGTTTAAAAGCGTTGATTACCGAGATTAAGTTTTCCAAGCGCAAACGAATCAGAGACAAACCACCATAAGCGCCGTGTATATCCCGTAAAAAATAAATTGTTGTTAAAGAGGTTCAATATATGGTGAGTTTTCACACCGTCGGTATTCATCCTGTAGTATTTTCACTTATTGATTATTATTTTATTTGTTCTTGCTTGGGGCAGCAATAGCACAGAGATAATGAAAGTTTCTCCATTGTGGTAATTTGGCTGTAATCAGGGCTTAAACCTGAGCCCAGTTAATGGAGTCAGCATCATGCTCCATCTCCTCCCAACCTTTTTGCCTCATTTATTCAAGTGAATGATTATAAATCCACAGCATGGCCAATGGCAAAACTGAAATATTGTGGATCAGTGGAGAATTTCAATTCTCACTGAAAAGACAAGCAGGAAACAGGGAGTTGCATCGATGAAAATTACCATTGATCTGAGATTAAAATCCCAGGCAAAAGATAGATTTTGCAATGAGAAACTATATGAGACAAGAAGATTAAAAGGGGCAACTGATTGGTTTAAGCGTAGCTTATTTCTCCTCACCTCAGCCTGGAGCATTGTAGACCATCTCATTGGGTGACTTTTTAATTAAACATTTTTTTATTCATCCGTGGGGTTTCCTAGCTAAGCCATCATTTAACGAACATCCCTAATTGCCTTTGAGAAAGTGGAGGTGTGGAGCCTTCATGAATAACTGCAGTCCATGTGGTGTAGGTACACCCACAGTGCTGTTAGGGAAGGAATTCCAGGAATTTGACCCAACGGCAGTGAATTACCGACAGCATATTTCCAAGTCAGGATGGCAAGTGGCTTGGAGGGGAACTTCCAGGTGCTGGTGTTCCCACACATTTGCTGTCCGTGTCCTTCTAGCTGGTCACGGTTGTGAGTTCGGAAGGTGCTGTCATAAGAACTTTGGTGAGTTCCTGCTGTGTGTCCTGTAGACGGTACACATGGCTGCCACTGTGTGTCAATTCTGGAGGGAGTGAATATTTGTAGATGGGGTGTCAATCAATTGGGATGCTTTGTCCTGGATGGTGTTAAGTGTGTTGAGTGTTGTTGGAGTTGAACTCATCCACGGAAGTATTCCATCACAGCCAATACGATTCACTCCATGTGATGTCAAGAAATGGCTGAAGGCACTGGATACTGCAAAGGGTATGGGCCCTGACAATATCCCAGCAAAAATACTGAAGACTTGTGCTCCAGAACTTGCCGCACCCCTAGCCAAGCTGTTCCAGTACAGCCACAACATTAGGCATCTACCCAGTAATGTGGAAAATTGCTCAGGTGTGTCCTGTACACAAGAGGACAAATCCAACCCAGCCAATTACCGCCCTATTAGTCTACTCTCCATCATCAGCAAAGTGATGGAAGGAGTCATCAACAGTGCTATCAAACGGCACTTACTCAACCATAATCTGCTCACAGATGCTCAGTTTGGGTTCCGCCAAGGTCACTCAGCTCCGGATCTCATTACAGCCTTGGTTCAAACATGGACAAAAGAGCTGAATGCAAGAGGTAAGGTGAGAGTGATTGCCCTTGACATCAAGGTGGCACTTGACCGAGTATGGCATCAATGAACCCTAGCTAAACTGGAGTCAATGGGAATCAGGGGAAAACTCTCCACTGGTTGGAGTCATGCCTGGCACAAAGGATGATGGCTGTGGTGGTTGGACGTCAATCATCTCAGCTTCAGGACATCACTGCAGTTCCTCAGGATAGTGTCCGAGGTCCAACCTTCTTCAGCTGCTTCATCAATAACCTCCCTTCTATCATAAGCTCAAAAGTGGAGATGTTTACGGATGACTGCACATGTTTAGCACCATTCATGACTCCTCAGACAATGAAGCAGTCCATGTCCAAATGCAGCAAGACCTGGACACTATCCAGGCTTGCGCTGCCATGCGGCAAGTTACATTTGCAGCACGCAAATGCCAGGCAATGACCATCTCCTACAAGAGAGGATCTAGTCACCACCCCTTGACATTCAATGGCATTACCATCGTTGAATCCCCCACAATCAACATCCTGGGGGTTACCATTGACCAGAAACTGAACTGGACTAGGCACATTAATACTGAGGCTACCAGGGCAGGTCAAAAACTAGGAATCCTACGGTGAGTAACTCACCTCTGACCTTCCACAGCTTGTCCACCATCTATAAGGCACAAGTGAGGAGAGTAATGAAATACTCTCCACTTGCCTGGATGAGTGTAGCTCCAACAACACTCAAGACGCTCAGACACACAAGATGGTCAGAATACAGGAGGGAGATTGAGAACCTAGTGGAGTGGTGCAGTGACAACAATCTATCCCTCAATGCCAGCAAAACTAAAGAGCGTGTCATTGACTTCAGAAAGCAAAGTACTGTACACACCCCTGTCAGCATCAATGGGGCCAAGGTGGAGATGGTTAGCAGTTTCAAATTCTTAGGGGTGCACATCTCCAAAAATCTGTCCTGGTCCACCCACGGCGATGCAAGCACCAAGAAAACACAACAGAGCCTATACTTCCTCAGGAAACTAAGGAAATTCGGCATGTCCACATTAACCCTTACCAACTTTTACAGATGCACCATAGAAAGCATCCTATCTGGCTGCATCACAGCCTGGTATGGCAACTGCTCGGCCCAGGACCGCAGGAAACCTCAGAGAGTCGTGCACACAGCCCAGTCCATCACACGAACCTGCCTCCCATCCATTGACTTCATCTACACCTCCCGCTGCCTGGGGGAAGCGGGCAGCATAATCAAAGACCCCTCCCACCATGCTTACTCACTCTTCCAACTTCTTCCATCGGGCAGGAGATACAGAAGTCTGAGAACACGCACAAACAGACTCAAAAACAGCTTCTTCCCCGCTGTTACCTGACTCCTAAGTGACCCTCTTATGGACTGACCTCATTAACACTACACCCTGTCTGCTTCATTCGATGCCGGTGCTTATGTAGTAACATTGTATACCTTGTGTTGCCCTGTTATGTATTTTCTTTCATTCCCTTTTCTTCCCATGTATTTAATGATCTGTTGAGCTGCTCGCAGAAAAATACTTTTCACTGTACCTCGGTACACATGACAATAAACAAATTCAATCCAATCCAACATTCAAGAATCTCGACACCATCCAGGACAAAGCAGCCCGCTTGATTGACCCTCCTGCCACAAACATTCAAACCCTCCACCATCGACGAAAAGTGGCAGCCGTGTGTACCATCTACATGATGCACTGCAGTAACTCACCCATGTCCCTTATACAACACCATCCTAACCCATGACCACTACCATCGAGGAAAAAAGCAGCAGATACCTGGGAACCCCACAACCTGGAGGTTCCTCTCCAAGACACTCACCACCCTGACTTGGAAATATATCGCCTCTCCTTCGCTGTCGCTGGGGCAACATCCTGTAACTCTCTCCCTAACAGCATAGTGGATGTACCTACACTGCAAGGACTGCAGCGGTTCAAGAAGGCAACTCACCACCACCTTCTGAAGGGCAACTCGAGATGGGCAATGAATGCTGACCTAACCTGCAACGCCCACATCTCGTAAATGAATTTTAGAAAATAATTCTGACTCAATTGTGCCTTCTCGATGGTGGACATGCTTCGGGGAGTCAGGAGGTGAGTTATTCACCACAGGATTCCCAGCATCTGACTTGCTTTGGTAACTGATGTGACCATCAATTCACAGAAGACAGAGAGTTGAAGTGAACAGTGGCTTTAATCAACTAGAACAGTGCCTGCCTGCGACTGCACTGTACTGAGAGTCGCCTATAGGGCAGCTGCTCTATATACTTCCCTTCAAGGGGGCGGAGCTCACAAGGGCACCAACATGATACAAGTGGTGTAATACAATACAATGGCCCATAGGTGGAGTCCACAAGGGCAACAACATAGTACAATGCAATACAGTGGTGAATGGTTGCCATAATACGTTCACCACATTCACCCCTTGTTAAAAAAATTGAAGTCCAGCGGGGGTGTAGGGCTCACAGGTTAAGTCTGTCCGGCGCCCTGATCATGCGCTGCGATCGCCTGAGCTTTGGTTTCGCAGCGGGCACAGGTGTCAAACTCGTCGGTGCGGGCATGGGTGTTGAACTCGTCGATGCGGGCATGGGTGTTCAACTCGTCGATGCAGGCACGGGTGTGGACTCCGGGAGCGTGTCTTCTGGAGCTTCATCACTGTAGGCCGGCGATGGGTGGACGTAAGTGGGGAAACCGAACAAGGTGAAGATACTATGTAGGGCCTTAATGACAGTGGCCGCGGTCATGTCGGGGCAAGGGATTGCAAAGGGGAAGCGGGAGTACTCGTCAACGACGTTGAGGAAATACGCGTTGCAGTTGGTGGAGGGGAGGGGCCCTTTGAAGTCAATACTGAGACGCTCGAAGGGCTGGGATGCCTTCAGCAGGTGGGCCTTATCCGGTCGATAGAAGTGCGGCTTACAGTCCACGCAGATTCGGCAGTCCCTGGTCATGGCCCTGACCTCCTTGGTGGAATAGGGCAGGTTGCGGGCCTTGATGTAGTGGATAAGCCGGGTGATCACCGAGTGGCAGAGGTCATTGTGGATGGCCTGGAGTCGGGCATCTTGCGCGCTGCCGCATGTGCCACGGGACAGGGCATCTGGGGGCTCATTGACCTTCCAGGATGGTACACTATATCGTAATTTTAGGTGGAGAGTTTGATCCTCCACCTCAAGGTTTTATCGTTCTTGCCCCGTTGTGTATTGTCGAACATGAAGGCTACCGACCGTTGGTCAGTGACGAGGGTAAACCTCCTACCAGTAAGGTAGTGCCTCCAGTGCCGTACAGCTGCCACGATGGCTTGAGCTTCTTTTTCAACTGAGGAGTGTCGAATCTCGGAGGCGTTGAGGGTACGGAAGAAAAATGCGACGGGCCTGCCTGCCTGGTTAAGGCTGGCAGCGAGGGCGACCTCTGATGCGTCGCTCTCAACCTGGAAGGGGACGGACTCGTCCCCGGGGAAACGGACAGGTGGAGAGGGAGAGCGCGACGGTATGGAAGGCCGTCCTCCTGGCCCTGCGGTCTAGGAATCTCCCAATTTTCCATGGCAGGAGGACGGCCTTCCATACCATCGCGTAGGTACTCCTCCAGCGATTCCCCGGGGCGTTGGCGGCGAGTGGTGAGGAGATGCCGCACGAACACTTGGTTCACCGGCCTCACGTATTGCTGCTTCAGGATCCTGAGCGCGTCTGCATATGTGGTCGCTTCCTCGATTTGCACGGAGATTTGATGGCTCACCTGGGCGTGGAGGAGGCTCAGCTTCTGTTCGTCGGTGACGGAGGGCTGTTCGTCGGTGACGGAGGGCGAGGAGGAGGCGGCGAGGTAGGCCTCGAAACATCGGAGCCAGTGTGAAAAAATCCCTTTGGCTTCCGCGGCTTGTGGGTCGAGTTCCAGTCAGTCAGGTTTGAGGGCTGCTTCCATCGCGATCTTGTCGTTGATTAAATTGATGCGACCATCAATTCACACGAGACAGAGAGTTGAAGTGAACAGTGGCTTTAATCAACTAGAACAGTGCCTACCTGCGACTGCTCTGCACTGAGAGCCGCCTACAGGGCAGCTACTCGATATACCTCCCCTCAAGGGGGCGGGGCCGGGGCGGAGCCCACAAGAGCACCAACATGGTACAAGCGGTGTAATACAATACAATGGTCCATAGGTGGAGCCCACAAGGGCGACAACATAGTACAATGCAATACAGTGGTGAATGGTTGCCATAATACGTTCACCACAGTATTTATATGGCTAGTTCAGTTCAGTTTTTGGTTAATGATATCTTGCAGGATGTTCGTAGTGATGTTGATTACTACAAGGTGAGGGAAGCTGCTTGGAACTTCAAAACTTTAGTGAATGTTTGGAGTCATAGTTCCACCCTGATGACTCCTCTCACTCCCTTGGTTTAACTGGACTAATTATCGAAAAAGAGCTTCACCACTGTAGAATTTAACTTGGACCGTAAAAGGGGCCAATGTGGGTGATGATCCATCTGGCTGCTTAAAAATAACTCCTGTCTGAAACCAGTTGGAATGATGCCAGCGTCAGCAAGCAGGAGTGACATGTCAAGTGAGGCAGTGGGGTGATAGTTTTGGATGATTATTGTGGGAGAGGCATCAGAATGATCAGGAATAAGGGGCGAAATTCTCCGGTATCGGCGCGATGTCCGCCGACTGGCGCCTAAAACGGCGCAAATGAGTCGGGCATCGCGCCGCCCCAAAGATGCAGAATGCTCCGCATCTTGGGGGGCCAAGCCCCAACCTTAAGGGGCTAGGCCCACGCCGAACAAATTTCCGCCCCGCCAGCTGGCGGAAAAGGCCTTTGGTGCCCCGCCAGCTGGCGCAGAAATGACATCTCTGGGCGGCGCATGCGCGGGAGCGTTAGCGGCCGCAGACGGCATTCCCGCGCATGCGCAGTGGAGGGAGTCTCTTCCGCCTCCGCCAACGTGGAGACCGTGGCGAAGGCGGAAGGAAAAGAGTGCCCCCACGGTGTACCTTCTGTGGCTGATCAAGTAAATTGCTGCGAGACAGGCATGATGGAAGCTATTCCATTCGATCTGTGGAATCCCTACAGTACAGAAGGCCATTCGGCCCATTGAGTCTGCACCGGCACTTGGAAACAGCACCCTACCTAAATCTTCACCTCCACCCTATCCCCGTAACCCAGTAACCCATCTAACCTTTTTGAAACTAAGGGGCAATTTATTGTAGCCAATCCACCTAACCTGCACATCTTTGGACTGTGGGAGGAAACCGGAGCACCTGGAGGAAACCCACGCAGACACGGGGAGAAAGTAGAAACTCCACACAGTCACCCGAGGCTGGTTTTGAACCCGGGACTCTGAAGCTGGGAGCCAGCAGTACTAACCACTGTGCCACCCTTCACCCTTCGAAAACACCAGTTAACTTTGTCCATTTTCTTTCCTTTTTCTTGACTGTTTTGTTTTATTTACCAACATTTATACACTTCTTTAAAAGCATTGATGAGCTTTGCTTCCACCATAACTTCTGGCAGGCCATTCTTTGTTCCAAGAACCCTTCATGTAAAAGATAAAGATTTCTCTTACTCTCTTCATCTCTTGATGAAAATTTTATATTTATTTTCCCGTTGTTACCACCTCAGCAACCAAAGGAAATAGCAGGGACACTCTTTAACCTCCAATTTAAAATAGGCATGAGGTTAGCCACCCAAAGGCAACAGCAGCAATTTTGAACCAAACGTATTTGTGCCTCAATCAAATGCTATCAGCAAGCCATGGATGTCAAACAGGTGCCCTGCTAAAGATCTTTCCTCTATGGCCTTGAGTTCTATTGACCCCAACAGCCCATCTCTAGCTTCTTCTCAAGATCCACAAATCTGATGGTTCTTGGAGATCCATCGTATCAGCCTATGGAACTGACTTCTTAATATTTTGATTCTCTTTATGCCCCACTTGTCCAGTTTCCTCAATTGCGGATTCCCCTCCACCATGGTTGACAGGGTCCTCAACTGAGTCTGTCCCATTTTCTATACTTCAGTTCTCACTCCTTTCCCTTGCCCTCAGAAGCACAATGGAATTCCTTCAAGATGATGAAATGCCTCCTCAAACGGTTCACCTGAGATCCGGATCATGTAGCAAAACAATGCACGTTGCAATAAAAAATGTTGATGTTACTTCGAGATTAGAAAACAGGTATGTCACAATCCTGTTAGAGTCCATTAAAATTTGAACAAGAAATGCAAACACCCAATAATTGCCACAAGATTTCCTGTTTTTAAACAAAAACACATTGTATTGCATTTAAAGAGAAATTAAACAGAGCACATACCACTGACGTAACACCAAGGCCAGAAATTACTGCCCTCTTGTCCAGCAGGATATTATGGTTCTGTCGAATTGAATGGAGATTTAAATGGCTCGCTGTGTCCAGCAGGGGAGATGGCATAATTTCTTGTCCTAGTTTTGGACATATGTAGACTGCATTTTCCCAGTAACGTCTGTACAGCTATTTTCATTATTCAAGCCAAATACTTTCTGCTCCAAGGTTTTATGAGGACCACTGTAGATTTTCACCCACTCGCTGCAAGCTAGAACTATTTTTCCAGCTGCATCTCCTCTTGAATCCCAAAATAAACGGAGCTGCCTTCTGCTATCAGCTCACAAAGATAAATTAAACAAAATAACATTCTGATCAATGCTTTAATCAGAATTACTATCATTATGGTAAAGTGGCATTCTTTGGGATGATTCAAACAGAAATTATTTTGCCATCAACACACCTCTTTGATTCTCCAACACTTGTGAATAATCCATATTTCTAATAGAGTTTTATGACACTCCTTCCCACTGAATAATTGAGATAGTGATATGCACCCTGGCTCTATCCAGCAGTCCAGAAATGGATCACCAATTGATTGTTTCCTTTTCACGATCCAGCTGATCTTGTAAGATAAACACGGTAGCACAGTGGCTAGCACTGTGGTTTCACAGCGCCAGGGTCCCAGGTTCGATTCCCCGCTGGGTCACTGTCTGTGCGGAGTCTGCACGTTCTCCCTGTGTCTGCGTGGGTTTCCTCCGGATGCTCTGGTTTCCTCCCACAGTCCAAAGACGTGCAGGTTAGGTGGATTGGCCATGATAAATTGCCCTTAGTGACCAAAAAGGTTAGGTGTTATTGGGTTGCGGGGATAGGGTGAAAGTGAGGGCTTAGGTGGGTCGGAGCAGACGTGATGGGCCGAATGGCCTCCTTCTGCACTGTATGTTCTATGTAATTGTTTGAATTGCATTTACTTTAGGGTTGGCTATCAGTTTCTCAATCACGTGTCCCTATTTATCGACATTAGGAATAAAACATTCATTCCTAAAATTAATTATAAGTTATATTCCTAAACATGTGCGCTAGATATTTACAGTACATATTTCTGTGCTGGTTTGTTTTTGTCTCGCTCATTTCTTTTCTTTTTTTGCCATTCAAATTACTTCCAGATGCATCTTTTGTTTTGTTACTTGCCCCCTTTCTCCTTGTACTTTGAAAGCTTTTGTTAATTAATCCCTCCTGTCCTTCACCGTATCTGTACTCGATGGAGTTTAGAAGGATGAGGGGTAATCTCACTGAAACTTACAGAAGACTGAGATGCCTAGATAGAGTGAAAGTAGAGAGGATGTTTCCACTAATAGTAGAAACTAGAACCTGAGGGCACAACCTCAGACTAAAGGGGTCTCTAGTGTTCTAGTGGTTTCACAGAGTTCTCGGAGCAAAGGATTTTAAAATAATGGATGATAAACCAAATAGAACCAAAGAGGAATGAGCAAGGGTGCATAATGGCTTTGTCGGCAAAGCTATCTCCTGACATGAACATGAAACAATGAAAACTAGAAGATCCCAACTTTGTGTCAGTTCGTCGGGGGAGCGGTTTAGGGGCCACAATTAAAACACCTTGGAATACAGGGAGAAAAATGTGACGCCATTCTTTGACACATCAGCAGCATGGTAGCATAGTGGTTAGCACAACTGCTTCACAGCTCCAGGGTCCCAGGTTCGATTCCCGGCTTGGGTCACTGTCTGTGCAGAGTCTGCACGTTCTCCCCGTGTGTGCATGGGTTTGCTCCGGGTGCTCCGGTTTCCTCCCACAGTCCAAAGATGTGCAGGTTAGGTGGATTGGCCATGCTAAATTGCCCTTAGTGTCCAAAATTGCCCTTAGTGTTGGGTGGGGTTACTGGGGATAGGGTGGAGTTGTGGGCTAGGGTAGGGTGCTCTTTCAAAGAGGCGGTGCAGACTCGATGGGCCGAATGGGCTCCTTCTGCACTGTAAATTCTATGATTCTATGATCTCTTTCCTGAAAAATTACCAGGCATTTGCTGACACTGGATGTCGCCGATGCGTATTTTTGCATTTTTTGTTATGTTTTTGTCAGCCACTTGAGGTCCCTCTGTACTAACAGATTTCCTAGCTGAGTGGGCGGGCAGCTCTGTGCCAACGTACACTTTAACCACCCACTGAAATGCAAGAGTTGGCCACTGATGACGCATCCCAATAGTTCTCTTTGTTTCCTTGCCCAAGCTACATTTAACACCTCTCTCCGAATATCTCCAAGAAACAACAGAGCTGTCAGGACACTGCAATATTCTCAGTCATCAAGGCAACCGATATCTGCTCTGAATATTTATCAAAAGGGAAATTTGGACTTGCCTGAATTGCTGCACATATATTTCATAGTTTGCAATAAATCTGTTCTACTTTTCTCCCCTCTGTTTTGAAGCCAGTGACTCGCACTAAGGTATCAATTGACACAATAAAGCAGAAATCCTTAGCTTAAGGAGGGAGGTGGTCTGTGGTATCGTCACTGGATTTAGTCATCCAGGGTAATGCTCTGGGGTCCCGGGTTCGAATTCCATCATGGCATCTGGTGAAACTTGAATTCAATTAAACACGAAAGAGAAAATGCTGGAAAATCTCAGCAAGTCTGGCAGCATCTGTAGGGAGAGAAAAGAGCTAAAGTTTCGAGTCCGATGACTCTTTGTCAAAGCTTTGACAAAGAGTCATCGGACTCGAAACTTTAGCTCTTTTCTCTCCTGACAGATGCTGCCAGACTTGCTGAGATTGCCCAGCATTTTCTCTTTCGTTTCAGATTCCAGCATCCGCAGTAATTTGCTTTTATTCAATTAAACTATCTGGAATTAAGTCTAATGTTGACATTGCCGGTTGTTGTAAAAATCCATCTGGTTCACCAATGTACTTCATGGAAGGAAATCTGCTGTCACGTACCAGTGACTCCAGACCCACACGGCAATGCGGTTGACTCTTAACTGCCTCCCACTGAAATGGCCTTGCAAGCCACTCAGCTCAAGGGCAATTAGGGATGAGCAACAAATGTTGGCCCAGCCAGCAATGGCCACATCCCAAGAATGAATAAAAAAATAAAGCAAGATATTTATTAGTTTTTTCATACAAACCTTGCTACCATGTTGATTTTGGAAATGTAACGAATTATGCATTTTTCTTCCTTTCAGTGTCTGATTTATCTCCAAAAGTTACTTGTCCCTCATTTGTCTTCAGTGCTGAAGTCCTTAAGATTTTCTCACATTTCCACATTACATAGCCCTCCAATTCTAGGAAAAATGGCCTGTCTCTGCATTGCTTCCAGCGTTGGGAATATTGACTTACACTTGCAGGCCAGAGCTGTATGCAATGCCCAATATAAATGTAGGAATATAGGAATTAGGAGCAGAAGGAGGCAATTCAGCCCTTCAAGCCTGCTCCATTCAATCAAATTGTGGCTAATCTCTTCATGGTCTCAAAACCACCTTCCTACCTATTCCCCATATCCCTTTAACCCATTTTTAAAATCAGCAATATATCTATCACTCTCTTGAAACCATTTAATGATTTGGACTCCATCGCCCTGGCGCTGCAAATCACTGTGCTACCGTGCCTCCTGGATGGGTGACATTAGTGGGCAGACGTTGGGGGCACAATTGGTAAGTGGCACCAGACTCACCAGGAGGAGAGAGCTGACGATCTAAAGTGCTGGGGGTCACTGGTGAGAGGCTTCTGCCCTGAGAGGGTGGGTTTCAAAGGCCACGGTGTAGGTGTTCTCTGGTAGGGGTGGGCTCTGCTGATCCCCTGCTTCCTCTGCTGTGGAGCAGCACTTCTGAGGAGTGCCAACTCCTGATGGACCCCTGAATGAGCTTGCCCAGGCCCATTTCTTTGATGCAACAGCGGAAATATGAGTGTATCCAGAGGAGCGGCCTGGGTGGACTCACAGATGAACAGAGACCTTCTGAGCATTCAAAGGACACAGGCGGCACTCAGCAGAATCAACAGCCAGGGGCCTATAAATAGTACCAACGGATTGTGTTTATAAGACACACTGCAGCAATAGCGGTCTGAGCCAGGCCACCCCGATCCTGAGGGGGACACCTCAAGTCCATGAATTTGGCACCAAGTCGCTCGCTGCCCTGCCCATCGCCCGGGCAGCCGCCCTGTCAGCAAACCTGAAAATGTTTTATGGTTTTTCAGCACTTTTCTTAGCTTCACACTCCCCCTTCCACAGCCATGGCGGCTAAGCCCCGCTTGTAATTACCTGCACCAACTCGCGCCAGCGAGACATCCGCCTCAGAGGGGCGGAGCATCGCAGAAGAGTGGAGCATGAAGTGCCCAAGCCGCTAATGATATTAAAATGCATGCAAATGACGGTTTTGCATGAATCTGCCAGCCCAAACTTCAATAATGCCACCAGCGAGGGACGGAGCATGACGGAATTGGCATAGGGCGCAAACCTTAATTTTTGGATTACCCGCAATTCTCCGACCGATCGTGATTTGCGCTTCAAGCGTCACGAGGTGGAGAATCCAGGCCATGATGTCTGTCAGGAACTTAGGCATAGCTGCAGAGCTATAAAAAAAACCATGCTGCTGTCAGAAATATCTAGCAGACCTTCAGCATGATGAAGCAACATAACAAGAGGAGCAGGAAGGAGAGAAGCACGGTAGCATAGTGGTTAGCAATGTTGCTTCACAGCTTCAGGATCCCAGGTTCGATTCCTGGCTTTGGTCACTGTCTGTGCGGAGTCTGCACGTTCTCCCCGTGTGTGCGTGGGTTTCCTCCGGGTGCTCCGGTTTCCTCCCACAGTCCAAAGATGTGCAGGTTAGGTGGATTGGCCATTCTAAATTGCCCTTAGTGTCCAAAAAAGGTTTCATTGGGTTGTGGAGATAAAGGGTGGAGGAGTGGGGCTTAAGTGGGGTGCTCTTCCCAAGGGCTGGTGCAGACTTGATGGGCTGAATGGCCTCCTTCTGCACTGTAAATTCTATGAGAGGAGGTAAAGCAAGAAGAGCAGGACAAAGAGAAGGCGTTTGGACCACCAGTGTCTCCCAGCTGTCGACGCTTTTTAGTTTATATTCTAGACCCAGGACATGGCGTCACTAACAAGGCTAGTATTTC
This sequence comes from Scyliorhinus torazame, assembly GCF_047496885.1. Taxonomy (NCBI): domain Eukaryota; kingdom Metazoa; phylum Chordata; class Chondrichthyes; order Carcharhiniformes; family Scyliorhinidae; genus Scyliorhinus; species Scyliorhinus torazame. The sequence goes on from NC_092717.1 coordinate 208,117,577, forward strand.
TTGCCTATGTCTAGTTATCCTTGCGAAATAGGTGGTGACCCTTTTCTTTAGCTGCTGTAGTCCATGTGGTGAAAACATTCCCATAGCGCTGGTATTCAAAAGTTCCAGGATTTGTCTCAGTGAAAATGAGTGAACAGCAAAATATGTCCAAATCAAGATGGTTCGCGACATTGAGCATAACTTGGGGCCAACAGTGTCCCCTGCACCTGCTGCTCTTAACCTTTTAGGTGGTGGAGGCCACAAGTTTGGAAGATTATCTTTATACATAAACGTTATGATGAACTGATAACATTTCTGTCTCTGGACGTTATAGGTCCAATTTTAACTGACTTAAAACTCACTCACTTACTGGGGTATACACATCACCCATCTATTGTTTTACTGATTAAAGGCTGAAGGGTTCATGGCTCCACAAGACGTTGCAGACTTTCTCAGTGCAAAATATGATTTTAAATTAGTACATCATTGCAAAGTAGAGGGTCAGGTTAAATGGGTCCTTCTCTGGCTGGTGAACTGGAACTGGTGGGGTGCCGCAGGGTTCAGTCCTCAGACCTCAACTGTTTACAATCTAGATAAATGATCTGTCAGCAGGGAAAGAGTATAACATAGCAAAATTTGTGGATGATACTATAACAGGTGGGAAAGCAAGCAGTGAAGAGAAGATAAAACATTTATAGACAGATATAGATAGGCTAGGAGATTGGGCCAAAATTTGACAGATGGAGTTTAATGTGGATGTGAGGTTATCCATTTTGGCCAAAAAAATAGTCAGGCAAATTATTATCTAAATGGAAAACAGATTCAAAATGTATCTGGGCAGAGGGACCTAGGTGTCTTTATTCATGAATCGCAGGAAGTCTGTATGCAGGTACAAATGTAAAAATAAAGGCAAATGGAATATTAGCGTTTATTGCAAAGGGACTGGAGTATATAAGTGGGGAAGTATTGTAGCAATTGTATTGGGTGTTGGTGAAACCACATCTGGAGTACTGTGTCCAGTTTTGGTCTCCTTATCTGTGGAAAGATGTGGTAGCATTGGAAGCAGTTCAGAGGAGGTTCACCAAATTGATTCTGGGGATGAAGGGGTTGATGTATGAGGAGAGATTAAACAGTGTGGGCTTATACTCACTGGAGTTTAGAAGGATGAGAGGGGATCTGATCGAGGTATATAAAATACTAAAATGGGTTGATAAAGTAACTGTGGACCAAATGTTCCCCCTTGTGGGGCAATCTAGAATAAAAGGTCACAGATATAGGTTGAGAAGCAGTAGTTTTAAAACTGAGTTGAGGAAGCATTATTTCTCACAGAGGGTGGTGAATTTGTGGAACTCGCTGCCCCATAGTGTGGTGGCGTCTGAATCATTAATTGATGTCATGAGGGAGATGATATATTTCTGATTTTTTTTAAATGGGTTAAAGGGATATGGGGAACAGGTAGGATGGTGGTTTTGAGACCAGAAAGAGATTAGCCACAATTTGATTGAATGGAGGAGGAGGTTCGAAGGGCTGAATGGCTTACTTCTGCTCCTAATTCCTTTATTCCTACGTTTATATTGGGTATTGCATACAGATCTGGCCTGCAAGTGGAATTCAATATGCCTCTGCCACCACCTCCTAGGCAGTGTGGAGGAGGGTCTGTAATTCACCCTTTGGAAAGAGGGTGTCCCTCCACTCACACTGGCATGAGCTGTGGGTCCACCTCCGACTCATTACCTCAGGGGCAGGTCTTCTGCAGTGAGAGCAGGTGGTATAACCAGGTGCACTGCCGCCCGATGTCGGAAGAAGACAAACGACCTACAACGAGCCGCAAGGGTAAGTTACCACCTCTCTCCTGGCATCAGTCCCGCCTGCCACCCCTCAATTTCCCAAACCAACTCTCCTCCTCACTCCCCCAATCCACTGGCTGACACCTCACACTCTCCGAAAATCCGATCTACAGGCCTGTTCCTCCGAACCTCCATGGACCCACAGCCCATGCCAGTGTGGAGTGGAGAGTCACCCTCTTCCCAAAGGGTGAGTCACAGGCCCTCCTGAACACTTCCTGGGAGGTAGTGGCAGAGGCATATTGAATTACACTTCATGTCCACACATGCCATGTGCCATCGACCCCCCGACCCATTAAGCGTGCGGCTCACAATGTCCTCTCTTTGGCCCCACAGGAGAAGAGGGAAAGGACGAAGACGGGGGAAGAGCCCAGAGATTCCAATCCTCACTTCCTATGAGGAACATGCCCTGGAGATCGCAGAGATGCCCGAGGAGAGAGCAGTGACTTCCAGCAAGGTCGGCTTGCACCAGAGAGGTGAGAATCCACCGCCTTTCACCCAGATGATTGATCTCCAGCGAGTTGTTGATGTCCCACCAAAATTAATCTTTCCTTTTCACTGACCACATGTCCATTGTCTCGCAGGATCAGCATTTGATGAGGCCGGGTCATCAGAGAATAACACCAGCGAAGCATCACAGCTATCACCTGCACCTTCCACCAGTGCAGAGATACACACCTTGGTAGGTGACATTAGTGGGCAGCCTTCAGGGGGACTAACTGGTGAGCACCACACAGCTGCTGATCCACATCAGGTGGAGGAATGAACCATAGAATTGCTACAGTGCAAAAGGAGACCATTTGGCCAATTGAGTCTGCACCGACCGTTCGAAAGAACACCCTACCTCGACCCACTCCCCAACCCTATCCCCGTAACCCCACCTAACCTGCATATTTTTGGACATTAAGGGGCAATTTAACATGGCCAATCCACCTAACCTGCATATCTTTGGACTGTGGGAGGAAACCGTATCACCCGGGGGAAACCCACACAGACACGTGCAGAACGTGCAAACTCCACAAAGCCGGAATTGAACTGTGCCACCGTGCTGCCTTGAACATCAAGGGAGTCAGCAGTTGGAGCTCTGCTCAGCTGGGTGCCAGCTAGATGTCGAGCCTCTGAACAAGGTTCTCCCAGAGCTGATGCAGGTGACAGGACACAGTCGTGACGTTCAGGAGGGGATGTCAGCGACATTACAACAACTGCATGGTCGATTGGTTGAGTCCCAAAGCCTTCAGGTGGAGGTAATGCATGGCACCCAGGCCAACACTGCTAGGGTGGCAACCACAGTGGAAAATATGAAGCGTGGCGTGCAAAACTTGGGTGTTGTGTCCTAGGCATGGCTCAGTCTGTGACCACCATCGCTGAGACTCGATGTCGTGTTCCAGTTGCTGAGGGATGTGTGACATATGCAGATGGACATTGCCGAGGCACTGCAGAGCGTGACTCAGTAATTAACTACCATCACCGAGGGCGTTGACACCATAGTGCAGGCCATGGGGAGTCTCCCGGACTGGCAGAGCCAGATGACTCATGGGCCTCTGTAGCTCACTCCACCTGTCTCTCCATCCCATAGAGTCACACAGGGCCTTACGGGCACCCTCAGGGAGGAGGAAACACTGGAGCCCATCCTGGAGCCTTCCACCAAGGAGATGATGGTGGCCTCTTTCTCTTCTGAAACTCCATCCTTACACTGATGCATCTGAAGGGCAGCAGGTAGAATAGTGTGGCACGGCAACGCCTGTGACACCGGTAAGTTGGTTGGGGACCTTTGGCATCACCTCCTGAATGTTCCTATGGGCTGACGATTGGGAAATGCACTCAGGTCCCCATTCGAGCTCTGGAATGACCCGAGGATGTGGCACATGTGCTGAACTGTCTCTCTGTTGCCCGTCAGCTCATGGAAGGATCAACTACTCCTGTACTCCTTGGCCCATTGCTGGCCTCCCCTTCTGGACCACTCCTCAGCCGAATGGGCAGCTGGGTCTTCAGGGTGTGCAGCAGACCCTGAACCTATGGTACCGTCACCAGCCTGTATTGGCATTGCTGCCGTCTTCGCCTTCTGCCTGCCTCGGCTGTGACAAGTACAGCAACAGCAGCCTCTGCGAGATCTACAGCAGCAAACATCTTTGTTTCTGGAAGGAACTGGGGAAGGAGAGAGATTGACAATCAGTTAGGGCTTCAATCCTGAGGGCCTAAAATGGGGCTGTTTAGCACAGGGCTAAATTGCTGGCTTTGAAAGCAGACCAAAGCAGGCCAGCAGCACGGTTCAATTCCCGTACCAGCCTCCCCGAACAGGCGCCGGAATGTGGCGACTAGGGGCTTTTCACAGTAACTTCATTTGAAGCCTACTTGTGACAATAAGCGATTTTCATTTCATTTCATTTCATTTTCCTCCTTCAGTGTGTCCAGCACCCCAAACCTAGAGTTAGATTTTCCAGATGCAATGCAGGGCTGAAGTATGTCAGGAAGGCTTTAGATATGGTGGACAGGGCCAGGATCTGTGAATCCCAATTCAATTTCCAGTGCTGACAATTTTCATTGGAGTGGCAAAGTGGGTGCATCTGGAATCCGTACCCTTCTCTCCCGAAGTTGCCAACATCATTGCGGAAGTGTGCATTTCTGAACTTCCACAATCTTGATGGAGGTGGGCAGGTTTTTTCGGCAAGGTACATCACAAGGTCAGTTCAAAAGGTATTGCCTGTTTTGCATGACATTATGAAATGCTGAAGCCTAAGTTGCATCTAGTTTTACCAAAGTGAGTGTTGATTGTGCAGTAATTTGTAAAAGTAAGTGATCATTTGGAGGATGTGGCAGCTTCTGACAACTGGCAAACTGGAATTGGAAAGAACAGCATTGTGGAAGCAAAAAGCCTTCAGATGCATTAGAACAGATTATCCACTTGATAAAGTGTTATTCTGTATTGTATAAGATTCAAAGGTTAACTCAGTTTGAAATCCAGAGTTGATTCTGTGAACTATCCCTTTTGCTTTTATTTATTTTTTCCTTGAAGTCCAGCTGAGACATCGATTCTGCTGTTTCAAAGGTTCGACATATATTTAAGCTTTCACTAAATTTATTCAGCAGAGCTCAGCTATCTGTTTGGTGGTTCCAGAGACTTAGGAACATTGGAACAGAGGAGCAGGAGTAAGCCATTTAGCCCATCGAGTCTGCTCTGCCACTTAAATGATCATGGTTGATCATCAACTTCGATTCCTTTTCCCAACACTATCCCCATATCCTTTCCATTATTAGCATTTAGATGTTGGTCTATCCTTTAAACATACTCAAAGACTGAGCTTCCACAGCACTCTGGGGTAGCCAATTCCAAAGTTTCACCACCCTCTGAGTAAAACAATTTCTCCTAATCTCAGCCCTCATCTCAGATTTGACAGATGGCTGAGCTTTTGACAGTCTTCAAAGGCATTAATGGGCTTTAGTCCAAAGGGTTTATTTATACAGTTGTTTTGGGGGCATGTTAATTTGAATGCTTGGTTGCCATTCAAACCACTAATGGATTTTGTACAGCTGTATTTGTACCAGAGGAATGTGAGCTAATTTATTTTGATAAGAGTTGTGAGCTTCTGAAATGAATAATGCTTTCCTGTTAAATGTCTATTCGAGTAAAGTTTGCTTATTTTGACAGATTTATTAGCTTTTGAAGAGATAATGTTTTCTAAGTGGCTATTTATGTACTCTTTGTTTATCTTTTGCAGATTTATGAGTTTTTCAAAGACTTCCAAATGTTATCATAGATTTCATGAGTTCTGTTTATGTTCGCTGATGGGTTGGGTTGATTGCAGAGGTAGGGGGGTTTGGTGCAAAGGGGATAAAGTGTGGTAAGTGGTGAGTGAGGTGGTGTCTGGTGAGGGCTTGGGGTAGGTATTGAGGGGATTTGGGGTTAAAGGGTTGTGAGAGAGTAAGTGGGAATTGGGCAGATTGGGGGGGGGATGAGATGGGTTGGGGTGAGGGTTATCGGGAGGGATCACAATGGTCTGCAGAACTTGGCGGGTACCTCAGGAATGGAGGTAGTCCCTGGCATCGGTGCTCCTTTATTACACCAGCTAAGAATCTCACCAACTAGCACTCCCTGGATAAAGGCAAGATCACAGCATGGGGAAACATTCTCTTCCTGCTGGTCCCTCAAGCGTTCGTTGTGCATTTTTAAGACTGGTTACTTGACTGCTCGACTTTTGCTGCTTCTGTCAGAGAAACGATTATTGAAATAGGGACAAAAAGATTTGGAAGCAAGTGGAGCTTGTGCTGGTGTGCTAATTTAAACAGAGACTCATAGATAGCAGAACCCTGTGGTTAAGCTAAAAGGTGCACCATTTATTAACTTCCTTTCCAAGATAACCCAATTACACTCGGAAGGCCCTAGAATTTTTAAGTTTTAAAGCTGGAAGTACTTCACAGAGAAAAAAAAACTTCCTGTGTTCTGTTTATTATAGATACAGCTTTTACCCACTGTGCCCAAGTGTAGCCAGCTAACCCACACGCACATCAATAGACAAATCTAATGGTCCACATTTTGCAGTCAATGACAAAGAAGGCACTCGTTGTTCACTGTGATTTTCAGGCTGATTGAGGAGCACTCTGCAGCAGGACAGAGCCATAGCTTCTTGTGGGAGTGTGAGGAGAAGATGGGGGCCAGTATCCTGAACACAGGGGGATCCTATTCCATGTAGAGTGAGCTCTGATCCCGACAGCATCTGATCATAGGGTTGGGGGGGCGTGATCCCCAACTCGAGAGTGACTCAGTTCCAGAGAAGCAAGTGGTGTGGATGAGAAGGTGAGCTGCGGGTGAAGATTCTCCCAACCTGACGCTGCTATGCCGGGATCTTCCCCACCACAGCTTCTACTGTGGAGCTCCATTGGGGTAGGATGGGTGAGTAGGTGAGTGGGTGAAGTGGATGAATGGGTCGTTGGCTAGGGGGTGAGTAGGTATTGGAAAGGTCAGGGGGTTGCTGAGTTCGTCGGCAAGTAGTTGGGTTGTGTTGGGAGTTAGTCGGGTAGTTGGGCGACGATCGGGTCTAATTGGGAGTAGTAAGTTGGCGGGGGGAGGATAGTCAACTCAAGTCGGGTGATGGGGTAGAGTGGTGAATGGAAGGTAGTTGGGTTGGGGAGTATTCAGGTGATCAGCAGTAGTCAGGTCCAGTTTGGGGGGGACCGCGTGAATCCCGTCCCGCCGCTCTGGCGCCGTATTCTCTGGAACGGTTTTCGGGTGGGGATGGGGTTTACGCCTCGCCAGTCGGGGGCCGTTGGCAGTGGCCCCCCCCGGCAATTCTCCGGGCCCCGATAGGCCGAGCGGCCGTCTGTTTCTGGCCAGTCCCGCCGGTGGGAAAGGGACATGGTCCCACATGGCGGTACCTGGCTGGTAGACTGTCTAGTGGAGTCCTCGGGGTGTGCGGGGGGATCCGGCCCTGGCGGAGGCCCCCACGGTGGCCTGGCCCACGATCGGGTCCCACTGATCTGCGGGCGGACCTGTACCGTGGGGTCACTCCTTCCTTCCGCGCCAGCCTCTGTAGAGCTCCACCATGGCCGGCTCGCGGAGAAAAAAAACCCTGCGCATGCGCAGGAACACTCCGGCCCATCTGCGCATGCGCGGAACCATGCCGGTGGTTCTGCGCATGCGCCAACTCGCGCCGGCCCTTTGGCGCCGGTTGGCACGGCACCAACCCCTCCAGCGCAGGCCTAGTCCCCGGAAGTGTGGAGGATTCCGCAACTTCCAGTTGCCCGACGCCAGAGTGGTTCTCACCTTTTTTGGCCCCGGCGTCGGGCTATCCCGCCAATAAAGCCCAAGGGTGGAATTCTCCCATTTTGAGACTAATTGCTGTGTCATGGGGTGGGAATGTGGAGTGCTTCTCATTGCAGCGGCTGGCGGGAGAACATGATAAAACATTCGTTCCAAGCATTAATTATACACACGTGTATTCATGCCATATTCAGTGGGGGGGCAGGCATAGTCTGCCTTCATGGCCGGGTGCATATTGAGAAATAGGCAACATCACTATCCACCTGTTGAAAAACGAAAGTGCACCTCCTGAAAATGAAGATAGATCTCCGAGAGCACTCTGAGGCTGGAAGGTGCACCTCCTGAGAAAGAAGGTAGATCGGCAGGAATATTTTGAGGGTGGAAGATGGACCCCCTCCAGGAAACCTAATCTGGAAAGGCCACTTCCAGAGGCTCCTCTCACCCAATGCTGTGGGCCTCCAGGGTTGCGGGAAGCCTCCATTATGATGTCTGGAGGCTGCCCTGGGCATTGAGTCCTGACATCTGCATGCCACAATGCTCTGAACGTGCTTTACCACTGGAACCGTGGAGAATCGGGTGTGGGGCGGTAGGGCTTACTGTTAACAGCAAATTAGATTCACAGCAGTCTCTAGTGGCATTGATTAAAATGCCACAATACACTGAAGCCTCACAGTGTATTGTCGTAAAAGTAGTAGAATGCAACTCTGCACTCATGCTCCTCCACATATTCCATTCCTGATCTAAGCCACGCTATTATAGAAGGCACCTCAGTCGAGATTAGGGTGGAATTTTAACCCTACTCACCCAGCCAGTGGGAGATGGACTCCCTCCAGGACACCTAATCTGGAAAGTCCACCTCTGTGGGTGCCCAGATCGGCCTCAAAGTGCTCCCAGAGATCGATCTTCATTTTCAGGAGGTGCACTTTCTTTGTTCAACAGCGGGATAAAGTTGTTGACATTTGTGGGTGGCATGGCAGCACAGTGGCTAGCACCGTTGCTTCACAGCGCTAGGGTCCCAGGTTCGATTCCGGCTGGGGTCACTGTCTGTGCGGAGTCTGCATGTTCTCCCCATGTCTGCGTGGGTTTCCTCCGGGTGCTCTGGTTTCCTCCCACAAATCCTGAAAGAGGTGCTGTTAGGTAATTTGGACATTCTGAATTCTCAGTGTACCCGAACAGGTGCCGGAATGTGGCGACTAGGGGCTTTTCATGGTAACTTCATTGCAGTGTTAATGTAAGCCTACTTGTGACAATAAAGGTTATTATTATTATTCAGAACTGGCTGAGTGGGCAATTATAATCAGGTCAGTTTAATTACCCACCAGAAGTTGTTTGGAGGTAGCAGCCTGTTGTGGGAAGTTGGCCAGTGACATGTTAATAAGACCTGATGAGGTTTCATGTTGTTGAGAGTGGATAGGTACTGAAACCAAAGGTTTCATTCACTTATAGTGAACATTCCCAGCTAAATGGAAGATGGAAAGCGATTGGAAGATGTTTAGAGCGGGATTCTGTGATCCTGAGGCTAAGTGTTGACGCTGTCGGAAACGCCGTCGCGTTTCTCAACAGCGTCAACACGGCCTCAGGATCAGCAATTCTGGCCCCGACAGGGGGCCAGCACGGCACTGGAGCGGTTCACGCCGCTCCAGCTGCTGATCCCGGCTTCAAATGGGCGCCGCGGAATCTGTGCTTGCGCAGTGGCTCCCGACCCAACATGGCGCAGGGCGTGGAAGAAAGGAGGCCACCAGCCAGAGAGGCTGGGCCGCCGATCGGTGGGCTCCAATCGTGGGCCAGGCCACATTGGAGCCCCCCCCCCCCCCCCCCGGGGTCGGAGCCCCCCCCCTCATGGGGTCAGATCCCCCTCCCCCCCCCCACAGGCCACCCCCGACCCTTCCACTCCGAGTTCCCGCCGGCTGAGAGCAGGTGTGGATGGCGCCGGTGGGACTTGGCTTTTTTACGACGGCCACTCGGCCCATCCCAGGCCGAGAATCGGCGGGCCGGTCACGTAGAGCGGTCCCCGACTGGCGCCGCACCGACCACAGCAGCGCCAATGGTGGCGATTCTCCGTTCTGCGGAGAATCGCGTGCCGGCGTTGGGGCGGCGTGGTGAGAATCGTACCAGTCGCGGGGATTCTCCGGCCCGGTGTCGGGTTGCGAGAATCCCACCCTGAATCTCTGGTTTGTCTGTAGTTTAGAGGGGCATGATTGGTGGTGGCTTATTAATTGGAAGTACTGAAGAATACAAAATATCTGAAGGCTGAGCCGCTCTCAAGACTGTCAGGTATAACTTTAACAACAGGGAAGCGAAGGGGCATGATCATGCTGACCACACATTATACCCAAATAAAAAATGTTCCTTTCGAATCGACTTAAACCCAAGAAGGTCTGAGACTGTCAGTTTTAACCTTCTATTGAAGTTGAAATTACCTCATGGTCTTTATTTGTCTTTTCACATTTAGAAGGTTTCTGCACTTCACAGGGGAAAGAGAATATTGAAGGAGTTATGGTTTCCACAGCTTGAGGAAAGATTGAATCATAATTCCGGACAATGAACTAGAACTGATCTGTACATTCTAGTCGCGGCATGGAAACAAAATGGGAAGGAGATTGCCACCAATAATTTTTCACTGAAACTCTTCTAGATTTCGGGCATTGTATATATATATTATTTGCTTACGAAGCCTTTGCGAGGCTAAAATCTGCTCTTATGGAATTTACAATTTTCATTTTGTCATTGCTCCCCCATCCTTCCTCAACACTTTAAGAGACTGTGATACCAAGGTGGTTGCTGACAATATTTTCTCTACGCTTCTAAGCTGTGGACTTTCTTATATTTGTACGTATGGGATTCCGGGTGGCCTCTGCCCGTGTCTCTAGATTTAGTTGCTGAGTCAAGGAGTTGTTTTCCATTAGCATCATGAATTTCCCTCCAATGGAAAGTAATTTCCATTCCACCTCCTTTAATTCAGGATAATTAAAATCATCCATGGGTGACATCATTCCTTTCCTCAGAAGTCCCCTCTTAATCTCCTTGAGCAACTCCATATCAAATTGATTACATTCCAATGGACGTTAGTGCTGTTACCTCTGTTTAAATTCTTACCCTTACAGTTACAGACTTTTATCCAAATTGGTTCTGACAATTGTCCCAGTGAGGATATATCTCTACTTTTGTTGATTGTCAGATCCATTATGACCAGTAGCACTAATGTTTACCCACAGTTTTGCATTTGTTATATTTATCATTGTAATGCAAGCTTCCATTTAAATGATTATGTCAACTCCATACCCAACCATTGCACTTAAAAAAATTACCATGTTACCCCATTCTCCTTCTAAACACTTTTCTTTAATCTTATAATAGGTTACCAAAGTTTCTTTCTTACTTGTTTCCTTTAATATCAATTTACTTTGTGCAATTAAGATCTCTTCCTCTCCCTCTATGTCTTCTCCCTCATTTTTAAGAATTTCCTCATTTCCTTGTCTGTTATTTTAACTCCCTTTTCCATGTATCCTTGGTTATTTTGTATTGTTTAATCTTGGTTTGCCTAGGGTATAGATGTACATGGAAATACATAGATAAATACTTGGAGGTTGCAATATGGGAAAGAGATATTTTGCCCAAATAATTTGCATTACATTTATTATCCACATAAGCAAATACTTATTCCTAACTGCATATATATTTCCTAGTCCTCTTGGTCTTTAGTACTTATAAATTTACCTATAGGTGCAATCAAATATTGAATATTGATGTAGCTACTGCCTCAAATCACAATGATAAATTGTGGGTGCACATTGATGCCTTATTAATCGGGAGTTATGTGAAGATCTGTTTGTGAAAGGCACTAAAACCAAATGGAGTTTCTTACCAACCTCACAGACAGGATAATATATTACGCACCTTTGACTTTGCACTAGTTGCGGTACAACTGCAGTTTGGTGCAATCCTGCAGTTGCAAATAATCCAGGCAGTTCATTTGAAATTTTAAGGCTTCATGTGGAATCTTTCTGATGTTAAAAGGAAGCGAACGCTTCATTTTCACAGTATCTTAACATAAGATGTGAGTGGAGATACTTCATAGACAGTGTGAGCACAATCAGTTGATATTGCAATAAACTCCACATAAAAATATCCTGAGAAAGTTAGCTGCAGGTATATAAAACAGTGTGTATTGGTAAAGTGCATATCATTTGGAAAAAATGTTTCAAGGCAATTCACACAGACTCGATGAGAGACACATTGACACCATGCCAAAGAAGGAAATGTTAGGAGCAGTTCGACCAAAGAAACAGGCTGCATATAACTTCCTGCCAAATATGGAATTTCATGGTTGAAGTGTAACAGATGAAAGAAACCATACATGGGGAGTCATAGACGCAAGAAGATCAAATGAACATGTAGATCAGAGGTAACTGGGGATCATAGGCACCAGGATAATCACAGGCATCAGGGACACTACAGATATTAAACTGAGTGTATTACATGTGCCAACATGCCATCAACCATATCTCTAGACTTCTGCACACCAAGTTTGCACTGGCTGAGGATGCCTGCCTCTTCGGTTTCTGGCTCAACAGGGAAAACTTTCCCGAGCTGTAGCTTCTGCCGCCAACTAAGGAAATGTGGATCTGAGACTTGCAATCAAGTATTCTCAACTTTTCTAATTCTGGCTTCTCCCAAGCATTCGGATCATCTGTAACATTACTCAATGCTCTCCCCATACACGCATCCAACAAGTATATAATCCCTTGGTCAGAATGGCCAAAACTTGCACCGCATTTCCAATCAAAATTGGCAATGGGATCTGAACATGGAGAATCAATTTTACTGCTTTGCTGTATTGCCATGTGGTAGCAGCCACACAGTGATGCAAGCATCAAATACTTGCCCTCATCCTCATCATATACTCATGATTATCTGTGCATTATGGATTGTCCATTGCAACCTTCTCAACCTCATTAACTCTATAATTTGCATGACATTGTCATGTGAGAGTACCTTTAAGAAATGGAGGTTTAAGCAATGTACCTTTAAGAAAATAATGATGTCAGAGAGTGGTTGGAGCTGGGCTTCAACTCGTCCATTTTGAAGTTTTTAGTTTCAGTTTGAGGAGAAAGCTGGGAGTGTCTGTGTGTTTTGCTGAGAGCTGCAGGAAGAAACACATAGCTAGTCTGTTGATGTCTGCAAATCCAAAGACTATAAATATATTGAATGTAACCTCATGTCTGTTTGAAGGATTTGCAAAGTCTTTTGGATGTGTAAAGGAATAGTTTTCAGGATTGGTAGTGTTGTATTATTTTTGGGGTTATCTTTGAAGTAAGGAATGTTGAGATCCAATGTTTATTTAAAAGGTTAATTTGAGTTCATGGAATAAACATTGTTTTGTTTTAAAAACCACGTGTCCATAATTGTAATACTACATCTGGGAACAAGCCGTGTGCTTCAAGTTGGGTGAACTCCATGATACATTTTGGGGTTCTGAAAACACCTCTCCCAGAACAACATACATTACCATTCTGCTGCGTGGAAACGGAAGAGAAAGAAACAGAAAGTGCAGTGTGGTATTCTGGTTCATTCTCAGTGTTGTAGGCATCAGATCTATGAGGAGAGCAAAAACAAAATGTGAGATAACAGTACTCATTTTGTGAGTGAGAGAGTACTAAGGGGGTGGAGGAATTTATGCTGCCATTTTTTGGAGGATGGGAATGGGGGAGGGGGCAGAGAATCGCGCGAAAGTCCCGAAATGGCTGATAAGTCAGCTGGATTTCCCCGATCGATTGTCCCTGGGCCAATGAAGTAACGGGAGTCCTGACTTTACGAATGGGATTCCATTTGAGTCAATTTAAATATCATTATCATTATTAGTCTTTAAGCGTGAAAGCTCCCCCCCCCCCCCCCCCCTCAACATTAAATTGTCCATTCACATTGACATGAGGGGACACCGATGTGAATGATGACGGGTCACCCAAAACGTGCGCTGGCAACCAGAACCTGCTGGAGGCACACAAGTGAGCACAGCGCCTGGGGGGAGAGGAGCATTCCTGGGCAGTACCCTGGCACTGCCTGGCATAGTCCGCTGTCACTGTGGGAAGAGGGTGAGTTCTGTGGGAGAGGGGCTGGGAGATTTCCATGGGGATTGTGGTGGTGGGGAATGGGGGGGGGGTGGGATGTTTCATGATTTAGGCGCGGGAGGGGGGCGTTCGTGTTGGGGGGAGGGGGTGGCGGTTGCAGTTCAATTTAGGGGGAAACCTCCATTTTAATTTTTAAAATTAGAGCGCCCTTAGCTTTAAAAACATGAATCGCCAGCTCCCTCGCCAGAATGATGTCCCGGGAAACGCCTTTGCACCTTTTCTTTGGCAAAGCGTTTAAAGATACGGCAGAAAAACCTGGCAGCGCCGCCGGCAGGCTACCCTCTGCTTTTCCTGCCCGAGATGTCACTTTGCCCTCCAAAAAGGCTAAATTCGGCCCAAGGTGCAACAAGCAAAGGATGGTGATACAATGGGACTTTGGGGTTATCCGAGTGTAGTCTGCATCTGAGACTGTCTACATAACTGATGGAGACTGACTCGGTCATAACTCTGGAGTCACTGCACCGTGCGACTGCGATGATAGTCGATGGAGAACTAGCTGAACCCTAATCGGTCGGCAATTTCCAGGGGTGGAACTTTACAGCCTCCTTGGGGGCAGGACCGGGAAATGCAACGAGATGTTCAAAAGTCCATTGACTTCACTGGGACTGGAAAATCCTAATGCTGGGAGTGGCTATAAAATTCCACCCGACGTTCTCAAGATCTCGGCGGGAAGTCTATGACTTCACCTTCTCCTAATCCTGCTACCCTCTTATGTCCAGATTGACCTCCTCAAAGGTATGTACATTTTGGGCCCTGGTCTCAGTTAGATTTTTCATTAAATATCAACATAATCCGTAAGGAAAACCAGTGGATCTGCGTGGTGCACTCCTGCATCATCTGCCCGGAGACTGCTCTCCGCTTCCATATTTGTCTGTGGTGGTGTCAACTGACTGTGCCAGCATTTTCTTCCACGCAACATACCCATTTGGAAAGCCAAAGAAAATTCTTCACTACAAATCAACTTTGACAGCCAAGATTGCACATACGGCCATCTAATTTTAGGTTGCCAAGGGTTTTTAAATGCATGCTGCAGCCCCTGAGCAGTTGTTGCAATGCGAGACATTCTGAGCCGCCTTTGCTCATTCTAAGGGACCAAATTCAATCCAGGAGGTCACCATGTGCATCAAATTAGGCTTAACCCAGAAGGGCTGGGGATGTCTGTCGTGTCCAGCATTTAGGCAGAAAGTGTCAGGCTGTAGCTCAGTTGCCTCAGTCACAAGGTTTTGGCTTGAAGGGCTTGAACATAAAAATCAAGGCAAGCATTACGGTGCAGAGCTCAGGGAGCACTGTCAGAAGAGCTGTTTTCATGAATGAAAATTAGGACTGGCATCCCACCTGCCTGCTCTGTGGAAGTAAAAGATCCCATGACGTTATTTCTAGAGAGTATGGGGAAGGTATCCACGGTGCTGTGGCCAACATTTATCCCTCAATTAACATGACAAAAATAGATTATCCGATCCTTATCACATTGCTGTTTGTTGGAGCTTGCCTTGTTTGACTTGGCTGCAACATATTCTACGTGACAGCAGTCAACACGCTTCCAAAGTGGTGACTTTGAGGTGTCCGGTGGTCGTGTAAAGTACAATATAAATGCAACTTTTCTTTCAGAAGAGGCACAAATCTGCCTTGAAGTTCTAATATGAAGATTAAATGGTATTGCTGAACATTCAGCACAGAATAGCCCATGCTAAACATGGCAATCAAAGAGCAGTGTTGGAAAACAATTTTCATTCACAAGATATACAGTGCCTTTGACTTGTCTATAAAAATATATGGCTAGAAAATGCTTTTGATGATAATAGCTTAACGTGTTGATTTGAATTGCTCTGCAATTTCACCTGCGGCTTTAACCATTTTGATAAATTGCTCAATAGTGGGTTAAACAAGTGGACAAATAAATGTTGTATGAATTTAAGCATTTATGAGCTGACAATATCAGAAATCGTTTTTATAGATGGGTGGCAAATTACCTGTACCCTGGCCTCTTGCTTATTTTGATATAATATTCATGCAGCCATAAATACTAAAACATAAGCAGTCCACAATTTCTGAAGAAAGGGCCAACTATACTGAGGCAGAAAGGAAATTGGGATCATTTTCCATTTTTGTTAGCTGTTCTGAGTAACCTCAGCATTCCAAAACATTGCTCGCAGAACGTGCATGCACACTTTTGCAGAATAAAATGCACTAAAGGCCATACACGTGAGGCGGCTCAGACACATTGGTGGAATTTTGAGCTTGCGTTCGCCATGAACGTAAACAGCAACTTGGGTGCACAATCCCGCGAGAGTCTGGAAACATGATTCTCGATGGCGAGTTTGCATTTGCCGATTTTTCCCTCCCTCTCGCTGGAGACACAAAGAGGTTCCCGCCCTTTGATGGTTTACGTACATTTTAATACATTTAAATATTAACGGGCCTCCCCGCCACATGTTTCTCCCCTCACTGACTATTCATGTTGGTGAGGTTTACAACAGTTTTATAAAAATGGGATTCAGTCAGGGGTACCCCGCCAGGGTCGCCAAGGTGAGTATAATGCCTGGGGAGAGGAACATGGCCGGGTGACACCCCCGGCACCTTCCCTGGCACAAGTTGCCACTGCCAACCTGGTGGTGCCAATCTGGCAGTGCCAATCTGTGCCAGGGCAGGCTCTCTAGGGAGCTCCATTGCGGGTTCCCCTTATATGTGGTGGTGGGGGGCGGGGTACAGGGAGGGCCGATGCCTGTGAAGGGGCGTGGGAGTCAACTGTGAACCACAGGTCAATGGCTGTGAGAGGGGTGGAGAGTGCCTGCAATGCTGCCGTGGTGGTGGGGTGTGAAGAAAGCTCATGATTCTTGTGTGGTTATGAGGGGAGAGGTGGGAGGAGAAAATGGAGCCCACGATAAGTCCGTGCTGGGTGGGGGTGGTTGGCAGTGTCCAAATGCTTATTGTGGAGGTTCTTCATGTCCATAAGGACTAATTCCAGCTCTTTAAAGGTGGCACCCTGATCTGTGTGGAGCCGGCCTTGCAGTTCTATCAGGCTCCGTCCCGTCTAAGTAAACCCCGCCTCCAGATTTATTTTGCACTAAGCACCAGAAAATCTGGTCTGAAAACCCGGCTTTGCCATCTGGAGAAATGCAGGCCGGTTTTCAGTCAGAGCCTGACTGTCTGACAAATTATGGTAAAATTCCGCCCATATTGAACGCCAGCCAGAGGTATGCAGAGCAGTCAATTAACATTAAATGTTGATTTGATCCCAACGCTGCCATTTTGGAGCTCAATATCTCACTCACACTCTCTTTTAGAGTCTCACAGTTGAATGTGCATTCAGCAGCATAGTTTAAAATAGATTAAAGTAGATTAAACTGGTCATCAACTACTTACAAGCTAGTTACTGGTTGATGTTGTTTGGCTGTTGCTTTAGTTCTGCAAGTAATTAATGCTTTCTATAGTTGTTTGAAATTGATAATGTATGTAGGGTGTGGTGTGACAGGCATTGAAGGGATTTTCTTCAGTGATTTTAAAGTATCTGGACAAACCAATTGCTCCCAGGCATACCCCTGCACGATACAGAGGCCTCACAAAGCTGAGAGAGGGAGGAGGAGGAGGAGGGGTGCAGAAAGACCCTCAGTAGGAGGCAATTCTCCAACCTCACCCTCAGCAGAGAACAATGTGCGAGACGTCTGGGCTTTGAAGGACATCATCAATGTAATCTGTCACCTGCTGCAGCCACAGCAGCAAACACAGAGCAGGGTTGGACCCCATTGCCAGCGGCTGTGAAGGTGGCCGAGGCCAGGAACTTATATGTGTCTGACTCTCAGGCTGAAGCGGGACTTACCTGACACCCGACCATTTACTGTTGACTGAGGGAGGTCGCTGAGGCTTTCAATTCAATGAGATCTAACTACTCTCATTCTCTTTTCCCAGGGAGGAACAGGTGGAGCAAGCTTGTGGTTTTGTCTCGATTGCCAGCTCCCCCAGGGTGAAGGATGCCATTAACATTGTGGATGCTGCCCTGAACCAGAACCGAAAGAGATTCTGATCTCTCAAACCCAGTCGGTGTGTGACTATAAGCAATAAATGATACGGGTGCTGGCAACGGTGCCTTCAGCCTGTGGCAGGCACTCAACTGTACGAGCTGCATTTGGACCACACGGAAGAGCAAACAGTGGCTACTACTGGATAAAGGCTATCCACTGACGATAAAGCTGATGACTCCTGTGAGCACTCATTCTGACATGTGCAGACTGTAGTGAACGTCATGCTTCCACACAAAATGTGGTTGACAATTGGTATGCTCAAAAAGGCATTAAGTACCTGGATCACTCTGAAGGAGCTGAGAAGAACGCAACAGAGCAGATGTGAAGATTTGTGGTGATCTGCTGCATGCTACACAACCTTGTTGTCAGAAGGGGACAGCCCTTTCAACATGTTATACGGTGGTTAGCTGAGGAGTGGGGTCCACTGGAATAAGAGGAAGAGAGGAGACAATCAAGACAGCCTTATACTCAACAGGAAGAACTTATCTGAATTTGACAGTAGAACTTGCAACCCCAATTCTTCATTGACCAACAGTGGTATACTTGTACTCTGCTCCAGCTGCTCCACCCGCTCTAATGCCATATATAGGGGGGCCCGGTAGCACAGTGGTTAGCACAGTTGCTTCGCAGCTCCAGGGTCTCAGGTTCGATTTCCGGTTTGGTTCACTGTGCGGAGTTTGCACTTTCGCCCCGTGTCTGCGTGGGTTTCCTCCGGGTGCTCCGGTTTCCTCCCACAGTCCACAGATGTGCAGGTTAGGTGGATTGGCCATGCTAAATTGCCCCTCGTGTCCAAAAAGGTTTGGTGGGGTTGCTGGGTTACGGGGATGGGGGTGAGGTGTGGGCTTAGGTAGGGTGCTCTTTCCAAGGGCCGGTGCAGTCTCGATGGGCCGAATGGCCTCCTTCTGCACTGCAAATTCTATGATTCTATATTCCATCATATGTCTCCCTCTCTTTAGCTCTGAGGAAGAATCATACACACTCGAAATAGGCCAGAAGAGTCTATTCCTGTGCTGAGGGCACCTCCAATAACACTCAAGAAACTTGACACCATCCAGGACGAAGCAGCCCACTTGATTGGCATCCCTTCTGCAAACATTCACTCCCTCCACCATCGATGCACAGTAGCAGCAGTGTGTACCATCTACAAGATGCACTGCAGAAACTCACCACAGCTCCTTCGGCAGCATCTTCCAAACCCACGACCACTGCCATCTAGGAGGACAAGGGCAGCAGATACATGGGAACCCCACCACCTAGAATTTCCCCTCCAAGTCACGCACCATCCTGACCTGGAAATATATCGTTGTTCCTTCACTGTCACTGGGTCAAAATCCTGGAACTCGCTCCCTAACAGCACAGTGGATGTACTGACACCACCTGGAATGCAGCAGTTCAAGAAGGCAGCACACTACCACATTCTGAAGGGCAATTAGGGATGGGCAACAAATAATAATTATTTTTATTTGTGTCACAAGTAGGCTTACATTAACGCTGCAATGAAGTTACTGTGAAAATCCACTAGTTGCCACACTCCGGCGCCTGTTTGGGCACACTGAGGGAGAATTCAGAATGTCCAAATCACCTAACAAGCATGTTTTTCGGGAGGAAACCGGAGCACCCGGAGGAAACCCACGGAGACACGGGAAGAACATGCAGACAACGCAGATAGTGATTCAAGCCGAGAATCAAACACAGGAACCTGGCACTGTGAAGCAACAGTGCTAACCACGGTGCTAACATGCCGGCCTGTCCTAGCTATCCTAACCAGCAAAACCCATGTCCCGTTAAAATGAATTTTAAAAAAATGTGTCGTTGCCTGCCCTAGTGCTCCAATGCAGTGCTACCCCATTATAGCGGATGGCCTGTTGACTTACAATGGAGGAGACTGAGGATGGACATGGAGGATGCCTTATAGCAGCTCTTGCCCAGATGTGTGCTGCATCCTCTCATCATGGGCAATAGTAGTTTGGACCAGCCTGTTAACAAGGGCATCGGAAACATAGGGACAGGAGTAGGCCATTTCCCCTTCCAGTTGTTCATCCATTGAATTAGATCATGGCTAATTTGCAAGCTAACTGCATACGCCCCTTGTTCCTTAATATCTTAACAAAAATTCTATCAATCTCAGTTTTAAAATGAACAATTGACTGGTGGTGACAGGAAGATATAGGCTGTCTCCCTGAGCGAGGATTCTGGAGGGGCCTCTCAGCGATGCTCCCAATCTGTTGTGAGTACAGATTGCTGGCCTGTTGTGATATGCTGCAAGTCCTTTTTCAAACTGTAATCCACAGTCACGATGACAGCATTCTGAGGCTGCATGACAGCAAGGTGAACTTGAATAGCAGCAGTCTGAGCTTTTATTGCTGCACTCAGGTATCGTGTGGCTACTGCTGGTGCTGCAGTGGTAGCTGCAACATCAGCCACTGCATTATGCTTTGCAAAGGATGGGCCCCAAGCTCTGTTCAAAGCTGTGTTTAATTGGAGCTGGACTTCTTCATGATTCTCAACATTGACAAAAAGCATTTTGCTGTGCATATCCATCAGTGTTCATCTGTGGGTTATCCTATCAAAGTGTTCACATGAGCCCTCTGTAACTCAGGTACAACCTAACCTTCTGGCAAGTGTCACATTTGTTACTCTTATCCACTACCCCAATTGCAGGCCACCCGCACCCAGTGTCCCACCATATGCAGACTCTGTCCCTATGTTATCATGTAAATTATGTGCAGTGCCAGTTTCCAAGCTTGTGATTGCTTTTGTGAAATAGAATGGTGTTGTCTTCATCATGCTTTTTCTGCACTGTCTGGCTGTCTGAAAGGAGAAGGGCACAAAAGTAAGGTTGTAGTGTGCGGAAGAGGAGGGCAAGCATGCATACACCATTTGCAGCTTGAAAATGAGATAGGAGAGATGCAATGCAAGAAGGAAACTGCCATGCTTGAACAGTTGGCAGCATATATCAGCCGTGCGATGTGGGAGTGAGGCTTAGAAAGGGTTAATTGTGTGACGGATGGGATGAGGCACATGAATGCTGGGTAACAGTCATGCTTGATCAAGATTGTTTGTGCGTGATTGAAGTGAGCAGCATCTGAGGCCAGTGGTTTCGTTGGTAGAATATGGCACTTGAAGATCCACTCGCTGACTTAGGTGACTCATGTGAGGCGATTGAATTTGTTGTGGCACTGAATGTAAGTCCGCAGTTCTCAGGGCTTGACGTGTGGCATCTCTTGGACCCTGACAACTATGGGCCATTTCTCTTCCTTTCCACCTCCTCCAACAAAGACCTCCAGTTCAGAATCCAAAAACAAAGAAAGCTATCTCACATGTTGTGTCACTCGTTAATGTCTTCCCGGTCAGAATTAGTCCTTCACGACTGCCATTACATGGTCCCGTCACAAGGTTCCCCTTTGAGCAGTGCAATGAGCTTTAACTGGCACCGATTACTACAATATTGGCCTCGTGGTGTTGGACCCGGCCAACCAGCAGCATGGTTAACAATGACTGGATGCTGGAATAATTAAAATTGAGAAGGCAGCGCAATGTGAGTGAATTATTCCTGCATGACGATCCCAACCCCTTTTCAAAATTAGCTTCTATTTTTCGTGATACTGAAAAGCAGACAATTGGTCTGCTTGATATTCCTGCCTTTCACAGAACAAAACCCTCAAGAATACTTAGAGATTCTTGAAGATTTTTAAGGACCTAATGAGAACATGTCAAGCAAATATTTAAATGTAAAACAGACGGGATATCAGGACAGAAATCACAAGGGGCCAATACTCTGTCAGGTATGGGCCGGGATTCTCCGAGCATCCGCGCCGAAATCGCGCTCGGCGCGGGGGCGGAGAATGGGGCGTCAGATCCACATTCGGGTCCAACGCCGGAACGCGAACCTCCGCCGACCGGAGAATCGACGTCAGTCGCGCGCATGCAGTCGATGCGGCGCCGGTCAGGGGCCGTTGAACGAGGCCCTCACAGCGATTCTCTGCTGTCAACCGGCCAAGTTCCCGCCGACATGGTTCACGTATGGTTCCACCCAGTGGGAGCTAGGCGTCGCGGCTGCGGTTGCCGTTCTGGTGGGGGTTTTGGGGTATCAGTCTCCGGGGGTCCTCCACGACAGCCAGGCCCGCGATCGGGGGCCACCAGTCGGCGGACGCGCGTAATCTGGGGGGGCCTACCATCTTCCGCGGCGGCCCCGCGCAACATGGCGGACCCACACAGCGGGCCGGCACGGAAGCGGCCGCCGCGCGCATGCGTGGACCCACGGCTGGCAGTGCAGGGCCGCGTATCGGCAGCTGGAGCTGCACCCTGCTGGCCCCTGTGGGCCATGGAATCACTGGGCCCAGAGGGCCGTTGACGCTGGCGTGAAACATTCCGGTGTTTACCCCGGCGTCAACACTTAGCTGCCATTTTGAAGAATCCTGGCCATAGTGTTGTTAATGTTTTTCTCATCACTCATTTAAGAAACATCTCTGCATATTTCCCATGCAGCCTCATTGCAAATCTTTTGCCAGTAATTATTTGACTGCAGCCCAAGAGTTTTCCAATCATCAGTCATGTGAAGCCTCAGATTTTTTTTCCTCTGTATCTGGATCAAGATCTTCATTAGTTGTGTGAATTTAATTAGAAGCAAGGCAAAGCTGATTTAAAAAGCTGTTTCACTGAGCACGGAATTTTTAACATGGTTATCAATTAACGGAAGATACAGTTTTCTTCCTCTCCCCCTAACAGACATTAATCTAATGTTGTGTCACAAGCTACTTCTGCATAGATTTTGTTGCTTGTAGACCCCTACGTTATGCCAGATGTCACGCAATAAACGGAGAACTGCTTAATAAGAACAAAGAAAATCCAGATATAACATTTAGGAGAAGCAATTAAAGGAGGCACAAAGTCTGAGTACTAATTGTGCTCTTTATAAACTATTTGCACATCCTCCGTGGAGTTGCTCAGGCTGATGTTTATGATGATGCACTGTATAAGCAAGAAGATCAGTGATAAGCAAATATATGGCCCAAAAGATAAATTTGTAAGATGCCTGGAGAACGAGAGGTCATGGACATGGATTTGGGATATAGGTTGAGAGGTGGTACGTTTAGAGCTGAGATGAGGAGGAACTACTTCTCGGAGAGGGTGGTGAATTTGTGGAACTCGCTGCCCCATAATGCGGTGGAATCGGAGGCATTAAATAGTTTCAAGAAGGAGATAGATATATTTCTAATTTTTAAAAAAACGGATTAGAGAGATATGGGGAACAGGTAGGGTCGAGGATTTGAGATCAGGAAGAGATCAGCCATGATGTGATTGAATGGCGGAGCAGGCTCAAAGAGCTGAATTGCTTATTTCTGCTCCAAATTCCGATGTTCCGAACAATAGCAGACAAAGTCTATTGGAAAAGTACTGCTGAGCTTTAATCACCTAAAGAAGAGAAAAGGGGAGGGAAGAGGGGGGGGGGGGTGGGGGGCAGGGTTAGACAGCTGAAGAGCCATTGAGTAGGTAATAAAGTTGGATTAGCTACTCTGGAAGGGTCCAGTGCAGACAAGACAGGAGGTGGCAATGAATACCAAATTTACAGTCAATTTATTACACGAGACTCCAGGGAGCACTGACGGTTGATGAGAAAGGAACTAATAATAGGCAAGCCGAACCTGGTGTGGATAGGCAGAACAGAGGAGATTTTCGATAAGTTGAAACCTGTGTCAGGTAGGCCGAGACACAATATAAGTGTGGCTGGAGGATTTCGATGTAAGTTTGATTTGATTTATTGTTGTCACGTATTAGTATACAGTGAAAAGTATTGTTTCTTGCATGCTGTACAAACAATGCATACCATACACAGGGAAGGAAGGAGGGACTGCAGAATATAGTGTTATAGTTATAGCAAGGTGTAGAGAAAAGATCAACTTAATGCGGTAGGTCCATTCAAAAGTCTGATGGCAGTAGGGAAGAAGTTGTTCTTGAGTCAGTTGGTACGTGACCTCAAACTTTGGTATCTTTTTTCTGACGGAAGAAGGTGGAAGAGAGTATGTCCGGGGTGCGTGGGGTCCTTAATTATGCTGGCTGCCTTTCTGAGGCAGCGGGAATTATAGATAGATTCAATGGATGGGAGGCTGGTTTGCGTGATGGATTAGGCTACATTCACAACCTTTCGTAGTTTCATGCGGTCTTGGGCAGAGCAATCTCCATACCAAGCTGTGATTCAACCAGAAATAATGCTTTCTATGGTGCATCTGTAGAGGTTGCTGAGAGTCTTTGCTGATGTGCCAAATTTCCTTAGTCTTCTGAGAAAGTAGAGTCGTTGGTGGGCTTTCTTAACTATAGTGTCGGCATGGGGGGACCAGGACAGGTGTTGGTGATCTGGACACCTAAAAACTTGAAGCTTTCGACCCTTTCTACTTCGTTCCCATTGATGTAAACAGGGGCATGTTCTCCACTACGCTTCCTGAAGTCAATGACAATCTCCTTTGTTTTCTTGACATTGAGGGAGAGATTATTGTCGTCGCACCAGTTCACCAAATTCTCTATCTCATGCGTGCATGCAATGATGAAAGAGTACAAGTAAACAGTGCCGCAGAGGTAAATATAAACAGTCAGTGATGGCTAAGAGATGGAAATTAAAAAGTACTGACAATGCCAAAAGGAATAGAATTCTGAAACAAGAAATATTCGTAGCTGCTCAGTGTTGGGGTAGATAAGAAAGGAGAATCAAAAACATTGGGTTGGATGAAGACATCCCTAGCTGCTCCTGTGACTCAAACTCAAAGTCAGACAGTTCAGGCCTGATGCAGCTAAATCACTAGGGGCACCTTAGCTGCATGAGGTGAGTTAGTCACCCTTCTACTTGACTGTTACTGTGTGAAGATGTTGCTGGCACCGTTTTGTAGTGCACCCTCCAAACAGAATGGACTACAGAATAATGAATGATGTGGGAGCTTGGGAGGCAGTATATATAGATCTGCACAGACAGGCTTAGTACTTCTTCACCTTTCAGAAGAAATGCCTAGTGCCTCAATCCATGTGGTTCTACTTTTCAGTCCCAAGCCAACTGGTTTGGCACAATCCAATTGGGATTATGGTCTGCCAACATAACTAACCATAGGTTAATGGTCGGCGTAAATAAAAAAGACAATAGGATGTGCATCATTACTTATTGGATGGCCATTATCGATCATATTTGATGCTAATGGAACAATCAGTTTTGCTGATTATACATTCAAACTCAGTACTTCAGGTTTCCCAGCGCTGTGCCCCAAATTCCCACATCATTTAAGGTCAGTGGCGAGAGGAGTGAAAGAAGAGAGAGGCGAGTATGAAGGGTGGGGGATGAAGAGGGGTATGAAGTGGCCTCATAAAGGTTGAGATGGTGAAGGGTGGGGCCCGAAAGGGAGTGTGGGGGGACCCTGAAAAGCAGAACCCTCCGCAACCCCACTGCGGGGTGTCCTCACTTGGACTTGGTGGAGGTGGTGGGGGGGGTTAATATCCATGAATGCGGGACTGGCATTGCCTGTAGGTGTGGGATGTGGGCGACCCTGAAGCTCACCTAGAGATCGGGGTACCCTTTCAAAATGGCACCCAGGTCTCTGAGGAGCCGGTCTTCCCTTGCGTTCAGCTCCCTACTGCAGAAACATCTTCCCAAGTGTGGGCTGGACCAGGGAGAAACTCCTTAAGGCCCAAAAAACAACTAAGGGTGTGACTTTCCAGCCGCGTCATGCTTGAGCCATTTGATCGCGGGAGAGGCCAAAATCAGGAACCACGCTGGAGGCAATCGGTTTGCGATCTAACCAGCCTGCAAAACCAGGATCCTGCAGTGGTGTGGCGGGAAATCAATAATCACCACTTAAAGCCAATCTCCAAACAATTTATGGGAAAGACCCCATATCCAACGGCCTACTGTGATCTAACTGTCTCCCCAGCACGTGGTCACGAGCGCCGATCAGTACACCTTAAAAACGGGAAGCTGGCGGAATGGCTGCTGGAGGGGTCTGTGGAAGTGAGCAGCCATCTTCACTCCTGGTCAATGTGCCTGGGCGCCCTGAAGTTGCTGCCCCATTGATCAGGGGGCTGGAGGGGAGCCCCATTGATCGGGGGCTTGGGGGGGGGGGAGCTCCCGGGGTTAGGGGTGTCATGATATCCACATCAGCATATCATGGTGCAATCACACACACTGATGGACAGGCAGTTGGACCAACCAGCACACACACATAATATCGTAGCCAATCATCAGTGAGAGCACACACACTATAAAACAGGGAACACCACAGTTCCCGCTCACTCTACCAGGAGATAGCTCACAACACAGAGCTCACAGTGCGCCACTCAAACATAGACCATGTGTGAGTGCCTCACTAAGATAGTGATAGGCCTGGGTCCACAGGTTAGCTGGTGAAGCACGTACCCAAGCCAGTAGTTAGTTGTTACCGTTGATTAGACAATAAAACAGAGTTGTATCATCTACAGCCGTGTTGGATCATTTGTGCATCAGAACACCCAACACGACATGATACCAGTAGTGGACGCAAACCAGCGAATGTGAGACCTACCTGCACCCTTTCAGCAATCCGCCATCCTGCTCCATGGAAAACATCAGCCCGCCGCAGCCGCTCCGAATCGCTGGCAATCTCGGCGTAAACTGGAAGCTGTTTAAACAGCGCTTCCAGCTCTTCCTCGAAGCCACAGACAGGGCGAATGCATCGAACACCAGGAAGATCGCCCTCCTCCTCTCCACGGCAGGGCAACACGCCATCCACATCTCTAACTCCCTGGCATTCGCGGAAGGCGAGGACAAAACAATATAAGACGGTGCTTCTGAAGTTCGATGAACACTTCAGCGTGGAAGTCAATGAGAGCTTCGAGAGGTACCTATTCCAGCAGCGCCTGCAGGGTAAGGATGAACCTTTCCAATCTTACTTAACACATCTCCGAATCCTCGCGCAGTCCTGCGGCTTTGGGGCCACCTCCAACTCCATGATACGGAATCAGATAGTTTTTGGGGTCATCTCGGACACCCTACACCAGCAGCTCCTTAAAATAAAGCGCCTCATCCTACTGACTGCCATCGAGACCTGCGTCCTCCATGAGAACGCGACCAGCCGGTACTCCCAAATCCAGGCGGCCGAAAAGGCACGGCACGGGTCCCACGAGGCGGAGCGGGTCCAGTCGATCGAGTTCCTCCCGGCGCGCGGCCCGGACAAGGGCGGCCATTTTGCGCGCTTTCCGAGGCCTCCCGCGCTTGTACGTGCCAAAAGAGGGGACGTTGACGCAGAGGAACGTGATGCGCAGGCGCGCTCTACGCAGGACCGCACTGCGCATGCGCGGTGGTGCAACGAACGCCATGACGTCACGACGTGCGGCAACTGTGGCTCCACCCACTTAAAGCGGCAATGTCCGGCCAAAGCGCGACAATGCCTTTGATGTGGCAGGATCGGCCACTATGCTGCCTGCTGTCGAGCAGCTCAACCTGCCAACTCCCAACAATTCCGCCAGCCTTGCAGGGACGTGCAGGCGATTCAGTCCCCCTACACTGAGTCATATCCATATAGTATGCAGACCAGCGATACCGAAGAGAGGGAGCCCTTCTGCATTGCGGTAATCCACAAGAACCGGATGTCCCCAAGTCTGAACCACCAGCCGCAGTCAGTGCACAGCATTGATCCGAGCGATGAGTGGTGAGCCACCCTAACAATCAACCGATCCCAGGTCACATTTCGCCTGGACACTGGTGCCTCCGCCAATCTCCTCGCAGGGTCAGCATTCCAGACCTTGAAGGTTAAACCACCGATTCTGCCATCCCACTGTTAGCTGGTTGACTATAATGGAAACGCCATCCCTGCCACGGGGTCCTGCCAGCTCGATGTTACACACAACTCACACAAAGCCACACTATCATTTGAAATCGTAGGATCCCCGAAGGACTCTCTGTTAGGCGCACAGGCGTGCAAGATCCTCCATCTCGTTCAGCGGGTACACACTCTGTCTCCAGAAGGCATGTCCGTTTTCCCAGATGCAGAGTTTAGGGCGCAGCTCCACTCCTCGTGCACAACCAGGAGGTTTTCGAGGGCATGGGCACACTGCCCGACACGTACAAAATACGGCTCAAACCGGACGCCACCCCAGTCATTCACGCACCTCATAGGGTCGCAGCACCACTCAAGGACCGCCTCAAGCAGCAGCTGCAGGACCTGCAGGACCAAGGAGTGCTTTCCCGGGTCACGGAGCCAACGCCATGGGTCAGCTCCATGGTGTGCGTAAAAAAGCCCTCCGGCGAGCTCCGGATCTGTATCGACCCAAAAGATTTAAATCACAACATTATGAGGGAACACTACCCCATACCCAAATGAGAAGAAATCACGAGCGAGATGGTTCGGGCAAAAATATTCACCAAGCTTGATGCCTCAAAGGTCTTTTGGCAGATTCAATTGGATCAGTCCAGCAGGAAGCTGTGCACTTTCAACACTCCATTTGACAGATACTGCTACAAAACGATGCCATTCGGCATCATTTTGGCCTCCGAAGTGTTCCATCGCATCATGGAACAGATGATGGAGGGCATCGAAGGGGTACGCGTCTACGTAGACGACGTTATCATCTGGTCCACCACGCCACAGGAACACATCAGTCGTCTCCAGCGTGTCTTTGCACGGATATGGGATCAGGGCCTGCGCCTTAAGCGAGCCAAATGCTCTTTTGGCCAGACTGAGCTAAAGTGTTTGGGGGACCACATCTCCCGGTTGGGTGTGCGGCCGGATGCCGACAAAGTGGCAGCCATCGCAGCCATGCAGCAGCCGTCAGACAAGAAGGCAGTGCTGCACTTTCTCGGGATGGTCAACTTCCTGGGGAAGTTCATTCCTAACCTTGCTTCGCACACGACTGCTCTTCGCCACCTGGTCAAAAAGACAACGGAATTCCAGTGGCTGCCCGCACACCAGAGTGAATGGGAGGAGCTTAAGGTCAAACTCACCACCGCCCCGGTACTGGCGTTTTTCGATACCACACGTTCCAACTGACGCCAGCCAGTCTGGCATTGGGGCGGTATTCGTCCGACGGGACGACACCGCATCATGGGCTCCGGTCGCCTACGCGTCGCGGGCCATGACCCCCACAGAACAGCGCTATGCGCAGATTGAGAAGGAGTGCCTAGGCCTGTTGACTGGCATCGACAAGTTTCACGACTATGTATATGGTCTTCCGCAGTTCACTGTGGAGACCGACCATCGCTCCCTGGTCGGCATCATTCAGAAGGACCTCAACGACATGACCCCGCGCCTCCAGCGCATTCTGCTCAAGCTCCGGAGGTACGACTTCCAACTTGTCTACACTCCGGCGAAGGATCTCATCATCGCAGATGCTCTGTCCAGGGCGGTCACCACACCGCCCGACTCGGAGGGGTTCGTTTGTCAGGTAGCCTTCACATCGGCCAATCTGCCGGCCACTGATGCCCGTCTGGCCCACATTCGCCGTGAGACTGCGGCTGACCCCCTTCTACAACGTGTGATGCGCCACATGACGGAAGGGTGGCTCAAGGGGCAGTTCCCACAATTTTACAACATCTGGGATGACTTGGCCGTCATTGATGGTGTCATCTTGAAGTTGGACCGGATTGTGATCCCACACAGCATGCACCGGCTTGTCCTCGAACAACTGCACAAAGGCCATCTCGGAGTTGAAAAGTGCAGGCGGAGGGCCCGAGAGATGGCCAGGCATTAGCGACGACATCGCCAACATGGTGCTCAACTGCCCCACCTGCCAGAGGTTTCAGCCGGCGCAACCCCCTGAGACCCTTCAGCCCCATGAGTTGGTCACGTCCCCCTGGTCGAAGGAAGGCATGGACCTCTTTCATGCGCTCGGCAGGGACTACATTATTCTTATTGACTACTTCTCAAGTTATCCGGAGGTCATACGCCTGCACGACACAACGTCATCAGCTGTCATCCGGGCATGCAAAGAAACCTTTGCTCGCCATGGAATTTCGCTCACCGTCATGTCTGACAACGGGCCTTGCTTTGCGAGTCAAGAATGGTCTTCCTTTGCCACTTCATACAACTTTACACACGTGACGTCCAGTCCCTTGCATCCTCAGTCGAATGGCAAGGCGGAAAAGGGCGTCCACATTGTGAAGCGGCTCCTCTGCAAGGCTGCTGATGCCGGATCTGACTTCTGTTTAACCCTGCTGGCCTATCGCTCGGCCCCACTGTCCACGGGCCTCTCGCCAGCCCAGCTGTTGATGGGTCGCACCCTCAGGACCACTGTGCCGTCCATTCATGTACCTGACCTCGACCATGCTCCAGTATTGCGAAGGATGCAACAACAGCGTGCTCAGCAGAAGGTGGCACATGACGCTCGGGCGACTGATCTTCCTGCCCTGGCGCCTGGAGACAACGTCTGCATACACCTACCGGAGGATGGCTGGTCGGCAACCGCCGAGGTTCTCCGCCAAGTGGCTCCCCGCTTATTCCTGGTTTGTATGCCTGATGGCTCTATTCGCCGCCGTAATCGGCGGGCCCTTCGTCTAGTTGCGCGCTCGCTACGAGATCGTGCCCTCCTGTTGTCCCTGATGTTGACTTTGTTGAGCTTCCTGCCACTCTGCCTCTTCCTGTCTCGCCCGTGGCCAGGCCCATTCCTCAGCCGGTGGATCCTGACTCACCCTTGAGGAGGTCAACCCGAATTCGTCGCCCACCTGAGAGACTTGACTTAATCATGTTAGCACATTGGACTCACTGAACTGTTTTACAGTACTGTTAATGGGGTTTTTTTTCTTGTCGTTCACTGTTCCAGAAGTTTTCTCTCATCGTTTGTTGATTTCATTTGTTCTGTTATTGGTACAACGTCATTGTTCTGTTGCACCTGACACCTTCCTCTGTATATAGTTTAGCCTCATGTACATGTTGTAAATATTGCACACACATAACCAGATGCACTCAGTACACATTTCTATTTATTGGCATGTAGGCACATATCCTTTGTGAAAGGGGGGGATGTCATGGTATCCACATCAGCATATCATGGTCAGCAATCACACACACACTGATGGATAGGCAGTTGGACCAACCAGCACATACATAACAGCGCAGCCAATCACCAGTGAGAGCACACACACTATAAAACAGGGAACACCACAGTTCCCGCTCATTCTACCAGGAGATAGTTCAGAGCACAGAGCTCACAGCGCGGCACTCAGACATAGATCATGTGCTGAGTGCCTCACTAAGATAGTGATTGGCCTGGGTCCACAGGTTAGCTGGTGAAGCACGTACCCAAGCCAGTAGTTAGTTGTTACCGTTGATTAGACAATAAAACAGAGTTGTACCATCTACAGCCGTATTGGATCATTTGTGCATCAGAACACCCAACACAAAGGGGTGATGAGGGGCACCCATGGGGGGGGGCGGCCTCAGTTCAGAGGGGGCATTGGGTCACCATAAGTGGTGCGGGTTCGCCCCTGGGCTGGGTGGGTGGGGGGGGTGGAACTGTGTGTCTCAGCGCCCGTGGGTCTGCCATGCCACCCCTTGATTCGTGTGTACCCATAGCAGGGGCAACCCCATATCCTGCCTGTGTGCGCACCGACCACCCGCAACTCCCACTGCCCGTGGAGTCCTCTGGCCATGTGGTTGAAGGTTGTTGCTAATAGGGAATTGGCAATCGTAGTTAAGTGAACACTTCACAACCCATGTTCCTGTGGGTGGGCGTGCCACGTAGCATGTGGGAGTTATTGACAAGCATCCCAATCAGATTGTGATGCCTGGACACAGTGCCTGAGTACTGCAGGGAGCAACACCATGGATGCAGCAGCCAACATCCGAACACCCAGGGACTGGCACCCAGCACGGAGGACATTTCCGTGACCAGAGAGTGGGTGTGTGCACAGAAGAAGTTACCATCGCACAGTCCAGTAATGTTACATGTGGGTGTCTGGGGTACAGGATCTGGGGTCTGGTGACCAGCGGCCCCACTGCAACCGGGGTGCATGGCCAGGGCGTGTTGGATGGCAGCGGATGTGGGGGGGGGGCTGCAATGGAGGGGGGTCCTAGAGTGGAAGACGCCACTGGTTGTCAGTCTGAAACCCTTTCCAATTTGTTACAGATATTACAAGGGATGGATGACATCTCGGACCATGCGGAGGCAGCCCTCGTGGTCACGGTAGCATGGTGTTTAGCGCTGTTGCTTCACAACGCCAGGGACCCGGGTTCGACTCCCGGCTTGGGTCACGGTCTTTGCGGAGTCTGCATGTTCTCCCCGTGTCTGCGTGGATTTCCTCTGGGTGCTCCGGATTCCTCCCACAAGTCCCAAAAGATTGGACATTCTGAATTCGCCCTCCGTGTACCCGAACAGGCACTGGAGTGTGGCGACTAGTGGATTTTCACAGTAACTTCATTGCAGTGTTAATGTAAGCCTACTTGTTATACCAGTAAATTATAGAATTTACAGTGCAAAATGAGGCCAGTCAGCCCATCAAGTCTGCACCGGCTCTTGGAAAGAGCACCCTACTTAAGCCCACACCTCCACTCTATCCCTGTAACCCAATAACCCTACCTCACCTCTTTGGACACTAAGGGCAATTTATCATGGCCAATCCACGTAACCTACACATCTTCGGACTGTGGGAGGAAACCGGAGCACCCGGAGGAAACCCACGCAGATACAGGGAGAACGTGCAGACTCCGCACAGACAGTCACCCAAGCCGGGAATCGAACCTGGGACCCTGGAGCTGTGAAGCAACTGTGCTAACTACTGTGCTACCGTGCTGCCCACGTAAAGATTATTGTTATGCTGGCAGGCCAGGTGGCAAGATGCCGAGAAGGAGGCGGCAGCAGTGTCGCCAAAGGCTAGAGGCAGCAGCCCATGTGCAGGGCCCAGCCCCACACCCTGAGGACCCATCCAACCATCAGGCCAGGGAGGTACCCAGAGGGGAAGGCCAGTGACAGCCCGAGTTGACCAGGTGGCGCTGGTCTTTTAAATAGACGATGAACAGCATGTGCTGAAGGAGGCTCTGCCTCAACAAGGGGATGGCCTCGCAGACTTGGCACCATGTGGAGAAGGATGAGGATTCCCGCTCCGGTGGCAGTAAAGGTCACCGCCGCCCTGAACTTTTACATCTCAAGACCATCCCAGCGCTCGAGAGGGGACTTGTTTGGCATCTTACAAGCTTTAGCCCACAAGTGCATCCATGAAGTTACGGATGTCTTATTTGCCCAAGCAGAAAACAATATAAGCTTTGACCTGGGCCAGGCACAACAAGATGCCCAGGCAAAGGATTCTCCGCCATCGATGGGATGCCCTAGATCAGTGGATAATAGATGACAATGTTGTCTAGCGGCTCCGGGCCATCAGGGAGTGCCCGACATCAACAGGAAGGGTTCCACTCCCTGAACATCTAGCTTGTATGCGACCACCTCATAAAGACCATGCAGTCAATGCACGCTTCCCAGAGCGTGTGCACGACAGCTTCATCCTGGGGCAGTCGGACACCCCGGCCTCTTCAAGGACCACCCCCAGATGGCCAGTTGGCTCTTGGCAGATAAGGGATACCCATTGTGGACTTGGCTAATGACGCCAGTAAGGAGGCCAGTGATCGATGCAGAGACCCAATACAACAAGGCCCATGTTGCCACCCGCGCTATCATTGAGCGGTGCATTGGACCCCTGAAAATGCAGTTCCGATGCATTGACCACTCTGGTGGTGCACTGTAGTAACCCCCATAAGGTCGTACACTTCGTGGTGGTCTGCTGTGCCCTCCACAGCCTGGCACAGCAATGGGGTGACATGCTGGAGGAGGAAGGGAAGAAATATGCGGCCACCACAGAGGAGGAGGGCGATGAGGCACTGTATCAGGCAGGCTAGAGGGTGAGCCCAGGAGGACCCGCATGACATGCCAGAGGAAGGAGGACAGATAGCAGCGGTAAGGGGGTAGGGGTCTGGCAAGCCGGGAGTGCCAGGGAGGACCTCATCCTCATCCTCATCCCCTTCACATAGGACTTTGCACCCCATCCCCCAAAACTACCCCCCCCCCCCCCCACAACCACCTTGTTGCACCCTCCCAGAGTCTGTGTGACATCACCCCAGATTGACGGGATTGTGTTGCGCTGTCAACTGGTCATTGGGGATGGGAGGAGGGGGTGATGATAACATGCCGAGAGTTGAACGCTGATGCTGTTCAATCTATGACATAGTCTGACTCCTGCCTGTCTGCTGAGTGCTTGCTCAAACCCATGACCTGCAGTGGTATACCTGGCGGGGGCGGAGGGATCCCAGTGGGGATTGGTGGTCGGCATGCGTTGCAGAGGAAAGTGCCAGAGGCGTCATATTTCTTGGGTGGAACTTTTCTTAATGCCGTACATGTGTCCCCAACTGCCCCTAGCCCCTGATGGTGCCTTCTCCCCAACCCCTCATGCCCAATACTTCCCTTCCCCCCCCCCAGGTGTCCTCTCTGTGATCCTCGACGCACCTGGTGACTCTCCCCAGTTGACCGTTGCTGTCACCGCATCCCAGGTGATACTGGCTTCCCTGTGACTGATCCTCCGAACCCCTCATTGGACATGATCTGGACTCGATCATGTCCAACAATCTGGCCAGGTCGGCATCCCTGAATCGAGGGACTGCTCTCTTCAGTGCAATGGCTGTGAGCTGTGTGGGGTTTGCTCTGCTGGATCAGCCGGTGAGACCATCATGAGTCCGTGGGGCCTTGATAAATGCAACAATTAACATTTGATACCGGTGATGGCCTCCCGGGACGAATGCTGGGAAGCTCGCAGCAGTTCCTGCTTGCTGTCATGCTTAAAAACACTTCCATTAAATCGCGCCCTAAGTGTGGGTGAATCCAAGTCTGCATCTCGCCCAAAAAACGGCAGGAAACACCTCGTCAAATCCGCCCAAAATTACACTTATTGGGTCAATTGCACCCTTCATAGCTGATTTCTAGTGATAAAGCGGTGTGAGGTTGTAGCCTGTTCAGGTTGGAGGATGCACTACAAAATAATACCCGGCAATCCGATGAGAAGGAACAGCTGAGTCACCTCCAGCAACCAAGGTGCCCTAACGACTCAGTACTTGCATAACTCAGTTCATTCTTTTGGACGGAGGGGCTGCCTTATGAGGAAAGGTTGAGCAAGTTTGATCCTGTATACATTTGAGTTTGGAAGAATGAGAGCTGATATTATGGAGACATATAAGGTCCTGAGGGAACTTGACAGGACATATGATGAGAAAATGTTTGCCCTCATGGAGGAATCTAGGGCTCGAGGACAAAGTTTCAAAATATGGATCTCCTATTTAAGACAGGAATAGAGAGGGTCATTAATCTTTGGAATTCGCTATCGCAGCAAGCAGTGGATGCAAAATCATTGAAGATAGTCAAGACTGAATTAGACAAGTTTTTGATCCACAAGGGAGTCGAGGGTTATGGGGAAAAGGGAGGAAGTGGAATTCAGGCAACAATCAGATCAGCCATCATCTTATTGTACATTGGAGCAGCCTTAAGAGGCCAAATGGCCTACTCCCACTTCTATTTTCTTAAGCATCACTTAACGGCGGGACGGTGGCACAGCAGTTAACACTGCTGCCTCACAGCGCCAGGAACTCGGGTTCAATTCTGGTCTTGGGTGACACTCTGTGTGGAGTTTGCTCATTCTCGTCATGTCTGTGTGGGTTTCCTCCGGGTGTTCCGGTTTTCACCCAGCAAGGATAAGACCATAAGGTATGGGAACAGAATTAGGCCATTCAGCCCATCGAGTCTGCTCCACCATTCGATCATGGCTGATAAGTGCCTCATCCCCATTCTCCTGCCTTCTCCCCATAACCTCTGACCCTTTATTAATCAAGAACACCAGATTTGTACTTGAGGTGCTGTTACCTACAGAGCTGGAAGGCGGAATTAGACCGAATAGTTCTTTCTTAGAACATAAGAGCTAGTAACAGGGGTAGGCAATTTAACTTCTCAAGCCTGCTCCACCGTTCAATACAATCATGGCTGATATGCAGGTTAGGTGGATTGACTGTACTAAATTGCCCCTTAGTGTCCAGGGATGTGCAGGCTAGGTTACAAAGATAGGGCAGTGTGGGCTGGAGAGTTAGCCTACTCATGTACTGAGAGTCAGCATGTTCTTTCGGAGGGTTCGTGCAAGCTTGATGGGCCGAATGGCCTCCTTCTGAACTGGCGTCCTTCTACACGGTAGTGATTCTATCATTAAGTGTTAACATCTTACTCATAAAATCTTTATCAATTCAGCCAGGGCTCATAATTATGACATGGCATTTTCTTAAGATAATAATAATCTTTATTAGTGTCACAAGTAGCTTACATTAACACTGCAATGAAGTTACTGTGAAAATCCCCTAGTTCGGGTACACTGAGGAAGAATTCACATTGTGCAAGGCATAACATAGTCCTGTAGCACCATTTATTCCTAAATATTAATAATGTTCCAACGGATCATTATGCAATACAAGGACACAGTGAACCATTACACCCTAGTCTATACCCATTTTCTAAAAAGACTTCATTATGTAATTATGGGTCTACTTAGAGAGTGGTGCTTGTAAGCTTTCATTCAGTATAAGCCAGGAGAAGCCTGAGGCTATTTGACAATGAGTGTGTTCTGCAATGTCAGACTTGTCAACTTGGCTACCACAGTGTACAGTTGGATGCCCTTAATCAGTTGACATTATGCCGACTATTCATCAATAGGTTTGGTGGAGCAGAAGTGTTTTTTGCCAGTAAACGAGTTGAAGGTTGCTCTGAGCACTCGCTATGCGAGTTTAAATGGGAATAAAAAAAAGATTTCTTCTGTTCATTGCTTATAAAATGCTAATAAAATAAAGAAGA
The DNA here is from genome assembly GCF_047496885.1 of Scyliorhinus torazame. Classification (NCBI taxonomy): domain Eukaryota; kingdom Metazoa; phylum Chordata; class Chondrichthyes; order Carcharhiniformes; family Scyliorhinidae; genus Scyliorhinus; species Scyliorhinus torazame. The sequence continues at coordinate 208,154,115 of NC_092717.1, forward strand.
TAAAGACTGAATAATGCTTAAATCATGTGAAGCGATGTGTTTCAAGGTGAATCTTTTCAAATATGTTGACCTTCTCGTCCTGCCGAGAAATACATCTGTTCAAACCACCTCTCCTGTGTCAAAACATTGTCACCTCATGCTTAATTGCTTGCAGTAAAATGACAAGACGTGGGCTATTTTATGTAAATTGAATTCAGTGAATGGGGTTACAGAAACCAAAATTGTACTTTATATTTTCTTTTTGTTTAAAGGTAAATCAAACACAAGTGTGGCAGGAGAAAGCATTCATTCAACAAATGCAAACATGACCTGCACACATTATTATATCGTTATGCAAAATACAAATTTAAAAACTTTCATTATCAAGTGTCAGATTGGGTCAGTGGTTGCACTGAATGGAAACAGCCTTGCACTCTTCCAGTTCTGCACTGAAGTGTCAATGGCGATGATCTGTGCCACGGTGGCACAGTGGTTAGCACTGCTGCTTCACGGCGCCAGGGACCCGGGTTCAATTCCGGCCTTGGGCCACTGTCTGTGCTGAGTTTGTACATTCTCCCCGTGTGTGCTTGAGTTTCCTCCGGGTGCTCCGGTTTCCTCCCACAGTTAAAGGTGTACGGGTTAGGTGGATTGTCCATGCAAAATCTTCCCTTAATGCCCAGGGATGTGTAGGTTATGGGGCTTCCAGGGATAGGGCAGGGTGGACAGGGGAGTAGACATGGGTGGAGCGCTCTTTCGAAGGGTGGGTGCAGACTCGATTGGCCGAATAGCCTTCTTCTGTACTGTAAGAGATTCCATGAGGCCTCTTAAGTGGGGCAGATGGGATGCCTTACAGTTCACGGGCCTAGAAAGGTACAATTGATGACTCGCAGCACATTCGGCAGTGGAACGTAGCTGGAAGACTTCATGAAGGAGGTAGCTCTGAATAATCTTAGTTACTTGCAGATTCTTCAAGCACTGCTGCTTTGACACATTGAGGTCATTTTTGCACTCGAATACACCTGCTGGCAGAGAGACAAGGCAAATGCAGGTGAATCCGATGGAGATGGATTTTCATCAGCGAGGAGCTACTACGGCCGCCTCAGCTCTTCCTCCTCCAGCTCGACATGGATGCTGGATCCATGCCCCATGATCGCTCATCCAGCAAATTGAGGAAAGAGACTGAAGATTTAAATCAAATAAAGAAGAAAACAAAATAAAATCGCACCACTAAAAATAAAAACATCAGGAAAGAAAAGAAAGAGCATGGTAACATCAAAAAAGCACTACCAGCTATCTAATGAAATCAGTGTAAACTCACTAGCAGACAAAACTGTCGTAAAATCTCATTATTAACAGTTAATACCACTTTACCCCCAAAATTTCATTCTGCAAAATCCTTGCAAAATTCTGCATCAGCATTGAGCTAATATCGTAATTCCTCATGATATTCTCAAATACCAAATATAAGCCAATTAGCAACCTTAATTGCAGCTATGCACATAATCTGAATTATTATTCAATTCAGCAGTTTGCACGAAAGGGGAATTCCAGCACTGACAGCCAATCATAGCTATTCCCTTCACAGTTTGTACTTGTATCATCTCAACCAGCCTGCTATCCTTTCAACTTCTTCAGGCGTGTCCAACCTACAGCACCTCAATCTCCACCACAGTTTTGGAAAGGGATCAAATCCTGTGCTGTTCGCTCAAGCCAACTGGAGCACACTGCACCCCCCCCCCCCCCCCGACTCTTCCCCCCCCCCCCCAACAAGGAGTCAGAGTTGCTGTGGTAACATGCACTGTTACATGCATGTTGCATACCAGAGCTATGAATAGTGACAGCAGAGACTCTAATTTTCTTTCCATCACCTGACTGACCAAGTTTCTTTCCCATTCTTACCGCTTGCCATTGGGGTAATTTGGCAGGACTTACAGCTTGTTAATTAGCCAGTTTGCAGGCCTCATTATGAAGATACCTTCTGTGGTGACTGTCAAGTCCTGGAGTGTGATTCGAACTCTGAATGTCTGGCTCAGAGGCAGGAAAGGGCATCATTGCATCACAAGACCTCCTGTTCTCTGCATCTCAAATAGCAATCTTAGGATATACTCTTTTGATCCCATTGATCTATTTTAGTGCATTGGTATATTACTATTAGTACATTGTCATGGAGACAGTTGCAGAGTGGTAATTTTACAGGACTGGTCATCCAGAGGCTCGGACTGTAATACCCTGAAGATGTGAATTCAAATCCCAGCATGGGGGTGGGGGTGTGATTGAAATTTGATTAACCAATAAATCAGGAATAAAATACTAGCCCTGTTAATAATGATTATGAAACTAGTGGATTGTTGCAAGCAAAAAACCTTTTGATCACTAATGTCTTTCAGGGGACTCAGTCTGCTCACCTTAACTGCTTTGGCCTACGGGTGGCTCCAGAACCATGGCACTGTGATTGGCTCTTAACTCTGAACTGGCCTGAGGAGGCCATTCAAATCCAGGTGGTTCACCACTATGTTCTCAACTGCAATTAATTTTGGAGGATTAAAATTTAGAGTACCCTACTCGTTTTCTTTGCCAACTAAGGGGCAATTTAGTGTGGCCAATCCACCTGCCCTGCTTATCTTTGGGTTGTGGGGGCGAGACCCGCGCAGACACCGAGAGAATGTGCAAACTCCACACCGATAGTGACCTGGGGCCCGGATCGAACCTTAGTCCTTGGCGCCGTGAGGCAGCCGTGCTCAACACTGCGCCACCGTCCTGCCCCCTCAACTGCAATTAAGAATGGGCAATAAATGTTGACCTTGTCAGCGGTGCTAACGTGCCAAGAATGAATAGAAAAGAACAAAGAGAATTTCTGTGGTCAGGATCTGTACAAGATATTGGGGAAGATAATCTGAGAATCGTGTTTCAGGTCTCTCTTCTGCTCAAAATAAAAGGTGTTATTTTTCAGCCAGTCAGCAAATTTCATGTGAATGGTGATTGCATTGCAACACCCTTATTAATGATTCATAAATTATACCTGGTGGTTGCATTTTCTATGACTTGTGCCAGGAATACACTCAAAATATTAAGTGTCCAAATTGTGAAGAATGCACTCTTAAAGGAGAAATAGCAATTTGGACATTATTCTGCTGCAATATTAATTTCTAATTGAGCGCTTTTTATGATCTTTCAATGTGCTTGTTATTGCTTTTGGTTGTGGCATGGTTAGACATTTCAGCAGTTCCCTTTTTTCCATCAGTTGCAATTTACATTGCCAGAAGCCGAAGGGTAAAGTCGGGATCCCAAAAGTAGACCTTGAGATGGAAGCTTTGAGGATCACTGAACAGTCTTGGGACTCCATACTTCAGCAATCCACAGTATTTACAATGCATTTAACAAAAGATGATAAGCATAAAACAAAATTGGGTTTAATGTCACAACTTTCTGGAGAGGACACTGTACATAATGGTCTCCATTACTTTTTAACAGTCTAAGATGTAAAACAGGGAGAGTCTGGTCTCAGGCATAATAATGACATGTACCTCCCAACGGGGTGAGATTTTAGTCAGTCACACCTCATTGGTGGACATGTTGGCTTTGGAGAGGATGTTGCAGTTGGACTGCCTTTATCGCCACCAGATTTGGAGAATCTGGCGAAGGCACTGCTGATGGCACATTCCAATGTTTTGAGATGTCTGTTATTGGTTGTCCAGGACTCCAAGAATGCAGGGATCACTGTGAACTCATCTGTAGACCTTAGTCTTGGAATAGAGATCCTGATTCTCGAATACTCTATTTCTTAGTTAATTGATGGCTAAGCTGGCACTTTGGCAGTGATTGCGAATTGCTAACAACTGGGTTAGGGTTAGGAGTCTCCCAGGAGAACAGTGAAAATGCTTTTGGGATTTCCTCAACCATCGCTAAGGAGATCAAGCATTCCTACTGGCTCATGAGAGTTTCTGGCATATGAACAACCAAAATGGAGAAGGTTTATTTGGGAAGGCAGCAAGCACATCAAGAAAATACATCAGCAGCATAAAGAGATGGCATTAAGGAATTGGAAGAGAATGCAGAAACACCCAAACACTTTATCTGCTGAACTCTTCAAGCACCACTGGCCCCTGCATGTGACACAGTCTGCAAATCGCATATTACACGTATCATCTATCTTCGAACCCATTGAACCAAATTGGAAGCAAGTCACCCTCGATCCTGAGAGACCAGACTGCCTTAGATGATACAGAGGCATATGATTGAAAGAACAAAAATACAAGGCTGAAGGGGGCAAGGAAATGCGAAACTGCCAACATTTAAATACCAATGCCTATCCCTTTGTCCAGTAAAGGCAGACCCTATCCATAATTTTTAAAAATGGACTGTATTCAGTGTGGAATCTTCTGTAAAAGTGGACAATAAAACATTGCAAAGGATGGCTGCCAAGATCAGCTGATTTGGTCTTTGGATTCAAAACTACCTCACTGTCTTTCTAAGGATAAAAAGACACATTTCAGACGAGAGTTGTCACTATCAATCTCCTGAAATCATCCAAAATGTGTCTCCTGATCTGAATGGACCATTTTGAAACAAAGATGATGATTGTCTCAAATCACCAGGGTGGGTATCTGCAAAAAATAACCCAGGTTTTGGCCAATAAACATATGCCCAGAACCATATTTGGAAGGGATCCGTGAGAGGCCACATGGAAATGCAACCATGTTAGTCCCCCCTTTTAATTGTTAAGTGCTACACACAGCCGCAGTAACATCAGCAGCAAAAAAGGACAGCAACACCCATCCCTTAAGAAATGGAAACTGAAAAATCATAAGGTCTCAAAACCTATTTGTCTTCAAATCGACCAATACAGCAAACAAACTTCCTGGTAACAAGACAGTAAGTAATGAACTTCGTGATCCTGAAAAGTTAATCTCTCCAAGAGATTTCTGCATTGACTGGTATTTACCACTTCAGCTATTGAATTCAACGAATCACAAATCAGGAGTGAAAAATCGCTTTTTGAAGAGGCCTGCACCATGTATTTTCCAAGATTACTCAAACAGATGAACTATTCTTTTGTTGATAACTTGTAAAAGTGCACTATTCTGTTTAACAGTATTTTCCTCGAGAGAGTGTGTGTGTGTGTGTGTGTAAGTGGGTGCCATATCATTAAATTTTTAGCAACAACACGTGAATAAATAAACTTCTTCAATTAAACCCACAAAATGCTTGTGGCTGATTAAGCAAATTGTCCTTTATCCTTCCATTCAGTGGTTGAGAAACACACACCCCTTAAACAAAACGCTGATGACAGAGAATAATGTAAGGAAACAAGGGTTTCCATGGTTCTTATCCATTCCTTTACATGGTTGGCCTAGATAGGATACCTGATTGGCACAGGTTTGGAGGGCCGAAGGGCCTGTTCCTGTGCTGTATTGTTCTTTGTTCTACCTCACAATATTATGACCGAGTCCACTGCAAAACCATTTCACATTCCAGTAGATCAGCTTTTTATGGAGTCCAAACATTCAACTACAGATCATACATCGCAGCATTCCTAAAAATGGGCAGGAATCTTCGGCCTCTTTCTTGGTGGCACGCCATTTTCTTCTCCTGCTGCTTCAACAAAAATTCCCATTGAAGTCACTCACGTCGCGAACGGCTGGAGAATTCCAGCCAAAAATCCCAATGGTTAGTTAAAAAATAAGGCAAAGAAGACTGAATGACCAGATGATGGAATACCATCTTCAGCTAAAAGGCAGATGCAATACAAAACCCATTAAGCTGCTTTAAATGATTGAAAGCCCATTGTCTGATAGTAATTTCTCATCCTTATGATGAAAAATTCAAACACCAACGTCCGAAAGCTTAATGATTTCTAAATCAGGATCGACAAGGGAAGGCAGCTGAAACTGTTTCACCTGAAAGGTAATATAGATCAAGGCATCACTTGACGCAGCGTGGCATTAAGGAGCCCAATAAAATTGAAGTGAAGGAAAGATTTTTGACTGGTTCCAGTCACACCTAGCACAAAGGATGATGATTGTTTTTTAAGGCCAATCAGTTCAGACGCAGAAAATCACTGCAGGAGCACCTCAGAGTAGCGTCATAGGCCCAAACATCTTCAGCTGCTTCATCAATCACCTCCTGTCTATCGTAAGTTCAGAAGTGGAGATGTTTGTTGACAATTAGAGTGTTCAAGACTATTCACATATGAATATGGCAGCAGTTTATGTCAGCATGAAGCAAGACCTGGAGAGTTCATAGGTTAGAAGTGATAACTGGCAAGTAACGTTCATTGCCACTGCTGAATCCATCACCTGCTGGAGGTTAACACTGCCTAGAAGCTTAATGGAGTCAGCCGTATAAATAGGGGACGGACTTCCTACAGAAACTCAGCACCCATGGACCAGTTGAACCAGGAACATTCTTCGTCACAATGGACGTCTCGGCACTCTACACCAGCATCCCCCATGACGACGGCATTGCTGCAACAGCCTCAGTACTCAACACCGACAACTGCCAATCTCCAGACGCAATTCTGCAACTCATCCGCTTCATTCTGGATCACAACGTCTTCACCTTCGACAACAAGTTCTTCATCCAGACGCACGGAACAGCCATGGGGACCAAATTCTCACCCCAATACGCCAACATCTTCATGCACAAGTTTGAACAGGACCTACTCACCGCACAGGACTTTCAACCGACGTTATACACCAGATACATCGATGACATTTTTTTCCTTTGGACCCACGGCGAAGAATCACTGAAACGACTACACGATGACATTAATAAGTTCCATCCAACCATCAGACTCACCATGAACTACTCTCCAAAATCAGTTGCATTCTTGGACACACTCGTCTCCATCAAGGACGGTCACCTCAGCACTTTGCTTTACCGCAAACCCACGGATAACCTCATGATGCTCCACTTCTCCAGCTTCCACCCTAAACACATTAAAGAAGCCATCCCTTATGGACAAGCGCTCCGTATACACAGGATCTGCTCAGACGAGGAGGAGCGTAACAGACATCTACAGACGTTGAAAGATGCCCTCGTACGAACGGGATATGGCACTCGACTCATCGATCGACAGTTCCAACGCGCCACAGCGAAAAACCGCACCGACCTCCTCAGAAGACAAACATGGGACACAACCGACAGAATACCCTTCGTCGTCGAGTACTTCCCTGGAGCAGAGAAACTACGACATCTTCTTCACAGCCTTCAACACGTCATTGATGACGATGAACATCTTGCCAAGGTCATCCCCACACCCCCACTACTTGCCTTCAAACAACCGCGCAACCTCAAACGAACCATTGTTTGCAGCAAACTACCCAGTCTTCAGAACAGTGACCACGACACCACACAACCCTGCCATGGCAATCTCTGCAAGACGTGCCAGATCATCGACATGGATACCACTATTACACGTGAGAACACCACCCACCAGGTACGGGGTACATACTCGTGCGACTCGGCCAACATTGTCTACCTCATACGCTGCAGGAAAGGATGTCCCAAAGCGTGGTACATTGGCGAGACCATGCAGACGCTGCGACAACGAATGAACGGACATCGCGCAACAATCACCAGGCAGGAATGTTCCCTTCCAGTCGGAGAACACTTCAGCAGTCAAGGGCATTCAGCCTCTGATCTCCGGGTAAGCGTTCTCCAAGGCGGCCTTCAGGACGCGCGACAACGCAGAATCGCCGAGCAGAAACATTTGGCCAAGTTCCACACACATGAGTGCGGCCTCAACCAGGACCTGGGATTCATGTCACATTACATTCATCCCCCACCATCTGGCCTGCAAAATCCTACCAACTGTCCTGGCTTGATGCAATTCACACCTCTTTAACCTGGGGTTACCCCATCTCTGGATCTGTAAAGATTTAATCACCTGCTAATGGTCGCATTCCAAGCATTGTTTGGCATCTTTGAATTTGTCTATATATGTGTTTCTGGAACATACCTCTTCATTCACCTGAGAAAGGAGCAGCGCTCTGAAAGCTAGTGACATCGAAACAAACCTGTTGGACTTTAACCTGGTGTTGTAAGACTTCGTACTGTATAAATAGGGGTCAGAGGCTGAAAATTCTGCAACAAATAATTCACCTTTTGATTCCAGAAAGCCTATCCACCATCTACAAGACATAAGCGAGCAGTTTGTTAGGGTTAGCAAAGTACTGTAGATGCTGGAATCTGTTAAAAGTACAGAGAATGCTGGAAAAGCAAGTCCGGAAGCATCTGTAGTGAGAGAAAACAGAGTTAATGTTTTGAATCCATTTGATTCTTCATCAGATTGAAGGAGAGGGTACATGTGTTGAATATTAAATTGTAGCTGCGAGAGATTGCAACAAGAGGTAGAAACCTGAAGGAGAAGAGACAGATGTTGTGGTGGTGGGGTGGAAGGGAGGGTTTTTGCACTGAGGCAATAAATGTATGGGACATTTCTAAAAAGGGTTTAAGGTGGAGGAGGGGAAAGGTCACAGTCTAAAGTTATTGCACTCAATGTTGAGTCCTGATGGCTGTAACATGTCTAATTCGAAGATGAGATCCTACTCCTCCAACTTATGTTGGGTGCCACTGGAGCGTTGCAGCAGGCCAAAGATATACATGTGGGCACAAGGGCAAAATGCTGAGATGTTAAGATGTGTTCTGGGCAAGTGTTGCACCTTCTATGGTTGCAATGGAAGGTGTCATGGGAAGGGGATGGGGTGATGGGAGTAATTAATTCCTCCGACTCCAGCGTGATGCCATCATGAAACACATCTTCCCTTCAGCCGCTCCCTACCTTTCCCCCTTATTATGGGCCAGGGTTTAGAGAACACTAAAGTATATTATGGAGTTCACCTGACCCACAACATTTAATAGATTTTGGTTATGGGGAGCACAAGGGTTGTGGGGTGAAACCCACGCAGAAACAGGGAAAATGTGCAAACTCCACACAGACAGTGACCCAGGGCCCGGATCGAACCCAGGTCATCAGCGCCATAGGCAGCAGTCTAACCGCTGCGCCACCATGCCGCCCTGCACAGCTGCAACTTAACAAAGCTCTCCTGATAGTGTCTTCCAAACTCTTGACCTTTGCCACCTAGAAGAACAAGGGCAACAGACACGTGGGAATACCATCATAGCAAGTCCCCCTCCAAGATCGCACACCGTACTGACTTGGAGCTATATCGCTGTTTCTTCACTGTTGCTGGGGAAAATCCCTGCAACTCTCTCATAACAAGCACTGTGGGTATATCTACAACATCTGGCTGCAGCGATTGAAGAGGTTGGCTTAGCGCCACCTTCTCAAGGCAGTTAAGTGTGAGTGACAAATGCTGGTCTTGCCAGTGACATATGACAATGAACGATTGAAGCCTCTTAAGTTTCTGACTCCTTAAAACCTGTTGCTTGGACAGTTAAGACAAAGACCCTCGACAAAACATATAAATTAGACCTGTCTGCCCATTCTACAGAATTTCAAAAGGAAATGTTGTCAAACAATGACAGCTTCTGTTCTCTCTCCCATCCATGTTCTTCAAAACAAGGTTTCTAGATTTCCCCTATATGTAAAATATCTGCAATGTCCTGACTAGGCGTTAGGTGAAGAATAGCTTTTGAAACATGTTTGTTTATTGGATGTGATTCATTTTACGACATTTTCTGCATCTTGCTAACCAAACCATAGGTTTTAACTCTGATAGGCTACTGCCTTTGTAATCAGTGATGGATGAAACAATCAGCAGCTGTTACATTTGACATATACATTGCTTTCTGTGTTACATTTTAAACGATCAATGCTCCTCCTGAATTGAACAGCTTCCACAAATCTCAACCACAAATGTCAATTAACAGTATGATTAAGTCAGTCAACAATATTACATCCTGTTGCATATCCTTGGAAATCAGCAAGGGGGATTGTGATGTACTTGCCCAGTCCATCACACGAACCTGCCTCCCAGCCATTGACTCCATCTGCACCTCCTGCTGCCTGGCAAAAGCGGGCAGCATAATCAAAGACATCTCCCACCCGGCTTACTCACTCTTCCAACTTCTTCCATCGGGCAGGAGATACTGAAGTCTGAGAACACGCACAAACAGACTCAAAAACAGCTTCTTCCCCACTGTCACCAGACTCCTAAATGACCCTCTAATGGACTGACCTCATTAACACTACACCCCTGTATGCTTCACCCGATGCCAGTGCTTATGTACCTTGTGTTGCTCTATTATGTATTTATTTTTCTTTTCTTTTCATGTACATAACGATCTTTTGAGCTGCTCACAGAAATAAACTTTTCTCTGTATCTTGGTACACGTGACAATAAACAAAATCCAATCCAAAAATGAGATGTTCTTGAGGGAGGAGGTATTTACAGTTTTAGCGGACTCAAAAGTAGATAAATCACCAGGACCAGATGAGATGTATCCCACTGCTGTGGGAGATAAGGGAGTAGATTGCAGGGACTCTGGCAATAATTTTCAAATCTTCTCTGGTACACGAGGTGCCAGAGGACTGGAGGACAGCTAATGTGGTACCATTATTCAAGAAGGGAAATAGGGAAAGACCAGGAAATAACAGGCCAGTGGGTCTACTTTTTGTGGTAGGGAAACTATTGGAAAAAATTCTGAGGGACAGAATTAATATCCACTTGGGGGTTAATCAAGGACAGTGAACATGGCTTTGTCAAAGAGATATCATGGCCGGAATCCTCCGGCCATTCCCGAGTGGTGGGATTCTCTGGTCCCGTCGGCAGTGCATTCCCGCATTCCGGGTGAGGTGGAGTGGCTTCAATGGGAATTACCATTGAAAGCAGTAGGAGCAGAGAATCGCACCACTAACAAACGGCGTGCTGCCTCCCGCTGTGAAGAAAGATGCATGGGATGGGAGGCCGGAGAATCCAACTCCATGTCTTACGAATTCGATTACATATTTCAGGGAGGTGACTCGGTGTGTAGGTGAGAGCAGTGCAGCTCATGTAGTCTACATGGACTTCAATAAGGCTTTTGACAATGTCCTGCATGGGAGACTGGTCAAGAAGGTAAGAGCCCATGGGATCAAGGTCAATTCAGCAAATTGGATCCAAAATTGGCTTAATGGCAGGAGGGTGGTAGAGGTGGGAACCCTCAACATTTAAGAAGTATTTAGATGAGTACTTGAAAGCCACATCATACAAGGCTACGGACCAAGTGCTGGAAAGTGAGATTCGAGTAAATAGATGCTTGTTGGCCGGCGAGGATACAATGTGTCGAAGGGCCAATTTCCGTGCTGTAAAAACTCTATTACTCGCAGACATTTGATCCATCCAAGCGACTCATGGATTTTTCGTACAGCTGCCGATCTAATCCCTCTTCTTTTCCAAAGTTTAGCTCACTAATATGTCAACTACCCCCTTCATTATCCCATTGGCAGCATCTACACCATTGCTGTAAACAGATGCAAAGTAATAATTTATTCTCTCAGCCACAATGACTCTATGACACCAAGAAAAATACGAATGGGAACCTTGGAAGTTCTGAGGTACAAACATCTCATGTACTTCTGTGGGAAGTTTAAACTTCCGATTGCCAATTTTACCCTGCTCAGATTGCTCTGTCACTGACCAGAACCATGCAGACATATACTTACCCTCATTTTTACATGGATTTATTTACAACTTTTCACAGCAGGTCTAAAACCAGTGAATCTCAAAGTAAAAATCAGCTGGGGTGTTATAGTGTTTCAGAATCCATAACAATGTTGACCCCCTCCCCCTAACTACTGACAATGTTTCCCAACCCCTCCAATGAGACACACCCCATCCAGCACCCTGGATAGTGCTAACCCTCTCCTATTGCTACCCCACTTACGATTAGCATTGTCCGGAACTCTTCTGATGCTGAATGGAATATTTGGGCCAATGTCACTAAATTGGTTTCAAGCTCAGTAACTGTTGCATTTTAGGCAAATACAACAGCCATTTTGCACACTGTAAATTTCCACAAAAGGTCATGAAATATTGACTCGGTACTATGTTTCAATATGTTAATTGAAAGACAATGTTGGCAAGGGGCAGGAAGAGGTTTTTCCTGAACACTCCTCACGTAAGATGAGCCCCTGGAACCCAAAATGTTGAACTGCACATGTGCAATCTGCTCCTGGTCTGAGCATGCATAGGAATTCTGAGGTCTGTCATGACCTGGAGATCAAGACTTTGCTCTTGATGAGAAGGTAGGTTATCTTTCATAACACACTTGACACCCAGAGCCCACCTCTCAATCAGTAGCCCATACTGCCTTCTCACCTGATAGCTACATCTGTTCTGCACATGTGTAGGCAGAATTCCTCATGTGTTCTTTGAAGGAGTCACATATGGATAAAGGAGGACTGGCGGATGTACTGTCCTTCGATTTCCAAAAGGCATTTGATAAGGTGCCACATCTAAGGCTATTGCATAAAATAAAAGCTCATGGTGTAGTGGACAATGTATTTGCATGGATTGAAGATTGGCTAGCTAACACACAACAGACAGTTGGTATAAATGGATCTTTTCCTAGTTGGCAGGATGTGACTGGTAGTGTGCCACAGGGATCAGTGCTGGTCCTCATCCTTTTCCAATTTATATAAATGACTTGGAGGAAGTGACTGAAGTTATATTTACTAAATTTGCTGATGGCACAAAGATAGGTCAAGTAAATTGTGAAGAGGATGTAAGGAGGTGAGAAAGGGATGTAGATAGGTTAAGTAAATCGGCAACCAAATCTGGCAAATGGAGTATAATGTAGGCAAATGTGAAATTCTCCATTTTGGCATGAAAAATAAAAAAATATGCTTATTATTTAAATCGTGAGAGGTCTGAGGTACAGAGGGATCTGGGTATCCTAGTTCATGAATCACAAAAGGCTAGCATACAGCATTGGTGGGTGTGTTACAAGGGGAAGAATAATCTTTCCATTTCCTCCTGACATGATGCAGCCAAAGTGAATTTTGCACTAATAAAGGGATTCTTGGCAGCTGAGCAGCAATGTGAGCAGCTGGGGGGTGGGGGGGGGGGGGGGGGTAAATACCCTCCTTTTCTTCCTTTCCCCACCTCTGAATCATCTAATGGGACCTCAGCTTTCACCTTCTACCTCTTGCAAGTCCAAACCTCGCTGCTGCGTTCATTCTGACTGGCATCATCAGAGTGGCAAATGTGAAATCATTTCCAGCCCTCACAATCAATCCATCAGTCCTCCATCTTGCATTTGTATGGGACCAATTGAGCAATCCTGCAAACGTCTTCACCAAAGCCCTGGAAGGGTCTGGCGATAAGAAAGTGGAGGGCATTGGTAAACATTAGAACATAAGAACTAGGCGCCTCAAGCCTGCTCTGCCGTTCAATAAGATCATGGCTGATCGTTTAGTGGACTCAGCTCCATATACCCGCCCACTCTCCGTAACCTTTTATTCCTTTACGGTTCAAAAATATCTACTTTTGCCTTAAAAACATTTAACGAGATAGCCTCAACTGCTTCACTGGGCAGGGAATTCCACAGTTTTGCGACCCTTTGGGTAAAGAAGTTCCTCCTCAACTCAGTCCTAAATCTTCTCCCCCTTACTTTGAGCCTACGCCCCCTAGTTCTAGTTTCACCCGCCAGAGGAAACAACCTCTCTGCTTCTATCATATTTATTCCCTGATGCAGAATCAATAACCTCAGAAACGAGATTGGAGACAATTGAAGGCTTTAATACACTAGATCAGTGTTCTTCAAACTTTTTTTCCGGGGACCCATTTTTACTAACCGGCCAACCTTCGGGACCCAACCCGGCCGACCTTCACGACCCACGCCGGCCGACCTTTGTGACCCACGCCGGCCGACCTGCGCGACCCACCATTTTCTCTTACCTTGTTTGTTGCTGACAAAAATGGAGGAAATGGTTTCGGGTCCCTTTTGCCCTCGTATCGCTCCTCCAATGGAACCTGTAGGATGAAGGTGAAGCCTTCTGGTGTCAGAATTTTTTTCCTGTAATATTTTATCAAATAAAACCCCCCCTGAACTTGTAAAAAAATAAAAATAAAATGAGTTAAAAAAATCAATAAAACCCCCCCGAACTTGTAAAAAAATAAAATGAACAAAATAAATGAAAAAAAAAAATTAAATGAATAAGATAAATGAATAAAAACCACTACAGAACTTGAAAAACAAAAAGTTACAACCGTTTAAAAAAAATAGCAGCCGCACTGCACATGCGTGCCCGATTAACGGCGCACATGCGCAATGCGGCCAAATTTATTTTTTAACATGTTTGCGGCCGCTTGCAGCCGGCGTTATGAAAAGCCGGCTGCTGCGCGCGGATTTGCGCGATTGGGAGCGCTGCGGACAACGGCTCCACGACCCTCCCGACACCTGCCCGCGACCCACCCGCAGGTCGCGCCCCTGACTTTGAAGAACACTGCGCTAGATGTTTCCCCCAGCAGCGCAGCTACAGTAGAAAGCTGCTGGGCCATCACGGGCTCTTATACCCCACCTTGCAAGGCGGAGCTAACATGCAAGCTTATCCAATCGGAACAAGTACTTTCTCCACCAATGGTATTCCGGCATTACTAGGTACAGTAATCCTCCTAACACAGACTTCCACATTCACCCCCTGTTAAAAAAGAGTCCGGTGGGAGGGGGGGTGGCTTCGTATTACAACGTGGTAAAAGTGGTAGAAGTTATAGTTATGAAGGTACCGTAATGCCTCCGTACAGCGTTCTGCCTCATTACAAATGTTAACTATTTACAACAATAATGTGCATTTCAAAAGGAAGCAATCAGTCAATCGGGGGCACTGGTCGTCCTCTGCGATCGTCGTAGCTTTGGTGGTGATGTCGGTGGAGATTCGGGCGCCTGTGACTCCGAGAGCGTAGTTTTGGCTTCTGTGGCGGCTTCATCACCCCCAGACGTGGCTGGTAGAAGGGCCGAATGACCTGGGAAGGGGGTAGCTGTGGGGTGCGCCGGTGGGCAGGGCCCAGACGGGGCCGGTGGAAGAACCGATCCACCTGGGAAGGGGGCAGCTGTGGGAGGGAGGGTGGGGCTGGTGGCGGGTGTGTGTGTGGGGATCCAGCGGGCACCAGGTCCCGTAGGGAAACCGTATCCTGTCAGCCGTCGGGATATGCCACGTAGGCGTACTGAGGGTTAGCGTGGAGGAGATGGACCCTCTCGACCAATGGGCCCGACTTGTGCGCGCGCACGTGTTTTCGCAGCAGGACGGGTCCGGGAGCTGCCAGCCAGGTCCCAGAGGAGGACTTCCTGGGGAAGACAAGGAGACGTTCGTGAGGTGTTTGGTTGGTCGTGGTACACAGCAGTGACCAGATGGAGTGGAGGGCATCCGGGAGGACCTCCTGCCAATGGGAGACTGAGAGATTCCTGGACCGCAGGGCCAGTAGGGCGGTCTTCCAGCCGTTCCGTTCTCCCTCTCTAACTGTCCGTTTTCCCGGGTGTTGGAACTGGTCATCCTGCTTGAGGCAATACCTTTGCTGAGCAGGAATTGATGCAGTTCGTCGCTCATAAAGGAGGACCCCCATCTGTGTGTATGTAGGCGGGGACACCGAACAGCGTAAAGATACCATGGAGGGCTTTTATGACGGCGGTTGCGGTCATGTTGGGGCAAGGGATGACGAATGGGAACCTTGAGTACTCGTCAATTACGTTCAGGAAGTGCGTGTTGCGGTCGGTGGAGGGGAGGGGGCCTTTGAAGTCCATACTGAGGTGTTCAAAGGGATGGGAAGCTTTTATCAGGTGCGCTTTCTCTGGTCTGTAGAAGTGCGGCTTGCACTCTGCGCAGATTTGGCAGTTCCTGGTGGCTGTCCTGACCTCCTCGATGGAGTAGGGCAGGTTGTGGGTCTTGATGAAGTGGAAAAATCGAGTGACCCCCGGGTGGCAGAGGTCCTCGTGGAGGGCTCGGAGGTGGTCCACTTGTGCGTTGGCACATGTGCCGCGGGATAGGGCATCAGGAGGCTTGGTTAGCTTCCCGGGATGATATAAGATCTCATAGTTGTAGGTGGAGAGCTCGATCCTCCACCGTAAGATCTTGTCGTTTTTTATCTTGCCCCGCTGTGCATTATCGAACATGAAAGCAACCGACCGTTGGTCAGTGAGGAGAGTGAATCTCCTGCCGACCAGGTAATGCCTCCAATGTCGCAAAGCTTCTACTATGGCCTGGGCCTCCTATTCGACTGAGGAATGGCGGATTTCGGAGGCGTGGAGGGTGCGTGAGAAGAAGGCCACGGGTCTGCCCGCCTGGTTGAGGGTGGCTGCCAGAGCTACGTCAGACGCATCGCTCTTGACCTGGAAGGGGAGGGACTCGTCGATGGTATGCATCGTGGCCTTTGCAATGTCTGCTTTGATGCGGCTGAAGGTTATACGTTAGGTTAAGGATTTTTGCGGTTTGGAGGAATTTTCAGAGGTTGGTGTCGTGGTCCTGCTGGCCGTGGCTGCAGATGGTGACATTATCGAGATACGGGAATGTGGCCCGTAAACCGTACCGGTCAACCATTTGGTCCATCTCTCATTGGAAGACGAAGACCCCGTTAGTGACACCGAAGGGAACCCTTAAGAAGTGGTAGAGCCGCCCATCTGCTTCGCAGTCAGTGTATTTGCCGTCACTATTACGGATGGGGAGCTGGTGGTAGGCGGACCTAAGATCCACCATGGAGAAGACCTTGTAATGCGCGATCCTGTTGACCAGGTCGGATATGCAGGGGAGAGGGTACGCGTCGAGCTGCGTAAACCTGTTGATGGTCTGACTGTAGTCGATGACCATCCTACGCTTCTCCCCGGTCTTTACCACCGCTACTTGAGCTCTCCAGGGGCTGTTGCTAGCCTCAATGACACCTTCCTTCAGTAACCGTTGGACCTCTGACCGAATAAAGATCCGGTCCCGTGCACTATACCGTCTGCTACTGATGGCGACGGGTTTGCAATCCGGGGTGAGGTTCGCAAACAGGGAAGGCGGATCGACCTTGAGGGTCGTGAGGTTGCAGCCACTGAGGGGGGGTATACGGTGGACGAATTTGAACGTTAGACTTTGGTGGTTACACGGAAAATCCAATCCGAGGAGTGTGGCCGCACAGAGGTGGGGAAGGACGTAGAGTCAGTAGTTTTTGAACTCCCTTCCTTGGACTGTATGGTTAGCTACACAAAACCCCTTGATCTCTACTGAGTGAAATCCGGAGGCCAGGGAGATTTTATGATTAACGGGGTGGACGGGGACAGAACAGCCTCTTACCGTGGCGTGGTGTATGAAGCTCTCCGTGCTCTCAGAGTCGATTAGGCAGGATGTTTCATGCCCATTGATAAGCACCGTCGTCGTAGCAGTCGATAGTGTTCGGGGCCGAGACTGGTCCAGGGTCACCAAGGCTACTCGTGGCAGCAGTTGAATGTTCTCTTCGGGCAGTGTGTGGTCAGCCGAGCTGGGTTGCAAGATGGCGGCGCCCATTTATCGCACATGGCTGGGGGTGTACAAAATGGTGGCGCCCATCCATCGCTCGAGGCGTCCGCGGGAGAAAATGGCGCCCGGAGGCCGCACGTAACCCTGGAGGAGGAAGATGGCGGCGCCCGCTGGCTGCACGGAGACCGTGGAGAGGATTGAGGTGACGGTCCGCATTCACCACCGGAGACCGCAGCGACCGCCCGGGCCTGGCATACCGCCACGAAGTGGCCCTTCTTACCGCATCCCTTGCAGGTGGATGCACGGGCTGGACGGCGCTGTCGGGGGTGCTTGGCCTGCCCACAAAAATAGCAGCGGGGCCCCCCGGGGTTGCCAGGCCGCCTTGCAGCACAAGCTTGTGGGGGGATGGGAGATGCTTCGGGGTCGGCCGCGGGGTCACTTCACTCACCTCTTCCCCCTGCTGGTCCCTTCTCTGTTGGTCCCTTCTCTGCTGGTCCCTTCTCTGCTTGTCTCTTCTCTACTGGTCCCTTCTCTGCTAGTCCCCTCTCTGCTGGTTCCCCCTCTGCCGGACCCTTCTTGTCTGGTCCCTTCTCTTCTGGTCCCCTCTCTGCTGGTACCCTCTCTGCCAGCCCCCTTTCTGCTGGCCCCCTTTCTGCTGGTCTGTGAGCAGCAGACTGACATGAGTGCTGTTTCTGATCACCTGAGATCCAATCTGAAGCAGAATAAATGCCACCCGACCTGAATGTAAAAAAGCAACTGCCAAAGTGTAGAAAGTAACTTCTACGTTGTACAAAGTAACCTCAACAATGTTGAAAGTAACTTCTCAGCAAACGTACTATGAACAAACCCTTTCCGACTATCAAGCTATGAATACTTAATAGGGTGCTCTTTCAGAGCGTCAGCGCAGACTTGATGGACTGAAAGTCCTCCTTCTGCACTATAGTGATTCTATGATGGTATCATAGAATTTACAGTGCAGAAGGAGGCCATTCGGCCCATCGAGTCTGCACTGACTCTTGGAAAGAGCACCCTACCCAAGGTCAACACCTCCACCCTATCCCCATAACCCAGTAACCCCACCCAACACTAAGGACAATTTTGGACACTAAGGGCAATTTATCATGGCCAATCCACCTAATCTGCACATCTTTGGACTGTGGGAGGAAACCGGAGCACCCGGAGGAAACCCACGCAGACACGGGGAGGATGTGCAGACTCCGCACAGACAGTGACCCAAGCCGGAATCGAACCTGGGACCCTGGAGCTGTGAAGCAATTGTGCTATCCACAATGCTACCGTGCTGTGATTGCCCAGTCCTCTCCATTGCCACTGAGCATTCTCTTTGGCTTCACAGTTGAATTTCAGGACATTCATGCAACCTGTAGACTGGAGAACAGTTTACCAATAGCACGCTAAATGATGGGTAGCATCTAGAAATTGACAACGCACCTTTCCAGGTCAGGTTTGGGCAGCATGGTGGTGCAGTGGTTAGCACTGCTGCCTCACAGCGCCGAGGTCCCAGGTTCGATCCTGGCTCTGGGTCACTGCCTGTGTGGAGTTTGCATATTATCCCCGTGTTTGCGTGGGCTTTACCCCCACAACCCAAAGATGTGCAGGGTAGGTGGATTGGCCACGCTAAATTGCCCCTTAATTGGAAAAAATGAACTCGGCACCCTAAATTTTTTTTTAAAAATAGTTTGTCAGCTTTGGAATGCCTCCAGCCATTCTTCCCCTGTCCACCCCCAACTATAATAATAATGATAATAATAATATAATAATCAATTATTGTCACAAGTAGGCTTCAATGAAGTTACCGAGAAAAGCCCCTAGTCACCACATTACGGCGCCTGTTTGGGGAATTGAACCTTCGCTGCTGGCCTTGTTCTGCATTACAAGCCAGCTATTTAGCCTGCTGTGCTAAACCAGCCCCCAAGCTCACGTTCTCATCCACATTAAAATTTAGGCCTTTGTCACGACTGTACCTTGTGTCAATACTTTCAGCTGATTCGAGTCAAGATTAACCAGGATATTAAAACTCCAGCTAGGTGTCAGGTATTTCTGCTTCCGAGTTTACCTCACCATCTCTCATTCTTTTGTACTGTCTTGACTGGGGCCTGCACAATGAGCTTTGACTTTTCTAGCTGAGTTTCTCAACAAAAATAAGTAAGTAAAACAGGGAGAAAAAAAATGTTCCTTTGGAACAGGCTTGGCTCATAAATCCAGTGAACGAAAATGACCTGAATTCCTATTAACTATCATAATGAATTAAGCAGTTAAGGCAGTGAAGAAGAACAGCTGCTGCAGTGGATTTAAATTTTATTAGGTAGCAATTTTATTCTTTACCACAGTTGAATTGCATATGTGACTAATCAAGAAAGGCTTAATATTTAATTCTAATTCTCAATAAAAATTTATGAGTGGGTTAAATTCATATGTATGCTTATCTGTGTTGCCCAGAGTTGTAACCTGAGTGAGGGGGGGAAAAAATCCTTGGAAGAATTTGGAACAAGGAATAAAGAGAGAGCAGGAGAATCACTGAAGTTTTTGTGGTGGCTAAGTAGGCGCGTGGTCATCACATTTACTCCCTGCACCAACGGCGCACAGAGGCAGCCGTGTGTACCATCTATAAACTGCATGGCAACAACTTGCAAAGGGCTCCTTTTACGTCACCCTCTTAACATGTGACCTCTACCAGCTGGAAGGACAAGGGCAGCATTTGGATGCAAGTTCCTCTACAAGTCACACACAATCCTGACTTGGAACTTGACACTGTTCCTTCACTTGCTGGATGAAAAACATGGAAACCTCTTCTTGGGAACACTGGGGTGTAGCTATATCACATGCACCAGAGCAATTTAGAAGGGGGCTCACCACCAGTTTCTCAAGGGCAATTAGAGGTGGTCTTGCCCGCAATGTTCACCTCCCTAGATGGCATCACCAACGATACCTCATAAGTAATTTATTAGCTGTCTGTAATATGCTAATTATTTAGAGATATTTTTCCAAAGTTGCTAATGTTGTAGGCTGCATTTTTTCTACATTAAAGGTGTTTTACAAATACAAGTTGGTGCTGTCACTCACATATCTCTTCACTCTTTGTTAGGTTAAATCTTACTTGGTTTTGTGAAAGGTCCTAAATCCAATAACTTTTTTTCCCCCTTCAATTAATGAAACAGGGTGAATCTAAAGCTTATAAAGCACTGTAGTGCTGATGCTGTCAGGGAAGTGTTACTCTAAAACTTGTATAGGACCTGATCGAATTGTACTCAGAGAACTGTACAGGCCCTCTGGTCTCCATTTTTTAAAACACCATAGAAGAACTGGAAAACGTGGAAAAAAGATTTACAAGGATTTGTAAATCAGACTTTTTTTTATGTATATTCACACAAATGTTTTCCCCTTGGGAAAATGACATGGAGTGTCGCAACAATCTGCTGAACCACTTCATGAATGCTCCTTCCTGCAGGGCATTTGAAACCAGGTCCTTCTTGCTCCAAGGCAGGACTGCTACGAACCGAACCATAAGACTTCCAAATAACAAGGATGGTATCCAAACTTAGAGATTAGCTTTTGGAAGAATTGATCAGGACTGCAGTAGTTCAAGGAGACAGCTCATCAGTGAACTCTTAAGGGCAATTAGGGATAGGCAATAAATGCTGAATTAGCCAGTGACTCCCCCACATCCTATGAAAGAATAAATCAACAATTTTGTTAAAAAGAAGAGACTTAGGCCTTCATAGTCCCAGATGACGTAGGCTGCTTTCCCCTTTGAGGGGGAGAGCTGACAGGGTGATTTAACGGGAGGATCAGCACACCTCAGGCGAGGAGCAAGGTTGGGAAGGCAGGATATTTATGAATAGCCTCAGCTGGAACAAGAATTTATGATTTCTCTATATATCTTAACCAGAAGAAGTGTATATGAATTAATTCATAATGTTGCTCCATACAGTGAGAGGGTAATCTTTCTCCTTTTGATGACCGCAACCAGGGAATTCTGAAAGCTAGCTATGATAAATATGAAAATAATAAATACACATTAGTCAATAAAATCTGGTCCACTAAGATTATTGCGGAGGTATACACAATATATATTAATGATTTGGACAAAGGAATTAAATGCAATTTTTCAGATTTACAGATGGCACTAAGCTGGGTACCAGTGTGTGCTGTGAGGAGGATGCAGAGAGTCTGCAGGGCAACTTTGACAGGCTGGTTGAGTGGGCAAATACCTGGCAAATGCAATATAATGTTGGTAAATGTGAGGTTATCCACTTTGGTGGCAAAAACAGGAAGGCAAATTATTATCTGAATGGTGGCAGTTTCGGAAAAATTGAAGTGCAACGAGACCTGGGTGTCACGATGGAACAGTCACTGAAGATTGGCATGCAGGTACAGCAGGCGGTGAGGAAAGCTTCCGGCTTGCTGGCCTTCATAGCGAGAGGATTTGAGTATAGGATTAGGCATGTCTTGCTGTAGTTATACAGGGTCTGGGTGAGTTTACACCTTGAGTATTGTGTGCAGTTTGGTCTCCTAGTTTGAGGATGGACATTTTTGCTATTGAGGGTGTCCAGCCACGGTTTGCAAGATTTATTCCCGGGATGGCGGGACTGACTTATGATGAAATACTCGATCAACTGGGCTTGAACTCAGAGGGTTTAGAAGAATGAGAGGGGACCTCATAGAAACATATAAAATCCTGATGGGACTGGACAGGCTCGATGCGGGAAGAATGCTCCTGATGTTGGGGATGTCCAGAACAAGGAGTCACAGCCTAAGAATAAGAGGCAAGCCATTCAGAGCTGAGATGACGAACTTCTTCTCTCAGAGCGTTGTGAACTTGTGGAATTCTCTATCACAGAAAGCTGTTGGGGCCAGTTTGTTGGATATATTCAAAAGGGAGCTGAACATGGCCTTTGCCTAAAGGGATCAAGGGGTATGGAGAGAAGACAGGAGTGGGATACTGAATTTGCATGATCAGCCATGATCATATTGAATGGTGGTGCAGGCTTGAAGGGCCGAACAGCCTTCTGCTGCATCTATTTTCTATGTTTCTATGTAGTGTTCTTTTTTTTCCCTTTTTTAAATTTAGAGTACCCAATAATTTTTTTTCCCAATAATGGGGCAATTTAGTGTGGCCAATCCACCTAACCTGCATATCTTTGGGTTGTGTGGGTTGGGTCCATGCAAGTAACTTTCCCCTAACACCATCGGCTGTTACCTTATTCAACAGTCTCTTGTACAGCATCTTGTCAAAGGCCTTCTGATCCAAATAGATCACATCCACTGGATCTCCTTTGTCTAACTTTCTCGTTACCTCTTCAAAGAATTCTAACAGATTTGTCAGGCATAACCTCCCCTTGGCTAAACCGTGCTGACTCAGTCTTAGTTTACCATGCACTTCTAAGTAGACCGCAATGTCATCCTGAAAAATGGACTCTAAAACCTTAACAACCGAAGTCAGGCTAATCGACCTCTCATTTCCGGTCTTCTGCCTCTCGCCCGTCTTAAAGAGGGGTGCTACATTAGCCATCTTCCAATCCTCTGACACCCTCCTTGCCTCCAGTGTTTCCTGATAGATCGCCACCAACGGCTCTACAATCGCCTCAGCTATCTGCTTCAGAACTTTGAGGTGTAGTCCATCCGGCCTGGGTGATTTATCTACCTTCAGAACTTTCAGTTTCCCCGGCACCTTCTCCTTAGTGATGGTCACTACACTCACCTCTGCCCCTGACTCTCTTGAAGTTCTTGTATGCCACTGGTGTCTTCCACTGTGAAGACTGATGCAAAGTACCTATTCAGTTCCTCTGCCATTTCTTTGTTTCCTATTACCACTTCTTCAGCCTCATTTTACAAGGGTCCAATGTCCATTCTTGCCTCTCTCTTACTTTTTATATATCCCAAAAAAACTCTTGCAATCTTCTTTTATATTACCAGCTAGCTTACACACCCACATTATTGCTTTTTTAGTTGTCCTCTGCTCACTTTTAAAAGATTCCTAACCTTCTAACTTCCCAATAATCCTCACCACATTGTACGCTTTTTCCTTTGCTTTTATGCTGTCCTTGACTTCCCTTGTCAGTCAATCAATCATCTGCGTCACTTCTTCGAAAACCTCAATCAAGTTAGTGAGACACGACCTCCCCTTCACAAAACAGTGCTGCATCTCGCTAATATGTCCACTTGCTTCCAAATGGAAGTAAATCCTGTCTCTAAGAATCCTCTACAATAATTTCCCTACCACTGACGTAAGGCTCACTGACTTGCAATTTATTGGATGATCCTTGTTCTCCTTCTTAAACAAAAGAACAACATTAGCTATTCCCTCGTCCTATGGGACCTTACCTGTAGCCAGTGGGGATGCAAAGATTTCTGTCAAGGCCCCAGCAAGTTCTTCCCTTGCCTCCCTCAGTATTCTGGGGTAGATCCCATCAGGCCCTGGGGACTTATCTATCTTTAATGTTTTTCAAGACACCCAACACCTCTTCCTTTTTGACCTCAGTGTGACCCAGACTATCTGCACACCTGAATTGTTTTTGAAACTCAACCCGCTGCTCAAAGGTGTCCCTTTCAGCTCCCACTCTTTTTAAATCTCTGCTCTGACTCACATTGCAATAAAGTGGTCAGCCTATTGGAAGTTGTGAGGAAAGCCCATGGGACTAATTGGGGTTCATAAGGATGATTCTGAAAAGGAAACAAAACTGGATTGTACTCCAGGGCAGAATGTCGCTCTCGCTAGAACTAGGAGACCTGAGGCAAACATTGTTGTGGGAGAAAGCCATGTTGACCGTGCACTAGCCCAGGGTGTCATGACACCATTACCCAATGGAAGTTGAGCATGGGATCTTGGTGAAGAGGTTAGGCTTTTGCAGTTGGACTAGATCCTAGAACAAATAGCGATAACATCTTGAAAGATTCTGTGTAAATACCGTTTGTAAATTGTCATGTGAGAGTGCCTTTAAGAAATGGATGTTTACGCACTGTACCTTTAAGAAAATGCAGTGATGTCAGAGTGTGGGTGGAGCTGGGTTTTAGGTCAGCCATTGTGAAGTTGGAGTTTGAAAAAGAGCTGGTGTGTGCCTGTGTTTCCAAAGAGCGGCAGTTTGAAAAAACAGCTTGTGTGTGTCTGTGTGTTTCCAGAGAGTTGCAGTTTGGAGGAAAAGAGCTTGGGGAGTGTGTGTTTTGCAGTGAGCTGGATTTGCTGTGATCTCTGCCATGAAAGACTATCTCTGGATCATTTGGGTGATTTAAATTCATAACAATAAAGCCTTTAACCTGATGTGATTCTGTTTAAAGGTGTTAAGTCTCTTGGAAGTTTGAAGGAACATTTTGAGGAATTATTTACTGTTGTAATATTTTCAGAGTTATCTTTGAAGTAAGTGGTGTTAAGAGATCCAATGTTTATTTGAGATGTTAAGTTGAGTTCATGGAATAAACATTGTTTTGTGTTTAAAAACCCACTTGTCCATAATTGTAACCCCACACCTAGGGAACAAGCCGTGTGCTAGGAAAAGCAACAAATACATTAAAGGGGGAGGTTGGTTGAACTCCATGATACATTTTGGGTTCTGAAAATGCCTCGCCCATAACAAAATACACCATTATAATTTGTTATACATACTGGCTGATGATCACTCATCCTTCCTTTACTACACTGGCGAGGTGGTAAAACATAATGACTTAATTAGCACAGAGAAATTCGACGAGAGCGCCATTGAAAAACTACAAGGTGAATCAGTTTGTTCAAAGCCTGAAGAAGAGAGAATAAATATGCCTCATTTCGAGAAGCGAGGAACCTTTAACCATTGAGGATTGAGTGCAGTATATCAAAAGGCTGGAGTATATTTTCAGGGCTAACGGAATAGATGGGGTAGATAGAAAGAAAGTCATTTTACTTATCATCAAGTCCCAGACTTATAATCTGATTCATAGTTTTACATCTCCGGAAGCTCCCAAAATTAATTCATTTGAAGAGGTTGTGGAACTAGTCAATGGGGCATTATCACCCAGAAGCCTTGGTGGCACTGCAAAGATATAAGTTTAACTCAATGGGAAGGGCCCTGGGGGAGATCCTCACAGCATTCCTACCCAAGATAAAGTAGATTATAGAATACTTTAAATGATATGGTCAGAGATTGGCTGGTGTGGGGTGTGACTAGTATATCCATACAGAAGGAACTACTGGCTGAGTCCGAGTTGACTTTCAAAACGACATTTGAAATGGCGACAGCAAATGAGTGCACAGAAAAAGGTGCCGAAGAGTTACAAGGCAAAAAAAGCTTTGAAGTCCACCAGTTAGGATAGGAAACCGTGAGTAGTAATAGCACCAGAAACACGGATCCAGCTGGATCAAGCTCAGGGAGTGAATTCAGTACAGAAAATCACTAAATACTAAAGATTTAAGCAGCCTAGGAGTAACACAGAGTGCTTTCAATGTGGGGGAAGCCATTCTCCAGAAGTGTGCAAATTCAAAGTAGCCAATTGCTACAGGTGTGAGAAGAAAGGCCATCTAAGGCAGTGTTTCTCAAACTTTTTTTCCGGGGACCTATTTTTACCAACTGGCCGACAGTCGCGACACACGACGGCCAACCGTCGCGACCCACCATTTTCACTTACCATTAATGTGACAACAGGTGAGCCTGCTTGGTCCTCATGAACTCACTTGCTTTGTCATTCAATGTTACATTTCTGTATGGGATGTTCATCAGAGGTCCTGGAGCTCACACCAGCAATGCTTTGTCCTGCTGTGGATTCGCCTGAGCCACTCTCTCCAGCAGGTTTAGTTGTGGCCTGTTGAAGTCTCTGGTCCTCTCTTCCATTTTAAATTTTACAATCCTGTTGCTTATTTGCTGCTAACAAGATGGAGGAATCGCAATCGCGCCCAGAACACATGATCTCAGTGTTTGGGGCGCATGACCTGTACTCTGCCGTCACTTCAGGCAGGAAGACTACATTGAATTAAAAGAAGTCTTCACCTGGGGCTCAGCGTGCTGGCATCAGGAGGAGGTGGTGTTTTTTGCTAGATTCCAGGCATGCATACTGATAGCTTTGCGCAGGTCAAGGAGACACATCCTGAGTGAGTGAGACACAGCCAGAGTGGGAATTGGAACTTGGTAATTTGGTGCAGGGAGGTAATTCGGTGCAGAGTGGGAGAAGGTGCTTTTTCCTGACTGTTTTGTTCTCTTTCTTCTAGCCTGTAACTGTTAATCTGCAGGGAGATAACCAGAGAGCATCCTGGGAAGGTAAGTGATTTTTATTTTTATTTTTATTATCTTTTCAAATTGTGTCGGGGGCGGGGGGGAAACTGAAGTGACATCACAGTAAAGCTGTGACCTGATTGGCTGGTTGGGAATCTACACTAAATTTAAAAATTAAGCATTGTTCAACTAATTAAACATAATTACTTAATTATAATTTAGAGGGGTATCTAAGCCAGAGATCTGAGAGTACTGTATTTAGCTTTCACATTTATAGTAGAAATCTAGTGCTAGGAAACATATAGTTAACAGTAACTTTTTTTTTTAATTTAAAATTTAATTTACTAATTAATTAATGCAATGTCAATTAGAGGAGTGCAGTGCTCTGACTGTGAGATGTGGCAGGTCCGGGAGGCTTCCAGCATTCCAGATGGCTTCAACTGCAGAAAGTGCACCCAACTGGAGCTCCTCACAGACCGCATCGTTCGGTTGCAGCAGCAGTTGGATGCACTTTGGAGCATGCAGGTGGCGGAATGTGTCATAGATAGCAGTTATATAAATGTGGTCACACTCAAAGTGCAGGCAGAGAAATGGGTGACCACCAGAAGGGACTGGCAGTCAGTGCAGGAATCCCCTGTGGTTGTCCCCCTCTCGAACAGGTATACCCCTTTGGATACTGTCGGGGGGGATAGCCTATCAGGGGAAAACAGCAGCAGCCAGAGCAGTGGCACCATGGCTGGTTCTGATGTTCGGCAGGGAGGGTCAAAGTGCAGAAGAGCAATAGTCATAGGGTCTCTATAGTCAGGGGCACAGATAGGCGCTTCTGTGGACGTGAAAGAGACTCCAGGATGGTATGTTGCCTCCTTGGTGCCAGGGTCCAGGATGTCTCAGAACAGGTAGTGGGCATCCTGAAGGGTGAGGGCAAACAGGCAGAGGTCGTTGTACATATTGGTACTAACGATATAGGCAGGAAGGGGCATGAGGTCCTGCAGCAGGAGTTCAGGGAGCTAGGCGGAAAGTTAAAAGACAGGACTTCTAGGGTTGTAAACTTGGGATTTCTCCCTGTGCCACATGCCAGTGAGGCTAGAAATATAAAGACAGAGCAGCTAAACACGTGGCAAAACAGCTGGTGTAGGATTGAGGGTTTCCGTTATCTGGACCACTGGGAGCTCTTCCGGGGCAGGTGTGACCTGTATAAGAAGGACGGGTTGCATCTAAACTGGAGAGGCATAAATATCCTGGTCGTGAGGTTTGCTAGTGTAACACGGGAGGGTTTAAACTAGTATGGCAGGGGGTGAATATCGGAGCAATAGGTCAGAAGGTGAAAGCATTGAGGGAGAACTAGGGAATAGGGCCAGTATGGCTCTGAGGAAGAGCAGACAGGGAGATGTTGCTGAAAACAGCGGGTCTGGTGGTCTGAAGTGCATATGTTTTAATGCAAGGAGTATTACGGGTAAGGCAGATGAACTTAGAGCTTGCATTAGTACTTGGAACTATGATGTTGTTGCCAATACAGAGACCTGGTTGAGGGAAGGACAGGATTGGCAGCTAAACGTTCCAGGATTTAGATGTTTCAGGCTGGATAGAGGGGGATGTAAAAGGGGTGGTGGTGTTGCGCTACTGGTTAGGGAGAATATCACAGTTGTACTATGGGAGGACACCTCAGAGGGCAGCGAGGCTATTTGGGTAGAGATCAGGAATAAGAAGGGTGCAGTCATAATGTTGGGGGTTTACTACAGGCCTCCCAACAGCCAGCGGGAGATAGAGGAGCAGATAGGTAGACAGATTTTGGAAACGAGTAAAAACAACAGGGTTGTTGTGATGGGAGACTTCAACTTCCCCAATATTGACTGGGACTCACTCAGTTCAAGGGGCTTAGACGGGGCAGACTTTGTAAGGAGCATCTAGGAGGGCTTCTTAAAACAATATGTAGATCGTCCAACTAGGGAAGGGGCTGTACTAGACCTGGTAGTCGTGAATGAGCCCGGCCAGGTGTTAGACGTTTCAGTCGGGGAGCATTTCGGGAACAGTGACCACAATTCAGTAAGTTTTAAAGTGCTGGTGGACAAGGATAAGAGTAGTCCTAGGTAAATGTGCTAAATTGGGGGAAGGCTAATTATAACAATATTAGGCGGGAACTGAAGAACCTAGATTGGGGGCGGATGTTTGAGGGTAAATCAACATCTGACATGTGGGAGGCTTTCAAATGTCAGTTGAAAGGAATTCAGGACCAGCATGTTCCTGTATGGAAGAAGGATAAATACGGCAAATTTTGGGAACCTTGGATAACGAGAGATATTGTAGGCCTCGTCAAAAAGAAAAAGGAGGTATTTGTCAGGGCTAGAAGACTGGGAACAGACGAAGCCTGTGTGGAATCTCAGGAAAGTAGGAAGGAACTTAAGCAAGGAGTCAGGAGGGCTAAAAGGGGTCACGAAAAGTCATTGGCAAATAGGGTTAAGGAAAATCCCAAGGCTTTCTACACGTACATAAAAAGCAAGAGTGTAGCCAGGGAAAGGGTTGGCCCACTGAAGGATAGGCAAGGGAATCTATGTGTGGAGCCAGAGGAAATGGGTGAGGTACTAAATTAATACGTTGCGTCAGTATTCACCAAAGAGAAGGAATTGGTGGATATTGAGTCTAGTGAAGGGTGTGTAGATAGCCTGGATCACATTGAGATCAAAAAAGGCGAGGTGTTGGACGTCTTGAAAAATATTAAGGTAGATAAGTCCCCAGGGCCTGATGGGATCTACCCCAGAATACTGAAGGAGGCTAGAGAGGAAATTGCTGAGGCCTTGACAGAAATCTTTGGATCCTCACTGTCTTCAGGTGATGTCCCGGAGGACTGGAGAATAGCCAATGTTGTTCCTTTGTTTATGAAGGGTAGCAAGGATAATCCAGGGAACTACAGCCCAGTGAGCCTTACGTCAGTGGTCGGGAAATTACTGGAGAGAATTCTTCGCAACAGCAAATGGACGTATTAGCGAGAGGCAGCATGGTTTTGTGAAGCGGAGGTCGTGTCTCACTAACTTGATAGAGTTTTTCGAACAAGTCGCAAAGCTGATTGATGCAGGTAGGGCAGTGGATGTTGTCTATATGGACTTCAGTAAGGCCTTTGAAAAGGTCCCTCATGGCCGACTGGCACAAAAGGTGAAGTCACACAGGATCATGGTTGAGCTGGCAAGTTGGATACAGAACTGGCTAGGTCATAGAAGGCAGAGTGTAGCAATGGAAGGGTGCTTTTCTAATTGGAGGGCTGTGACTCGTGGTGTTCCGCAGGGATCAGTGTTGGGACCTTTGCTGTTCGTAGTATATATAAATGATTTAGAGGAAAATGTAACTGGTCTGATTCGTAAGTTTGCAGACGACACAAAGGTTGGTGGAATTGCGGATAGCGATGAGGACTGTCAGAGGATGCAGCAGGATTTAGATCGTTTGGAGACTTGGGTGGAGAGATGGCAGATGGAGTTTAATCCGGACAAATGTGAGGTAATGCATTTTGGAAGGTCTGATTCAGGTAGGGAATATACAGTCAATGGTAGAACCCTCAAGAGTATTGAAAATCAGAGAGATCTAGGTGTACAGATCCACAGGTCACTGAAAGGGGCAACACAGGTGGAAAAGGTAGCCAAGAAGGCATACGGCATGCTTGCCTTCATTGGCCGGGGCATTGAGTATAAGAATTGGCAAGTCATGTTGCAGCTGTATAGAACCTTAGTTAGGTCACACTTGGAGTATAGTGTTCAATTCTGGTCGCCACACTACCAGAAGGATGTGGAGGCTTTAGAGAGGGTGCAGAAGAGATTTACCAGAATGTTGCCTAGTATGGAAGGCATTAGCTATGAGGAGAGGTTGAATAAACTCGGTTTGTTCTCACTGGAACGACGGCAGTTGAGGGGCGACCTGATAGAGGTCTACAAAGTTATGAGGGACATAGACAAAGTGGGATAATCAGAGGCTTTTCCCCAGGGTAGAGGGGTCAATTACTAGGGGGCATAGGTTTAAGGTGCGAAGGGCAAGGTTTAGAGGTGATGTACGAGGAAGGTTTTTTACACAGAGGGTAGTGGGTGCCTGGAACTCGCTGCCAGAGAAGGTGGTGGAAGCAGGGACGATAGTGACATTTAAGGGGCATCTTGACAAATACATGAATAGGATGGGAATAGAGGGATACGGACCCAGGAAGTGTAGAAGATTGTAGTTTAGTCGGGCAGCATGGTCGGCACGGGCTTGGAGGGCCGAAGGGCCTGTTCCTGTGTTGTACTTTCCTTTGTTCTTTGTTCTTTGATGAGCGGGCACGCATGCACAGCATGGCCACATTCTGAATGCAGGTCACAGCTGTCATATTTAAAGATGGTTGCAACCGGCATTTTAAAAAGCGCATGAATTCCCGCAATCGGGAACGCCATGATGGATGGCTCCGCGACCATCCCGATACCCGCCCGTGACCCACCTGCGGGTCCCGACCCCAACTTTGAAAATGACTAATCTAAGGCACAAATGCACAAGCAAGCAGGGCCAGCCCGGTTCAAACAGGAAATATCCAAGCGTTGGTAAATAACATGGGGGGTTGTAACTTGGAAAGGTTAAAGGAGTACAAACTAGGAGGTATGTAGGTTTGGAAGCTACATCAAGTTTTGTTTGTATGACAAGGCCTGTGTCTTGAGCTTTAGTGGGAAAGGTTGAAACAGAATTGTGGCAATTGGAAGATCTGGCCAACATCAAATCCGGACAATTTGCTGAGATGGCCGTACCCAGCGTACCGGTTGTTTGTTGTGTTCTGTACTCTGGGATAACACTGGCTGCAACTCGATGCAGCTTTGACCAAAAGATACTCCAGACTTTGAAGTAAGTTCAATGTGATTTATTGAACCATTAGCACAGTTTTCTATGAGTTCAACGCTCCTGCTAATCTTGCTATCATACCTCAGTCTAACTAACCAGCCTGCTCGAAGCCACGTGGTGGGTGTGATGCGTCTGATCTGCCCCTGTCCTACTCTCCAAGTGTCGCCTGTGGAAAGAGACAGAGCATGTGTGCCCTGTCCTTATATATGGGTTGTGTAATGCCCCCTTGTGGTAGTGTCACCTCTGGGTGTCTTAACTGCCCATTGGTTGTGTCCTATTCTATGTTTTCATTAGCTGTATGTCTGCATGGCATGACGTCTCTGGTGCCCCCTCTTGTGTTTACTTAGTCGTAGTGTATTTACATTAACCCCTTGTGTATTTACAGTGATGCCTATCACCACAGTTAAACCAGACAAAGTAATCAGAATTTGTGAAGATTATAAGTTAATGCTGAATCAAGCCATGAATTTGAACAGATATCCCATAACCACAATAGAGGAGCTCTATGCAAAGTTGGTTGGGGACCTGATGTATTTGAAGTTGGACATGAGCTACACCAACCAACAATTAGACTTAGAAGAGGCATCGAGTAATTATGCCACTCTAAACACCCACAAAGGACTCGATCAATACACATGAATACAATTTGTGGTTTGGTCAGCTTGTGCCATCTTCCAGCGGACTATGTAAATCTTACTGCAAAGCATGCCCAAAGTTGTCATTTGCTTAGATGTTGTCATGATTACAGGGTCCACTGAGGAACAACGTCTGAAAAATCTGGATGAAGCTTAAAAAAGATTCCAGGAAGCAGGAGTGCACTTGAAGAGAGAAAAGTGCACCTTTCATGTGAAAGAGGTGACCTATCTTGGATACAGGGTGGATGCTCAAGGGCTGCACCAAATGGAAGTTAAAGTGCGAACCATTAAAGAAACACCAGCCCCAAGAGCCTCTCAGAGCTCAGGGGCGTCATTCTCCGACCCCCCGCCGGGTTGGAGAATCGCCGGGGGCTGCCGTGAATCCCGCCCCCGCTGGTTGCCGAAGTCTCCGGCACCGGATATTTGGCGGGGGTGGGAATCGGGCAGCGCCTGTTGGCGGGCCCCCCCGCTCGATTCTCCGGCCCGGATGGGCCGAAGTCCCGCCGTTAAATTGCCTGTCCCGCCGGCGTGGATTAAACCACCTTTTGAACGGCGGGACACGGCGGCGTGGGCGGACTCCGGGGTCCTGAGATCTGACTCCGAGGGGTGCCCCCACGGTGGCCTGGCCCGCGATCGGGGCCCACCGATCCGCGGGCGGGCCTGTGCCATGGGGGCACTCTTTCCCTTCCGCCTCCGCCACGGTCTCCACCATGGCGAAGGCTGAAGAGACTCCCGCCACTGCGCATGCGTGGGAAACTGTCAGCGGCCGCTGACTCTCCCGCGCATGCGCCGCCCCGAGATGTCATTTCCGCGCCAGCTGGCGGGGCAACAAAGGCCGTTTCCGCCAGCTGGCGGGGCGGAAATTCCTCCGCCGTCGCCCTAGCCCCTCAATGTTGGGGCTCATCCCCCAAAGATGCGGACGCGATGCCCGTCTGATTGGCACCGTTTTGGGCGCCAGTCGGCGGACATCGCGCCGTTTCCGGAGAATTTCGCCCCAGATCTTTCGTGTGAAGGGTTAACTACTACGAATGGTTCCTCCCTCACTTATCAATGTTGCTAGCCCTTGTTAATAGTTCAATAAACATGTTGTAGCTATCTCCAAGTCTGAACCTTCCTTTGTCAGAGTGAACATCAAGGAAGCAGCTCATGCCACAACAAGAGCATAACAAAACATGGTTCCAGAAGTGGACTGTTAAATCCATATAGTTTCAACTCAGCGAACAGTGACAACCAGCAACAAAAGCCAGGCAAGATGATGTCTGGGATTCCAATTCCACAGCAGCTCCAGTACCAAGGCAATCTCAGTGAAAACTGGCGTTGATTCCGGCAGAGATTCGAGATCTACCTGGTAGCGTGCGACCTAGATGGCGTGGCGGATGCAGAGAAAATAAAGCTTCTACTTACCATCGTGGGTCCAGAAGCAGCTGAAATCTTCCAGACATTCAAATACTCAAAGGGGCAAAACAAGAGCGATTTCCAGGCAGTCCTGGACAAATTCCAAGAATTCTGCGAGGTACAAACAAGAAGAAAAGGTAAAAGAGGTGCCAAAACTCACCGCGAGGTAGGCTTGCAGCAACGAATGGCAGTTTTGGATTGCATCATGGAAAAGGTGCTGCACATGCGCAGTTGCGCGAAGAGCGCACAGAACGGGAGAAGCCGCGCATGCGCAATTGCGAAAAAGGACCCAAGTAAAGGAACAGCGATCTGCGCATGCGCAATCGCTTCCTAAACTCTACGTCACCAGCATCATGATGTCAGAGGCACCGGCCCACGCCCACTTAAAGGGGAAATGTCCCAAAACACGGAAAAAAAATTTAAAGCCTCAAAACCAGATTCTTTCACCTGGAACGACAGCACAATGCCTGACATTCGACCAGTAGCTGAAAGTAACCTCCGCAGAACCCTGCAACAAGCAGTTAGCACCACCCAAAGAGATGATACAGTCCTTGAAGACTATGACTCAGACCTTGAATTCTTCTTTGGACATCGCGAGCCCAATGCCAGCTCCGACACAAAACGTGATGATATGGTCTTGGAAGACATTGACTCAGACGAAGCTTTCACCTTGGGAGGCTACCCTAGTACCAAATCCGAACCGCAACTAGACATGTTGCACATTAACGACCCCGACGACGATTTCTTCGGATTTGAGGATCCTCAGGCCAGCAGATATGACATCCCGACTCGTGAGTGCAGGATTATGCTGCGGCCCGACACCAAGAGACAGAGAGCGGTACAAGCCCACAGAGAGCGGCCTTCTGCCACACAGAGAGTGGTCCACGCACCGCAAAGTGTCCCTGACTCCACACAGAGAGTGGTCCACGCACCACAAAGGGTCCCAGCCCCCAAACAGAAAGCAATGAAAGACTCCACAGCGAGCTCGTGGACAGACGCCACAATAGAAGCAACGCAAGACTCCAGAGCGCAGTCCTTGCATGAACAAGAAGTGTTGACAGTTTCCACAGAGAGACCAATGCACGATTCCACACAAGGAACGCTGCAAGACTCCAGAGAGGGAGTGACACAAGCCTCCACAGTGAGCTTGTGGACAGCCTCCACGATAGAAGCAATGCAAGACTCCAGAGCGCAGTCCTTGCATGAACAAGACCATGAGGGTCTAGCAACCTCCTCTGAGCAACCAGCAGCAGACAATGCAAGTCTGCCACGCTCAAGTGAATAACAGAAAGACTATGACAGTCTGCCACGCTCAAGTGAACAAGAAGAAGACTATGACAGTCTGCCACGCTCCAGTGTACAGCAAGCAGACTATGACAGTCCACCCAGATTATTTGAGCCACTAGAAGAAGACTCTGACAGTCTATCCAGGTCAAGTGAAAGACAAGAAGACACTGAGGCTCTACCCACTGTATGTGAGACAAGTGACGACGGCATCCCACTTCCCATACCAGATATGCAATTTGACAGACCTCAGCTAGAATGTACAGAGGCACTCGACAATCACAGTGAGACTACTAGTGACTCCGGTGACACCACGTTACTTCAAACCTCATTCGCTCGAGCCTCTCCACAAGCAAATGCATTTCTGACTGTTTTGACTACGGACGGGGAGCATCAAGAAACCCCAGAAGATACAAGTGAACCTGAAATGACTCCGGACGGGGATCATCAAGAAATCTCGACTGATTCAAGTGAACCTGCAATGATTCCGGACGGGGAGTATCAAGAAACCAAAGCTGATTCAGGTGAACCAGAAAGGGCTCCATACGGGGAGCATCGACAAACCAAAACTGACTCAGGTGAAACAGACCAGACTCCAGACGGGGAGCATCGACAAACCAAAGCTGATTCAAGTAAGCCGGACATGACTCCAGACGGGGAGCGCCGCAACCTCAGTGATGGCACGCCCAAGGAGACAGCAGACGCCACAAAGCACGCTAACACGAGTAACTGTGTGAAGGACTCATATTATCCAGAGAGTGTGGTCCTTGAGCGCAGCAAACACGGCAACAAAACCAACCACAGCAACAACATCAAAGACAGTAGCAAGAAGCCTACCAAAGGCAACAACGTCGACAACAAGCACGACAAACACCAACGCCACTGGAACTACGACATGGTACAACTCTGCAAATGAGGGAAATTGTTACTGCTCAGCTCAATACAATGACATGCCATGGCAAGATGTATCTTAACAATTCACGTTTGCTGTACTATCAACAGGCAACCTGGCTTTCAGGACAGATGCCATCAAGAATTACCACCACATGCATCGAAAGAAGAAAAAAAAGAGTCCAAATCCGACAACGAAATGATTTGACCACTTCTTGGTTCTTTCAGCACAGGGATGCCGATGGCGTTTACAATGCAATGCCACCATCAACATCACCAACTCACCAACCAAACAAGAAAGCCACTCGACCATAATAATTAATGAACTTTGGACTCATGCACATGATTTGGACTTATTGTTTAATGATCACTGTTATCATAACTTGTACAGAGCATCACTCATCTACCTAGTTTGTTCAATTTTCTTTAACACTGTACAGAAAATATGTAACATGAAAAAAGGGGGGATGTGGTGATATGCATCACTGTAAGTACACAAAGGGTTATTGTACATATTGTACATACACTACACCTAGCTAGACATTAGCGGGAACACCAGAGACATGACACACAGACAGTCAACCAATAGGTCAGTAAGATAGGACACGACTAATGGGCAGTCACGATACACAGAGAGGTGACATTACCACAGGTGGGCATTACACCAACCCATATAAAAGGACACTGCACACATGATCTTCCTCTTTCCAGTGGAGACTCTCAGTGAGCACAGACACAGGGTTGATTGAAACACATCACTCCCACCACGTGGATTGTAGCAGACTGGTTAGTCAGTCTGATTAAAAGTAGCATCGAATCCAAGTAGGAGAATTGTTAAAAGTTCAATAAACGTGTTGAAGCTATCTCCAAGTCTGAACCTTCCTTTGTCAGAGTGCACATCAAGAAAGCAGCTTATGCCACGACAAGGACATAACAAAAGAGCCCTGTTACATGTGCTGTTGGAGAAGTGCCAAAAATGGTACTGGAAGAATCCACAAAAAAGCTTTCAATCAAGTGAAGCAAGTGCTTCAACATTCAAGTTTATTAGTACAAAGGAAACAATGGTACGTACGTGAGATTTGTCACTGGATGGAGGTCGGGCTTTAATTTCTCTTGTAACGGATGACAGATCTGAGAGACCCACTGGTTATGTACCGAGATATATCTGATGCTGAATGGGGATATTAACAGATAGAAAAGGAAGGTTTGGCCATCATTTATGGCATTATGAAATTTCACCAGTATGGATATGACTGCCACTTCACCATTATTTCAGATCATAAGCCACTTTTAGGACTTTTCAAAGAAAACAAGGAGGTACCTTCAATTGCTTCAGCTCAAATTCAGTGGTGGACATTGTTCCTAATGGCCAACGAATATATTTTTGAGAATCCACCAGGGACTCACATAGTAGCTATAAGGCAGCTTCCATTACCTAAAAGCAGAGCACACTCCTAAGTACCAAAATGGATTGTGATGGTCCTCAACATTATGGATTCCTTGTCCGTCACAGCACAGCAAGTCAAATACTGGACTAACAGGGACCCTTTGTTGTCAAGGATCTAGTACATGATTTTGCATGATTGGCAAAACATGGACATTTCTGAAGAGGTTGTGCCATATCAGCTCAGAAAGGATGAGCTTAGTTGCGAGGATAGTGTCATCCTTTGGGGGCGGTCCCAAAAACAGGAAGACAGTTGTTACGAGGATAGTTTATAGTGTCTATCCGGGCTTGTCAAAGATTAAAATGTTAATGAGGAGCTATATTTGTTGGCCTGGGATTGATGCAGACGTAGAACAGATGGTAAAATAATGTGACCAGTGCCAACCACAACAGAAATGACCTGTCACTGCTCCCTTACACCCTTATGACTGGCCAATGGTGAGAGTCCACATTAGTTACACTGGCTCATTTATGGGTACAATGTTCCTGCTGTTGGTGGATGCCATTTCAAAATGGACCTAGGTATTCAAAATGGATCCACAATTTTCCACGCTGCAATTGTGTCAAGGCTTTGCAACCCATGGTATGACAGAGGTGCTAGTTCCAGACAACAGCACAGCATTCACTAGTGCAGAGTTCCACAAGTTCATGGCCTTCAACGGCATTGAACACATTTGTACAGTACCATACCTCCCTTCGTTGAATGGGTTCGCTGACCGTGCTGTCCAAACATTGAAGGCTGGTATGAAAAAAAATCACCTGCTCCATTGGAGACTAAAGTTGCACGTCTTCTCCTGGCTTACAGAACCACCCCACATGCAATGACAGGAAGGGCTCCAGCTGAGTTGTTACTGCACCATCGCTTAAGGGACAGATTAAGCCAGCTGAGGGGCTGGTTTAGCACACTGGGCTAAATCGCTGGCTTTTAAAGCAGACCAAGGCAGGCCAGCAGCACGGTTCGATTCCCGTACCAGCGTCCCCGAACAGGCACCGGAATGTGGCGACTAGGGGCTTTTCACAGTAACTTAATTGAAGCCTACTCGTGACAATAAGCGATTTTCATTTTTCATTTTCGTAATTCTGAATTTGCTGGGGAGGGTGGAGACAAGGCAGAGTTGTCAAAAGAGGAACTACGATTCTTCAAAAATAGAGAGGAAATTTGAGATAGATGACCCAACCAATTGAGCTTTGTGGCTCCCAGAGGAAGATAACGTCCCCTGACAGACTGAGCTTTTGATGGACTGTATACAAGAGGTGTTTCTCAGCACTGGTGTTTTGTCAATTGTACAAATATGTCATGTTTGTATAATAAGACACTTGAAGGAGGAGCGATTAGTAGCTGGCCCCTTTAAGGGGCGTACATCAGGAGGGTCATGTGGCCCCATCACCCAATGGGAATCGAGCACAGTGATCTTGGTGCAGAGCACAGGCTTTTGCAGCCAGAGTAGATCCCAGAATGAGTAGTGATAACATCGTGAAAGACTGTGTGTAAATAATGTCTGAACATAAACCGTTATAATTTGTCATACATGCCGACTGGTGTTCGCTAATCCTTCCTTTGCTACAGATTGGCTCCTTATTAAATAAATACATTTGGGTTGGAAAATAATTTATGGGGAAAATAAATTTTAAAACCTTTACTGCAGTCAACTGAGGGGGCTGAATTGAAGGGGAGTCAGCTCACTCCTTCTTACCCAATCATAACAAAACGTCTTATACGTGAACATATTCAGACATGAAAGATTCTTCAGCAAGGGTGGCACAGTGGTTAGCACTGCTGCCTCACAGTGCCAGGGATCCAGGTTCGATTCCAGCTTCGGGTGACTGTCTGTGTGGAGTCTGCACATTCTCCTCGTGTCTGTGTGGGTTTTCTCTGGGTGATCCAGTTTCCTTCCACAGTCCAAAGACGTGCAGGTTAGATGGATTGGCCATGATAAGTTGCCCCTTAGTGTCCAAAGGTTAGGGGGGGTTACGGGGATTAGGAAAGGGGAGGTCTAGGTCAGGGTGATCTTTTGGAGGGTCGATGGAGACATGATGGGCTGAATAGCCTCCTTCTGCCCTGCAGGGATAGTATGAATAACATGTCTAATACCTTCCTTCACATGATATAATGAAAAGGTCATCAGCTGATTGCACTTCGGCTTCAAGTTTTCTCAGAATCTTTCTGCTCCCAACATCCTGTGTTAAAATCTGTAATTACAATGTGCTGTCCCCAAATCATTCATCATCCAGACTTCTTACGAACAATCATCATTTATTCTTTCAGATTCTAAAGGCGTTTAAAAGCCATGCTTGGCGCCAGCTGAACATCAATAATTTATTTTGTTCCTCTTTTTTCTTCAGCATGTGGACCATACACTTGAACCTTGAACTTTCACCTTGGGATGTCAATTTAAAAAATCCACAATTCAAAGAGGACATTGGGAGGCGAACATTTCAGCACTGATGGAAGATCTCATGAGATCGCAGGAGCAAGATCTTGTCCTCTGATTAACCCCGCCCCTTGTCAGTGACGTAATGGAATTCCCACCAAGAAAGGGCGGGAATCTCATTTGAATGCATTTTAATAAATTTACAAATGTTTAAAGGACATATGTCTGCCCCCCCACCCCCCCCCCCCCCGCCCCCCGATCCCCCCCTCACATAAAGAACTTCCCCTCACCAATGTGACATCTAGTTGGCGTGTTTTACAACAGGTACTTAACAACATAAAGCAGTTGAGGGGTACCCATCGGGGGGTGCAAAAGTAAGTATAGCCCCCTGGTTGAGAGGGACATACCCCGGCTGCCCCCAGCACCCTGACAGAGCCAACCTGGCAGTGCTAAACTGGAAGTGCCAGTGGCAAGTGTCAGGGGCTGGTCCTCTGGGAAGCTCCATTGGGAGGGAGGGTGGGCTGCTCCCATTTTGTGTGGGGGAGATTGCCCCAGTGCTCGTGCGGGGGTTCCTGTATGTGGTGGGGGAGGGGGAGGGAGTATTGTTTCAACACAGGTCGCGGCGTCGGCTCTATCAGACCCCACCCTGTCAGCGAAAACCACGGCCCCAGATTTTTTGAGTTCGTAGTGCTAGAGAATCTAGAGAGAGAACTCAGCTGTGCAGCTGGAGAGCTGCACGCGGTTTTCTTGGCTCAGGCAGCACTGAGAGCAAAGTTACGCCCTTTACGTTCAGCCTCATAAGTGACAAATAGGTCATAATTCATCGTTGACCACAATACGCTAACAATGTTTTAATTATGTCACCTCAATATGGACAGAACGACCAAGACTACATTTATTGCATAATCTTAATTACCCCCCCCCCACGAGAAGTTAGTTGGCCCTACATCAAGTCACTTCAGAGACCCCAAAATGGCAATCACAGATTATGTATTAGAGTCTTGTCTGGTGCACCATTGTGTTCTCTAAACGACAATATGCACCAATTGGTTTTTTTTTATACCACAATTCATGATAATTTCATGGTATTATCTCACAAATTATCAGTCTTCACAAGCTGCAATGGTGAGAAATGAATTAATGACCTCTGAATTGCTAGCTCACAGCTAGTTTGCTGTTTTAAACGTTCAAAACAGTTCGGGGTTGGATTTTAATTTTGCGATCTATTGGGAGTCAGGTGTGGCTGCGGTCTAGTGTCATGCAGGAAATTCAGAAGTCTGTACAACACATCTACCAGCGTTTTTCATTTTAGGCCAGCCACTGTATTGCCATATGTTTGCTGGGATTTCCAAACTGTTAGTGTCAGCGGGCATGCTGACGACCCGCATGAGGCCATTTTCAACATTAGTGACACTTCCAATATGCAATTTGGAGTTCGGAGCCAAAGGAAAGAAAGTGCCAGAATCGAGAGATGGGGGCAGATGGAGCAAAAGAGAAGGTCAGAGAATGGTTGGAGAGTGAAGGAGATTAAATGACAAAGATGCCATTGAACAAAAAGCAAAAGGGATAGTAATGCTAGTATTTAAAGAAACATATTATTTGTCCAGAGTGGCTGTCAATAGCAGAATAAAGGTTTGTGCCACTTTAAAGGAAAACAGCAGAGTGTGTTAACAGCAGGATAAAGATCAATGCTGTCTAAATACAAAATTGTGAGAACAAGATACAGAGCAGCATTTGGGGGACATTCAAGATTGAAGACAGAGTTCATGGTCTGAAGTTGTTGAATTCAATGGTCGAGAACTTCCGGGTTCTCCAGGGTCGCATTTATGTGGTACCCTAAATTTACCCAGCAATTGTCCGGAAAAGCTAACTTCCTCTGGATAATTGTGCTGGGCTGGGAAACATCCAACAAAGCAACTAAAATCGCTAACTGCGGATGGTTCTGTCAGTTTTACCCTGGGAGTTACTCTGAAAGGGTTAAACGGAAAATAAAACTTCAAACACCGGAGTAAATATCTAAGCACTCAGAGCCAACCTTGCATGAGACACCCCACCAAACGCGATCCCCCAGGGGACCCACCACACTACCTCCTGCCTGAACTGACCCAACCCCCACTCCTCAGCCTGGCTCACCGCACCCCCAACCCCCCCATCTCCCAACGTGACACAACACTAACTGG
This sequence comes from Scyliorhinus torazame, assembly GCF_047496885.1. Taxonomy (NCBI): domain Eukaryota; kingdom Metazoa; phylum Chordata; class Chondrichthyes; order Carcharhiniformes; family Scyliorhinidae; genus Scyliorhinus; species Scyliorhinus torazame. Next base: position 208,195,699 of record NC_092717.1, read on the forward strand.
CCCTACCTGACGTCCCACACCCTTTGCGACCGGGCCCAAGCACCCCCCCGCCGCCCCCATCGGACTGACCCCTCTCCCTCCCCCCTTTGACTGACCACCCTCCTGGACTGAACCCTGTCCCAGACTGACCCACCCTCCCCCATCCCCCTCCCCTCCCTCCATCTTTTACCAACCCCTATCCCTCCCTCCCACCCATACATGCCCCTCTATTGGGTCTGACCGACACCCCACCATTGGATCCACTCAACACCCCCCCCCACTGACTCTGAACAAAGCTCCCACTCCCAGGCATGATCTGAAACTCCAGACACCCCCATCCCAGTGCAATCCAGTCAGAATCTCCACCCACCCCCCTCCCTGGACTGACTCCCCTCCCTCCTGCCCTGCCAGACTGCACCCTCTTCAGGACTTACCCGCCTCCCAGACTAAATCCCCTTCCGGACCGACATCCCACCCTCTCTCCCACCTAGAACCCATCCCGCCATTGGGGCTGACCGACCCCCTCCCCCCCCACTGACTCCGACCAAAACCAACCCATTTCCCTCCTCACCTCAGGTCCGACAGACACTTGCCCCCCTGTTCCCCCCTCCCCAACTGGCAACTTGGTTACTAAACTTTATAACTTACCTGCTCACTGTAAATTGTGCCTTTAATCCTCCCTTTATGACAACTACTGCTGTAAAAAGGGGCGTGACTTACCTTTCTGTGTCCCAGTTACTCCAAGCCAATGCTGCGAGATCCCTCGGGGACCTATCCGATTAACTTATTATGTTCACTCATAGTCCTCTTCTTTCCATCCTTTCATGAGATGTGAAAACAAATGAGAGGCAGAGAAACTGATTCCAGTATCTCACAGCTAACAAGAAAACATCAATGGAATTTCAGCATGCCTGACCATCAGAGATGGGTGTCTCCCAGGTATGAGGTGAAATAATTAAATATTGACAGCAACATGGCATACAAGACCCATGTTGACTTAGTGTTAACAGCAAGTGCGCTATCATCATGTGTACATTGATAATGTCAAATGTTCCTGCATTCATGTCCTTTATCTCCCAAAGGGCTGTCATAATTTGCACAGATGGTAGTCTAGCTGGGTGACATCAAATACTTCTCAAAGGATGCTGCTCCCTCTGCGGCTGTACCACCATGGGACTCATGTCAATCTTGCACCAATTCTCGCTCTTCAGTGAGCGCAGTAAGGCAGATAGTTAGATTCTTCCCTGATGACTCACACATCACAAGATAGCAAGAACAGATGGTGGAGACAGGGACAGCAGTGGAGTGTTTGAATTAAAAGTGCAGGATCATGCAAACTCTGTTCGGCTGGACATAGATGCTATTTCTTGGTGACCATTGATGAACTGGACATTTATAGACCAGGGATGGATATCACAGAATCATAGAATTTACAGTGCAGAAGGAGGCCGCTCAGCTCATTGAGTCTGCACCGACCCCTGGAACGAGAACCCCACTCAAGCCCATGCCTCCACCCTAACCCCGTAACCAATAACCCCACTTAACCTTTTAGGAATCCACCTAACCCGCATATCTTTGGACCGCGGGAGGAAACCAGAGCACCCAGAGGAAACCCATGCAAACACGGGGAGAACGTATATGTTCAATATACTGGCAGGCATTTCAGATGCACTATGCATGCTCGCAGAGAGATTGGAGAGGTTAATTTTCAAGCATTCCTGGCATGATGTTATACATCTTTGTGATGATGACTTTGTCCCTGGAAAGAGTGGCCACATGCATAGAGCTTCAAACATGGCATTCATCAATGGCTTGAACACTGTGAATCCCACCTTACATTGGATGACTGATACCCTTGGTCTGTACCAACGTGTGCTTCATCTGATGCTAGCAGGGAGGCATGCCTGGGTAAGGAGATGAATGATGGTGAAAAGAGACATGGAAGTAAAGATTCACTTCAAATAGCTTCAATTTCTCACCTCTTTCTCTACATTACCACCACCCCCACCATCCAACACCTTCTCTGTCTCTGATATATACTGCTTCATGTCTTGATTGCTGAGTCTGTCTCAGCAAAGGTGCAGATGAATTAGTCACTTCCAGGGCTGTCACAGGTGCTAAAACACCGATAATGTCAGCCAAAAGTATCTCAGCTATCAGAAAAGAGACCTGAGCAGACTGCCTCTATCGCTGCTGAGGTTTGTAAAATTCAAAAGGGCATGCACTTGGGTGTGTACACATTGTTAAGTTTCTGTTTTGTACGTGAGCCACAAAAATATTTCTTTGCACCACTTTTATGTCTTGTCCATTCTTGGATGCGTGGCTGGGATGTGGCCTTTTAAGTTGTGTGGCTGTGAATGTGAAGGCCAAGAAATGGAGGTTTGCAGACAACTTTGTGTTACTTGCTCTGGAGTAGGGGAGGAAGGGGAGGTGCAGAAGTGGCTTTTGCATGTGGTTGTTAAGATGGGGGCAGTGGTGAAATCCAATCTCAATTATGAGGGGATCACGGGCAGTATTGTGAGCAGCTGGTGGCACCTTGGCCAGTTAACCATCCTCCTCCTCCCTTTCTCTGTCATCTTCTATGTCCTTCTCACCCAAGGAAGCTCTGTGCTTTGAGTCTTGTTCCTCCAACACTTCCAAACTTCTTTGTTGTGCAATATTTTGGAGATCGTTGCTGATGTGTAATGAAGGGCACCTCCATATCTGTTTAATGGTGCAGAAGCATCTCACAAAGTGCTTCTTCAGCACCTGTTGGCTTGTTTCTCGTTTATAACACATCTGGTGGTGATATGGCATTTAATCATATTGCTCCTTTAGCCTAAGCCCCATTCCTGGGGTTTCTGAGAGGGGTCAGCAGCCACATTATCAGTGGATACTCCTTTGTCTCTGGGCAGTCAGCTGGCAACTCTGCTTCAATGTGTCAGGGAGGATACTTTGCTGGAGGTTAAAGGCATCAGGTCACCTTCCTGGGAATCTTATATGAACCCATGTGAGGATCCTTTAGTGATTGAACACCTGTGATGAAATTAAAGTGCCCGTGGTTGACGAACGCCCCTGGGAGATTTAATTGCCTCATGCGTGTGGTAATGCCCTGCACCCGTGAGAAGGCAGCTAGAGCCATTAACATGAGAGTTAATTCATTCTGACATGACAGGGAATGTTGATATAATTGGCAGCCCTAAAACAAACCACCATTCACCTGACTTATGCATAAGTATTCCACTGGCTGGGAGATGAGGAGGAAGCTTACCTGGCCAAGGTGCCACACGCTGCTCATGTTACTGACCATGATCTCAAAGTTTTGAGATTAGATTTCATTGCGGCACCCATCTTAACAATGACATGCAAAGGCCACTTTGGTACTTTCCCTTCCCTCCCCTACCCACAGAGCAAGTAACACAGAGCTTCCATAAACTTCTATTGGTAGACATCAATTAATACTCTCCCATTCATGGCCACACAACTGAAAAAGCCACTTGCCAGCAGAGCATCCAAGAATGGGCAAGACATGAACGTGGTGCACAGAAATATTTATGTGGATCGATTATAAAACAAAAGCTTAACTACCAGAACCTTGGAAAAGCCGTGCAAGGGTCCAGAAGCAAAGAAATAATAATGCCAGTGTCTATTTTGACAGCCACTGGTAAAGAATGATCACCAGGTTCAGCAGCTGACAAATGTCTGCCAGCACATTGACAAAATTGCTGAGCCCCCTGAGACACAAATGGTCCGACATGTTGAGATAGCTTAACCTTTTCCTGGAGAGACACTTTGGGCAGAGCTTTCCGTGAGCTGCAACTCTCTGCTGGTGCCCTCTATCCTGAGGAAGTGCCAGTCTGTGAGCAGCAGGGCTACTCTGGTGTGAGAGTTGGTGCTGATAGTGGTCATTTCAATTCTCATCTGAGGTCCAAAGTAATAGTGTCAATGGCCCCAGGCTGATCTGATACCACAAGTCTCCATGTTTTAAATCAGGCATCTGGGGCAAATTTCTCCGGTATCGGCGCGATGTCCGCCGACTGGCGCCCAAAATGGCACAAATCAGTCGGGCATCGCGCCGCCCCAAAGGTGCGGAATCCTCCGCATCTTGGGGGGACGAGCCCCAACCTTAAGGGGCTAGGCTTGCGCCGGACTAATTTCCGCCCCGCCTGCTGGCGGAAAAGGCCTTTGGTGCCCCGCCAGCTGGCGCAGAAATGACATCTACGGGCGGCGCATGCGCAGGAGCGTCAGCGGCCGCTCACGCCATCCCCGCGCATGCGCTGTGGAGGGAGTCTCTTCCGCCTCCGCCATGGTGGAGACCGTGGCGAAGGCGGAAGGAAAAGAGTGCCCCCACGGCACAGGCCCGCCCGCGGATCGGTGGGCCCCGATCGCGGGCCAGGTCACCGTGGGGGCACCCCCGGGGCCAGATTGCCCTGCGCCCCCCCCCCCCCAGGACCCCGGAGCCCGCCAGCGCCGCCTTGTCCCGCCGGTAAGGTAGGTGGTTTAATCTACGCCGGCGGGACAGGCATTCTAGCAGCGGGACTTCGGCCCATTCGGGCCGGAGAATCGCAGGGGGGGGGGCCCACCAACCGGCGCGGTGCGAATTCTCCGGCACCGGATATTCGGCGGGGGCGGGATTCATGCCAGCCACCAGCGATTCTCCAACCCGGCGGGGGGTCGGAGAATCTCGCCCCTAAATCTCCAACATGTAGTTGGCACCTCCAAAGTGTGCATAAATACTTTGTTTTGTGATCGTCAACAAGGAGGTTAAGCTCCCTTTCTTTCCCTTTAATATTTCCAGTAAATTTAACAAGTATGGTAACGTTCTTTTACACATCACTGTTTTTGTGATCAAATTGAAAATATTTATCCAACAGAACTGTAGCTAAGACTGACGCATTATAATTAAGTAATATCTTGAGTCTGTCCCAAATGCATAAGAAACCACTCTTTTGTTAATTAAGTAAGTCTATCCAAACCAGGCTTTGCAAAGAAAAATTCTATTCATAGCAACTGCGAGAGAAAATGAAACAACACTTTGGCAATACTTTTTCCAAATGTTTTTGCCATTAGGTTAGAGAACTTTCAGTCATTTTTAACCAACTTATTTTAAAGTTATTATTCCAACACACAGGGTAGCAGTGTCATTTGAGATCTTAGAGCTGGTCATCCCTGACCTTTCATGAGTCACCTCAGGCCTGGTTAAGGGGGTGACATGCTCACGTTATGAGGCATGGCTAATGGCGGAACCAATGAATCTTTGGGTTGTAATGGTGGAAGAGCTAGAACCTTGATGGTCAACGGTTACTTACAGGTGAAGGATTCTGCAGGAAAGGACGTGTGTTTTCTTCAACCACATATGAGAAACCAACTCATTTATTCTTTTCCCTCGTTATATTGCTCATTGAAGTTGAAAATGGAAGGTTCTTAGGAGAAACTGGAGAAGAAAATACCGCACCGTGAGGTATGGGAAAATGATCCAAGTGGCTACCCATGGGCAGATCAACACTATATAATACTCACAGATCATTTAGGTAAGTATATAGTAACAATAGAATTTCCCATCACAATGACTCGTTATCTCTTAAATGATTCCAGAGGTTTGCTTCAACTTCCCTACCAGGAATTAATCAATGGTTGAAAAAGTTCTGAAAGTGCATTCTATCAATTTGTACTCATTTTCCTCTTCTCATAATGTCACTGTTTAACTTAATGTCATTCTTAGAATCGATCCTTTCCATATCTGTCTAAACAGATGTGGAGATGCCGGCGTTGGACTGGGGTGAGCACAGTATGAAGTCTTACAACACCAGGTTAAAGTCCAACAGGTTTGTTTCGATGTCACTAGCTTTCGGAGCGCTGCTCCTTCCTCAGGTGAATGAAGAGGTATCATTCACCTGAGGAAGGAGCAGCGCTCCGAAAGCTAGTGACATCTAAACAAACCTGTTGGACTTTAACCTGGTGTTGTAAGACTTCGTACTGTCTAAACAGAGGTCTTGAGGTGCAGTGTTCACATCTTGACTTTTGAGCCAAAGGCTTTAGGTTAAAGTCGCACTTTAACATTTGATAACCATATAACATGCATACATAATGTGGCCAAACATGGTGATTACCAGAAAAAAAATGAATACATTTCACCCTGTGCTGCTTTTAACTTCATACAAGTGTTCTCTTACACTTTCCAGGACCTTGAGGGAGTACCCACAACTTCTGGGAGCAAACCAAGGTATGGCACAGCTTCCAGGAATTCACTTTGATTCCCCTCAATCCTCTGGTCATTCTCTGAGGTATCCTGTTTCTTAGGGTTCTTCCACTAGCATCCAGCTAGGAGAATGCTCCATCTCTCCTACAACACCAGATTAAGTGGATTCTGCAGCTCACGCATGGGCCTCACTGCATCTCATAATTCCAAATCAGCAACACATATGGTTCCTGCTACTCCAGCTGATTTTCATCTTCTGATTTTCATCTATATGTCTCTGTCAGAAATCACACAGACAAGCACAAAACCAAAAACAACAATCACCCTGCAATCTATTTCCATAACAATGTGGCAAGACTGGGACTTCTTACACAGAGATTTCAACGAATTATCCCCAATTCCATATCACTTGGTTTGGGGATCCAGCTTAATAATTTAAAACCCTTATTGGGAGAGTTTTAGAACTCATGTCCCCACCAAGAAGCTAAGAGAGCTGGCCCATTGTTTAGTCTACATACTTCCCACTATGACTTTATAAGAATGAACAATTACTTTAAGTTTGGTTATCCGCTTCTCAAACCAGCGCAGAACTTTCTTATCTACTGCCAGCAGTTTGCAGGCAGGGATTAGGGAAGGGGTGGGTAAGTGTGTGCTTCTAATCCCCTGGATGGCCTTCCCACCACCCGCTCAGCCACCACCAACTTGTCCGTAATTCTACAGGGCAGAGGGTATGCAAAGCCTAGGGTGGCCAATACACCCTTGCACCAGTTGAGGTGAATCACCCTGCCCTGCCCTGATCACCACACCCTTCTCCCCCGTACCAGGAGAACCTCCAACACTTTAATTAGCACTTGGGACTTTGGGATGTCTCAGTCCTGGCTACTACTGTCACTGGCACTGCTGTAACCATAAAGCTGCCAGACTATCTGATTCACCAATGTCCTTCTGGGAAGGAAATCCGTCTTCCTTACCAGGTCTGGCCTATTTGTGACTCCAGATCCACAGCAATGTGGTTTACTCTTAAATGTCCTTAGGGATGAGCAATAATAATAATAATAATCGCTTATTGTCACTATAGGCTTCAATGAAGTTACTGTGAAAAGCCCCCATTTGCCACATTCCGGCACCTGAACGGGGAGGCTGGCACGGGAATTGAACCCGCGCTGCTGGCATTGTTCTGCATTACAAGCCAGCTGTTTAGCCCACTGTAATGCTGGCCCAGCCAGCGACACCCACATCCCATGAACATGTTTTTAAAAAACATTCCATTTAAGCAAAGAGTGTGCAATATTTTACTTTTTTGCCAAGTCTCTATCAGAATTTCGAGATTTTTTCACGCGGCTTTAATTTACTGTCAACCACCTGCTCCTGATATTATTCAAAGCACTTTTCAGCAGGCGCTCTCTCTGCATGCAGACAAGCAAGGCAATTTCAATCAAATAAGTACCTACGTTTCATACACTGTTCAGGTGTCAGCGCGGCTGAGTGGTAGCGGTTTTACGTCTGAGTCAGTAACTTACAATTTCAAGTCAATTTCAAGACCCAAGTGACTGAGGGAGAAAAACCTAGTCTGACAGTTCAGTTCAGTGCAGAGCCAGTGCTGCACCACCTGAAGTGTTGTCTTTTGGATAAGATGTTAGACAGAGGCTGTGTACGGCCTCCTCGGTAAAGGCAAAACATACCATGTTACTATTTCAAAGAAAATCGGGGGAATTCTCCCTGATGTCCTGATCAATATTGATCCATCAATTAATGTCATTGAAAAGCTGCTCATTATCAGGTGGTTACTATGGGAGTGTGGGGCCAGTTTGTTCAGTTGGCTGGATGACTGGTTCGTAACGTGGAGCGATGTCAACAGCGCAGGGTCAATTCCTGTACCATTTGAGGTTACTCGTGAAGGCCTTGCCTTCTCAACCTTGCCCCTTGCCTGAGGTGTGGTGACCCTTAGGATAAATCACCAGCAGTCATCTCTCAATGGGGAGAGCAGCCTATGGTCCTCTGGGGCTGTGGCAACATTTATTTATTTTTACTTGCGGGAGCTTCCTGTGAGCTGATTGACCACTGTCCTCCCTATCGTACAACAGTAAATGCACTTGAAAAAAATCACAGTCCCTCAATAGGCTGTGAAGCAGTTTGGGCTGACCGGAGGTTGTGAAAGGCATGCTGTGTAATTCGATGGAACATTCGATGAACAATATGGAGGCGGCTGGAGAAGGCACACAATGGATTCACAAGGATGAAGCCAGAACTGAGAGATTCAAAGATTGAACAGACTGGGTCTCTTCTCTCGGGAAAAGAAAGCAGAGGGATAACCTGATAGCATTCTTTCAGATTATGATAGGATTTGACAGGGGAGACATAAAGCAGATGTTTCCATTCAAGCAGAGGGTGGCAGAGGACCCAACCTCGGGGCCATAAATTGAAACATGAAACATGCTACCACAAGGAATAGTTGAGGAGAGTAGTATTGATGCATTCGAAGGGCAGTTGGATAAAACAAATGAAGGAATAGTTTAGAAGTTTAAACCAATGGGGTTAGATTAAGAATGAAATAGGAGGAGCAAGGACAGGTTGGGCTGAATGGCCTGTTTTTGTAATGTACCGTCAATGAATGTAACATGTAACTGATGCACGATCAATGACCACTAAAGCGAGGTTGTAGTCCAACTGAAGGCTTTAATAAGCTAGATGTTTCCCCCAGCAGCTCAGGTACAGAATGAACATTAGAACATTACAGTGCAGTACAGGCCCTTCGGCCCTCGATGTTGCGCCGACCTGTGAAACCACTCTAAAGCCCATCTAAACTATTCCCTTATCATCCATGTGTCTATCCAATGACCATTTGAATGCCCTTAGTGTTGGCGAGTCGGCTACTGTTGCAGGCAGGGCATTCCACGCCCTTACTACTCTCTGAGTAAAGAACCTACCTCTGACATCTGTCCTATATCTATCTCCCCTCAATTTAAAGCTCTGTCCCCTCGTGCTAGACATCACCATCCGAGGAAAAAGGCTCTCACTGTCCACCCTATCCAAGATGTGGAGATGCCGGCGTTGGACTGGGGTGAGCACAGTACGAAGTCTTACAACACCAGGTTAAAGTCCAACAGGTTTGTTTCGATGTCACTAGCTTTCGGAGCGCTGCTCCTTCCTCAGGTGAATGAAGAGGTCTGATCCAGAAACACATATATAGACAAATTCAAAGATGCCAAACAATGCTAGGAATGCGAGCATTAGCAGGTGATTAAATCTTTACAGATCCAGAGATGGGGTAACCCCAGGTTAAAGAGGTGTGAATTGTATCAAGCCAGGACAGTTGGTAGGATTTCGCAGGCCAGATGGTGGGGGATGAATGTAATGTGACATGAATCCCAGGTCCCGGTTGAGGCCGCACTCATGTGTGCGGAACTTGGCTATAAGCTTCTGCTCGGCGATTCTGCGTTGTCGCGGGTCCTGAAGGCCGCCTTGGGGAACGCTTACCCGGAGATCAGAGGCTGAATGCCCTTGACTGCTGAAGTGTTCCCCGACTGGAAGGGAACATTCCTGCCTGGTGATTGTTGCGCGATGTCCGTTCATTCGTTGTCGCAGCGTCTGCATGGTCTCGCCAATGTACCACGCTTCGGGACATCCTTTCCTGCAGTGTATGAGGTAGACAACGTTGGCCGAGTCGCACGAGTATGTACCGCGTACCTGGTGGGTGGTGTTCTCACGTGTAATAGTGGTATCCATGTCGATGATCTGGCACGTCTTGCAGAGATTGCCATGACAGGGTTGTGTGGTGTCGTGGTCACTGTTCTGAAGACTGGGTAGTTTGCTGCAAACAATGGTTCGTTTGAGGTTGCGCGGTTGTTTGAAGGCAAGTAGTGGGGGTGTGGGGATGACCTTGGCAAGATGTTCATCGTCATCAATGTTGAAGGCTGTGAAGAAGATGACGTAGTTTCTCCGCTCCGGGGAAATACTGGACGACGAAGGGTATTCTGTCGGTTGTGTCCCATGTTTGTCTTCTGAGGAGGTCGGTCCGGTCCTGGGATTCATGTCACATTACATTCATCCCCCACCATCTGGCCTGCAAAATCCTACCAACTGTCCTGGCTTGATACAATTCACACCTCTTTAACCTGGGGTTACCCCATCTATGGATCTGTAAAGATTTAATCACCTGCTAATGCTCGCATTCCTAGCATTGTTTGGCATCTTTGAATTTGTCTATATATGTGTTTCTGGATCAGACCTCTTCATTCACCTGAGGAAGGAGCAGCGCTCCGAAAGCTAGTGACATCGAAACAAACCTGTTGGACTTTAACCTGGTGTTGTAAGACTTCGTACTGTGCTCACCCTATCCAATCCTCTGATCATCTTGTGTGCCTCAATTAAGTCACCTCTTAACCTTCTTCTCTCCAACGAAAACAGACTAAAGTCCCTCAGCCTTTCCTCATAAGATCTTCCCTCCATACATTCTGGTAAATCTCCTCTGCACCCTTTCCAATGCTTCCACATCCTTCCTATAATGCGGCGACCAGAATTGCACGCAATACTCCAAATGCGGCCGCACCAGAGTTTTGTACAGCTGCAACATGACCTCATGGCTCCGAAACTCAATCCCTCTGCCAATAAAAGCTAACACACCATACGCCTTCTTAACAACCCTCTCAACCTGGGTGGCAACTTTCAAGGATCTATGTACATGGACACCGAGATCTCTCTGCTCATCCATACTGCCAAGAATCTTACCATTAGCCCAGTACTCTGTTTTCCTGTTATTCCTTCCAAAATGAATTACCTCACACTTTTCTGCATTAAACTCCATTTGCCACCTCTCAGCCCAGCTCTGCAGCCTATCTATGTCCCTCTGTAACTTGTGACATCCTTCCTCACTGTCCACAACTCCACCGACTTTAGTGTCATCTGAAAATTTACTCACCCATCCTTCTACGCCCTCCTCCAGGTCATTTATAAAAATTACACACAGCAGTGGCCCCAAAACAGATCCTTGTGGTACACCACTAGTAACTGGACTCAGTCTGAACATTTCCCATCAACCACCACCCTTTGTCTTCTTCCAGCTAGCCAATTTCTGATCCAAACTACTAAATCACCCTGAATCCCATGCCTCCGTATTTTCTGCAGTAGCCTCCCATGGGGAACCTTATCAAATGCTTTACTGAAATCCATATACACCACATCAACTGCTTTACCCTCATCCACCTGTTTGGTCACCTTCTCAAAGAACTCAATAAGGTTTGTGAGGCATAACCGACGCTTCACAAAACTGTGTTGACTATCTCTAATCAAATTATTAATTTCCAGATGATTACACATCCTATCTCTTATAAACCTTTCCAAGATTTTGCCCACGACAGAAGTAAGGCTCACTGGTCTATAGTTACCGTGGTTGCCTCTACTTCCCTTCTTGAACAAGGGGACAACATTTGCTATCCTCCAGTCTTCTGGCACTGTTCCTGTAGACAAAGATGACTTAAAGATCAAAGCCAAAGGATCAGCAACCTCCTCCCTAGCTTCCCAGATAATCCTAGGTTAGATCCCATCCGGCCCAGGGGACTTATCTATTTTCACACTTTCCAGAATTGCTAACACCTCCTCCTTATCAACCTCAAGCCCTTCTAGTCTAGTAGCCTGAATCTCAGTATTCTCCTCGACAACATTATCTTTTTCTTGTGTGAATACTGACGAAAAATATTCATTTAGCACCTCTCCTATCTCCTCGGACTCCACGCACAACTTCCCGCTACTGTCCTTTACTGGCCCTACTCTTACCCGAGTCATTCTATTATTTCTGACATATCTATAGAAAGCTTTAGGGTTATGCTTGATCCTACCTGCCAAAAACTTCTCATGTCCCCTCCTGGCTCTTCTTAGCTCTCTCTTTAGGTCCTTCCTAGCTAACTTGTAACTCTCGAGCGCCCTAATTGAACCTTCATGTCTCATCTTTACATAAGCCTCCTTCTTCCTCTTGACAAGTATTTCGACTGCTTTAGTAAACCACGGTTCCCTTGCTCGACCACTTCCTCCCTGCCTGTCAGGTACATACTTATCAAGGACACGCAGTAGCTGTTCCTTGAACAATCTCCACATTTCCATTGTGCCCATCCCCTGCAGTTTTCCTCTTCATCCGATGCATCCTAAGTCTTGCCTCATCGCATCATAATTAATGAAGGCTGCTGGGGCGGCACAGGCTCTTATGCCCCGCCTTGCAGGGCGGAGCTACCATACAGCTTGACCAATAGGAAACATACAATATCTATCAATGGTGTTCCAGCATTACCACCTACCGTAATACCTCCACACAGACTACCACAGTCACCCCCTGTTAAAAAAGAGTCCGGCGGACTTCCAGTTGCGGCGATGACCAGCTAAGCCGCACGTTTCGGCACCTCCCGTTTTAACGGACTTTTGGGCTCTTATCGGGAGCCCCAACGGAAATTTTTTACGGCCAAACCCAGTGTGAGGTGACAAAGAAAGGAGTCCCCCCGGGTGTGGATGGAAAGGGGCGACAGTAGTGGCCAGATTGCGGAGGATCCTTTGGAGCAGTGGCAGGGAAGAGAAGGGAGAAGCAAGATGGCGGCCGAGGGAGCCCAGATGGTATGGGGCCCGGAACAGCAGGAGTCCCTCCGATGGTGTGTGGAGGAGCTCAAGAAAGAGGTGCTGGCACCAATGTTACTGGCAATCGAGGGATTGAAGGAAACACAAAAGGTCCAGGCGATGGAGCTCCGTGGAGTGAAGGCAAAGGCAGCCGAGAACGAAGACGAGATACAGGGCCTGGTGGTAAAAACGGAGACGCACGAGGCACTACATAAGAGGTGCATAGAAAGGCTGGAAGCCCTGGAGAACAGCTCGAGGAGGAAGAATCTAAGGATTTTAGGTCTCCCCGAAGGGACAGAGGGAGCTGATGTTGGGGCGTATGTGAGTACGATGCTCCATACTCTAATGGGAGCTGAGGCCCCAACGGACCCCCTAGAAGTGGAGGAAGCGTACCGTGTCCTCGTGAGAAGACCAAAGGCAGGGGAAACACCACGAGCAATAGTGGTGAGGTTCCATCGCTATAGGGACAGGGAGATGGTCCTGAGATGGGCTAAGAAGACACGGAGTAGCAAGTGGGAGAACGCGGTGATAGGCGTATATCAAAATTGGAGTGCGGAGGTGGCAAGAAGGAGGGCGAGTTTCAATCGGGCCAAAGCGGTGCTCCATTGGAAGAAAGTAAAATTTGGAATGCTGCAGCCGGCAAGATTGTGGGTCACACACCAGGGCAAACACCACTACTTCGAGACGGCGGAGGAGGCATGGACATTCATTCAGGAAGAGAAATTGGACTAGACTTGAGAAATTGATGTTTGGAGAGAGGTAGCGAGGTGGTGGCACAGAAATGTAAAGTGGGGAGAGGGGAGGGCTAATATGTAATAATGTTGGACGGGGAATTTTTCTCCCCCCCCCTGAGGGGGGGACACGAAGAAATGTGGGCGCCGGCGGAAAAGGGGACAGGGAAGGGGAATGAAGGAACTGCGCCATTAGGGGCGGGGCCGAGAGGGAAGCGCGGGTTTTCTCCCGCGCTATGGAAATTGTGGCGGGAAAAATGGGCGCAGGAAGGAAGGGGGCCTTACACGCAGGGAGGTCAAAGGATAAACGGGGGAAGCCGAGGTCAGCCAGAGTTAGCTGACTCCCGGAAGCAATATGGGGGGAGCAATCAAGCTAGAGGGGAATCTAGCGGGGGGGGGGGGCAAACTGGGTTGCTGCTGCTGGGGGTAAGGGGGAGCTGATACGAGACGAGGTGGTCGGGACGGGAGGGCGCCGTCTGGGGGACAGACGGGTGCGTGGGACCTGGGTGAGGAGCTGGCTTAAAAAAGGGAATGGCTAGTCGACGAGGGGGGGTGGTTAAATGGCCCCCCAACCCGGCTGATCACGTGGAATGTGAGAGGTTTGAATGGGCCGATTAAGAGGGCAAGGGTGTTTGCGCACTTAAAGAGACTGAAGGCGGACGTGGTCAGGCTCCATGAGACGCACCTGAAACTGGCGGATCAGGTTAGACTAAGGAAGGGCTGGGTGGGACAGGTACTCCACTCAGGGTTAGATGCGAAAAACAGAGGGTGGCAATACTGGTGGGGAAACGGGTATCGTTCGAGGCTAAGACCATAGTGGTGGATAGTGGGGGCAGGTACGTGATGGTGAGTGGCAGATTGCAGGGTGCGGCGGTGGTGCTGGTGAATGTATACACCCCGAACTGGGATGACGCGGGATTCATGAAGCGAATGCTGGGATGTAACCCGGACCTGGAGGCGGGAAGCTTGGTAATGGGGGGGAACTTTAACACAGTGCTGGACCCAGGGCTGGACCGGTCCAGATCCAGGACCGGGAGAAGGCCGGCAACAGCCAAGGTGCTTAAGGGATTTATGGAGCAGATGGGAGGAGTAGATCCGTGGAGATTTGCCAGACCGATGGGTAAAGAGTTTTCCTTCTTCTCCCACGTCCATAAAGTATACTCCCGGATAGACTTTTTTGTCTTGGGAAGGGCGCTGATCCCGAAAGTGGCAGGAACGGAGTACTCGGCTATAGCCATTTCAGATCACGCCCCACATTGGGTGGATCTGGATCTAAGAGAGGAAAGGGAGCAGCGCCCACTTTGGAGATTAGACATGGGACTACTGGCGGGCGAGGGGTATGTGGAAGGGTGAGGGGATGTATCGAAAGATACCTGGAAGTCAATGATGGTGGGGAGGTCCAGGTGGGAGTAGTATGGGAAGCGCTGAACGCGGTGGTTAGAGGAGAGCTGATTTCCATTAGAGCCCACAAGGGGAAACAAGAGGGTAAAGAAAGGGAGAGATTGATTGGGGAAATTCTGAGGGTGGCTAGGCAGTATGCGGAGGCCCCGAATGAAGGGCTATACAGGGAAAGACGAAGACTACAGACGGAGTTTGACCTGCTGACCACGGGTAAGGCGGAGACGCAGTGGAGGAAGGCACAGGGAACACAATATGAATATGGGGAAAAGGCGAGCCGACTGCTGGCCCAACAACTTCGAAAGAGGGGGGCGGCGAGAGAGATCGGAGGAGTTAGGGACGAAACGGGAAAGATGGAGCAGAGAGCAGGGAAAGTGAACGAGGTGCTTACGACATTTTATGAGAGGCTGTATAAGTCCCAACCCCCGGAGGGGAAAGAGGGAATGATACATTTTTTGGACCAGCTGGAGTTCCCGAGGGTGGAGGAGCAGGAGGTGGCAGGTCTGGGGGCACAGATTGAGGTGGAGGAGGTGATCAAAGGAATTGGGAACATGCAAGCAGGGAAGGCCCCGCGACCAGATGGGTTCCCGGTGGAATTTTATAGGAAATATGTGGACCTGCTGGGCCCACTTCTGGCGAGAACCTTTAATGAGGCGAAGGAAAGGGGGACATTACCCCCGACAATGTCGGAGGCGACGATATCGTTGATTCTGAAACGAGACAAAGACCCGCTGCAGTGCGGGTGCTACAGGCCCATCTCCCCCCTAAACGTAGACGCCAAGCTGCTGGCCAAAGTGATGGTAACAAGGATAGAGGATTGTGTCCCAGGGGTGGTACATGATGACCAGACAGGGTTTGTTAAAGGGAGACAATTGAACG
Organism: Scyliorhinus torazame; assembly: GCF_047496885.1. NCBI lineage: Eukaryota > Metazoa > Chordata > Chondrichthyes > Carcharhiniformes > Scyliorhinidae > Scyliorhinus > Scyliorhinus torazame. The sequence goes on from NC_092717.1 coordinate 208,211,461, forward strand.
CCAATATACGAAGGTTGCTGGGCGTGATGATGATGCCCCCACCGGAGGGGGAGGCAGAGATAGTGGTGGCGATGGATGCAGAGAAGGCATTCGATAGAGTGGAGTGGGACTATTTGTGGGAGGTGCTGAAGAGATTTGGGTTCGGGGAGGGGTTCATTAGATGGGTTAGACTCCTGGACGGGGCCCCGGTGGCAAGCGTTGTTACAAATAGGCAAAGATCGGGTTACTTCCGATTACATAGGGGTACAAGACAGGGGTGCCCCCTGTCCCCGTTACTGTTCGCGTTGGCAATTGAGCCATTGGCCATAGCGCTGAGGGACTCTAAGAAGTGGAGGGGGGTTCTTAGAGGGGGAGAGGAACATCGTGTGTCACTATATGCGGACGATTTGCTGTTATATGTGGCGGACCCAGTAGAGGGGATGCCAGAGGTAATGCAGATACTCAGGGAGTTTGGAGAGTTCTCGGGATATAAATTAAATATGGGAAAGAGCGAACTTTTTGTGATGCACCCCGGGGAACAGGGTAGGGGGATAGGTGCTCTGCCGCTGAGGAGAGTAGCAAGGAATTTTCGATACTTGGGGATTCAGGTGGCCAGGTACTGGGGAACCCTACATAAACTTAGCCTGACGCGATTGGTAGAGCAGATGGAGGAGGACTTCAAGAGGTGGGATATGGTGCCCCTGTCATTGGCGGGCAGAGTACAGGCGGTTAAAATGGTGGTCCTCCCGAGGTTTCTTTTTGTGTTTCAGTGCCTCCCCATCCTGATTACAAAGGCCTTTTTAAAAAAAATAGACAGGAGCATTACGAGCTTTGTGTGGGTGAGAAAGACCCCGAGGGTAAAGAGGGGGTTCCTGCAGCGCAGTAGGGACAGAGGGGGATTGGCACTGCCGAGTCTGAATGATTACTATTGGGCCGCCAATGTGTCGATGGTCTGTAAGTGGATGAGGGAAGAAGAAGGTGCGGCGTGGGAAAGGCTGGAGATGGCGTCCTGTAAGGGAACGAGCCTAAAAGCGCTGGCGACGGCGCCGCTACCAATCTCCCCGAAAAGGTACACCACAAACCCAGTGGTAGTGGCGACCTTGAAGATCTGGGGGCAGTGGAGACGACACAGGGGAGTGACGGGTGCCTCGGTGTGGTCCCCGATTAGGAATAACCACAGGTTCGTCCCGGGGAGGATAGATGGGGGATTTCAATGTTGGCAGCGAGCAGGAATTAGGAAGCTGAAGGACCTGTTTGTGGACGGGACGTTTGCGAGTTTGGGAGCATTGGAAGAAAAATATAAGTTGCCACCAGGGAATGCTTTCCGATACATGCAAGTGAGGGTATTTACGAGGCAACAGGTGAGGGAATTTCCGCAGCTCCCGACGCAAGGGATCCAGGATAGAGTGATTTTGGGGGCATGGGTTGGTGAAGGTAAAGTGTCCGAAATATACAGGGAGATGAGAGACGAGGGGGAGACAATGGTAGAGGAGCTGAAGGGAAAATGGGAGGAGGAGCTAGGGGAAGAGATTGAGGAGGGGCTGTGGGCAGATGCCCTAAGCAGGGTAAATTCCTCGTCCTCATGTGCCAGGCTTAGCCTGATTCAATTCAAGGTTTTACACAGGGCGCATATGACGGGAGCAAGACTGAGCAGGTTTTTTGGGGTGGAGGATAGGTGTGCGAGGTGCTCGGGAAGCTCGGCGAACCACACCCACATGTTCTGGTCGTGTCCGGCACTGCATGAGTTCTGGGAGGGTGTGGCAAGAGTGATCTCAAAGGTGCTGGGGGTCCGGGTCAAACCAAGCTGGGAGTTAGCTATATTTGGGGTTGCAGAAGAACCGGGAGTGCAGGAGGCGCAAGAGGCCGTCGTTTTGGCCTTTGCGTCCCTAGTAGCCCGGCGAAGGATTCTACTTATGTGGAAGGAAGCGAAGCCCCCGGGCGTGGAGGCCTGGATAAACGACATGGCAGGGTTCATAAGACTGGAACGAATAAAATATGCGTTAAGAGGATCAGCTCAGGAGTTCACCAGGCGGTGGCAACCGTTCCTTGATTATCTCGCGGAACGATAATGGAAAAACAGAAAAGACAGCAGCAGCAACCCAGGGGGGAGGGGGGAAGTGGGGGGGGAGTGTTATTTTGTGCTTTGTTTTTCTTTTTATGCTAGTTGTTTATATTTGCTTCTTGTGTATTACTTTTTTCTCATTTGTTGTTAGTTTAATATATTATTTAAATAATGTTTAATGTATATTTTATTTTCAAGATGTAAAAATGGAAAATTTTTGTTTGAAAAACTTCAATAAAATATATTTTTTTAAAAAAAGAGTCCGGCGAGGGTGGTGGCTTGATATTACGACATGGTAACATGGTAGAAATTATAGTTATGGAGGTACCGTAATACCTCCGTACAGCGTTTTGTAACTATTTATAGATTCATATTGACTATACACTTTAAAATGAGGCAATCAGTCGATCGGGGGCCCTGCTCGTCCTCTGTGATCATCGAAGCACCGGTGGTGACTCCGGTGGAGGCTCGGGCGTCTGTGACTCCGGGAGCGTGGCCTTGATCTCTGTGGTAGCTTCAACACCCCTAGACCGCGCTGGTAGGGAAAACGGTTGACCTGGGAAGGGAGTGTCTGCGGGGTGCTTCGGTGGGTGGGGAGGCCTAGATGGGGCCGGCGGAAGGACTGATCCTCCTGTAAGGTGCACTGGTGGGAGGGAGGGTGGGACTGGTTGCTGGGGTGTGCGTGGGGATCCGGCGGGCGGCAGGTCTCGTAGGGAGACCATATTTTGTCAGCCGTCGGGGTATGCCACGTAGGCGTACTGGGGGTTAGCGTGGAGAAGATGAACCCTCTCGACCAACGGGTCCGACTTGTGCGCCCACACGTGTTTTCGGAGCAGGATGGGTCCGGGAGTTGCCAGCCAGGTCAGGAGCAAGGTCAATAGACGAGGGCTTCCTGGGGAAGACAAGGAGATGTTCGTGAGGTGTTTGGTTGGTCGTGGTACAAAGCAGTGACCGGATGGAGTGGAGGGCATCCGGGAGGACTTCCTGCCAGAGGGAGACTGGGAGATTCCTGGACCGTAGGGCCAGTAGGACGGTCTTCCAGACCGTCCCGTTCTCCCTCTCTACCTGTCCATTACCCCGGGGGTTGTAACTGGTCGTCCTGCTCGAGGCGATGCCCTTGCTGAGCAGGAATTGACGCAGTTCGTCGCTCATAAAGGAGGACCCCCTATCACTATGTATGTAAGCGGGGAACCCGAACAGTGCAAAAATGCTATGGAGGGCCTTGATGACGGTGGTTGCAGTCAGGTCGGGGCAGGGGATGGCGAATGGGAACTGGGAGTACTCATCAATCTCGTTCAGGAAGTACGTGTTGCGGTCAGTGGAGGAGAGGGGGCCTTTGAAGTACATGCTGAGGCGTTCAAAGGGACGGGAAGCCTTTATCAGGTGCGCTTTCTCTGGCCGGTAGAAGTGCGGTTTGCACTCCGCGCAGATTTGGCAGTCTCTGGTGGCTGTCCTGACCTCAATGGAGTAGGGCAGGTTGCGGGTCTTGATAAAGTGGAAAAAGCGAGTGACCCCAGGGTGGCAGATGTCCTCGTGGAGGGCTCGGAGGTGGTCCACTTGTGCGTTGGCACCACGGGATAAGGCATCAGGAGGCTCATTTAGCTTCCCAGGACGATACAAGATCTCGTAGTTGTAGGTGGCGAGCTCGCTCCTCCACCGCAAGATCTTATCGTTTTTTATCTTGCCCCGCTGTGCATTATTGAACATGAAAGCAACCGACCGTTGGTCAGTGAGGAGAGGGAATCTCCTGCCGGCCAGGTAATGCCTCCAATGTCGCACAGCTTCTACTATGGCCTGGACCACCTTTTCGACTGAGGAGCGGCGGATTTCGGAAGCATGGAGGGTACGTGAGAAGAAGGCCACGGGTCTGCCCGCTTGGTTGAGGGTGGCCGCTAGAGCGACGTCAGTTGCGTCGCTCTCGACCTGGAAGTGGAGGACTCATCGATGGCGTGCATCATGGCCTTTGCAATGTCTGCTTTGATGCGGCTGAAGGCCTGGCGGGCCTCTATCGACAGGGGAAGAACTGTGGATTGGATCAAGGGACGGGCCTTGTCCGCATAGTTGGGGACCCACTGGGCATAGTAAGAGAAAAACCCTAAGCAGCGCTTCAGGGCCTTGGAGCAGTGAGGGAGGGGGAATTCCATAAGGGGGCGCCTGCGTTCAGGGTCGCTGCCTATAACTCCATTTCGCACTACGTAGCCGAGGATGGCTAGGCAGTCGGTGCTAAAGATGCATTTATCCTTGTTATATGTAAGGTTAAGGATCTTTGTGGTCTGGAGGAATTTTTGGAGGTTGGTGTCATGGTCCTGCTGGTCGTGGCCGCAGATGGTGACATTATCGAGATACGGGAATGTTGCCCGTAAACCGCACCGGTCAACCATTCGGTCCATCTCACGCTGGGGCACCGAGACCTCGTTGGTGACACAGAAGGGAACCCTTAAGAAGTGATAGAGCCGCCCATCTGCCTCGAAGGCAGTGTATTTGCGGTCACTAGTGCGGATGGGGAGCTGGTGGTAGGCGGATTTAAGATCCACCGTGGAGAAGACCTTGTAATGCGCAATCCTGTTTACCAGGTCGGATATGCGGGGGAGAGGATACGCGTCCAGCTGCGTAAACCTGTTAATGGTCTGACTGTAGTCGATGACCGTCCTATGCTTCTCCCCGGTCTTTACCACCACTACTTGAGCTCTCCAGGGACTGTTGCTAGCTTCAATGACTCCTTCCCTCAGTAGCCTTTGGACCTCTGACCTAATAAAGATCCGATCCTGGGCACTGTATCGTCTGCTCCTGGTGGCGACGGGTTTGCAATCCGGGGTGAGGTTTGCAAACAGGCAAGGCGGCTCGACCTTGAGGGTCGCTTGGCCGCAGACAGTGAGGGGGGCTATTGGGCCGCCGAATTTGAAAGTTAGACTTTGGAGATTACACTGGAAGTCTAAACACAGGTGTGTGGCCGCGCAGAGGTAGGGAAGGACGTAGAGCCGGTAATTTTTAAACTCCCTTCCCTGGACTGTCAGGTTTGCTCCACAAAACCCCTTTATCTCTACTGAGTGGGAACCGGAGGCCAGGGAGATTTTTTGATTAACGGGGTGGACGAGGAGAGAACTGCGCCTTACCGTGTCGGGTGTATGAAGCTCTCCATGCTCCCAGTGATGATTAAGCAGGACGTCTCGTGCCCATTGATTAGTACTGTTGTTGTAGCAGTTGAGAGTGTTCGAGGCCGGCACTGGTCCAGGGTCACCGAGGCTAATCTCAGCAGTTGGGCGTTCTCTTCGGGCGGTGTGTGGTCAGCCGAGCTGGGGTCCTGGGAGTCCATCCAAGATGGCGGCTCCCATTGGTCACACATGGCTGGGGGTGCACAAAATGGCGGTGCCCATTCATCGAACGTGGCAGCCGCGGGACAAGATGGCGGCACCTGGGGGCTGCACGTGGCCCTGGAGGAGGAAGATGGCAGCGGTCCGCTTTCGCCGCCGGCGACCGCAAGGCATACCACCACGAAGTGGCCCTTTTTATCGCATCCCTCGCAGGTGGACGCGCGGGCCGGGCAGCGCTGCCGGGGGTGCTTGGCCTGCCCGCAAAAGTAGCAGCATGGCCCCCCCGGGGTTGCCAGGCTGCCTTGCAGCACAAGCTTGTGGGGGGATGGGGGATGTCTTGGGATCGGCAGCGGAGGGGTTCCACGCTGCCCAGGAGGCTGCCACGTGGTCGGGAACGTAAGCACGGGCGTTTCTGGAGGCCACATCCAGGGAGCCTGCATGGGCCCGTGCCTCCTTGAGGCCTAGGGTGTCTTTTTCCAGCAATCGCTGGCGGATTTGGGAGGACAGCATACCTGCCACGAAAGTGTCCCGGATCAAGAGTTCTGTGTTCGCTCGCCGAAACTTGCGGGCAGCTGCAGTTTCTCCCCAACACCAGGAGCGCGCGGTAGAATTCTTCCAGTGATTCCCCAGGGATTTGCCGCCTCATTGCTAGCAGATGTCGGGCGTAGACCTAATTTACCGGGTGAATATAATGTCCTTTTAGCAGCTCCATTGCTGCATCAAAGTCGTCCGCGTCCTCGAGTGCAGGACTTGCAATTTCTGTTCTCCCGTAGGTGTGTTTTCGGCCGTTCCGAGATATCCTTTAAAACACGCCAGCCAGTGCTTGAAGGTTGCGGCTGAGTTCGCCGCGTGAGGGCTGAGTTGCAGATACTCTGGCTTGATTCGGAGCTCCATCCTTTTAAATCTCGCTTATTAAATTGATGCACGGTCAAAACAAGGCTGTAGTCCAACTGAAGGCTTTAATAAGCTAGATGTTTCCCCCAGCAGCTCAGGTACAGAATGAAGGCTGCTGGGGCGGCACGGGCTCTTATTCCCCGCCTTGCAGGATGGAGCTACAATACAGCTTGACCAATGGTGTTCCAGCATTAACAGGTACTGTAATACCTCTACACAGACTACCACAATAACATATAACACTAAATAATGTCTTTTTTTCTTTGCTTTTTCATTTCTGGTCAGGAAACTAGCTACACCCTCAAGGATTTTGAATTCTTCAGCAAGCAAGGTATTCTTCAGTTACATGATGATATTTTGAACTTCCTCGGGAGCAGGAGTAAGAGAGTGGTGTGGAAAGTTCAAGTCAAAGAAAGAACTTGCATTTAAATAGGGCCCTCCATGAACACGGGATATTTCAAAGTTGGCACGATAGCACAATGGTTCGCACTGTTGCTTCGCAGCTGCGGGATCCCAGATTCGATTCCCGGCTTGGGTCACTGTCTGTGTGGAGTCTGTATGTTGTCTCCGTGTGTGTGTGGGTTTCCTCCGAGTGCTCCGGTTTCCACCCACAAGTCCTGAAAGATGTGCTGTTAGGTAATCTGGACAGTCTGAATTATCCCACTCTGTACCCGAACAGGCGCCGGAATGTGGAGGCTAGGGGCTTTTCACAGTAACTTCATTGCAGTGTTAATTTAAGCTTACTTTTGACAATAAAGATTATTATTATTACCAATTGTAGTCAAACAAAGAATCAATTTTCGCAATGTTGCCTTGCCTGAGGGGTAAATATTCACCAGCCTTTCCAGAGAATATCTTCCTCCTTTTCTTAAACTGAACCTTGTCTGTTTTACATCCACTTCAGCAGATGTGGTCTTCAGTTTAATATTTGATTCAGAAGATAGCGGGTTGGATTCTCCGATAGCCGACGCCGAAATCGCGTTCAGCGATCAGCCGGAGAATGCGTTTTTACGCTGGAATCAGGACTTCACCTGAGGCCCTCCCCCAATGCTTCCTCCCGATGGGCCGTGTATCCGACAGCATGGAGCCCGTGTCCTCACAACTTTCGGGGATGGCTGCGGACTAATTCCAGCACCGCCACAATCGTGGGGGATCCATTCCGCTGGCAGCGGGTGCTTCAGCGGGGCCTGGGGAGACTGGGGTGGCGAGGGGGCGTTACAGAGGGACAGTGTTTGGCAGGCTGGGTCCGCGCACTGTTGGTGCCATGCTGCACGGCCACCACGGGCCACTGCCGTGCCCATGCGCAACCTCAGACCCAGCCATTCTGCGCGGGCGGCACCGTCTGTTTGGTCATAAGACCGGACAGGTCCTGTGGACATAGCCGCAGAATAAGAGAATCCAGCCCAGCATCTTTGATAACACAGCCCACCTTCAGTACTGTACTGAAGTGTCAGTCAACGTTATATGTTCAAGGGTGGCTTGAAGTTGGAAGCAACTGCCAGATCTGTCAGCTAATTTCTGGTAGTATACAATATCACCTTAATGCCTACTCATAAAAACAGCTGACTCGTGTAATTTTCAAAACCGTACTCTGAAATTCATTCGGTGTTCCCTCCAGCTCAGTTGATAGACAAGTGTGCTGACTTTGGAAAGTATCTTCTACGAGGCTGAGCTGACACTGTTATCAATAGCTTGGGCCCCTTGCAGAACAAGAACTCTAATTACATACTGACAATTGTAGAATTTCAATGACAAATATTTTACGCAATGAAAAGAAATATGTGTATTCGATAACTGTTTTATTTCCCAAAGGATTTATTGTGGTCCGATACTTATTCAAAGTAATTAATCAGATTAATCAATTCCATTATAAAATGAATAATTCAGATATGGATCCATTTAAATCAGTCTCCTATGGTTGGACGTCAATGGAAAAATGCTTTAATGAGAATTGTGAAGTCTGATGAGGACTTCTTTTGTCGGTTGCCATTGTCTTTTTGGCCTTTGTGCGTCTCACCTTGTCTTCCTGATGGATGAGACAACAATACACTTCCATGCTTCACAGTATTGAGCCATACATTGCTATCTCATTTCATAAAGCAGCACGATAACTGGGCAATCAACTCTGCTGTTAATATGCCATCACAACCCATACATTGCACAAAAATCTTTTCAGTTTGGTTTCTGCTTACAGTATCCTCAATCTCGCCATCTAGCCAATGGGGTTTCCCATTGTGGGCACCCCCATGCCGTTGGGAAATCAGTGGGCGTGAGTGCGCTGCAAGCGAGACGGAGGATCACGCCTGCGGAGATTCCAGCCCAGCAACTTCACGCCATTCAGTAAATTATAATGGGGAGACAGCCAGCAAGACACCATTGTCTTGAAACTAACGGCAGAACAGTAGAATTCAGGCACCAATCTTTGGATATCAGAGTTTAACTGCGCACTGTTCCTCATATGGGGGTGCTACCTTATTTGTGCAGTAAATGGGAGCATTTTAAGCTCCATCATTATGTTTTTAGGGAAACCTGAGTCATTGTCCTGATCACCATTCTTGTTGAACTCAGCATATACATCACAGCACAGAGGTAGATCCAGAGTCCATCGCTGCCACACTTGGCATTTAAAAACAGAGCCATCAGATCTGCTCCATAGACTCTTGTTTAACAATAATCAGAAACGGAGCGCTCTGGAATTTAATGACCAGTGCAGCATTCTGTTCACAATTGTATAATAATTCTACAATGCAGTCTATTTACAGCCTGTGGGAAGACCGTAATTGTTTTCTTCATGTCTATTCAGCTGTTTGAATTATGTTTTCAGGTATAATGCTAGTGCTGGGAGCAGCAAAAGCCAGGGCCTTCATTTCCTGCAGCACATTTTGCTTCTATCCGCCTGTATCAGGAGACTGTACCAGAGGGGTGCAATGTAATTTCCTTTCAATTGCCAGATACATAGGAGATAATAAGTTATTTCTTTACTTCCACTGCATGACAGCAACAAGAAATGTTTTGTCATTCTAAATGCCTGTGGTGGGAGGTTATTCAATTACTCAGCAGCAAGCCTCTACCTTCTCTGCAGATTCCTTCCTCCTAAGCAGTTCATTTACCTATTGAGCATCTGTTTGATGAGCTGGGGATTTGTTCTGCTCCGACTGGAAGCCAAGGTCACGGACTTTTCAGAAAAGGCAGACGTTTTCTGGCTCTGATGATTGGCAGATGGTGGCTGTATCTGCGAGTAGAACTGTGTGATATCTGGAGCAACAACACTAAATGACAGCATTGCCATGCTGTGTGCTGCTGCAAACATTTAGAGTCTTTCTTACTCCACAAGCAATGATGCTTGATTTCTGTACAACCTCGCATAGACAATGATGTTCAATATGAGATAAATGAAGGTGGCTTCATTATATATTTTTTTCAATTACACATGGCGTTAAGGCCATTTTGATGATGACTTGGCAGGAATACCATTCCATACTTTCCAACTAAATCAATCTTCCTCAGCAAGAAACATGCTTGGAACATGCTGGGCAGCACGGTAGCATTGTGGATAGCACAATTGCTTCACAGCTCCAGGGTCCCAGGTTCGATTCCGGCTTGGGTCATTGTCTGTGCGGAGTCTGCACGTCCTCCCCGTGTCTGCGTGGGTTTCCTCCGGGTGCTCCGGTTTCCTCCCACAGTCCAAAGATGTGCGGGTTAGGTGAATTGGCCAATGATAAATTGCCCTTAATGTCCAAATTGCCCTTGGTGTTGGGTGGAGGTGTTGAGTTTGGGTGGGGTGCTCTTTCCGGGGGCTGGTGCAGACTCGGGGTGCCTAGTGGCCTCCTTCTGCGCTGTGGGTTCGATGATAATCTATGATTAATCTTGGACAAAGGTTCGGCACAACAGCGTGCGCCGAAAGGCCTGTTCTGTGCTGTATTTTCTATGTTCTATGTTCTATATGTTCTATGAAACCCAAATTACCTTTATTTAACCATGGCTCAATTGGGATGTGAGCATTAATGGCAAGGCCAGCATTCATGGTCCACCCCTGCTTGTCCTTCAGAAGGTGGTGGTGAGTGGCCATCTTGGATCAGTGCAGTTATGTAAGTTCGACCATGGTGCTTTCTGTACTGATCTAATACAACTGAATAGTATTCTTGGCCTTTTCAGAAGACATTTAAAGTCAGGTAAGAATGGCAGATCTCCTCCCCTAAATAGTGAATCAGATGAGTTTTTACGATCATGCTGTCTGAATAAGATTAATATTATATTCCAGATTTATTGGGCGAAATTCTCCGTTATCGGCGCAAAGTCCGCTGACCGGCACCAAAAACGGCGCAAATCCCACCTGCATCATGCCGCCCCAAACGTCACAAAGTCTCCGGCCCGGAATGGGCTAGCAGCGACGTGACGCTAGCCGCGCTGGCTCACGTGGTTCACGCCACCGCACGGCATGACGGCTCATAAGGACGCCCTGCTCCCCCCACCCGACCAGAACACCCGACCGGATGGCCGCCCGCCACTCAGCCCCGAGGTTCCAGTCTCGTGACATTGAGGCGCTCCTGGACGCAGTGGAGCAGAGGAGGGAGGCCCTGTATCCCGGACACGGCCGCAGAGTTGTCCCACGCCACAGCCAACGTCTGTGGAGGGAGGTGGCAGAGGCCGTCACCGCTGTGGCCCTGACACCACGGACAGGCACCCAGTGCCACAAGAAGGTGAACAACCTCGTCAGAGCAGCCAGGATGAGCCGCCCCCTCTCCCGATATCCATATCCCCCTCCCCATATACCCCATATCCCCCCTCCCCATATCCCCCATATCCCCCCTCCCCATATCCCCGATATCCCCCTCCCCCATATCCCCCTCCCCCATATGCCCCCTCCCCCATAACCCCCATATCCCCCATCCCCCCTCCCCCATATCCCCCCTACCCCATATCCCCCTCCCCCATATCCCCCATATCCGCCCTCCCCCATATCCCCAATATCCCCCTCCCCATATCCCCCCTCCCCATATCCCCCCTCCCCATATCCCCCCTCCCCCATATCCCCCTCCCCTATATCCCCCGTATCCCCTACCCCATATCCCCCATATCCCCCTCCCCATATCCCCCCTCCCCCATACCCCCCTCCCCCATATCCACCCTCCCCCATATCCCCCATTTCCCCAAGTGAATCCAGCCCTAACCTTAACCTCTGCAATACACGCGCAACCGATGGCGTGCATTCATATACCTGTCTAACGCTGTTGCCTTTTACCCCTGCCACCACCACCCCACAGGAGAAATGCGCACACAACACCAGGGAGCATGTGAGGACTGGAGGAGGCCCAGCTGATGAGAGGCCACTGACCGAACATGAGGAAAGGGCCCTGGAACTGGCTGGCGGACCTAAGGACCGGGAGGTTGCTGATGCAGAGGTCGGGGGCGTACTAGCAAGTGAGCCACCGACAGCCCATCCCCATATCCCCCCTCCCCTATATCCCTCTCCCTCATATCACCTGATCACTGCCTGCGTGTCTAACATGCATGCTTCATTGTGTATCACAGGAGCAAACGTCCAGGCACCCATCCCCGCAGATGAGACCGCCCGCATGATGCCCCTCGGAGACCACTGGAGACGGAGAGACGTGGCCCCTCTGGCATGCGACGCCCGCAGGACGCCCCTCGGAGACCACTGGAGATGGAGAGACCTGGAGCAACAGGGAGACGACGCCCCCGTCTCGTGCAGGTGTGACGTCGCAGGCGTGTGCCACCCAGCGACGAGAGGGGCAGCCACAGGCACCCGTCACAGCCAAGCAACGAAACCACTACCCAGGACATCACTACCCAGGACACCCCTACCCAGGACACCACTACCCAGGACACCTCTACCCAGGACACCACTACCCAGGAAACTGAAATACAGGACAGTGACACAGATTGGATGGGCGGAGACGAACTGCCACCCCAAAGTGCCATGGACTCCAAGTCGGACGATGCGCACGACACAACGCCACTGCTGTCACCAACACCCTCCACCATCGCAGAAACACTCACCTCGGTTGGGCACTTTAGTGATGAGGCGTCTGGTACACTCACTGGTGCGCACAATACAGCTGTCCCGGTACAGCAGGTGGAGGTAGGAGCAGCAGAGGGGCCAGGCGGTCGGAGGGCAGCCCAGCCCAAGCGAACATCTGCCGCCCAGATGGATCCCAGGTTCCTGGAGTTACCACACCCACCCATAGGTCCGATGCAACCACCGAACCTGAGACGAGCGAAGAGGGTGACGGCCAGCTTGCGGCGGCTGCAGTCGCAGGTGGAGGAGTCCACCCGCGTCCAGGAGCTGGGAATGGTGCCGGTCATGCGTGCCACCCAGGCCGACACCGCACGGGTGGCGTCCGCGGTGGAGGCAATGGGTGCGACGGTGTCAGACATGGGGAACGGTTTGCGAGGCCTGGGGCTTTCCGTGCAGGCAGCGTCTGTGGCCCAGGACATGGCTGCCCTCTCACAGGAGGCCATGAGCCAGCGCCAGTGCCAGATGGCAGAGGGGCTCAACTCCGTGGCACAGTCTCTGCAGGCCATGGCCCAGTCTCAGCAGGCCATCGCTGAGGGCATCGGCGCCATTGCCCATGTGCGAGCCGGCGTCGCCCAGACAGACAGGGATTGCCAACTCCCTGAGCTCCATGGCTGCAAACCTGCAGATCCTTGTCGATACCAGCACGGGCCTCCAGGACTGGCAGCGCCAGATGTCGGGGGGGCGTCGGATGGCCAGTCCGTTCGCATCCCCCACCCATGTAGAGGCCTGGGGGCCATCGGGCACCCCGAGGGAGGAGGAGGTGCTGTGGTCCGTCCCAGGTCCCCCTGTAGGGGAGGTCCCGGAACACCGCGACACCTCGGACTCCCCCCCTTCCGTCCCAGGAGCATCGGGTGGGCAACGGGCAGGACAGGCTGGCAGCTCGCCATCCCAGTTGCCCGGGCCGAAGCCTGGCCCATCTAGGCCAGGACGCCCCAGGAAACGGCCGCCAAAGGGATCCAGTGTCAGAGGGCAGGAATCACAGGAGTCCACCTCCAGTTCTGCTGTACCGTCTGGGGAACCACGTAGACGTAGTCATAGGGTCTGTAAGGCCGAACAATTAGACACTGAGTAAGTTGGCACGGGTGCTGGGCACAGATGAGTTTTATGAGCTAGGGCACGTGCATGAACTCCTTTTGTTATTAAAGTCAATGTTACACCTACAGAAGCAGCCTTTGTGCTCTGTCCAAAGCGTGCGGGGGTGTCATGTACGTTGAGCGCAAGTGTGTGTGTGAGGGGTGGTCTTACCTCAACCACAGGTGAGTCTGCCCCCTTCCCCCTGGGCCGCCATCAACATCCCCCCGGGCAGAGGACGGGACCGTGCGCTGCAGTGTCACAGCCGCATGCAGGGATGGTCCGGGTGGATGGTGGTACTGTGGCCATGGGTCAGACATAGTCCAACGATGTGTCATCATCCTCCATGGCCTGCAATAGACACGCGTCCACCGGCAACTGTGTGAGCCCGGCCGTTGTGCCGCAGGCGGATTGGCAATGGGGGGGGGTGGTGTGCATGTGGGTGGGGTGGGTGGGGTTGGGGAGGGGTGTGAGGGTGCTGGGTGAGTGGATGGGTGGGGGGTGTGGGTGGTCGGCTGTTGCCATGGTGTGCGGTCTGTGGCCATACTACCCGATTCCTACGCCCATCTAGTCAGTGAAGCGGGCGTCTATCAGTCTGTCCCGTGCCCGCTGGGCCAGCCGGTAACGGTGGACAGCCACCCGCCTGTGTCTACCCCGTCTGCCCTGACCATTGCCCCCATCCCCCTCATCTGGGGTGGACTGCGCCTCTTTCTGCTGCTCCTCCACTCCGCCCTCCTCTGCCTGCGGCACATCGCCCCTCTGCTGGGCTATATTGTGCAGGACGCAGCACACCACAATGATGCAGCCGACCCTACCTGACCAATACTGGAGGGCGCCCCCAGAGAGGTCCAGGCACCTGAAACGCATCTTCAGCATGCCAAAGCACCTATCACTCCCCTTGTCGCTACATGGGCATCATTGTAGCGGTTCTCCGCCTCATTGCGTGGCCTCCGTATAGGCGTCATCAGACACGATCGCAATGGGTAGCCTATGTCGCCTAGCAACCGTATGAGTCGTGTACACTGCCCGGGTACCGGGCGCAGATGTGCAGGATCATCATGCGGTGGTCGCAGACCACCTGTATGTTCATCGAATAGGTCCCCTCCCTATTGGTGAACACGGCCCTGTTATCTGCAGGTGGCCGCACGGCGACGTGCATCCCATCAATCGCGCCCTGGACCATGGGGAACCCGGCCACGGCAGAGAAGCCCAGGGCCCGGGCATCTTGGCTGGCCCGGTCCACGGGGAAGCAGATGTAGCGGTGCGCCATGGCATATAGGGCATCTGTCACTGCCCGGATGCACCGGTGCACCGATGTCTGCGATATGCCAGACTGGTCCCCACTCGGTGCCTGGAATGACCCCGTTGCATAGAAGTTCAGGGCCACCGTAACCTTGACGGACACGGGGAGAGGGTGTCCCCCGCCAGTGCCACACAGTGACAGGTGTGCCAGCAGGTGGCAGATGTGTGCCACGGTTTCCCGGCTCAACCGGAGCCTCCTCCTGCATTCTCGGTCCGTGAGGTCCTGGTATGACTGCCGGGGCCGGTACACACGGGGCGCCCTCGGGTGCCTCCGTTGCCGTGGGGCCGCGACGTCCTCCTCCCCCTCCTCGTCCTGTCGGTCAGGTGTCCCTCCAGCCTGGTCGGCTGCCGCCGGCCCCTCTGCGGTTGCCTGCGCCGCCTCTCTGGCACGCTCCTCCTCCGCATCCTCATCCAGGGCAACATGGACATTAGCGGCTGCCGCCACGGCGGCCAACATCGCTGGCTGATCGGAAAACATGACGGCCTGGGGGTGGGGGGGGGTGGGGGGGGGGGGCGAACGACGACATGTCATCATTGCCCATACCCCCTCCTCCCCCCTGCCAGGTGGCATGGACCGCATGGGCCCGACTATTGGTGGCTGGCACCTGGCCAGGTGGACCAACTCACTTGTCCCCCCCCAACGGCCCTCCCCGGCATGGACCCCATCCCCCTCCCCGGCGCGGACCCCATCCCCCTCCCCGGCACGGACCCCATCCCCCTCCCCGGCATGGACCCCATCCCCCTCCCCGGCACGGACCCCATCCCCCTCCCTGGCACGGACCCCGTCCCTCCATCCTCCTCCCCGGCACAGACCCCCCCCCAACCCCCTCCCCGGCACGGACCCCATCCCCCTCCCCGGCACGGACCCCATCCCCCGCCCCGGCACGGACCCCACCCCCCTCCCCGGCACGGACCCCGTCCTCCCGTACCCCTCCCCGGCACGGACCCCGTCCCCTTCCCCAGCAGTCATCCTCCCATCCCCGGCACTCAATCCCCCTCCCGGCATTCCCCCGGAGCCCATCCCACTCTAACCACCCCCCCCGCCGCACAGACACACACAAACCCTACACACACCTCTCCCCCACACATTCAGACTGCAGCCACGCCATCGCTTCTCCAGCGGCCAACCCTCCAGGCCGTCACCCACCTCCACGCTGGTCGGCGTAAACCTTGAGCACTGGTTGACGCCGATTGAAAGGTGGTTTGATTTACGCCGACGTGACCCGTCATCACGTCGGCGGGACTTCGGCCCATCCGGACGGGAGAATATCGGCAGCCTCAAACTCCATTGCCTTGCGCCCACCCGTGCCATTCTCCGAGGTGTGCGGTGCGATTGACACCCCGCCGACTTTTCTCCCTTCGGAGAATTCGGCGGGCGGCGGGGGCGGAATTCACGACGGCCAACGGCGATTCTCCGACCCAGTGGGGGGTCGGAGAATCTCGGCCATTAATTATCAAAGTTTACTCCCTCCAGCTGCCATGATACAATTTGAATTCATGGGCGAAATTCTCCCCCAACGGCGGGATGCCCGCCGACTGGCGCCAAAGCCGGCGCAAATCAGACGGGCATCGCGCCGGCAAAAAGGTGCGGAAGTCTCCGCATCTTTGGCGGCCTAGCCCCAACATTGAGGGGCTAGGCCGACGCCGGAGGGATTTCCGCCCCGCCAGCTGGCGGAAATGGCGTTTGTTGCCCCGCCAGCTGGCGCGGAAATACGGCGCATGCGCGGGAGCGTCAGCGGCCGCTGTCAGTTTCCCCGCGCATGCGCGGGAGCGTCAGCGGCCGCCGAAAGTTTCCCGCGCATGCGCAGTGGGGAGAGTCTCTTCCGCCTCCGCCATGGTGGAGGCCGTAGCGGAGGCGGAAGGGAAAGAGTGCCCCCATGGCACAGGCCCGCCCGCGGATCGGTGGGCCCCGATCGCGGGCCAGGCCACCGTGGGGGCACCCCCCGGGGTCAGATCAGCCCGCGCCACCCCCAGGACCCCGGAGCCCGCCCACGCTGCCTGGTCCCGCCGGTAAATACCAGGTTTGATTTACGTCGGCGGGACAGGCAGTTTCTGGGCGGGACTTCGGCCCATCCGGGCCGGAGAATCCAGCGGGGGGTCCCGCCAACCGGCGCGGCTGGATTCCCGCCCCCGCCCAATCTCCGGGAGCGGAGACTTCGGCGGGGGCGGGGGCGGGATTCACGGCGGCCAACGGCCATTCTCCGACCCGGCGGGGGGTCGGAGAATGACGCCCCATGTCTCTAGAACATTGGTCTGTGTTTCTGGAATACCAGGTGAGTAACATTACTATTATGCTGCCCGTCCCCATGACATAGTTCATTTTATTTTTAAGTTTTGAATCATTTTAATGTCCCAAACTGAACAGTTTCATCTTCCTTTCTAGCATTTCAATAAAAAAATTGCATCAATTAACAAAGACTGTGTTATAAAGTCATAGAGTCATAGAATTTACAGTGCAGAGGGAGGCCATTCAGCCCATCGAGTCTGCACCGGCCCTTGGAAAGAGCACCTCACTTAAGCCCACACCTCCACCCTATCCCCGTAACCCAGTAACCCAGTAACCCCACCTAATCGTTTTGGACCCTAAGGGCAATTTATCATGGTGAATCCACTTAATTTGCACATCTTTGGACTGTGGGAGGAAACCGGAGCACCCGGAGGAAACCCACACAGACACGGGGATAATGTGCAGACTCCGCACAGACAGTAACCCAGCGGGAATCGAACCTGGGACCCTAGCGCTGTGAAGCAACTGTGCTAACCACTGTGCTACCATGCTGCCCCAAATGTGTTCATTAGAATTCTTGGAGCAGATGACATCAAATGCACGGTCTTAATCATCACATGTGTGAACACATAAAACATGGGCAGGGTGGAATCAGAGACGCAGATGACATAGAGAGAGGCTGTTTAGCCCATTATACCTGTGCAAGGTTTTTATTGACTCTTGTGAACTCCACAGACTTTAGAATGGCGGACGGGACCCAGATCCAGATATTTTGCCCCATTTCCAGCAGATCCCATTTTCGATAGTAGAGGAAAGGTGGCACAATGTGAAGTGCACAGGTGTGAATTATGAATTGGCTGGCCCATTTAAACTCAGTGCACAGGACAAGAAGATCCACTTCACAAACTATCTCAACTCGCAGTGTTCCCCAAATTTATGGTGACGGTCAAATGCTCTTGGATGGTGAATAAAGCATGTAGAACTTTCAAGCGCCCTTCCCTTTAAAAAATGAATACACCTTCCTGTGTCTCTGAGAGTTGAATAAGTTATGTTCTCGCACTTTCAATAGCTGGTTGTTGACATAATCAAAATGCAATAAATATAGCATTATTAATACTTGCCTGCTTTCCACAGCCTATCATACTCATTATGGAGGGGCATAGGTTCACTCTTTGTTTGACACCTTAAATAAGATTATTAAAGGTTATCTGTCTTTGATTAGGATTATGAATACAAATATTTGTCTTTATAAGGGTTTAAGTACCTAAAGGGATTCAAATGCATTAAAATGACTCTGAATACAAATATTTGTCTTTATGAGGGTTCTCCTACCCGCCCCGCCACATTTCTGCCCCGACCGGCCGGCGGGAGTCTCCGTAACACCGGCCGGTCAATGGGGTTTCCCATTGTGGGGCAGCCCCAAGCCATCGGGAAACCCTCGGGCGCCGGCAAAACGGAGACTCCCGCCGGCGGAGAATGACGCCCCCTATCTCTGCACATTGGTCTTGGCCAATCCACTGAACCTGCACATTTTTTGGACTGTGGGAGAAAACCAGAGCAAAGTCGCACAGACACGGGGAGGACATGCAAACTCCACACAAACAGCTACCCAAAGCCGGAATCAATCGTGGGTCAGTGGTGCTGTGAGGCAACAGTGCTAATCACTGTGTCACCATACTGCGCTGAGGTGGTGATGATGGAATGGGTTAGCATGAGATGCAACAAAGCTGGAATAGGGGGCTACAAGGGGCCTCAAGGATTAGAGGGAATAACATGTTGGCATTATGTTAGCATAAGCGGCTGTAAGTTACTATGGAAATGAGTATTGAATCATGAGTTGACATGATTTGGCACATAGTTGACAAAGGGGCTATAAGAGGCCATGGAGGTAGGTTGGGTGGGCCACGGTTCGCATGGAGGATATAAGAGGCCTTTGGGGTTGGATGGAAGCATTTGTTGGCATCAATTAACATGGTGTAATATGGAGCATGCGCAGGGTGTGAGGGGATACGGGGGTTGAGAGCCAGAGGGCCCAATATTTAACAAAACCATCGGATTGCTCTCCCGATAACTGAAGCGGGAAATTTAAACAGCTCACATCCTCACACAGCACACCCTGTGACCTTCTTCGATCTGCATATAGGGAAGCCAGGCCCAAGTCCATCTCGCACCACCAACCCCTCCTCCCAACCCCCCACTCCCCACACTTTCATGTGAAAATGGTGCCAGAGGGAATTTTTACCTGAGACGGTGCACTAAACTTTGAAATTTCTTGACTTGAGCTCCCCACCTCAGGAGCAAAATTCCAGTGCTTTCAATTATTTTTACTGCCCTGCTTTTTCCACAGACTTCTACATTTCTTTTTCAAATTTACTATTGAATAAGTTTCCACCACGTCTTCACCAGTCCATTCCACACACATTCTGCAATACACCCACTTTTGTATCCATCAATTTAAACAAGTTAAAAATTAGGCCATCTGCAGTTTTGACAGGCAATTCTCCACACCCGAGTTCTCCCAAATCTCCTCCCATCCAATGATTGATACTCAATCACTTGTCTGTAATGGCTGCATTTCCGTAATGGCCTTTGAATCTTCACAACTTTCGTTTTTGGCTTTAATTATTTTCAACATGTAACAATCCCATCATTGATCTTATGGTGTGTCAAAATGATCAGATCCATGAAATTATGATTGATGGGTAAATAAATGCAAAATTACATAGGTACATTGCAATACTGCACATGCCTTCAAATAATCTTTTTATCATATCACACATTACTATGACAATCAATATTCATTGCTCTAATATTAATTCTACCTCAATTTTTTAGTTCATAAGTGCAATGTTCATTAATATACCAGTGTGACCACAAATTTGGTGCAGCCTCAATTAGCATTTCCTTGGTTGGATGCAGAAAATCTCCATGAGCTGCTTAGTGCATGAACTCACTATGACAAATCTTCAATTTAGTTGTTTTTTTGTCCCTTTCCATCCAACGCAAAGGTTTATCTTTCAAAATTGTTTCTAACCTAAAAGAGCAACAAAACAGAAGGTAAAGGTTCAATAAAAGATCTTTCAATTTAACATAAGAAAAAAAGGTTATTTTAAAAAAATTTGGATTAACCAATTATTTTTTTCCAATTAAGTGGCAATTTAGCATGGCCAATCCACCTACCATGCACATCTTTGGGTTGTGGAGGTGAGACCCACGCAAACATGGGGAGAATGTGCAAACTCCACACGGAGCGTGACCCAAGGTCGTGATTGAACCCGGGTCCTCAGCGTCGTGAGGCAGCAGTGTTAACCACTGTGCCACCATGCCGCCCTAAAAAAAGGCTATAACAGATTTATATTTGCTTCTTCACTGTTGCTGGGTTAAAATCTTCAAACTCTTTTCCCAACAGCACCATGGCTGTACCTGCACCTTGTGAATGCAAAGGTACAATGAGGGGGTTCACCACAACCTTCTAAATGGCAAATAGCGATATGCAACCAACGGAGACCTAAGGATTTACATAGCATCTTCTTACATGTTTCAGAAATACCACAAAGCATTTCCTGTATAACAAATTGCTTTTAAGGGCAGTGATAATGAATAATTAAGTAAATACTGTGGCCATTTTGCGCACAGTAGGATTCAAATAACAGCAATTATGTCTTTGTAGTTTTCCAGATGATTTTTGCGAAGAAGCGGTATCTGTACTCTTATTTTTCTGAAAGTAAATTTAAATTTAGCTTCCATATTAAAAACAGAAATTAGATGCAAACTGGTAAATTCCGTCACCTTAACATGGAACATACAGTGCAGAAGGAGGCCATTCGGCCATCGGGTCTGAACCGAACCACTTAAGCCCTCACTTCCACCTTATCCCTGTAACCCAATAACCCCTCCTAACCTTTTTTGGACACTAAGGGCAATTTAGCATGGCCAATCCACCTAACCTGCACGTCTTTGGGCTGTAGGAGGAAACCGGAGCACCCAGAGGAAACCCACGCAGACACGCACGCAGAACGTGCAGACTCCGCACAGACAGTGACCCAGCGGGGAAATTGAATCTGGGACCCTGGTGCTGTGAAGCCACAGTGCTAGCCACTTGTGCTACCGTACTGCCTGAGTCTGAAATATTTCCGGGTGTCAAAGGTAGATGCTGAACAGAAGGAAGAGTATTCTGTTCGGCAGGAAAAAACATTTTTCGCAACAAGTAAAAGCAGGGGACAGAATAAATCACTAAACAGAAATACGGTTTTGTTTGAAAACTGAAAATCAGTATCGTAAGCAAAGGCAGGAGTGGGTGCGGTATTTGGTGGGGTGGGGGGAGAATAAGGAGTTCTACAGTTTCCATGAAGAATAATGAGCAGTCACAAAAAGTGCCCACCGAATAGAAATGTAGACATTCAAATTCTTGGATATTTTTAATTCTCGGTATTTGTATTCTTAGTTTGTTTCTTTTTGTCCTTGGGGCATTTGGTTGTGCTTTCAAGTTCCAAACCTGAACTTCTGCACATGAGGCATTGGGGGTCAGTTGGCTGGATGGCTGGTTCATGTTGCGGAGCAACAGTGCGGGTTCAATTCCCGACTTGGCTGAGGTTACTCATGAAGGCCCTGCCTTCTCAACCTTGCCCCTTGCCTAATGTGTGGTGATCCTCAGATTAAATCACCCTCAAAGGGGAAAGCAGCCTTTGGTTATCTGAGACTATGGTGACTACTTTAGCCTGTCATTCCAGTGCAATACTGAAGGAGACCTGAATTGTTTGTACTGTCAAGCTTTAACTAAAATCACTGTCCATTTGTTCTAATCATTCACAATGCAGTTTAAGATCTGATTCTGTTATGCAAAGAACATGGTGTCCTTTTGATCTCAAGTCCAACATTTCTCTCAATCCATGCAATTGATAATAAGTTAATCATAACTCATTGCTGTTTGAGGGATTTTTATGTCTGTAATTTGTTTTATTTGCCCATGTAACATCAATGACTTCATTGTAAATTGTGTGTAAAGACCGTTGAGATTTTCCTGAAATAAGTGATATGGTGCCATGTAAATTGAAGTCAAGTCAGTCTTTCTTTACTGAGTCAGCATTCATTGTATTTAAAGGTAGCTCATTCAGTGCAAAATGTGAAGCAGTCACTGGTAATTCAAGGTTCTTACCTCATAATTATTTCCATTGGATCTGTACAAAAGCTGACTTGCAAAGATTAAGTTAAATGTCCTGCTCTGAATGTTAACTTAACATTACAATCCCATTTTGTATAAATAGTGCTTGAGGTCTTTCCTTCTTTCCAAATTATTATTTATAAAACATTTACAAGGACTGCTTTGCCTCAAGATGAGCTGTGCCTGGGATGTCAACCTGTGTCCTTGTAGTTCTCTCCCACACTGCCAGTATTTAATTACACTAGTCTTCAGGGAGAGTAAAATTCAGCCCGTGTAAAATACATGTTCTATTTGCAGTAGTCAGAAAATCTATTCATGACTATGACTTGATGGCACCAATAAGGTATTTTGAAGTGTAATACCAACAGCCTGGGTCAATGCTGCACATTGAAGCTCTAACCATTGTAGTCAAAGAGTTAATTGAGATGCAAATATAATTGACAATCTTGTGAGGTCTTGTTATTGCTTAAATGCTTAACTGTCAAGACTGCAGCAGAGTCAGAAGAATAAAAAAAATACTCATCCCAGATGTTACAGTCTCAGCCCTGGAGCAAAACTGTCATTCGTTAAACTTCATAATGTCCCAGGGTCCAGCTGAGGTACACCTGGAAGTACTGGGAGTCCAGATGTTGAAAATTGAATTTGGTGCAAAATTGGAACTGCTGTCCGCAGGGCTTTGATTGTGACAAGCAGCCACAGATATTCAAAGCAGAAAGGGGCTTTAGTCGTCTAGAAGTATAATGAAATACAAAGAAGCCAAGCTCTTGGGAAAATATTACTGTTGTAATAAAATTCTCAGGAATCATAACCCATATGGATACATTTCTTATTAGTTTAATAATGCAGCTTCGTCTGTGCAGTGAATATTGATGAATGCACATCTAACTTACAAAAATTATAATATAAGAATATAACATAATAATAATATAAAATTGTTTTGTGCAGCAATTTTGTCAAGAAAGTGAAAAGAAGCAAGACATTATAATTGGATATTTAGAACTATATCTGGATATTGATAGTCTAACTATATATAAGCTACGTGAATTCTAACTTTCTATTTATAACATATTAAAAGTGGCAAGTGCTTATGATCATACTTACTGTCCTCTCAAAACTAAATTGTGCTGGAAGATTACATGCCACAACATCATCATCATTGTCTGTCCCTTGATTCGAGGATGACAGGATGACTCAGGATTCCGGTTTTCTGCTCTGGATCTTCATGTGGCTGAACAGGCCAATCCTTGACTCACATATCTTGAAGCACATGGGGCAGTATGTCCCAAGTAATTGTGTGATCTGGAGTGCAGGATTTATTTCCTTTTCCTTCCTCCTTTGCACCAGTTCCATCTCATCATTGTGACTCAAAGTGTGATGCAGCTTGATAGACAAGCTGTCCTCATTTTGAATAATTGGTAGCAAGCTCTTCCCAGTCATTGATATCAATGTTGCTGTGATTCAAGGAGAGCTGCAGAGTGGCTTTGAAGCATTTGCTTTGTCCCCTCTGGAACAGTGGCCATTTGAGATTTGGTGAAACAGGGCTTGGCATTGATAGTTTTTAGCCCATGGACATTGAGTCCAGTCCATCAAAGTTGATCTTGCAGGAGTTTTGCTTGAATGTTTGTGGACCTGGTTTCAAGATGTTCTCCAGTTTGATGGTCTTCCCAATGGAAGATTCAGTGGAGGCATTGCCTTTGGTATTTTTCAGGCTCCTATGTGTGGCTGCCATGCAGTTCAGATCTCACTGCAGTACAGGCGTGTGGTGATGACAACTGCTCTGTACACTTGGACTATCGTTGACTTTTAGAGGCTTTTGTTGTCAAGCACTTGCTACCATAGTTTGTAAAAGGCTGAACTGACTCAGCTGATCTGGTTTTGAATCTCCTTGTCATGATATCCACATCAGCATATCATGGTGCAATCACACACACACTGATGGACAGGTAGTTGGACCAACCAACACACACAACATTGCAGCCAATCACCAGTGAGAGAACATGCACCATAAAACAGGGAACACCACAGTTCCCGCTCATTCTACCAGGAGATAGCTCAGAGCACAGAGCTCACAGCGTGCCACTCCGACATTCACCATGTGCTGAGTGCCTCACCAAGATAGTGATAGGGCTGGGTCCACAGGTTAGCTGGTGAAGCACGAACCTAAGCCAGCAGTTAGTAGTTGTCATTGTTGAAGACAATAAAACAGAGTTGTACCATCTACAGCCGTGTTGGATCATTTGTGCATCGGAACACCCAACACAACACTCCTCATCATTGGAGGCCTTTCGAGTGAGGTGATTGGGAAGTGCTTAACACGCTCGAGAGAGTCTGTCCTTCAACAGATCTGGGAGATGGAATATTTGCCTGACAGTGGGTTGATATATGGGGTTTGTTTTGGCAACACTCAAGGATAGGTTAAGCCACCCTCGGGAGGGGTAGTTGAAGGAAAAAGCTGGGAAGGACAACTTGTATGGGATAGGAAGGGTTTCTAGTGACCCTTGTGTCCACAGAGTTGGGTTTTCTCCCTGGATTAGGATCTTGGAACTCAGTGGTAATCAAAATGCCACCGTTATCAGGATTGGTGCCCAAATCATTGACTCTGATAAAGATGATGAGGAAAAGTTCTATTCTGACCTTCATGAAGTCCTCACTGGAATCCATAAAGAAGAAAAGATCAGTCTTCTGAGGGATTTTGATGCTGGGGTCGGTCGTGACTGATGTCTGGAGTGGAACTATTGGAAAAGATAGGATGGGAACATAGAACAGACAGTGAAGAAGGAGGCCATTCGGCCCATTGAGTCTGCACCGACCCACTTAAACCCTCACTTTCACCCTATCCCCGTAACCCAATAACCGCTCCAAACTTTTTTGGGTCACTAAGGGCAATTTACCATGACCAATCCACCTAACCTCCACGGAAAAGTAAATACAAATGGTATCTTCCTGTTGATAAGGTGTGCTCACTGTAGCCTCAATGCAATGAAGCCCCTCTTCCACCAAAAGGATACATGAAAAAACACATGAAGGCAAACTGCATCAAAGTATTAACACCTCTTGGATTATGTCAATTGTTTGATCCATGACACCACCTGTTTCATGAATCTGGACTTTGTTGCCACTTCCAAAGTAACTATCTGTATGTTTTTACATTCCCTCCAACTGTTGTCAATATGCCTTGGGCCTCAAGCACCCACCCTCACTCCCTCTTGTAGTTTTCCGCACCACATTGACTGATGTGCAGCAACACCACCTACTTTGAGCCTCAAAAGCTGAAAGTTAACCGTGTCTATCCATTCCATTTGGTGGCACTTGACGTTGTTACTCACGGACTGAGGCTTCAGTTATGCTTCCTAGCACACCTCAGTGCTGTATACTTGACAAATACATTGTCTGCTGGTCTCTTATTTTACCAACTGCTTTACGCTTCATTACTAATTCATCTGATTCAAGTTTTTGCTTGTCCATGATTATTTTTTGATGCATGCATTTCTGCTCCATTATTTACTTCCTGCATCCCTCCACCTATGCTAATACTGATATATTTAGTCCACAAAAAACTCTTCCTGTTCCATAATTTACTTATTTTGTGCTTGCCTCCACCCCATTATTTATCCATTTACTTCATGCTAAGGGTTTCATGCTCCATTGTTCAATTAGTGTTTTGCGCTTGCTGCTCATTATTTATTGATAAACATTCCTGCTTCACATGTCATTATTTTATTTATGTACTTATTTTATGCCCACTTCTTTCTGCTCCAGTGATTATTTCATCCTCTTCTGCTTTGCTTTGTCAATCTTCTTTCCCTCTCCAGCTAGTTCCACTCGATTATCTAATTTTCCCCCAATGCCTCGAATGTTGCAATTCATAAAATGGCAATCAACTGCACACTAACATGTCCTCTTATTCACCATCAGAAAAGCCATTCAACACCCATCGATTCCATAGCAATGTGATTCATGGAAAACACATTCCATGAATATTATCCCTGATATTCTAATGGAAATCGAGAGGATTTTTCAAAGGATTTTCCATTAATAATAGAACATAGAACACAGAAAAATACAGCACAGAACAGGCCCTTCGGCCCACGATGTTGTGCCGAAGCTTTGTCCTAGATTAATCATAGATTATCATAGAATTTACAGTGCAGAAGGAGGCCATTCGGCCCATCGAGTCTGCACCGGTACTTGGAAAGAGCACCCTACCCAAGGTCAACACCACCCTATCCCCATAACCCAGTAACCCCACCCACTAAGGGCAATTTTGGACACTGAGGGCAATTTATCATGGCCAATCCACCTAACCTGCACATCGTTGAACTGTGGGAGGAAACCGGAGCACCCGGAGGAAACCCACGCACACACAGGGAGGATGTGCAGACTCCGCACAGACAGTGACCCAAGCCAGAATCGAACCTGGGACCCTGGAGCTGTGAAGCAATTGTGTTATCCACAATGCTACCGTGCTGCCCTTAAGAACAAATTAATCTACACTATCTTGTCCTGTACCTTGGGTGAGGTTACCTCCCTGTAACTCTTCTCTATAACCCCCTCTGCCTCCCGGATGATCCGAAGTTCATCCAGCTCCAGCTCCAGTTCCCTAACACGGTCTCTGAGAAGCTGGAGTTGGGTGCACTTCCCGCAGGTTTAGTCAGCGGGGACACCGGTGGTATCCCTCACCACCCACATCCTACAGGAGGAGCATGCAACTGGCCTAGCCTCCATCCCCTCTTACGTTACAGAATATAGCTGCCCTGTGGACCAACTGGAACTCCGCCCTCCGACTCTGCTCCCAGTCAGCTGCACTCTCTGTAAACTCCTGGCTCCCTTCTTGCTCTTTGCGGAAATGTAGGAAACAAAGTGAAAGCAGCACCTTACTCCCTCCTCATCTACCTCCCTCAGTCACCAAACTCTCACAAAAGCATTCAAATGCACCAAATTCAGCACTCCCTCAGTCACCAAACTCTCACTATAGCACTCAAATGCACCAAATTCAGCACTCAGTGCACACACAGTCTGCACTATAGGTGGATCACTTTTATACTGTGAATCTAGCATCTGAAAACTGGCCTAATCCAATTAACTAATTAACAAGCTCCAGCTGCAAGTACCTACAAGAAGAACCTTTGTTTAAAGCTGATTGGAAATTCACCTTCTTCTAAACCAAACTGCAACTTTTAAGTTAATTAACTAAATAAAAGAAAGACGAGACTTTAGATAAAAATGAACCCTTATACTCCCTCAGTCTCCAAACTCTCACTGGTGCACTCAAATGCACCAAATTCAGCACTCCCTCAGTCACCAAACTCTCACTATAGCACTCAAATGCACCAAATTCAGCACTCAGTGCAAACAATAATGTGGCTTTCACACCCTTGGGATGGCCTAAAGTGATTTTAGCCAAATAAAAAGGGTGGGATATTCTAGTCATTCCTGTTGGTTGGATCTTCTTGTCCCACTGAAGGCGACAGCTCCCCCCCCCCCCCCCCCCCCCCCCCCCCCCCCCCCCCCCCCCGCTGTGGGCTCCCAGGTCGTGGGAGGTGCAAATGACAGGAAATTGTGGGGACTGGCTGTACCTGCCTCTGGCCAATGGCGGGACACTTCCACAAAGCATACCATGGGGCTGTGGAAAATCCTTCCCAAAATCCAGTGGTCGGCACGGCAGCACAATGGTTAGCACTGTTGCTTCACAGCGCCAGGGACCCAAGTTCGATTCCCGGCTTGGGTCACTATCTGTGCGGAGCCTGCATATTCTCCCCGTGTCTGCATGGGTTTCCTCCGGGTGCTCCAGTTTCCTCCCACAAGTCCTGAAAGACATGCTTGTTAGGTGAATTGGACATTCTGAATTCTCCCTCAGTGTACCCGAACAGGCGTCAGAGTGTGGCGACCAGGGGCCTTTCACAGTAACTTAATTGCAGTGTTATTGTAAGCCTACTTGTGACAATAAAAAAGATTATTATTATTAGTCACTATGGTCACATGGGAAACAAAACAAATAATTTGTTCCAGTAAAAACACAGCAGCTCATTACGGGGGCTGTTGTGCTGTTTGCAGAATGGTATACCGAGCATCATGAGTGCAAGAAACAAATGATGGTCCTACCTGTAAAAGCTCACTTACTATGTGAAGAGAGTAGTAAGAAGTCTTACAACATCAGGTTAAAGTCCAACAGGTTTGTTTTGAATCACTAGCTAAGTCCATCAGATATTTTTTACGATCTGGTTAGGGAATGTTAACATTCAAAGAGAATTTTGAATACCCATTATAAAAAACGGGGCTAGGTGCGGCCTCGGCCACACATTCCCCATTCGGGCCCCTTATTCAACGCGAGTCACGTTGAATAGCCATGTGTCTCTCGGCGCTGCGAGTGCGGGGAAACGCACAGCGAAAGGCGCTCGCTCAGAGGCTTTGTTCTCTTTTGGGAACATCACACCCCATGACTCTATGTCCCTTTTCCTGGGTTAGCTATAACGGAGTTTTAATTTAAAATTGAGGTGATGGGTGGGATTTCATAGTCCCGCCAATGGAACCTTCCCCTGCTGTGGGTTCGCTACCAGCGGAGGGTGCAAACTCATTGACAGCATCAGGACCGGAAGATTCAGCTGCTGGTCAATAGCGGGCTGCCATGACCACCGCAAAACATGTTGCCGGGGCGGGGGGGGAGATCCCATCTGACATTTGCAATTCAATATCTCACTCAAGTCCTGAAAGACGTGATGTTAGGTAATTTGGACATTCTGAATTCTCCCTCTGTCTATACGAACAGGCGCCAGAATGTGGCGGCTAGAGACTTTTCACAGTGACGTCATTGCTGTGTTAATGTTAGCCTACTTGTGACAATAAAGATTCTCAAAAAAAAATAACCAAAGTTCCTCGTTCCAAGTACCGAAAGAGAAAATGCTGGAAAATCTCAGCAGGCCTGGCAGCATCTGTAGGGAGAGAAAAGAGCTAACGTTTCGAGTCCGATGGCTCTTTGTCAAAGCTAATAGACAGAGAAATATATATTTGCAAGTGAAACACTGCTTAACCTGGAATGAGTGTTTTGGGCCTTGGATATTAAGCATGGAAGAGGTAAAGAGATAAACCTCCACCATACCCAGTACCTCTCCCATCACCAATGGCACCTTCCCATGCAATCACAGAAGGTATAACACCTGCCCCTTCACCTCCTTAATATATATTTAATTTCCCCTCCTCCAATCTTATCCACCTTTCCTTAACCTTTATCCTCTTTGCTGACCCCTTCCCCTCCCCCCACATCTACAGTTCATCCTCTGATGTTCGTTTCTTTGCTGTTTGACCTTTCACATCTTTTGTTCTCTCTGGGGACTGCCATTAGCACTCTTTCCCCTTGGTTGCTGTGGTCATTAGCACCTGGTTTCCCTGGGTTTCTGTGGCTATGACTCATCTTTCACTCTCACTCCACAGTATAAATATTTCCCACTTTCTCTGTCTGTTAGCTTTGACAAAGTGTCATTGGACTCGAAACGTTAGCTCTTTTCTCTCCCGACAGATGCTGCCAGACCTGCTGAGATTTTCCAGCATTTTCTCTTTCGTTTCAGATTCCAGCATCCGCAGTAATTTGCTTTTATCGTTCCAGGTACCATTCTCATGAATCTTTTCTGCAGATTTTGCAATTCCTTCACAGCATTCCTGAAGTGCGACACCCAGAACTAGACGCAATATTACAGTATGAACCTGTCATAATATACACCAGTATATCATGGTGCAGACACACACACTGATGGACACACAGCAAGACCAATCAACACACACAACACCGCAGCCAATTACCAGTTAGAGCACACTCACTATAAAGACAGGGGTCCACCTCAAGTTTGACAGTCACTGCAACATCGAGGTGAATGAATGTTTCGAGCGCTTTGTATTCCAACAGCGTTTACAGGGTAAAGATGAACCTTTCCAGTCCTTTCTCACCCACCTCCGCATCCTTGCGCAGTTCTGTAATTACGGGCCCACCTCCGACTCCATGATATGCGACCAGATCGTTTTCGGTGTTCAGTCGGACCCCCGACGCCAGCAGCTCCTCAAGGTAAAGCAGCTCATCCTAGCGGCCGCCATCGAGACCTGCGTGCTACACGAACACGCCACTAGTCGGTATTCCCACATCTAAGCGGCTGATACGGCGCGGCAAGGTCCCCACGAGGCAGAACTGGTCCAAGCAATCGAGCAACTCCAGGGCCTCAGCCTGGATGAGGGCGGCCATTTTGCGTGCCTTTCGCGGACTCCCGCGCTTGTGCGCACCGAACGAGGGGACGTCAACGAACGTACTGCGCCGGCGCGCACTACGTACGGCCACACCGCGCATGCATGGTGGCGCAGCGAACGTACTGACGCTACAACCTGCGGCAACTGTGGCTCCACCCACTTAAAGTGGCAATGCCCTGCCAATTCCCGACAATGCCTAGATGTGACAAACTTGGACACTATGCTGCTTTATGCAGATCAGCACGGCCTGCAAATTCGTATCGCTCCAGCCAGACTCGCAGGAATGTCCGGGCCATTCAACCCCCGGTCACCGAGTCCGATGCGGACCTACGACCCAATATTGACACCGAGGACCCGAAGACACCTTTTCGAATCAGTATCGTTACCAAAAACAGGGTTTCCCCGAAGCAAAGAATCCAGCCTCTATTGGTATACAGTATCGATCCAGGCGATGAGTGGTGTGCCACCCTTAGGGTCAACCAGAATTCGTCTCCCACCTCAGAGACTTAATTTATGAACTTTGCGGACTTATAGACTCTCTGAATTGTTTTGTTGCTTTGTTTGATTGTTTCCCTGGTTTGTATATAGTGTTGATCTCGTTATTCTTGTTGCATACTGCTTCTCTGCACCAGGCACCTTCCCATGTAAATAGCTTAGTTCTCATGTATGCAGTCCTGTAAATATGCCTTCGCAACCCACACGTAGTTAGGAACATTCTCACCATACATTATTTATTGCCACACACATACATTCTTTTATAAAAGGGGGCATATCATGATATACACCAGTATATCATGGTGCAGATACACACACACTGATGGACACACAGCAAGACCAATCAACACACACAACACCGCAGCCAATCACCAGTTAGAGCACACCCACTATAACGACAGGGGGCATCAGAGTTCCCGGGCATTCAGGATGCAGCCTCCTGCAAGGACAGAGCTTACAGCTTACAGCACAGGTCCTCACCATGTGCTGAGTGCGTAGACTGGTTCGGACAGGCATAGGTCTTTAGTTTAATCTAACATCGTGTTAACCCACAGTGAAAGTATGTTCAACAGTTTCTAACTTAATAAAATAGTGTTGCACTATTTTAAGTGTTGGTGGCCTGTATGTGTTCCACGGATCCAGAGCACCCAACACATCAGAACCCAAACCACTTGGCAAAGAGTCATCCAGACTCGAAATGTTAGCTCCTTTCTCTCTCCCCAGATGCTGTCAGACCTGCTGAGATTGTCCAGTATTTTTTGCTTTTATACAAGTTCAATATCGTCTTCTTGCTGTTGTACACAGTGCCACTCTTAATAAAGGCCAGGACACTGCATATTTTTTTAACCGCTCTTGAAACCTGTCCTGCCGCCGTCAATAACGTATGCACATGTATATTCAGGTCCCCCTGCTCCTGTACCATTTTTGGATTAGTTCACTTTATTTTATATCGTTTCCCCATGTTCCTCCTACCAAAATGAATCAATTCACATTTCTCTGCTTCGAAATTCACCTGCCACCTGAACACTCATTCCACCAACTCATCTAACTTGTTTTGAAGTTCCACACTAGCCTCCTCACAGTTCCAAGTTTCGTATCACCCGCAAATTTTTAAATTGCACCCTGGTCACCAAGGTCTAGGCCTTGAATACATTTTGGAAGAAGCAAGAATCCCAGCACTCAACCATAAACCTTCGTCCAGCCTGTAAAACATCCATTAACCATTGTTTGCTGTTTCCTGTAACTCAGCCCATTTCATATCCATGTTGCTCCTTTACCTTTTATTTCATGAGCCATAACTTCTGTCACAAGTCTGTTGTGTGGTGCTATGGCAAATGACATTCCGAAGCCCATGTGCAGCACATCAACAATATCACCCTCACCTGCCTTTGCTAACATCATAGATTATCATAGAATTTACAGTGCAGAAGGAGGCCATTCGGCCCATCGAGTCTGCACCGGCTCTTGGAAAGAGCACCCTACCAAAGGTCAACACCTCCACCCTATCCCCACAACCCAGCAACCCCACCCAACACTAAGGGCAATTTTGGACACTAAGGGCAATTTATCACGGCCAATCCACCTAACCTGCACATCTTTGGACTCTGGGAGGAAACCGGAGCACCCGGAGGAAACCCACGCACACACGGGGAGGATATGCAGACTCCGCAGCCGGAATCGATCCTGGGACCCTGGAGCTGTGAAGCAATTGTGCTATACACAATGCTACCGTGCTGCCCCAAAC
This sequence comes from Scyliorhinus torazame, assembly GCF_047496885.1. Lineage (NCBI taxonomy): Eukaryota > Metazoa > Chordata > Chondrichthyes > Carcharhiniformes > Scyliorhinidae > Scyliorhinus > Scyliorhinus torazame. Next base: position 208,243,976 of record NC_092717.1, read on the forward strand.
ATCTCTTCAAAAAACTCCTGCAAGTTACTTAACATGATTTTCCCTTAATAAATCCATGTTGGCTTTATTTATTTAACCCACGTTTGTCCCTGAGACTATTAATATATCCCAAATTATTGTTTCCAGAAGTTTCCCCACCACTGAAGTTAGATTTACTGGTTTGTAGTTGCTGGGCTTATCGTTATACCCTTTTTTTGAACAAGGGGGCGTCATTCTCCGACCCCCCCGCCGGGTCGGAGAATGGCCGTAGGCCGCCGTGAATCCCGCCCCCGCCGAAGTCTCCGGTACCGGAGATTGGGCAGGGGCGGGAATCGGGCCGCGCCGGTTGGCGGGCCCCCTGCTGGATTCTCCGGCCCGAATGGGCCAAAGTCCCGCCCAGAAATTGCCTGTCCCGCCGCCGTAAATCAAACCTGGTATTTACCGGCGGGACCAGGCGGCGTTGGCGGGATCCGGGGTCCTGTGGGGGGGGCGCGGGGCGATCTGACCCCGGGCGGTGCCCCCACAGTGGCCTGGCCGGTGATCGGGGCCCACTGATCCACGGGCGAGCCTGTGCCGTGGGGGCACTCTTTCCCTTCCGCCTCTGCTACGGCCTCCACCATGGCGGAGGCGGAAGAGACTCTCCCCACTGCGCATGCGCGGGAAACTGACAGCGGCCGCTGACGCTCCCGCGCATGCGCAGCATTTTTGCGCCAGCTGGCGGGGCAACAAACGCCATTTCCGCCAGCTGGCGGGGCGGAAATCCCTCCGGCGTCGGCCTAGCCCCTCAATGTTGGGGCTAGGCCGCCAAAGATGCGGAGAATTCCGCACCTTTGGGCCGGCGCGATGCCCGTCTGATTGGCGCCGTGTTTGGCGCCAGTCGGCGGACATCGCGCCGTTGGGGGAGAATTTCGCCCAGGATGTAACATTTGCAATTCTTCAGTCCTTTGGCATCACCCATGTGTCTAAGACTGAAACATTATGGCCAGTTCCTCCTCAATTTCCATTCTCACTTTCTTCAGTATCCTTGGTTAAATCGCATCCAGTCCCAGTCCCATACTGACACTTAGCCAGTCCTTCTCCTTATTCATTTTAAAACCTTGCAGTGTCTGAATTACCATCATTTTCAATATGGCCTGTGAAGCATCTTTTTCCTTGTTAAAGACAGATGCAAAGTATTTCTTTAATACCTCAACTATGCCCTCTGCCTCCATGCATAAATCCATTGTCTGGTCCCGAATTGGCCTATTCTTTCTTTGGCACCCTTTTACTATTTATATGCTGCTGGAAGACTTTGAGATTCTTTTTATGTCATCTGCCAGCCCCTTTTCATGTTATCTGCCAGCCCCTTTTCATACTTCCCCTTTACTTATCTTATTTGCTTTTTGTAAAGTCTCAGGCAAGCATCGGAAGTGATGCCTGTAGAAAGGTTCAGTTTTATTCTGGTTACTATACACACGTCCTGCTCCCTGAAGGGTCTCCCAGACCCAGCCTGCTCCTGGGCCAGGGTATTTATATTCCAGCAGTCCTCGGAAAGGGAGGGGCTAGCCCCGTCCTCGCATCTGGAAGATCATATTCAGGTGAGGCCATAAAGATTCTGATGTTGTAAATCCCTGGGTCTCCTGCAGGGTTAAAACACCCCACCCCCCCACCAAAATCCGAAACATCATCCATTTCGACGGAAGTGAGGAAATCCTTTGCCCTCTTTGCCAAAGGATGATTATTCGGCGGCTGCCACTCGAGGCCAGAAGAGTGTTTCAGACCGGGGAGCGTCGCTTCTTGATTGAATGTCTGGGAAGTTCCGCAGCCTTTCATTCGGTGGTCACCCTCGAACCTGCATCGTCGGTGGGCAAAAACTCCATGTTCGACTCGTGGTTGGACTGGTCGATCTCATGCATTTCAGAGTCACAGGGCCCAGCCGCCTCACTGGGTACCACCGGCAACTGCTACAGAGGGAGGGGAACTACCGGGATCAGGATCCATGGTGGGTCCACGGGTCCCTGTTTCACCCGGCTCCGGAGATGGTCTGCGTGCCGATTCAAATCTTTCTCTTGCACCCGCACCGTATATGAGACTACCTCGGACCATTTTATGGTCATTCCCGGAATCCATAATGCCCCGTCAGTACAATTCCGGACGTAAACAGAGTCACCTGTGGTGAATTCTCTCACGGGCCTGGCTCGCTTCGCTCCGGTCTGTTCCTGCCGGTCACGGATCCTATCCACAATGTCTGGCGAAACGAGGCTCAATCACGTAAGCAAGCGACAACCCATCAACAGCTCCGTGGGCATCTCCCCAGTGGTAGCATTCAGCGTGGTCCTATAGTAGAACAGGAAACAGACGAGGCGAGTTTCTGGTGAGCCCGAGGTCTGTTTATTCATCCCAAGTTTGAATGTCCATACAGTACGTTCTGCCAACCCATCTGAGGGCGGGAGATAACGTGCGGTGTAGACAGGACGGACCCCATTTTACTTCAAAATATCTGCAAACTCCGAACTAATAAACGCAGTTCCATTGTCCACCACACGTACCTCTGGGAGTCCGTGAACACTAAATGTCTGCCTGAGCCACTCAGTGGTGGCTCTTGATGTAGTTGTCGCAATCCAATGTATATCCATCCATTTAGAGTGCGTGTCTACTATTAGTAGGTACATTGTCCCCTGGAAAGGCCCCGCAAAATCTACTTGGAGGCGGGGCGAAGGAGGAGCTTCTGGTGCTCCTGGCATTGGGTACACTGCTTTGCTAACTTCTCTATCTCCGCGTCGATGCCATCCCACCACACATAGCTCCACGCCAACATTTTCATTTTGGAGACTCCTGGGTGTCTGCTGTGGAGGTCCGACAAAATTGCCCACTGGCTGCATTCACAGATGACCTTTTGGGAACCCCACAGGAGGATGCCGTCCACCATGCTGAGTTCAGCCACATTTGTGGTAATACCCCTCAGGTCCTCCGAGAGATCACGAGGCTGGGCCCCATGCAGCAGGATGAGGCGGACCTGGCCAGCAGTGGGTCTGACTGTGTTCAAACCTTTACTTGGGCCGCCATTACCGGCAATGCGTCCATAAAATGTAAGGCTGCGACTACCTCGTCTGATGCCACCCGTGTTGGCGCGCTGGTGGTCAGCGAGAGGCGGCTGAGAACATCCGCATGGGGAATCTTTGTCCCCTGCGCAATGTTCCAAAATATACAAGTACGCCACCAGAAGGAGAGCCCAACTCTGATTGTGGGCAGACACCACCGGGGGAATTGCTTTGTCCTCTTTGAATAGCCTCAAGAGCCATTTGTGGTCGGTATAAGCCGCAAACACAAGGCCATAATCATATTGATGGAATCGTCTGATGCCGATCACCAGTGCCAACCCTTTCTTTTCTATTTGGGCGTACGTTTCGCTCCACCGCTGCCAAAATGCGTGAAGTGAACGCTTGGTACCATTGTCTATCCTGTGTGCCAGGACGGCCCCAATTCCATAGGGCGAGGTGTCACATGTGGGCAACAAGGGCTTTAACCGGTCAAAGTGAGCCAGCAAGTAGGAGGACGACAGTCGCCGCTTTACTACTGAGTGTAGTTCATGCCTGGTAGCCTGGAGGATTATAACACTTTTTCACCTCCTCTCTGCACCTTCTACAGTCAGCTCGGTTTGAAATTGTATTTTCTAGCTGGCATCTGTCGGAAGCATATTTTTTCTTCCTTGTCTTAATTTTTATATTTCTGTCATCCATGGATCTCTGGATTTGTTTGTCCTTTTGCGTGAATAAACTTTGACTGTGCTTGGATATCTCTTCTTTGAAAGCGGCCCACTGTTCAGCTACCATTCTTCCTTCAAACCTTTGACTTCAGTTTTTTCAGACCAGATCCATTCTTACCCCATTGAAGGTGATTTTCCACCAATCAAATATTTTACCACAGATTATTCTTCAACTTTTTACTTTGTCAGCTTAAACATTATGGCGCAATAATCGCTGTCGCCTAAATGTTCTCCTGACACATGATCCACTTGGCCCGCTCATTCCCAAGAACCAGGGGTGGGATTCTCTGTCCCGCCAGCTCCATTTTCTGCCATGGTGTGCCCCCGCCAGCAGCGGGATTCTCCGCTCCCACAGTCGGACAATGGGGTTTCCCATTGTGGCCACCCATACGGTCTGGAAACCTGCGGGTGCGGGTGCGCTGCCGGCGAAGCGGAGGATCCCGCTGATGGAAAATCCTGCAGCTGGCCTAGCTCTCATACCTTTCTCAATGGACTGCAAACATACTCTGATAGAAAATCAGACTCGAGGAATTCTTGCCCTTTCTGCTATTTATACTACTTTTACACGACCAACGGATGTTACTGGTTCTTGGGGTTTCTCACCAGAGACAGTAATGTTGATTTGGAATTATCCTTTAAGAACACTTGACCTGCAGCAGTGAGGTCTTCTGGTAGGTTTGTCAAATCACAAACAGCTCAGCTTCGATGAGAGAGATTTTGGAAGAAAAAGAGAGCTGGGGTAAGGTTACGCCTGCAGCCGTCTGCCTCTTACTATTATAAATCACGTATCTTTTTTATACCCAAGAGTTGGATCACGTGATCTGTACTCGAGAGCTTCACTGATGCAGCATAGTGGCCGCTGTAAGACACTGTCCTTTACCAAGGAAAAGTGATTTTTTTCAAAAATGTTTAATACATATATCGCTACTGACATCATAAAGCGATCTATCTCCAGCCGATGGTAAACTAATATTTGATACAACACATTTTCATAACAATTTCTCTGTATTTCTATGTATTTAACTTGCCATCTGTTTCTATTTTTTGTAGCTGGGTGAAGTTCCTCTATTGTTACATACTATATCAAGGCAATGTTTGACAGATTCAACAATGGATTCGGCAATCAATTTCCAGTTGAGATCAACGGATAAAGTGAGGGCACAAATGTCAATAGACAATGAAAGGTCTATTACCACCCAATCCCGACCTAAAGGGAAATCTTGGCCACAGGAATGTTAGGCTTCTGTTTCCCTGTTATCAAAGTAGATATGCTGAGCTCTGCAACTGTCAACAAAGAATACATATTCCCTTGGAACAGGAGTGAAAAGAGTCGTGGAATAATGAGCGCTGGGACCAGCAATTCTCACAGGCATGTAAGCAGCAAAATCCTATCACTTAGAGCTGGCTTGTGGCACGCCAAGATAAGGTTCCTTAAGCTACTTGTTCGTTTTGGGGAATAGGAAGTAAGACTCATCAGATGATGGACTTAAAAATAAAATTCTGCAGCCAAGTGCTGAATGCTCAATGAATTTGATTTTGACATACAAATCTGAAATATACAGATGTGTGTTGGAGCTAAATCTCATTTGGAGAGGATGTCAACATTCATTTGCACATTATAATGGGTTAATCTGCCCAAGCAACAGTTTATCTATGAAGCCAGCCCTGCATAACCGTGGATTAATTAAACATATTAATGTGTTAATCAGATTAATATTGTTCTGCCAGTTGAAAGACATTGCCGCACAAGCATATCTGATTGACAAGGTGAGTTATTAATGCTTCCTGTCATCCTGTGGGAGCAGGCCGCCTGTGAGATAATTCATTAAAGACCAGTAATGTCAAACGATAGTTCAGTGGCTTATTTTCATAACTCCAGAATTTGATTAAGCTGATTTTAAATAGCAAGGACAGCTATCAGGAAATTTTCATCTCGCCAGTTTAAGTTGTAATTAAATTATGATCAATCAGTGAGGTATGTGTCAGTAACAAGTTGAAAGAGGAGGCTTCCATGCAAATGGGAAGAAAAGTGCAAACCTGACAGGGCTGGGAAAACGAACGAGATTCAAAGAAAGTAATAGAAGGGAATCCGAATTGTAAAACACTGCACGCGACATCAGAGTGAAGCAAGATTTTTAAAATATAAGTAAGATGAAGGAGACTGGTGAAGGAATTCAAATGGGCATTTGTTGCACAGTGGGTGGTATTCCTGCCACTGAGTCAACGTTTCGGGGTCAAACCCTGCCCCATGACTCAATGGCCAAGGAAAGTGCGTTCATAACATGGCCAAACAGGCTGACTATCGATCAACCTGCAAATCCTTCCAACAGGTGCCAATGGCAGGGGGGAAGAGCAGGAGAGATTCCTGGTTAGCCACGTGTTGGAAAGAAATCGACCATCGCCATCCACATCTTTGGGCCACAACATGCATGTAAAAGTGTATACCGTCATAGCAACTCGGGCTTCGAGTGATCTGGAACGCACAAAGGAATACAAGTCCATCAACAACAGATGGAGGATATATCATAATGGACATTAAGATTTGGCAGACTACAACAACAATTTAAATTTATATTGTCAATGAAATTTTCCTACCCTCCTGTCAGGGGGATCCGAAGGTCCCACCAATGGTGACCCCCCCTCCCCCTACTCCCACCGCCGTTCCCCCATCCCTGTGGCATGTTTCCTGGCGACAGGGGGTGCAGGGCACACAAAACCTTGCAGACATCGGTGGAACTGGAAGATCCCACTTCTGGCCAATGGTCATCCGAAAATATGCCGTTGATGGGAGCAGAAAATCCCACCCAGTGACTTGAATGTAATAAAATATCCAAGAGCATCATCAAGAGCATTATACTGTGGATGACATTAATCTGGAATAAAAACAGAAAGTGATGACTCAACAGGCGGGATTCTCCGACACCCCCGCTGGGTCGGAGAATCCCCGGGGGGGGGCAGCGTGAATCCCGCACCGCTGCTCCAACACCGGCTGCCGTATTCTCCGGCGCCGGTTCTTGGGTGGGGGCGGGGATCACGCCGCGCCGGTCGGGGGCCATTGGCAGCGGCCCCCCGGCAATTCCCTGGGCTCCGATGGGCCGAGCGGCCTTCGGTTTCTGCCAGACCCGCTGGCATGGATTGGACATGGTCCCACACTGCGGGACCTGGCAGGTAAGTTGGCTGGTCCGGTCCTCGGGGGGCATGGGCAGATCCGCCTGGGGGGGGTCCCACGGTGGCCTGGCCCACGATCGGGGCACTTCTTCCTTCCGCGCCAGCCCCTGTAGGGCTCCGCCATGGCTGGCGCGGAGAAGACACCCCCTGCGCATGCGCTAGAATACGCCGGCAGGTCTGCACATGTGCTGAATCACGCCGGCGGTTCTGCACATGCGCTAACTTGCCAGTCCCTTCGGCGCCGGCTGGCGTGGCGCCAACGCCTCCGCCACTTGACTAGCCCCCAAAAGTGTGGAGAATTCCGCAACATCCGGTCGGCCCCACGCCGGAGTGGTTCGCGCCGTTTTTTACGCCGACGTCGGGCCATCATGGCGATTTGGGAGAATCCCGCCGAACGTGTCTGACAGCGGCTGTGGACAGAGAAACAGGGGTAAGGTATATTAATAATAATAATCTTTATTGTCACAATTGGGCTTACATTAACACTGCAATGAAGTCACTGTGAAAAAACCCCAGTCGCCACATTCCGGCGCCAGTTCGGGTCCACTGAGGGAGAATACAGAATGCCCAAATTACCTAGCAGCACGTCTTTTGGGACTTGTGGGAGGAAACCGGAGAATCCGGAGGAAACCCACGCAACACAGGGAGAACGTGCAGACTCCGCACAGACAGTGACCCAAGCCGGGAATCAAACTTGGGAACCTGGAGCTGTGAAGCAACAGTGCTAACCACTGTGCTACCCTGCTGCCCATATTTCAAGTTGAATATGACTCTGGGTTCTGAAGAAATCATATTTGACTCTAAAATCGTGGGCGTGAGTCAGCGACCCCATTACGGTCAGAGCAGATCTGGGATCAATGGATGAATCACATGAGAACCCCAAATTGGGCTCCATGCCACGCGTGGGGCCGATCGCGAGTCACCCGACTTGCTCCACCTTGTGCGATCTAAATCCCGCCCTTGCTGGGCGAGTTACAGATCTCCAGATTTAAATGAGCCTGATGGTTCATTTAGACGCCATGAGCCTGGAGTCACCTGGTGACCAGGACTCAACGGCCACGCCTGCGAGGCCTCTCCAGAGCGCTGTTTAGTATTGGTCCACGTAAACATGGACCGGGCGTAACAACACCTCAGTGGATCTCGCAGGTCATTGGAGACCCCCGGAAGAAAGGGGACAGGGCAGGGTGGCACTTTAGCACTGCCCCTGGTACCTGGGCACCATCAGGGTGCATTATAAGGGTGCTCTGTGCACTGTCATGGTGCCAAACCTGTCAGGTTGGTGTCATGATATTCATATAAACATATCAAAGTGCAAACACACACACACACGGATGGACAGATCAACGGACCAATCAACACACACGCAACATCACAGCCAATCACCAGTGAGAGCACACGCACTATAAAACGGGGAACACCACAGTTCCCGCCCATTCCATCAGGAGATGGCTCAGAGCACAGAGCTCACAGCGTGCCACTCAGACATACACCATGTGCTGAGTAACTCTCTAAGATAGTGTTAGGGCTGGGTCCACAGGTTAACTGGTAAAGTACGAACCACAGCCAGAAGTATACAGTAGATGTTATCTCGAATAATAAAACAGAGTTGTACCATCTACAACCGTGCTGGTTCGTTTGTATAGCGGAACACCCAACACGACATAGTACCAGGATTGGAACCCAGCAACTGTGAGACCTACCTGCACATCTTCAGCGATCTGCCATCCTGCGCCATGGACACCATCAGCCCGCCGCAGCCGCTCCAAATCGCTGGAAACCTCGGCGTCAACTGGAAGCTGTTTAAACAGCACTTCCAGCTCTTCCTAGAAGCCACTTACAGAGAGAATGCATCGGACACCAGGAAGATCGCCCTCCTATATTTTGTATTTTTGTATTTTCTTTTATTCCCTTTTCTTCTCATGCACTTAATGATCTGTTGAGCTGCTCGCAGAAAATTACTTTTCACTGTACCTCGGTACACGTGACAATAAACAAATCCAATCCAATCCAATCCAATCCTCCTCTCGACGGCAGGGCAACACGCCATCCACATCTACAACTCCCTGGCATTTGCGGGCGGCGAGGACAAGACGAAGTACAAGATGGTCCTTCTAAAACTTGAGAAACACTTCAGCGTCGAAGTGAATGAGAGCTTCGAGAGGTACCTCTTCCAGCAGCGCCTGCAGGGTAAGGATGAGTCTTTTCAATCTTTTTTGACACACCTCCATATCCTTGCGCAATCCTGTGGTTATGAGGCCACCTCCGATTCCATGATTCAGGACCAGATAGTATTTGGGGTCACCTCAGGCAGCCTACGCCAGCAGATCCTCAAAATAAAGAGCCTCACCCTAGCCACCACCATCGAAACCTGCGTCCTCCACGAAAACGCGACCAGCCGGTACTCCCAATTCCAGGCGGCCGAATCGGCATGGCAGGTATCCCACAAGGCCGAACGGGTCCACTCCATCGAGTTCCTCCCGGCCCGCGGCCCTTACGAGGGCGTACATTTCACGTGCTTTCCGCGGCCTCCCACGCTTGTACGCGCCAAAAGAGATGTCGACGCAGAGGGACGTGACGTGCAGGCGCACTCTACGCAGGACCGAACTGCGCATGCGCGGTCGCTCAACGAACGCCATGACGTCACGACGTGCGGCAACTGTGGATCCGCACATTTAAAGCGGCAATGTCCAGCGAAAAATCGGCAATGCCTCCGCTGTGGCAAGATGGGCCACTGTGCTGCCTGCTGTCGAGCAGCTCAAACTGCCAACGCTCCCCAATTCCGCCAGCCTCGCAGGGACGTGCGGGCCATTCAGCCTCCATACACTGAGTCATACCCTGACGACGTACAGACCGGTGATACCGACGACCGGGAAGCCTTCCGCGTTGCGGTAATTGACAGAAATCGGATGTCCCTAAGTAGGACCCACCAGCCGATGCCAGTGCACAGCGTCAATCCGGGTGATGAATGGTGTGCCACCCTAACGGTCAACCGATCACCAATCACATTCCGTTTAGACACTGGTGCCTCTGCCAATCTCACTGCATGGTCAGCCTTCTATGCCTTGAAGGTCAAACCACCGATTCGGCCATCCCGCTGTCAGTTGGTCGATTACAACGGTAATGTTATCCCCGCCATGGGATCCTGCCAGCTCGAGGTTACACAGAATTCACACGCAGCCACACTGTCTTTTGAGATAGTTGGATCCTCGAAGGACTCCCTGCTAGGTGCACGGGCATGCAAGGTTCTCCACCTCGTTCAGCGGGTACACACTCTGTCTCCAGAAGGCACATCCAATTTCCCAGATGCAGACTTTAGGGCACAGCTCCACTCGTTCCTCGCCCACAACCAGGAGGCTTTCGAGGGCATGGGCACACTGCCCTACACTTACAGAATACGGCTCAAACCGGTTGCCACCCCGGTCATTCACACACCTCGTAGAGTCCTAGCACCACTCAAGGACTGCTTCAAGCAGCAGCTGCAGGATCTCCAGGACCAAGGGGTGCTATCCCGGGTCACGGAGCCCACGCCATGCGTCAGCTCCATGTTGTGCGTAAAAATGCCCTCTGGTGAACTCCAGATCTGCATCGACCCGAAAGGCCTGAACAATAACATCATGAGGGAACACTACCCCATACCCAAACGGGAAGAGATCATGAGCGAAATGGCCCGGGCTAGAATTTTTACAAAGCTTGATGCCTCAAAGGGTTTTTGGCAGATTCAACTGGATCAGTCCAGCAGGAAGCTGTGCACCTTCAGCACTCCCTTTGGCAGGTACTGCTACAATAGGATGCCGTTTGGCATCACTAGACCAAGGCAGGCCAGCAGCTCGGTTCGATTCCCGTACCAGCCTCCCCGAACAGGCGCCAGAATGTGGCGACTAGGGGCTTTTCACAGTAACTTCATTTGAAGGCTACTTGTGACAATAAGCGATTTTCATTTCATTTTCATTTTTCATCTCAGCATCCGAGGTGTTACATTGAACCATGGAACAGATGATGGAGGGCATCGAAGGGGTGCGCGTCTACGTTGACGATGTCATCATCTCGTCCACCACACCACAGGAGCACATCAGTCGTCTCCAGCGCGTCTTTGCTCGGATGCGAGAACACGGCCTGCGCCTCAACTGAGCCAAGTGTTCTTTTGGCCAAACTGAGCTAAAGTTTCTGGGGGACCACATATCCCGGTCAGGGGTGCATCCGGATGCAGACAAAGTGACAGCTATTACAGCCATGCCACAGCCGGCAGACAAGAAGGTGATGCTACGCTTTCTCGGGATGGTCAACTTCCTGGGGAAGTTCATTCCCAACCTTGCCTCCCACACAATGGCTCTTTGCCACCTCATGAAGAAGACTGCGGAGTTCCAGTGGCTGCCCGCACACCAGAAGGAATGGGAGGAGCTCAAGATCAAGCTCACCACAGCCCAGGTATTGGCGTTCTTCGACACTACTCAAGATACAAAGATCTCGACTGATGCCAGCCAGTCCGGCATTGGGGCAGTACTCCTGCAATGGGACGACACTGCATCATGGGCCCCGGTCGCCTATGCCTCGCGGGCCATGACCCCACTGCGCTATGCGCAGATTGAGAAGGAGTGCCTGGGTTTGTTAACCGGCATAGATAAATTCCATGACTACGTGTATGGTCTCCCTCAGTTCACCGTGGAAACGGACCATCGCCCCTGGTCGGCATCATACAAAAGGACCTGAACGAGATGATTCCTCGCCTCCAGCGCATACTGCTCAAGCTCCGGAGGTACGACTTCCAACTGGCCTACACCCCGAGAAAGGACCTCATCATCGTGGATGCCCTACCCAGAGCAGTAAGCACACCGACCCAATCGGGGGGGTTCGTCTGTCAGGTCGAAGCGCATGTGGCCTTCACATCAGCCAATCTGCCAGCTAATGATGCAAGTCTGGCCCGTATTCGCCGGGAGACTGCGGCTGACCCCCTTCTACAACGTGTGATGCGCCACATGACGGAAGGGTGGCTCAAAGGACAGTGCCCACAATTCTGCAATGTCCGGGATGACGTGGCCGTCATTGACGGTGTCCTCCTAAAGTTGGACCAGATTGTGATTCCACACAGCATGCACAGGCTGGTCCTCGAACAATTACACAAAGGCCATCTCTGGGTTGAGAAGTGCAGGTGGAGGGCCCGAGAGGCTGTGTACTGGCCGGGCATCAGCGACGACATCGTCAACATGGTGCTCAACGGCCCCACCTGCCAAAGGTTTCAGCCGGCGCAACCCCCTGAGATGCTTCAGCCCCATGAGTTGGTAACGTCCCCCTGGGTGGAGGTGGATGTGGACCTTTTTCATGCGCTCGGCAGGGACTACATCATCATAATTGACTATTTTTCAAATTATCCGGAGGTCATACGCCTGCACGATTTGACATCGTCCGCTGTAATCAGAGCATGCAAGGAAACCTTCGCTCGCCATGGCATTCTGCTTACCGTCATGTCAGACAACGGGCCCTGTTTTGCGAGCCAAGAATGGTCTTCTTTTGCCGCTTCGTATAGCTTCACACACGTGACGTCCAGCCCTCTGCATCCCCAGTCAAATGGCAAGGCGGAAAAGAGCGTCTATATCGTGAAGCGGCTCCTCTGCAAGGCTGCTGATGCCAGATCTGATTTCTGTTTAGTCCTGCTGGCCTATCGCTCGGCTCCAATGTCCACAGGCCTCTCACCAGCCCAGCTGTTGATGGGTCGCGCCCTCAGGACCACTGTAACGTCCATTCATGTTCCTAAACCCGGCCATGCTCCAGTACTGCAAAGGATGCGACAGCAGCGTGCTCAGCAGAAGGTGGCACATGACACTCGGTCAACTGATCTTCCTGCCCTGGCACCTGGAGACAACGTCCGCATACACCTACCAGAGGGTGGCTGGTCGGCAACTGCCGAAGTTCTCCACCACGTGGCTCCCCGCTCGTTCCTGGTTCATGTGCCTGATGGCTCCATTCGCCGTCGTAATCGGCGATCCTTTGGCTGCTTCCGCGCTCGCTACGTGATCATGCACCGGTGCCATGCCCTCCTGTTGTCCCTGATGTCGACTTCGTGGAGCTTCCTGCCACTATGCCTCCTCTATCGCCCGTGGCCAGGCCCATTCCTCAGCCGGTGGATCCTGACCCACCTTGAGGCGGTCAACCCGAATTCGTCGCTCACCTACTAGGCTGGACTTATGAGCCTGTTGCACATTGGACTCACTGAATTGTTATGCACCAATTTTAATGTGTTTCTCTTTGTGTCGTTTCAGGAGTTCTCTTTCGATATTTGATGATTGCACTTGTTTTGTTTATGGTACAACCTCGTTGCTATGTTGCACCTGACACCTTCCTCTGTATATAGTTTAGCCTCATGTACATGTTGTAGATATTGCACACACATATTCAGCTGCACTCAGTACACACCAATATTTATTACCATATAGGCACATATTCTTGTAAAAAGGGGGGATGTCATGATATTCATATAAACATATCATGGTGCAAACACACACACACTGATGGACAGATCAACGGACCAATCATCACACACGCAACATCACAGCCAATTACCAGTGAGAGCACACGCACTATAAAACGGGGAACACCACAGTTCCCGCCCATTCCAGCAGGAGATAGCTCAGAGCACAGAGCTCACAGCGCGCCACTCAGACATACACCATGTGCTGAGTGCCTCTCTAAGATAGTGTTAGGGCTGGGTCTACAGGTTAACTGGTAAAGTACGAACCACTGCCAGAAGTATACAGTAGATGTTATCTCGAATAATAAAACAGAGTTGTACCATCTACAACCGTGTTGGTTCGTTTGTATAGCAGAATACCCAACACGACAGTTGGCACTGCCAGGGGTCAAGCCCGGGGGTCCTTGTCAATTGGAGGAGTGTGGTTCCCAGGGGCCTCAACAAGGTTGGAGGGTGAGGCAGAAAGTGTGTGTGTGTGTGTGGGGGGGTTGACCTGAAAGCAGAGGGGTGGAGGGGGGGGAGTGGGGGGTTGGTGTGAAGATCTGGGCTGCAGATCAAAATGGTGCCCCGTTCTTTGAGATCAACTCGCCAGCAGGGAATCACTTGAAGTGAGGCCACGGGTGGGAGAAGCTCCACAAGGCCAAAAAGAATGGCAAAGTGCCGTTGAATAGCAGGGTGTTGCTCAGCACTGCAGCCGCTGAGAAACACCCCGCTGAACACGCCCAAAAGCGAACTTAAAAATTTGTCCACTGAATCGCACCCTTTAACTCTGTTTCTCTCTCCACAGACGCTGCCAGACCTGCTGAGTATTTCAAGCATTTTTTGTTTTCACTTCAAATTTCCAGGTGTTGGTGGCATCTAACATCAGTGACAATCTTGTGCTCATGTTAAGATAAAGATTAACATGGATTGATTGAGCAGAAATGTTTGTTTCGTTGATGTAATTTCTATGTCATTTTATAGAGAAGGATATAAACAGTCGATGTTGCCATTTATCCAAATTGGTATCTGGACAGTGCTCGAGGACAGAATGTAACTAAGGCTCTGTACACAACAGATGCTAAGAAATTTAACAACGGCGGGTTCTGTAGGGAGATCCTCCAGATGTATATTAATGATGCAGAATATTTTCTTTGACAATTGGAGAAATAGCTATCAATTTTTAACACTGTGTGCATTCCAATAGTATATAATAAATAATGCAATAAATAATTTGTTATGTGTCATGGAGAGAATTTATGTGTTCCACATTCGGAGATCCCCAGTGCCTTCAAGGGCCACACCAGGATGATAGTTTGGCTCATGGGAGACAAGAGATACCGTCTGAGGATATGGCTGATGACGCCAGTGCGGAGGTCTGAGATCGAGGCGGAAACCCGTTACAATGAGGCCCACGTTGCCATCCAGGCAGTGCATTGGCCTGCTGAAAATGTAGTTCTAATGCCTGGACTGCTATGGCAGTGTCTTGCAGTACACCCCCCAGAGAATGTCCTTCTTTATGGTGGTCTTCTGTGCACTCCAAAAACACGCACAGCAGCAGGGCAACATGCTGGGGAGGAGGAGCAGGAGGCAGAGGGACATGTGTCCTACTCTGAGGAGGAGGTGGACTAGGAGGGGCTGGAGGATGAGTCCGAGGAGGAGCCGGAAGATGGAGCAGAGACTGCGGCGAGGGTCCGACATACCAGCAAGGCCCACATCAGCTCCAGATTCTCCGAGGACGAGGCAGTGTCCATCAGCTCAACACCCCCCCATCCCTCCCCTCACCCCCCATCCCCCATTTCTCTACCCCTCAGTTACCACCTTCCCCAATTGCATCCCCCTCCCAATTTTCTCCAACCCCCATTCCATCTCCAACATCACACGACCAACTCCCCGGCCACCCCGTTTCCCCCTCCAAAGGTCTGTGTAACATCACCCCAAGGTGATGGGTCTGTGTCGGCACTGTCAATGGGTGACTTTCCGAGTCAGGAGAGTGATGCTCACTCGCTGTGAAGAAAGCTCTGGTGCTCCTCAGGATCTGATAAAGTCTGACTCCTGTCTTTCCGTTGACAGCGCGCTCACACCCATCCTCTGAACAGGGACAGCTTTGAGGGTTTTTGATCTTGGGCCACTCTGCCCAAGGGAGGGGAAGGGAACAGGGGTGTAGGCAGGCCCACTGTGAAGAATAACATGACAGAGGCTTCACATGTGTCAGGTGTGATATGTTTGAATCATGAACGTTTTACTGTGATAGGTTTCTATTCCCCCTAGCTACGGATAGTGTTGTGTCCAGTG
Source organism: Scyliorhinus torazame (assembly GCF_047496885.1). Taxonomy (NCBI): domain Eukaryota; kingdom Metazoa; phylum Chordata; class Chondrichthyes; order Carcharhiniformes; family Scyliorhinidae; genus Scyliorhinus; species Scyliorhinus torazame. Next base: position 208,259,605 of record NC_092717.1, read on the forward strand.
CCCAGTCAGTGCTCCTCACCCTTTCTTGATTTTCCATAGCCTAGTGCTACATCTAGGTGTGTCCCCAGGGGGCACATCAGAGGTGGAGGCACCCTGTTGCATTTCACATCTTGTGGCCTTTGAAGCCCTTGTCGGGCATCCTCTGCAGGACCAGGAGCTAGAGAGTCCCAGCCACCTTATTGGTCTTACAGGCATTGCCGTACCACCTTGTTCTGCCAGCTGCCCATGAGATTCATTGGTGTCAGGAGGGGGAATCAGAAGAACCGGAGACCACCTTAGTCTCCTTGGGGGCATGTCCCACGTTGGCCTCCAGTGCTTCCACCTCCTTGAGGATGCCCTTCGAACCTGGGGGACACCATGGAGGTGCAGCTGGAGTGAGCTACAGCTGCCTCTAAGTCATCCGGCTCTGCCAGTCCTGGAGGCCCCCATTGTCTGTACTACAGTGTTAGCGCCACAGCGGTGTTCCTCAGTGACTGGGCTACACTCTGCAGTGCTTTGGCAATGTCCACCTGTGTCTGGGACACGTCACTAGTTGACTGGGATATGATGTCAAGGCCCTCAGCCATGGTCCCTGTGCCTAAATGCTTTGCGACTTCTCCTATCAGCCTTGCAGTTGCTGGAGTGTCTAACGCACCCTCCTGAATCTCAGGGCTCTGTCCTACCATCTGAATTAGCTCAGGGTGAACCTTGTCCAGAGGCTTGACATCTGGCTGGGAACTAGCTGTGTCCTGGGATCCAGAAGACCTCCAACTGCTGCCTCCGTTGGATGTTCCTGCCTCCACCTGATGTGCATCAGCAGCTGTGTGGTGCTCATCAGGTTGTGCCACCGCAGCCTGTTCACGAATGTCACCCACTGAGGTGTGTGTCTGCACTGGTGGAAGATGGGAGTGACGGCTGTGCGAGTGGTCTCCTCGGAGCTCTCCTTCGAGGAGTTCTCTTGGGTTGCGGGGGAGGGGTGTCTGGGTACATCTCCAGGTGGCCCGGCCCCATTAGATGAAGATCCTGCAAGACAAGGTCGTCAGTGAGGGAGAAGGATCATTTAGTCTGACATGAACAACTCACTTGAGACATGTCATCTGAATGAAGGGACAATGGATGCTCACCTTTCTGCCACAGGCCAACCTCGCTGGCGATGACTGCTCCCTCCTCAGGCAACCTCACAATTTCCAGGGCCTCATACGGGGTGAGGACTAAGATCTCTGCTTTTCCTCCCCACCGTCTTGACTCTTTGCCACTTACTGTGAGCTATCTTCTCCTTAGAGGACAAAGAGAGGAGATTGTGAGCCACACGCTTGATGGGTCAATGGGGCTATTTAGCAGGAGTCATGTGTGGGCACTGCAGCTGGACATGACGGGGTTGTGCTGGTGGGTGCCAGCGGTTTCTGAGGAACAAGCTTGAAGATCAGATGTGGGGAGAGTATGAGGTGTCAGCCAGTAAATTGGGGCGAGGGGGGGTTTGGGAATTGTAGTGTGACAGGTGGAATTGGTGCCAAGAGAGAGGTGGTACCTTACCCTTGCAAGGAGGGCAGCACGGTGGAGCAGTGGTTAGCACTGTTGCCTCAAGGCACTGAGGTCCCAGGTTCAATCCCGGCTCTGGGTCACTGTCGATGTGGAGTGATGCACGATCAATGACCACTAAAGCGAGGTTGTAGTCCAACTGAAGGCTTTACGAGGCGAGATGTTTCCTCCAACAGCTCAGGTACAGAATGCGGGCTGCTGGGGTGGCACGGGTTCTTATACCCCGCCTATCAGGGCGGAGCTATCATACACTCTAACCAATAGCAAGCATACAGTTTCCACCAATGGTGCTTTAGCCTTTCAGGTACCGTAATACCTATAATACCACATGGAGTTTATACATTCTCCCCATGTTTGCATGGGTTTTGCCCCCACAACCCAAAGATGTGCAGGGTAGATGGATTGGGCACACTAAAATTGTCCGTTAAATTTATAATTAAAAAAAATTACCTTTGCAACATGTTGGAGGTTGTTTGTCTTTTTGCTACATTGGATTGGATGGCAGTCCACCTGGTCATTCTGCCCACACTGACAGCAGCTGCCACTGCCACCCAGGTGGCATTGCTGACCCTGCTGCTGGTTCTCCAGCCCATTTGGGGGAATAGCGTGCCCCGCTTCTTATCCACAGCGTCGATAAGTCTTGTCAGGTCGGCATTCCCAAAGTGAGGAGCAGGTCTGCGCACTGCTATGCTTGTGTGTTGACTGGGAGTTTGTGGCGAGCAGCTGATGCACGTGTCAGGCAAATCAGATGGCGAGACAGCCAGTTATGTTGAGATTCTCGTGGGGGCTCATTTCCGTCACTAACACGGCCAACGCGAAGTTCCGTGCCAAACCCACTCAAAGCTGGACTTGAACTTTTGTCCACTGAATTGCACCCTATGTTCATTTGTGTTGATCCATCCCTGAACAAAAAGATGTGTGAGTTCCCTGGATAGCTGTGGCTGCCCCTATTTAATTAGGCATTGGCTTGTGATTTAGGGCTGTTTGAAGCTCATAGGCCTCATTTGCAGCAGTTATTTTAATAGCCTGTTCGTGTCTAGTTTTAAAGTATAAACTGAAAGATCATAAGACATTAGGGCATGCCACATGATTCATTTTTGGCACAGTGAGATGTTTTCAATTGTGCTTGGATCTCTACTATACAGATCAGTCACTTGCTGAAAAGATAATTTAACCTATTTCATCTCCCACCAGATATGGAAAGAGTTACATCCATCACAAGAATTAAAGTACAGTTAGAAAATAAAACATTAATCTTCTCGGTAATAAGAACTGAAACAGGTAATTCTGCGTATTCCAAGGCAACATTGATGATTGACTGGCCAGCCTAGCTGACTCATAAAATCTGGAGGGGTGGGTCCAATATTAATGGTTGAAATCATTCCCATTCAGTTCCAGGCAGTATTTATTCCAATTCCTTAATGAACCGACTGGGTTGTTTGGGGCTGAATGTGTGGGACTGGAGAAAGAGTGATGCCTACATGATGATGTAAGAGAGTCAGGTGACGAAGAGTTTGGTAGGAGTTAATTCATGGCTCAGGCTGAGTGACACCTGGGCCGGAATTCTCCGGCCGATGGCATTTTCTTTTCCCGTTGCGGCGTATCACCGTTTTCCGGTGGCGTGGGGTGTCTTCATTGGGAGATCCCATTGAAAGCGGCAGGAAGAGAGAGTCCAATCGCTGGTGAATGGCGTGAAACACATGGCTGGGGCACCAGAGAATCCATTTCATGTATGTCTGCAAATGGTTCTGTTCATGCTATAAACCAGTTGTTGTTCAAACGTGTCTATGTCGCCACAGACATTCCTCGGTCAGTCACAACCAACATACAACAGTGACGATCCTTCTTGGAGAGCAATGGGGCATTTACAAGTGCCTAGTGATGGTGCCCTGAATTATTTTCTTTGATTAAATTCTCAGCACAGACAGTGCGGGATTCCCCGACCCCCCGCAGGGCTGGAGAATCACCGGGGGGGGGCGGCGTGAATCCCGCCCCGCTGCCCCGATGCCGGCTGCTGGATTCTCCGGCGCTGGTTTTTTGGCGGGGACGGGAATCGCGTCCCGCCGGTTGGGGGCCGTTGGCAGTGGCCCCCCCGGCGATTCTCCACTCCGCGATGGGCCGAGTGGCCGCCCATTTTCGGCCAGTCCCACCGGCGTAAATCAAACAAGGTCCTTACCGGTGGGACCTGGCTCCACGGGCGGCCTACAGAGTCCTCGGGGTGGCCTGACACCGGAGTGGTTCACGCCACTCCTCGGCAACGGTACGGCCCGCCCCGCCGGATAGCGGAGAGACCCCGTCTAAACCCTGGCTCTGTCTAAGAATTTGTATTTATCTAAAGCCTTTCATGATATTTGTTTCACAGACCCATCACACTTCATTTGAAATCTAGTCACTATTGCAACGTAGGAAAACAAATCTAGCTTCCGCGCAGCACATTCCCACAAACAAGAAAAGAGTCTGGAATTTCATGAAATACTTTGGTGTAACTATGAGGAGAGTTTAATTTTTTTTCCCTGAGGAATTTCCCACATAACTGATTAAGCTGAAACATCGTCACTGGTGAATTTCCATGACCATATACATAAATTCTATGTTTCTATTCCAGACATTACTTTGGATTATCAATATAACTCTGCTGCCTTTGGAAATTTCTAGAAAATACAATGGGCAGGATTCACCGTTTCAAAAACTGCGTTTCTGCCGGGTCTGAATCAGTGGATATCTACGACCACTAAATTGGCGGCAGACCCAAACCATTTCATGACCCGTTACTGGGCTAGCGCCGGTGCCATGTGGAACATGATTGATTCCAATGAAAAACAGTGTCCGATTTGCCAGGGTCAGGGTTGCCACTCGAGAGGCACTGTGCGCTTTTTCGTAAACTGCACATGCGTGGCGTGCGCATGCGCAGATCCAGCTTCGAACGGTGCGCTCTTTTTGTTCAATAGCTTGAGCATGCGCAGAACGATCTGCTTCCAAAACGTTTTTTTTCAATCAGAACGGTCTTTGCAAAAGACGGCTATTTTCAACTGCGCATGCACGGCTGCTGTTTCCTGCGGATACACAGATCCAGATTTGCATCTTTTGTTCCCCGGGCGGTTTAAGATGTGCTCAGAAGCCATTTTAACTTCTTTAGACCCATATAGAGGAACTTTTTCGGCGTTCTTTCTTGTTAAAAACGTAATGTTATTTTTTTCTTGCAATCTGCACTTTTCAATCGTGATTTCCAGCGTTAAACCTTTCTGTTCTGATAATGATTGATGGAGTTTCGTTCATTCCCTGTGCAATTTGATATCTGAGCATTGAATGTCTTAAAGCAGCATTGTTACTGGGGTCACAGTGATCTTCAAATTTTTTGAGTATTACTTCTAATTCGGTGTTGTCTTCACCTTTCAAGTAATTAAAGCAGTTATAGATTCCTCTAGCTTCATGTCCTGCTAGTAGCAGTGCTATTTTCATTTCATCAGAGGCCGTGCTCAAATCATTAGCTGCGATATATATTTCGAACATTTGTTTAAAAATTCTCCATCTATGACTTAAATTACAGGTTGTTTTCAGCTGCGGTGGAGTTCCAACAAGTTCCATCGAATCAGCAAAATCTCCCCACGTCAAATGTCCCATACGACTTTTCTTGTCTTTTCGATCTTTCTTTGTCTGCATCTTGTGTAATCTTCTAGAAAGTGTTCTGAAGCCAGTTCTGGTAGCATGTATTATTCCTTGTCTCTGAATAAAGCTCGTAATCTTACAGTTGAAGTGGATGCTTTATTATGTAAGTTTGTTCTCTCTCCAGCGCTTATACTAGATGTTATATGAGAGCTGTCTGCCTGCGCCCTGCTCACTAGCTGCCGTTCCTGTGAAGAATGCACCTTGACTTCCTGTTTGTCTCTTATATACATCTCAGGTGCTCCCTCGATTGGTTACTTAGTTGTGGTGCATTTACATTAACCCTTTGTGTACATACAGTGATGCATATCACTACATTATCCACAATGCTCTCCCCCTCACTGATGTTCCAGGGTTCCCAGTCAACATGGAAACTCTGAATCCCAGGTTTCCAGGAGCTGAAGCTGGAGACACTTCCCACACACATGCTGGCTGCCGGGCACTGGAAATGTTCCCGGCTTCCCACATGGGGCAGAAGGAGCACACCATGGCTTTGTGCTTTCCTGCCATGACTTACCCCTTTAAATTAAATTAAAACTTTTGGAAGATACTTATCATTAAATAACTTCAGTTGGCTATGGACCTGCTTCTCTGTTCCTTGTTATTACACAATATAGCTCTGACATGTCCTGACCTGCTCATATAGCCACATCAAGGCATTTGGTAGTCCCAAGGATATTGATAGTGGGGGATTCAGCAATTTCCCGCCATTGAATGTAAGGGGGAAATGGCTAAATGCTGTTTTGTTTGAGGTGATCATTGTCTGACACTTGTGTGGCGTGAATTTTACTTGTCACTTATCAGCCCATGACTGAATATTGCCCAGGTCTTGCTGCATGTGGGCATGGGCTGCCTCAACATCTGAGGAGTCATGGATGGTGCTAAACATTGTGCCAACATCAGCGTACATTCCCACTTGTGACATTATGATTAAGGGAAGGTAACTGAGGCAACTGAAGATGCTTAGGCCTAGGACACTGTCGTGCATTGATGTCCGGGGATTAAGATGATTGACCTCCAATAATTATAATCATCTGCCTTTGAGATAGGTATGGCTCTAACCAATGGAGAGTTTTCCCACTGATCCCCATTGTCTCCACTTTAGCAGAGGCTCCTTGATGCTTCATTGGGTTGGATGCTGCCTTGATATCATGGGTAGCCACCCTCACCTCACCTTTTTGGTTCAGCTCCTTTTCCCATGTTTAAACCAGTGATGTAATGAGGTCAGGAACTGAATGGCTTGGGTGGAACCAAAACTGAATGTCAATGCGCAAGTCATGGCAGTACAAATGCTGCTCGATAGCAGGATTACAGGGCCACTTTTCACTGAAGAGCAGTGCCTGTTTCTTACCACCGTGTTCAATCAGTTCTGCAGATACAGCTGGGTAGATTCATCTGCAGTAAAGGACTGTCACGGGTGCAATTCATGATTATGTATTTGCTGCAAAATCCTCAGGGCCCAGATTTTGTGGTGGTAATGACGACAGGACTGTCAATATTCATCTTCCTCAACTGATAGAAGAACACAGAATAACTCAGAAATCCAGATGTTTCTGTAGCTGATTCTACATTTCTTCAGAGGGTGTCCTGCACTTGCAATCATGACTTGATGAAACCTTTCACTGGAACGTTGCAGTCAGCATACTGTAAAGGCCCTTGAACAGGTTGCACCTTGTTGAATGAGGTGTAACTTGTTTTTTAACAGTGTTCGAGCTTCAAATTACTGAAACCATCTTTATTGCCCCTGTTAGGCCGAGTCCCGCCGGAATCGTTCTCGTCTGATCCTACCCAGCGCGACCTCGCCGTTCATGCTGCGGAGGACGGCCTGGTAGGGGGGATCCGACTCCGGGGGTGGGGGGGGCTCCACGGTGATTAGTGCCTTCTGATCAGCGGGCGGGCTAATCCTGGTGAGGGCCTATGTTCCTCCGCGCCGGGCCCCTGTAGGTCTTCGCCATGTTGCGTCAGGGCCAGCGCGGAGACGGCAACCCACGCACAGGTGCGAACTCGCGGCGCCCGTCCTGACACCCGTATCGGCAGCTGGAGTTGCGTGAGTCGCTCCAGTGCCATGCTGGCCCCCTGTGCGGCGCAGGATTGCTGGTCTTAGGGGCCAGATGATGCCGTCGTAAAACGCCCAGCCCTTTACGACGGAGTCAACACTTCGCCCCAGGATCGGAGAATTCCACCCCCTGCTTTTATTTTCTTTTTTGAAGCTTGTTTGAATTTATTTTGACTTATGGAATTTACAGAGCAGAGGTAGGCCATTCGCCCCATCGAGTCTGCACCAGGGCCTGGAAGAGCACTCCACTTAAGCCCACACCTCCACCCTATCCCGGTAACCCCACCTAAACGTTTTTGGACACTGAGAGCAATTTATCATGGCCAATCCACCTAACCTGCACATCTTTGGACTGTGGGAGGAAACCGGAGCACCCGGAGAAAACCCATGCAGACACGGAGAGAACGTGCAGATTCCGCACAAACAGTGACCCAAGCCGGGACTCGAACCTGGGACCCTGGAGCTGTGAAGCAACAGTGCTACCACTGTGCCACCGTGCCGCCCTTAGTACAGTCATACATTCTGAAATTTTAAATCAAAAGTGAAAGATTTGCAAGTAATTTCAACTTATTTTTCCCTTATTTTTCCGTACTGCGCAGGCATCTCTGGCAAGGCCAGTATTTGTTGCCCATCCTGAATTGCACTTGAACTGAACGGATTGCTGGGCCATTTCATTGGGCTGTTAAGAATCAACCTGCTGTGGGTCGTGAGTCACGTGTAAATAGGAAAATAGAAAATAGGAGCCAGGGAGGTCATTCGGCTGTTCGAGCTTGCTCTGCCATTCATCATGATCATCCAACTCAATAGCTTAATCCTGCCTTCCCCCCAATATCCTTTGATACTTACCAGACCAGGTAAGAGTGGCAGATTTCCTTCCCTAAATGACATGAGTGAACAAAATGGGATTTTACAACAATAATTTCATGGCCACCATTACTGAGAGAGCTTTAAATTCCAGATTCACTAATTTAATTTCCATCAGCTGTCACAGTGGGATTTGAACCCATGTCAGTAAAGCTTTAGACTGGGTTGCTGGGTTACCAGACCGAAGACATTACCACAATGCCACCATCTTCCTCTAAACCTTCTGGCCTGTTGTGTGTGAATATATCAGTTTGATTGGTTGCATACATGCTTGCTAACATCACTATTGTTGTATAGCTTTTGCTCTTGAGTTGGAGCCAGATATATACTCCCACGGGGCAAGAGGAAGTTTCCACCACAGAGATCATCACTTACTGAAACATTTCGGCCAAGTGCTTTCATGCTGCTGAGGGTATGGACTATTGTAAGTGCATAGTTCGTGTAATTACTTAGTGCATGGAATTATGTAGAAACTACAAAACAGAACTGATGCTGATACCTATACCACATGGACCTCCCTCCCCATTATTAATTAACAAAGTCCATTCTGTCATCATCTTCTCCTGCAGGCAAACATCAAAACCTCTCTTCAATTGCACACTCTGAAAAATGACATGGTGCCAGAATGCTACTGCTGGGCAGTTTCGTTTTGCCATCATCAGCAGTTTGTGTCAGGCAGTGTGGGTCTCACCCCCACAACCCAAAGATGTGCAGGACAGATGAATTGGGCACACTAAATTGGCCCTTATTGGAAAGAAAAAGAATTGGGTACTGTAAAAAAAAAAATGTTTTACTTTGTGTCAGGGAAACTTGGCCAAGTATGTCTTCCAAGAGGGTTTGGCTGAGTGGAATGGTGAGAGTTTGTTCCAATTAGAAGTCACCATTCTGAAAATCTGCATGGAACGCCTTTCACTGAGGTCCACTGCTTCAAGCGTCCGTGTGTGATTCAGCGGCCTTGTCGCACCCGACTTAATGTCGGGACGAGGCCGTTGTATTTCACAAGAGGCCTGGATCTGGATCTCGCCCTGCCTGGGTGTGACCCAGATCAGCATATTTAAATGAGCCTGAGACCCTGGAAGTGTCACCAAGGAACTCTGGCACACTGCCAAGGTATAAGGTGGCATTGCCAGGCTCGCAGGGGCACTGTCAGGGTGTCAGGCTGGCAGTGCCAGCGGATTGGGCACAGGGATTTTACCAGATAGAGGGTGAAGTGGGGCCTCCACAAGGTTGGAAGGGGAGAAGGAAAATGTGGAGGACTTGAAAGGGGGGAGGGGAGACTAGGGCAGCCAGACAAAATAGCCCCCTGAATTGCGAAGAGTATTGCCACTGCCGACCTTCAGCTCACCAGCAGGAAATCCCTCTGAGTGCGGCCTTGGCGGAGAGAAATTCCCCGAGGCCAACAAAAAGGAAAGTGCCGTTGAATAGCGAGATGTCGCTTGGCACTGCAGCCACCGAGAAACACCCCACTAAACGTGTCCAAAACCGGACATAGAAACTTTATGGGTGAATCGCCCCCTTCAGCTCATAGCTGGTTTCGGCAGCATTTACCATTTCAGGCAGCAGTTTCAAATTTCCCTCCCATTCTATAGCCGGGAATCGCTGGGGGGGGGGGGTGTGCAGAAATTGCGTCAAGCTGCCCCGATGCTGGCCCGCCGTCTCTATGGTGCCGATTCTCGGGCGCCCACGGGATCACCGCCGCGCCGGTCGGGGGCCGTTGAAAGCGGCTCCCCGGCGATTCTTCGGGCCTCGACGGGTCGAGTTCCCGCCAAGTTGAGCCAAGTCCCGCCGCCGTGGGTTACGTATGGTCCCACCCGGCGGGACCTCTGAGTTCTGGCTGCGGGGGTCGTCCTGGTGGGGGGGGGGCGGGGGCATCCGATTCCGAGGGGGGCCTCCATGGTGGCCTGGCCGGCAATCGGGGCCTACCGATGAGAAGGCGGGCTCGTTCTGTGGGGGGCCTATGTTTCTCCACGTCGGGCCCCTGTAGGGCTCTGCCATATTGTCTGGGGGCCAGCGCAGAGACGGGAACCCACTTGCATGCATGGACTCGCACCGGCCGTGGCGCGCTGGCGCGAGCAGCAGACACCACTCCGGCGGAGTACTAACCCCCTAGGAAGGGGTGCATACCCGGGCCTGCCAACCTGTTGATGCCGGAGTGGCTCGCACCGCTTTTGACACTGGAGTCAGAACTTGGCCGCAGGATCGGAGAATCCCGACCCATATCTTCCCGATGTGATAAGGTGATGTATTCTAATGTTTAATCCCAGACTAGTTTCTTCTCTTTATCACTGGTGAACTGGCTGGAAGGTTGGAACGGGTGATCTTTATTTAAGGAGAGCATTGGGTAAAATCACTAACACTCACAATCTGCATCCATCCATAAAGAATAACAGCTTGGATTTGGTGCAAAGGTTTGTTTATCCCGAGGGAAAAATAAAGGCCGTAAAAGTCACTGCTTTTAGGTTGGAATAAATGGGCCTATTTTGATGTTGCAGGCAGTGATAAGTGGCATCCCGCAGAGATCAGTACTTGGACCCCAGCTTTTCACAATATGCATCAATGATTTGGATGAGGGAACCAAACGTAATATTTCCAAGTTCGTAATATTTCGTGATGACATGAAACTTGGTGCGAATGTGATTGATGAGAAGGGTTCCGAAGCAGTTTTGTGGATTACTCAGGCAGTGCCAGGGAGCAGTGCCAGGCATGCCCGAGTTGTTTTAGGGGGTGCCATTGGGGAGTTCCAGAATGAACTGATTTGCTTCCTCAGCACTGGGGCAACCATTATAAATACTGCCCCGATCTTCATAGTTGCTGGCAGGGCAAGTGAATCAGAGGCTGCCCACCAGCAATGCTTCATGAACCTGTGACTTGAATGTTATTTTCCAAAGAGCTGCATTATATGGCAGAAAAGCCACCATTGCTGTCAATGGCTCCAATACCATTTTTCCCGCCCAACATTGGAATATATGGGAAAATCTTGGTGAATGTTTCTATGTTTCTTTAGAGAGCGAGCTCCTGCAAACTGTAGAAATAAACAATATCATGGCATAGGAGATATCAAAATCTGATATATTTACACAGTATAATACACAAACGTAAGTTCAGGTATTGTCATGTGAGAGTATCTTTAAGAAATGAGTGTTTAAGAAATGTACCTTTAAGAAATGGGTGCTTAAGAAATGTACCTTTAAGAAATGGGTGTTTATCAGTGATGTCAGAGTATGGGTGGAGCTGGGCTGTCTGTCAGCTTTTTACTTTCATTTTAGGCTGTTTGCTGCAGGGTGTGTTTTAGTTTTGTTTTCACTGTTGGAGCTGAAGCCAGACAGAGCAGGTGTACGGTTGATCTCTCTGCCATGAAAATACAATCTCTTGATCATTTGGTGAATTCAGAATTATAAATGTTCTCAGTAATGAATGCAAACCCAATGTGCTTCTGTTAAAAGATGTTTATTTTGTCTTCTGGATGTTGTTTGGGAAGTTATTGAGGATTACTTAGTGCTGTATTCTTTGGGGGTTGTATTTGAATTGATGGTTGCTAAGATGTTCACTGTACCACTGTATGTTTTAAAAAGGTTAACTTGAGTTCATAGAATAAACATTGTTTTGCTTTAAAAAATACTTTTCCATTTCTGCTCGACCACACCTGTAGAGTGGGCCGTGTGTCCCCATACCACAATCTATGAAATGTTGTGGGTCAGGTGAACTCCATGATACACTTTGGGGTTCTCTAAACCCTGGCCCATAACAAATTGGGGGCTCGGGAGGATAGAAGTCTATCTATTGGATTGGCTTAGTGAACTTAAAGACAGTGAGGGGTGAGCATATTGTGGTTGCTTATCAGGTGTGGTATTCTAGTTTAAGTGGGGAGTGTGTTGTGGACAATGGCTCTTTCAGAGGCTCAGTTCTGGGGGTGGAGACGGTCACACACAGTACCTTATGGACAGTGATTAAAAGCAGACTGTTAGAGTTGGCAAAAACATTGCAGTTAACATTACCTGACAAAATGTGAAAAGATGAGGTAATTATGGCAGTGGCTAAGCATTTAAAGTTGCCTGAGATACAGTTTGACTCATTGGAAATGGCAAAAATTCAGTTACAACTTAAACAAATGGAACATGAGAAAGAATTAAAGTGGCTTGAATACAAAAGAGAGAGAGGGGAAAAAGAAAGAGAGAAAGAAGAAAGAAGAAAAGAAAGAATAGCCCTAGCAAAACAAAAAGAATGACAAAGGGAGATACAGATCTGGGAAAAAGATAAAGTGAGAGAGTTTGAACTTCGGAAAGTGGCCATGAAACATCACAGTCAGTTAAAATTGGCAGATGTAAAGGGAAACGTACAGTTGGATGATAGTGCTGAGGATAGTGAAAAAGAGCTTCAAAGTCGAAGGCTCGGTGGGGATCTATTTAAATATGTCCAAGCATTGCCAAGGTTTGACGAGAAGGAGGCGGAAGCCTTTTTCATTTCATTTGAGAAGGTGGCTAAACAAATGAACTGGCCACAGGACACATGGTTATTACTGATTCAAACAAAGCTGATAGGTAGGGCTAGTGAAATGTTTGCATTAGTACCGGAGGAGGTATCTGGGACGTATGAGGAGGTGAAGAAAATCCATCTTAGGTGCATATGAACTAGTGCCTGAAGCCTACAGACAAAGGTTTAGAAATTTAAGGAAAGCATTTGGTCAAACAGACATGGAGCTTGAAAGGCTCAAACAGAGTAATTTTGATAGGTGGATAAGAGCTTTGAAAATAGACCAAACGTATGAAGCTCTCAGAGAAATTATACTATTGGAGGAGTTTAAAAATTCAATTCCTGATGTAGTGAGAACTCATGTGGAAGAGCAGAAGGTTAAAACTGCGAGGCAGATGATTATGAATCAGTTTTTTAATCAAAGCTTGGTTTCCGACATCAGTTTCAGCCTGTGAAGGATAGAAACTGGAGACATGAGAAATACTCAAGTGGCAAAAGTAAAGGTGATCCGATGGGAGATAATAAGGAGAGTGTACCTCAGATTAATAAAATAATCCAGGAGGGTGGAATAGACATGAAAAGTTTCAAATGTTTTCACTGTAATAAACTAGGCCATGTAAAGTCACAGTGTTGATGGTTGAAGAAAAACACTGGGAAGGCAGATGTGGTAAAACAGGATAAGACAGTGGGGTTTGTGAAAGTGGTAAAGGAAAGCCCAAGTGAAGCGAAGGAGGTGCAAAAGATTGTACAACCTGATCAAGAGGTGATTGATAAGAAGGTGCCACATCTCTTTAAAGAATTTACTTGTGTGTGTAAAGTTTACTCATGTGTACCAGGAGGAGCAGGTAAAGAAGTCACAATTTTGGGGCAGCAGGGTAGCATTGTGGATAGCACAATTGCTTCACAGCTCCAGGGTCTCAGGTTCGATTCCGGCTTAGGTCACTGTCAGTGCGGAGTTTGCACATCCTCCCTGTGTGTTAGTGGGTTTCCTCCGGGTGCTCCGGTTTCCTCCCACAGTCCAAAGATGTGCAGATTAGGTGGATTGGCCATGATAAATTGCCCTTAGCGTCCAAAATTGCCCTTAGTGTTGGTTGGGATTACTGGGTTATGGGGATAGGGTGGAGGTGTTGACCTTGGGTAGGGTGCTCTTTCCAAGAGCCGGTGCAGACTCGATGGGCTGAATGGCCTCCTTCTGCACTGTAAATTCTATGATAATTTTAAGAGATACGGGAGCTAGTCAATCTTTAATGGTAAGAGATGAGGAGTTAAGTAGTTTGGGAAGAATGTTGCCAGAAATGGTGATAATATGTGGAATTCAGGGTGAGAGGAGTAGTGTTCCATTATATAAAGTAAGGTTGAAAAGTCCAGTGAAGGGTGGTGAAGTGGTAGTAGGAGCAATAGAGAAACTATCTTGTTCAGGAATACAGTTTATCTTGGGTAATGAGATAGCTGGATCACAGGTGGGAATGATGCCTACTGTGGTTGATAAGCCAGTGGAAAATCAGACAATTGAAGTGTTGAAGGACGAATATCCTGGGATTTTTACGGATTGTGTAGTAACAAGGTCGCAAAGTCACAGGTTAAGTCAAGAGGCAAAATCAAAGAGTGAAGATGAAGTTGAAGTGCAATTATCAGAAACGATTTTTGATCAGATGGTTGAAAAAGAACAAGAACAAGTGGAGGATGAGGCGGATATTTTTAGTTCAGGAAAATTGGCGGAGTTACAACAGAAAGATATAGAAATAAAATGGATGTATCAGAAAGCATATACGGAAGAGGAATCTGAGTGTATACCAGAGTGTTATTACCGTAAAAGTAATGTCTTAATGAGAAAATGGAGACTTTTACATCTGCAGGCGGATGAAAAGTGGGCAGATGTTCATCAAGTAGTATTGCTGGTAGGGTATAGAAAAGAGGTGTTGCGAGTTGCACATGAGGTACCAGTGGGAGTTGATTTGGGAATAAGGAAAACTCAAGCTGAAATACACAAACATTTTCATTGGCCTGGAATACATACAGATGTAGTTAAATTTTGTCAATCATGTCACACATGTCAAGTGATAAGGAAACCTCAAGCAGTGAAAAAACCAGCACCCTTAATACCAATTCCAGCATTTGAGGAACCTTTTACACGGGTCCTAATTGATTGCGTAGGACCGCTTCCTAAAACGAAAAGTGGGAATCAATATCTTTTGATGATAATGGATGTGTCTACTAGTTTTCCAGAGGCCATTCCAGTACGTAATATTACAGCTAAAAAGATTGTGGAGGAATTACTTAAATTCTTTACTAGATATGGACTACCACAGAAATACAATTGGATCAAGGATCAAAATTTACCTCCAAGTTGTTCAAAGAAGTTATGGATAGCTAAGGAATAAAACAATTTATATCAACTGCGTACCATCCAGAATCGCAGGGAGCGTTAGAAAGGTGGCATCAGACATTAAAGACAATGTTGAGGGCTTATTGTCAAGATTATCTAGAGGATTGGGATAAAGGAATTCCTTTCTAACTGTTTGCAATTAGGGATGCACTTAATGTATCAAGCAAATTTAGTCCTTTTGAACTAATTTTTGGTCATGAGGTAAGAGGACCACTTAAATTGATTAAGGAAAAATTGGTGAGTGAGAAATCGGAAATTACATTATTGGATTATGTGTCAAATTTTAGGGAACGATTAAATAGAGCAGGTGAATTGGCTAGACAACATTTAAAAGTTGCACAAAATGTGATGAAACGGGTCGCGGACAAGAAATCCAAAGTTCGTAGTTTTGCCAGTGGAGATAAAGTTTTAGTGTTGTTACCAGTGGTAGGTGAACCTTTAAAAGCTAGGTCTTGTGGACCTTATCAGATTGAAAGGAAATTAAGTGAGGTGAATTATGTGGTACAAACACCAGTTGAAGGAAAACTCACCGGTTGTTTCATGTGAATATGCTTAAAAGATACTTTGAAAGGGAAGGAGAGAAAAAGGAGATTTTAATGATTCTAACTCAAAGTGACGAACCAAATCCAAATGACTGATTTTGACATATCTCAAATTAAATTGGAAAATGAGGATGTTCTTAAAAATTGGGATAAATTGTTGAGTTACCTTCCAGATGAAAAACGATCTGACCTGAAACAGTTATTGATACCACATGGGCGAGTTTGTAGAGATAAATTGGGAAGTACTAAAAATACTATACATGATATAAGTGTGGGAAATGCTGTTCCAATCAAACAACATCCATACAGACTTAACCCTTTAAAATTGGCACAGGTTAACAAAGAGATTGAGAGTATGCTTAAGAATGGCATAATTGAAGTGGGTTGCAGCCAATGGAGCTCACCCATAGTGATGGTACCTAAACCAGATGGTACCCAACAGTTGTGTGTAGACTATAGAAAGGTTAATGCAGTTACAAGAAAGGACTCTTATCCTATCCCACATTTGGAGGATTGCATTGCGAAAGTGGGACAATCAGCTTTTATTTCCAAACTGGATTTACTTTTTTTTTTTAAATACTTTTTATTAAAGGTTTTCATAAAATATCAATAACAAAATGAGAAAGAAAAAAGAACCCAACAGGGTTAAGTACCAAACACAATCTAAAAAAGCAACCCCCCAAACCCCTCCCCCCGTACCTAAATAATAAATTAACATTAACACCCCGACTTAAGACAACAGGTGTCTACACCCCCTCAGACCCTTCCAGTGTAAATAACATAAACAAAAATAAAGTAAACCCCCCCCTCCACCCCACAAGCTGCTGCTGCCATTGACCAATGTCTATCGTTCTGCCAGAAAGTCTAAGAACGGTTGCCACCGCCTAAAGAACTCTTGTACCGACCCTCTCAAGGCGAATTTCACCCTCTCCAATTTAATGAACCCTGCCATATCGCTGATCCAGGATTCCACGCTTGGGGGCCTCGTATCTTTCCACTGAAGGAGAATCCTTCGCCGGGCTACCAGGGACGCAAAGGCCAGAATTCCGGCCTCTTTCGCCTCCTGCACTCACGGCTCCTCTGCCACCCCAAATATTGCGAGCCCCCAGCCCGGTTTGACCCGGGATCCTACCACCCTCGACACCGTCCTTGCTACTTCCAAAATTCCTCCAGCGCTGGGCATGCCCAGAACATATGGGTGTGATTTGCTGGGCTCCCTGCGCGCCTAACACACCTGTCCTCACCCCCAAAGAACCTGCTCATCCTTGTCCCGGTCATGTGTGCCCTGTGCAGCACCTTAAACTGTATGAGACTGAGCCTCGTGCATGAAGAGGAAGAGTTCACCCTCCCAAGGGCATCTGCCCACGTCCCCTCTTCGATCTCCTCTCCCAACTCCTCCTCCCACTTACCTTTCAACTCCACCAACGAGGCCTCCTCCTCCTCCTGCATCACCTGGTAAGTTTCTGAGATCTTCCCCACTCCCACCCACCCCCCCCCCCCCCCGAGAGCACCCTGTCCTGTGTGTGGGAATTCCACCACCTGCCGTCTGGCAAACGCCCTTACCTGTAAGTACCTGAAGGTGTTCCCCAGGGGGGAGCCCATACTTCTCCTCCAGCTCACCCAAGCTCGCGAACTTCCCGTCCACAAACAGGTCCCCCAACTTTCGTATGCCTGCCCTGTGCCACCCCAAAAACCCTCCACCTGTTCTTCCTGGGGCGAACCGGTGGTTCCCCTGTAATGGGGTCCACGCCGAGGCCCTAACTTCCCCCCTATGCAGCCTCCACTGCCCCCAGATTTTGAGGGCCGCCACCACCACCGGGCTCATGGTATACCTCCTTGGAGGGAGCGGCAGCGGCGCCGTTGCCAGCGCCCCCAGACTCGTACCCACACAGGACGCCTTTTCCAGCCTCTTCCATGCAGCACCCTCCCCCTCCATCACCCACTTGCGCACCATTGTCGCATTGGCGGCCCAGTAGTACCCACAGAGGTTGGGCAGCGCCAGCCCCCCCTATCTCTACTCCACTCCAGGAACACACTTCTCACCCTCGGAGACGCTCGCGCCCACACAAACCCCATTATACTCCTGTTAACCCGCCTGAAAAAAGCCTTCGGGATAAACACGGGGAGGCACTGGAACAGGAACAAAAACCTTGGGAGCACCGTCATTTTGATTGACTGCACCCTACCCGCCAGGGACGCGGCAACGCGTCCCACCTCTTGAACTCCTCCTCCATTTGCTCCACCAGCCTTGGAAAGTTAAGCCTATGCAGGGGCCCCCAGCTCCTGGCCACCTGGACCCCCAAATATCTGAAACTCCTCTCCGCCCTTTTTAGTGGGAGCTCGCCAGTCCCCTTCTCCTGGTCCCCTAGCTGAACTACGAACAGCTCGCTCTTCCCCATATTGAACTTGTACCCTGAAAAGTCCCCGAATTCCCTAAGCATCCTCATTACCTCTGGCATGCCTCCCACCGGGTCCGCCACATACAGCAGCAGGTCATCCGCATAAAGCGACACCCTATGCTCCTCCCCACCCCGCACCAACCCCCTCCAGTTCCTCGAATCTCTCAGTGCCATAGCCAGGGGTTCAATCGCCAGTGCGAAGAGCAGGGGGGACAGGGGACACCCCTGTCTCGTCCCTCGGTGCAACCGAAAGTACTCGGACCTCCTCCTATTTGTGGCCACACTCGCCATCGGGACCTCATACAACAGCCTAACCCACCTGACAAACCCCTCCCCAAACCCGAACCTCTTCAGCACCTCCCACAGGTACCCCCACTCTACCCTATCGAAGGCTTTCTCAGCGTCCATCGCCACCATTATCTCCGCCTCCCCCTCCCTTGCCGGCATCATGATAACGTTCAAAAGCCTCCGCCAAACTGGATTTACTTAAAGGTTCCTGGCAGGTACCTTTATCTGAACGGGCGAAGGAGATTTCAGCTTTTGTGACTCCAGATGGTATATACCAATTCAAAGTAATGCCATTTGGCATGAAAAACGCACCAGCCACATTTCAACGGTTAACTAACAAAATCATTTCAGGATTACCCAATTGTGCGGTATACATCGACGATCTGGTAATTTTCAGCCAGACATGGACAGAACATTTGAAACATCTGATGGAGTGATTCGATCGACTTCAGGAGGCGGGTTTGGTGGTAAACCTAGCCAAAAGTGAATTTGGAAAGGCCCAAGTCACATTCCTTGAGGAGTTTACGATACCCTCAAGACGAAGGGAAATAATGCGATTTCTTGGCATGAGTGGATTTGATCGAACATTTGTGCAACAGCTTTGTTGTGTGATTGTTCCACTGATGGACTTGCTGAAGAAACTTCGAAAATTTCAATGGACAGCGGAGTTTCAACAGGCATTTGACTGCTTGGAAGCTGTGATAACCAATGCTCCTGTGTTGGAAATTACAAGGGACTCTGTGATCAGATTGAACTAAAGTATCTGACTTTAAAGAGACATGTCAAGGCGTAGAGAAATGGATGGATCGTGCAGAGACCTTCTTGTTCAAAGAGACTGTCAATCGAGACGGATTTCAGTTGGAGGAAGAACAAAACAAAATGGACTATATTATTATACCTGTTTGTGTGTGTTGCTTTTTTTGAAACGATAAAGTGTATTTACTGTATGCATTTCTTAAAAGATGGTGAAAAGGTGAAAAATGAAACCATCTTGAAGTTGATGGGTTTTTTTTTCTTGGGGGGAGGTGAATTGTGAGAGTACTTTTAAGAAATGGGTGTTTAAGAAATGTACCTTTAAGAAATGGGTGTTTATCAGTGATGCCAGAGTATGGGTGGAGCTGGGCTGTCTGTCAGCTATTTACATTTGTTTTAGGCTGTTTGCTGCAGGATGTGTTTTAGTTTCATTTTCAGTGTTGGAGCTGAAGTCAGACAGAGCAGTTGTACTGTTGATCTCTCTGCCATGAAAAGACTATCTCTTTTGGTAAATTCAGAATTATAAATGTTCTCAGGAGTGAATGTAAACGTAATGTGCTTCTGTTAAAAGGTGTTTCTTTTGTCTTCTGGATGTTGTTTGGGAAGTTATTAAGGATTACTTAGTGCTGTATTCTTTTGGGGTTGTATTTTAATTGATGGTTGCTAAGATGTTCACTGTATCACTGTTTTAAAAAGGTTAACTTGAGTTCATAGAATAAACATTGTTTTGCTTTAAAAAATACTTTTCCATTTCTGCTCTACCACCCCTATAAAGTGGGCCGTGTGCTCCCCATACTACAATCTATTAAAAGTTGTGGGTCAGGTGAACTCCATGATACACTTTGGGGTTCTCTAAACTCTGGCCCATAACAATATCAAACTGTATTTTTTTCCTTTTTGTGTTTTAGTTGGTATCAATGTAATAAGTGAACACATCTTGTTTAAATAGATGGAGGGCTGTGTCCTCTTTACCAATTAATTGTTCAGTACTTTAAATTGCTGGAGTCATGTGAACAATGATGCATTTAATCATCGATAACCCGGATAATTTTATTGTTTATTCAGATATAATAATATTATTGCCGCCTCTCATTTTCTTTCTCTTCCTCAACCTCCTCTGTTTCAGCAGCAGAAGGCTGCAGTAATAATTTTGAGCTCCTTACCATCTCTCTTTTAGATGCTGCAATAAAATACCCACAGCTCAAAACTCCAAATTTTGACATTAGTGGGTGCTCAACCTGTCAATCACATTCAGACAAGTATGTGAATAGCATGTGACACTGAATGTAAGAGATAAGCTATTTTTGACTTTTGTGTTTTATGTGAAGATATGTACTTGTCAACGTGAAGGATGCTAATGCTGCATATTGAAATACTTTCATTTTTCATGCTGTCAGTATAAGCTTAAACGATGCCTAGATGAGGGAAAGCATGGCGAGCTACCTTGTAGCATTTTGTTATTTGATTTATCGGGAAGGATTCTCCAGTTCCTCAGCCATGTGCTTCCTTGCAGTGCCCCGTTCGCTGGCGGAGGGATTCTGTCTTCTCGCTGCAATTAGATATCCCAATGGGATATCTAATTGAAGCCACCCCATGCCACTGGGAAACCCACGGGTGGGTGTGCACTGCCGGCGGGAAAAGTGAATTGCAACGGCCGGAAAATTCCGGCCATCACATTTACTTAAGTTGCAAAATGCTGAACACATGAAAGAAGCCTAAAAAATACAGCACACATATCATTATTCTTCAAATCGTCCAGCAATCTGCAATGTGTAAGGGGCGATCTGATCAGAGTCTTCAAGATATTAACAGGAAAAGCCAGAGTGAATAAAGATAAACTGGTTTCCACTGGGTGGGGATTCTAGATCTTGGGAGAATAGTCCAGAAATCTGGGCCAGATCATTCAGGAGAGATGTTAGGAAGCACGTTGGCACGGTAGCATTGTGGATAGCACACTTGCTTCACAGCTCCAGGATCCCAGGTTTGATCCCCGGCTTGGGTTACTGTCTGTGCGGAGTCTGCACATTCTCCCCATGTGTGCGTGGGTTTCCTCCGGGTGCTCCGGTTTCTTCCCACAGTCCAAGGATGTGCGGGTTAGGTGGATTGGTCATGCTAAATTGCCCATAGTGTCCAAAATTGCCCTTAGTGTTGGGTGGGGTTACCGGGTTATGGGGATAGGGTGGAGAAGTGGACCTTGTGTGGGGTGCTCTTTCTAAGAGCCGGTGCAGACTTGATTGGCCGAATGGCCTCCTTCTGCACAGTAAATTCTATGATTCTATGACACACAAAGGGTGGTCGAGGTTTGGAATTGATGCTCGATCAGTTGTTCAATTTAAATCTGAGGCAGATCATTTTTTGTTGAGCAAACACCTTCAGAGATTTAGGCCAAAGGCAGGTGTTTTGAGATAGGCCACAGATCGGCCATTGAATGGTAGAGCAGACTCGAGGGGCTGAATGGCCTACTCATGTTCCTTTGTAACAAGGGAGAGATAAACCGTGAATTGAAAATCACCAGTGGTTCTAGATAACTTCTGCAGCTCAGGCATGCATGAAAACTCTGTCTTGCTTTAACCTCATGTCAGGATGGTTCTGCATTTGCACATTAATTGTCCATTAAAATCATCACAGAAAGCTAAGATAGACAAATTCCATTCACCCTGCACTTGCCTGACTTATGTTGGCTCCATGTCAGTCAATGCCTTGATTTTGAAAATCTTATCCTTTTTTTCAAGTCTCTCCCTATCTCTGCAATCACTCTCAGGCCCACACCCTCCAAGATATCATTATTCATCCAATTGTGTATTTTCGATTTTAATCATTTCAATCTTTATAGTCACGTCTTCAGCTGCCTAGACCCAAAGTTCATCTCTTTGTCTTTACCTCTCCTTTAAGACACTCCTTAAAACCTACCTCTGAGACCAATTTTTCTTCCCTAACATCGCCTTATGTGATTTGTTGACACATTTTGCTTTCTAAACCCCTGCAATTCACTTCCGGAGGTTTTGTTACATTAAGGGCACAATGCAAGTGGAAATTGTTGTTCCACTTTTAAAAATTAAAATATTTAACAACGTGATGATTTTTAATAGTTGCCAATAAACATCCCTCATCCAGAATGAACAACGATACATGTAGCGTACTTGAGATAGTAAATTGTTGTTGGAGACAGTTAAAATTTAACATTTTTCAAATTCAAATCTTTTTCTCACTTTTTTTTTCTTTTCTCTCTCTCCCTCTTAACCCAATCTTCCTACCCCTCTCTTTATTTCTCAGTCTAAACCTGATTTGACATTGACCACACCCAGCCTAGTTCCCTCTCCTTTTCAGTTTTTTTTTTCAATCCTTAAATACTCCTCGGCTGGTTCCAGCTACATTGCCAACATCACACAGTCACTGCCCATTGCTGCAATGTGAAAAAAGTTGGATTCATTGTCTGAGAGAAGCAGGAGTGGGCACCTGGTTTTGACCGGCTACCTATGCCACACCTGGGTGCGATGCTCACCATGTGGCCAATTAACAAAGAGTTTCACACTGGCCTGCATGCAACAATTATTGAGATGAACAGGCAGAACCAAGTTTGAAGTCTACCTGCTTCACCATGAACAAATTCAGGATAATTGCACATTATACACCCACAAAGGAGCCTTATTCAAATTTTGGCCCCCCTTTTCCCAATACTCACTTGATTCCCACACTGGCATGCTTTTGACAGTGGTCACTGGGGAGTTTTTGACTTGAGCTTCAATAACTTTGATTTTGGCTAGCCTGGAATTGAATATAAGACTCCATTACAGCTCCAACTCAAACCAGTTTACTCAGAGCAGTCCAGACCCCCTGGTCTACATGGCTCAATACCATCACAAGTACCAGACTCATCTTATGAACCAAGTGCTTCCAGCAGACCTGTGAGAGCTGCCTTCTCTCACTGTCTATCTTCAACTGCAATCAAATTAGCTGAAATAAAACTTAAAAGTTTTGTGCCTTACAAGACCTCAGTTGCTTTGCAACCATTGCTGGATTATTTATTATTCATGCGTAGCCCTCTCTAAGCACACTAATTGGAACTTAACCAACCCCCACACATACAAACACTATTGTCCAACATGAATCAAATTATGGGTTTTACCCTTCCAGGCAAGGAAATATTCAATTAAACCCACTTAAAACAATGCCTTATTCCTAATGCTGACCAATACAAATCTATTCTCTTAAAACAACCCTTATTTTCCGAACACCATCAACACATGGTTGATACTGTGAAGTTCTATCTTCTTCTTCTCTCTCATCCTGTTTTTCCTGCGTTTCTCATTTGCATTTTCATTTCTTCTCCATTATTAATCTTTGCTCTTTACAGTAGATATTGCGTCTCGCTTGATGTTAGGAGAAAAAGAGAATGATAGGAAGGAGGTTTTGACACAACAACAATTTGAGTATGGAAAGTGCTCTCTTCACACAATCAGGGCTGTAGTTTTAATCATCATTATGCAGCTAGGAGTTGACGGGAATCTTGCATATGAGGCAGGATGAATGATAAATCCGCGAACCAGCTTTAGATTGCTTCTCTCCTTAACTAGATAGGAACATATAGCTGTTGTGGAGAAGTGTCATAAAAAGTAATTTGCGCTTAACACTTTGATTCAACTTATTGTATCCCTGCAAACATGGCAAAGAGACTTTTATCCTGCATTTTACCAGGCATGCATTATACCTAATGACCCAATCATAAAATATTGACAGTATCAGCTGAGCACCCAGAAAACTTTCCATTCAAATTACGTGACTAAATGATTTCCTGGATGAGTTGTTTGATTAATTGGTGTGTCTTAGTTGTTATTCAACACTCACAAAGGGAAAAAAAGAAGAGAAACATTAACTAGAGAATAATTCAGCACCCTATTTTCTCTTTGAATGGGTTATCTGATTTTTAAACTAGAATGCGGCTGACTTATTTGATATATATATCATGTTGGGCCCAGCACTTGTTAATACAACATAGTGAAAAATGTATAAGCTGGCAAGTCATCAGTCATCGTGAGGCTCAAATGTTTCTCTTTGCAATGCCATTTCTAGACTTTCTCAACATTGCAATGGCTATTGTGAATAATTCTGAAAAAGGGAGATATGTTGCTGAAACATTTCAACTTGCACTCATCAGAACAGATATGAGAATACAGCTCTCAAACGATCTAAAAAAAATATGTTACAGGGGTGAAGGGTGCTGATTAGTCAGCAGGTCAACTCCAATTGATGTTTCCATGGAGAAAGCAATGGTGAACTATAGGGTCCCAAATCTCCCAGGTAATTCAAACAACTGCTCAACTCCTGATGGTTCAATCTCTTCTCCTGAGACCACATTCCACAGGATTCTCAAATCTACCCTCTCAGCTCTCAATACCACCACAATTCCAACTCTTTTGTAAACCGTAAGCTTCAGTAAGCTGGCACTGCTTCTGGGTTACCCCAAACTCTAATATTCCTGTTGCTCCAAACTCTAAATGACTGCCAGGGCATTCTGATGCCAAATTGTTTGGCATAGAACCAATGACCATCTACCACCTTCTCAATTCAGGGAGGATTTATCTGAACCCTAACTGTCTGGAAGCTGTTAACAGCTCTAAAGGCTTCTTTGTGAGCTGAAAGCCATACTGTATTACGAAGGTTAACAGAATGGATATTCTAATCTATGGGTACATGATGATGTGACACTGACATGAGGAAGCCATGTAAGAGGCACTGTGGGGAGCAGATGGGCAACACTGAAGAGAGATATGCCTTCCCAATAATTCCCTATATACAAACTGTAAATAGTATAAATAAACTAGTTTTTAAGAGGTACCCTGATATACCTATGGCTTTTCTTTGTTAGAATCCTGGCCAAGCACCTTCTACAAAATCTTTGCAGATTAGCAGCTCAAATTTAGTTTATTGTTGGTGCCACATGACAAACACCCATGGTCCAAGAAGACTGCAGTCCCGCTTTGGCAAGGTGCCATGTTGAGCATCCCAGCAACAGACTTATGGTAGATGAGTTAATGATGGCTGCACAGCAAGATTAGTCAACATCCACCTCACTCATATTCAAAAACTTACACGTAGGTTGCAGTTGGATGATGTGTCGTGGGAAATATTTACAACCAAAGGTTCACCCTTCATTTGTGGCATGACACTCGGTAATTCCATTCGGGCTGAAAACCAGCGAAACGATTCAAAAGGCGGGAAACTGCTCAGCTGCCATTTTGAAATGTCTGTGATGTGGCATAAATGGCAGGATTGCCCAATGAGGGATCCTCAGCACTTCAGATTCAACAGGATGGGACTTTTCCAGTGGTAAAGCCTCAAACAAATGGAGCGGGTAATGCCATCACCAGAAATTAGCGTTTCTCTCACACTTCCTTTGTGCAGTTCACTTGCATTCCCAGGACTTCTGGTCCATCAATTTAGAGGTTGGAGTATTCTCAACATGCTTCAAATTCAAAACAAGCGCAGGAGTACCTATACTGGCTGATTGCCTTGCATGGTCCGACACAATTTCTCTTCAGCCTTCAACAATGAAACATCTATTTCCCTACTTAGCGGGAATACGTGGGTACAGTTAGGCATCATACAAAATGTCGATCAGATTCTTCCTTCTGACACCAGGCTCAACATAGAATGTTTATGGCACAGAAAGGGGCCACTTTGCCCATTGTAAGATTGCTTCCTATGTATTTCCTTTGTTCCCATGTTTGAAATTTTATTTTTATGAATTTTGATTTGTGGACCCATAATCTGGACCCATAATTTTAAGCAGAAGAGTCAGTTGAAACCACCTGCTTGCCAGGACCCTGTTCTGTTGTTTTGTACTTTGGAGAGTAGAAACCAAATTCCTCAGCAGCGGGTGGATCTTAAGAACCAACTTTGGAGGGATTCAATTTAATTGGTCAACTGGAAACCAGGTGTTCTGCCTGACAACGATCAGTGATTGATTCCTGTGTGATGCTTTTGAAGAGAACTTAATAGCCACATTTAAACCATGGAAGTGAAAGAGACAATTTCTCTCTCTGTCCTGCTTGCTGAGGTGAGAGAACCACTCGATTGTTCTAAAAGCAGTGAATGCCTGGCACATCCTTCTGTTGTAACATGATAGGATGCTGAGTCTGCAGAGAAAGTAGATAACTTTGCCAGAGAAAAGCATCTCAAGCTGAGAATGAAGAAGTACCAAAATGAAAACCTAAACTTCAGAAAGACATTGACTGGAAGTCATCCCAGTACATCAAGGATCCTTATCTTTTTATTTTTATTTATATTTTTTTTCCCTTTCCATCACCCTTCCCCCTCTTTGTTCTTTGTCTGTGTGTGTGAGTGTATAGAGAGTGGTATGAGTTAGAAAGGCATGGTTGGGAAAGCTGCGGCAGATGATCAGTGACATCTTCTGTGAGTTTAATTCTCATACCGTATAGAATAAAAGGTTTCATAGATTCATAGAATTTACAGTGCAGAAAGAGGCCATTCAGCCCATCGGTTCTGCACTGGCTCTTGGAAAGAGCACCCTACTTAAGCCCATGCCTCCACCCTATCCCCGTAACTCAGTAACCCCACCTTTCCTTTTTGGACACTAAGGGCAATTTATCATGGCCAATCCACCTAATCTGCACATCTTTGGATCTGTGGGAGGAAACCAGAGCAGCCGGAGGAAACCCACGCAGACACGAGGAGAGCGTGCAGAATCCGCACAGTGACGCAAATCGGGAATCAAACCTGGGGACGCTGGAGCTGTGAAGCAACTGTGCTAACCACTGTGTTATCGCACTGCCCTAAAAATAAATAGGTTACTTATGTTTTAAAGTTACAAACCTGGTGACTGTAGTTTATTGGTTTCAACCAAGGACCTCGGGTATTTAAAATAAAATTTGATTTCACCTGTGTTGCGACTCCCAGTCAAGTGGGGCTGGAATGGACCGCATGCTAGCCCGGGGGATCATGACATCATCATGTTCACATTGGCTAGCAAACAAGCTAAACAGCCTTATCCCACTTTCCAGCATTTGGCCATAGCCCTGCAGGATATGGCATTTGAGATGCATAATCAGAAATCTTTTAAATTAGTTGAATATTTCTGCCTTTTGGACAGTGAGTGCCACAAACTTCTTGAGTGACAAACAATGTCCTAATCTACCCCCTAACCTTCTACCAATCACTTTGAATCTCTGTCCACTTTGAACCCCTAGTCACTGACTTTTCTGCTAAAGTGAATAGGCTCTTCCCATCCACTCTATCCAGTCTCCTCACAATTCTGCACTTCTTAATCAAATCTCCCCTCAGCCTGCTCTATTCTAAGGAGAACAACCACAGCCAACCCAATATTTCCTCACAGCTTTCATTTTCCAGTCCTGGCAACATCCTCGTAAATCTCCTCTGCACCCTTTCTAAAGCAATGACACCCTTTCTAATTAGGTGACCAGAATTGCACGCAATCCTCTAGCTGTGGCCTAACTCATGTTTAATATAGTTCCAGCATAACCTCCTTGCTTTATATTCTATGCCTCAGCTAATAAATGAAAGGATTCAATATGCCTTTTTAACCCCCTTATCAACCTGTTCTGTTACCTTCAGGGATGTGTGAATACGCACAATATTCACTTTGTCTATGCCTCTCAGTATCCTCCCATTTATTGTGTAATCCTGCTTTATGTTTCCGCAAGTTTTTCATGGATTGGGGAAGTTAAAGATTGACTATCATGGGCTGGATTCTCCGCCCCGCCACATTTCTGTTTCAGCACACTGTTAGGATGCTCTGTTTGCCGGCTGGTCAATGGGGTTTGCCATTGTGGGGCAGCCCCACGCTGTCGGGAAACCCCTGGGCTGCCAGCAAAATGGATCATCCCGTCGGCGGAGAATCCCGCCCCATATTTGTCTTCTCCCAGATGACATGCCAGTCTCTTTGGTTGCCTCTAGGAGGGTGCCGCACTCCTGTTGTCGAAGGTTGGTCGCATTTTACACAGGCATCTTATTTCCCTGGTCACACAACCAACCTGCTAGTGTTCTGGTCTGGCCACCTTTCCGAAACCTAATGGCACATTTGTCTTTGTGTGGAACTTAAGCAGCTTCATAAAATCGTGCAGGGAGGAGTCCACCCAATCACATCGACAGAAAACAGTTTGGCCAAGGAATCCTTTTAGTGAAGAGCGATATCAGCATCAGCATTTGGCAAATACACCTCGACAAGGAATCAAGGTATCACAGAATCACATAATTTACAAGTGCAGAAGTCTGCACCGGCCCTCGGAAAGAGCACCCTACCTAAGCCTACACCTCCACCCTATCCCCACACTTCCACCCTAACTCCATAACCCCACTTTACCTTACCTTTTTTGGACACTAAGGGCAATTTAGCATAGCCAATTCACCTACCCCTGCACATCTTTGGACTGTGGGTGGAAACCGGAGCACCCAGAGGAAACCAACGCAGACACGGGGAGAACGTGCAGACTCCGCACAAACAGTGACCCAAGCGGGGAATCAAACCTGGGACCCTGGCGCTGTGAAGCCGAGTGCTAACCACAATGCTACTGTGCTGGCCATAGATGATGTAGATGACAACCATAATTACGCCCAGTGGCCGATTTTGCTTCAACCTTCTCCCTTTCAGCATTTTATCTGCCCTGAGATAGTTGATCGGGTCAGTCAACAATCTTTGAGAGAATAGGGACAATATCCTCAGCCTCCATAGGTCTTTCTAGTAAGCTCTTCAGAACAAAGAGACAGCACCTTTAAAAAACTGCGGTTAGAAAGAGCAGCTGCTCAAAAGAGGATGTACTTCAGAGTTAATGGACCCCTGTCGAGTTATATAAATAAACAATGGTAATATTTCTTTTGAAACTGCCTGATCCTGACAATTATTGTCTACAAATTTTGTCGACAAAATTATGAGGGGCATAGACAGAGTGGATAGTCAGAGGCTTTTCCCCAGGGTAGAGGGGTCAATTACTAGGGGGCATAGGTTTAAGGTGCAAGGGGCAAGGTTTAGAGTAGCTGTACGAGGCAACTTTTTTACACAGAGGGTAGTGGGTGCCTGAAACACGCTGTCAGAGGAGGTGGTGGAAGCAGGGATGATAGTGACATTTAAGGGGCATCTTGACAAATACATGAATAGGATGGGAATAGAGGGATACGGACCCAGGAAGTATAGAAGATTGTAGTTTAGTCGGGCAGCATGGTCGGCACGGGCTTGGAGGGCTGAAGGGCCTGTTCCGGTGCTGTACTTTTCTTTGTTCTTTTGTTCTAATTAAGATGCTTTTAGAACATAGAACGATACAGCGCAGTACAGGCCCTTCGGCCCACGATGTTGCACCGAAACAAAAGCCATCTAACCTACACTATGCCCTTATCATCCATATGCTTATCCGATAAACAGGCAATGGTCCATGAATGTAAATAACGCAGTTCAAAGCTTTTAGGCTTCTAGGCATGCAACTTTAAAAAGATAAAGGGCAATGAAATTAACTGTAAAAAAGGACTTCAAAGATTTTCACCACATTAAAGGGAATACTTTTACCGTTACCTCACAGATCTTTCATTTTATCATGCCGATACAGTTCAAATGTTTTAAGGCTGACAAGTAGGGGCATCCTCCCCCACCATGCATGCACACATGAGGGTGAACAAGCTCCCCACACAACCTCCCATTAGACCCCCCTCCCAGTCTCCCCATCAGACCATCACATTCAGAACCCCCAACAGAGATCCCCCATCAGACCCCCAAAAAAGACCTCCATTACAACAGAGTAGCCAATCAGATCCCCATATGAGACCCCTCCAACAGAGGCCACCATCAGATGGGATGATTTTCATTTTATTCTCACAGATCTTTCAGGGCAAGAGTTTCTGTATGGGAGGCGAAGTTCTCCCGCTGGAGTAGATTGTCCCTGTTCCCCTTTGGTGCTAGGAGCGGCACGCTGAAGAGATTCACTTCCCCTTCTCCATGTCCATTTATGCATGGAGGGGAACTCATGGGATTTTTTTGGAATCCTAGTATTAGGCCATCATTGTCAGCAGATGGCCTGATACTGAAGTCTGGTAGCTGGCCCCACTCCCCCCTACAGCCCAAATCCTGCCCCCCAGCTGACAAGTAGGGGCATCCTCCCCCACCACGCATACACACATGAGGGTGACCAAGCCCCACAACATCCCATTAGACCCCCCTCCCAGTCTCCCCATCAGACCATCACATTCACAACCCCCAACAGACCCCCCATCACACTTCTGAACAGACAATCATCAGACCCCAATGGAGTTCTTCTTTGGCACCGGTATGATGGCGGTCTTCTTGAAGCAGGTGGGAACCTCGGAACAGAATAGGAAGGGGTTGAAGATGTCCGCGAACACCCCCGCCAGTTGATCCGCGCAGGATCTAAGTGCACAACCAGGGACTCCGTTGCTTTCTGAGGGTTTACTTTCACGCAGGCCTGCCTGACTTTGGGAGCTGTGAAATTAAATGAAATGAAATGAATGAAAATCGCTTATTGTCACAAGTAGGCTTCAAATGAAGTTACTGTGAAAAGCCCCTAGTCACCACATTCCGGCGCCTGTTTGGGGAGGCTGGTACGGGAATTGAACCTGCACTGCTGGCCTTGTTCTGCTTTACAAGCCAGCTGTTTAGCCCACTGTGCTAAAACAGCCCCTCGGTAGGTGACGGTAGGTATGGGTGTATCCGGGCTGCTGGGGCAGTTGACAACGGTTTGATGATTTCCTGCTCGAACTGAGCATGGGATGCATTGTGTTCATCAGGGAGGGGTGCGCTGCTGCCGGAGATTCTACTCGGCTTTGCTTTGTAGCCCGTTACGTTGTTTAAACCTTGCCACAACCGACGAAAGTCCCTGTCGTTAGTCTGTGACTCTGATATTGTCTTTTTGTATCCCTGATGGCATTGTGGAGGTCGTACCTGGATTTCATGTATAGGTCAGGGTCACCTGCCTTGAACGCCTCAGATCTGTCCTTCATTAGGGAATGTATTTGCCAATTAAACCATGGTTTCCGGTTGGGGAACATACATACTACTTTCCTTGGCACGCAATCTTCGACAACTTGCTGATGAAGCCTGTGCTGGTGGTAGTATACTCATTTAGGTTGGCCGGTGAGTTCTTGAATATGGACCAGTCCAATGAATCACACAGAATCACAGAATTTACAGTGCAGAATGAGGCCAGTCGGCCCATCGAGTCTGCACCGGCCCTACCTCCACCCTATCCCCGTAACCCCACCTAACCGTTTTGGACACGAAGGGCAATTTAGCATGGCCAATTCACCTAACCTGCACATCTTTGGACTGTGGGAGGAAACCGGAGCACCCGGAGGAAACCCACGCAGAGACGGGGAGAACTGCAGACTCTGCACAGACAGTGACCCAAGCTGGGGATCGTACCTGGGACCCTGGAGTTGTGAAGCAACTGTGCTAACCACTGTGCTACCATGCTGCCCAAGCAGTCGCTTAGGAGCTCTTCTGATGCCTCAGATCAGCACTATTCGCCCTTCTTAACCGGATTCACCCGCTTAAATTTCTGCTTATATGCCGGGTTGAAGGAGCATTGTCTTCTGGTCCGATTTTCCTAAGTACAGTCGGGGGATGGATCGGTGAGCGCCTTGATGTTTGTGTACCAGTGGTCAAGGATGTTTGGGGTTCTGGTGCGACAGGAGATGTTTTGGTGGAATTTTGGTAGTACACTCTTGAGGTTGGCCTGGTTGAAGTTCCCGACCACGATGAACAAGTCCCCCGGGTATTCTGTTCAATTATTATTTATAGCAGTGTACAATTCATCAAGCGCCTTCGTCACTTCCGCCGAGGGTGGAATGTAGATCACCATGATAATAGCAGAAGTGAACTCCCCATAGAAGGTAGTATGGACGGCACTTCACAGTCAGATATTCCAGGACCGGGGAGCACTAGTTCGCCAGGGTCGCCACATCCGAGCACCAGGAGGGGTTGATGAGAAGGTGTATTGAGAAGCCATCAGGTGGTATCGCATAGTCCGGTGAGGCAGGGGGGAGCAATGTCTCCAGGAAACAGAGCACACAGCAGTCTCTTACTTCCCTATGAGAGGTAGGTCTAGCGTTAAGCTCGTCCAGCTTGTTTTCGATCACTTGGATGTTTGCCAGGAGAATGCTGGGAAGCGGAGACTTTAACCATGTTGTTTTAGTCTCATCTACAGAACATCATGTTTCCCTTTCTTCCTCGGTCGGCAGCTGCTTCTGGATGATCCCGGGATTTGATGGGAGAAGTCTGACCTTGTGGAAGGTAAGTGATTGCGTCTGGCAGGGTCCCGTGTGCTGGTTGCGATTTCGGGGTCGGGTCTGGTGGGGTCCCGGGTGCTGGTTGCATTTTCGGAGCAGCTGCAAAGGCATGTTCGCGATCCGCTTGGATCCCGTGGTTACGCGAGGCCTGGTCTACCTTTCGGCGCTTTCAGGTCCTTTTGTGTGGCCTCCGCCATTTTAGGGGTCTTTAGTCCAGGTTTGGGTCACAGGCAGGGTCTTTCTGGGTCAGGTTGGGCCGGGTCCCATGTTTGGTTCCAGCGTTGGTGGTCTCATCGGACGCTCCTGAAATCGGGCTTTGGAGTAGGCCTAATTCTCCTCCTTTCCTCCATCTGTCAGTAAGTTAGGGTGCTGGGCGGGCCTCTCCGGGTCGGATTGGGCCAGGTCTCATGGTTGGGGGCCGGGTTGGGCATTCCGGCAGCTGGATCAGGCACTCCGGGGGCTGGCGTCGATTCCCAGGCCAGGTCGGGCACTCCGAAGGGCCCGGTCGGGTCCTACGAGAGGTCGAGGTTGGACTTCCGTGTCAGGTCTCATCTGCTTCCAGGTTGAGGCCAGGTTCTGGTCATTGGAGGAGTCCTGCAAGGTCACTTGGGCTGATCCACTGATGAAATAAATGAAATGAAATGAAAATCGCTTCTTGTCACAAGTAGGCTTCAAATGAAGTTACTGTGAAAAGCCCCTAGTCGCCACATTCCAGCGCCTGTTGGGGAAGGCTGTTACGGGAATTGAACCGTGCTCCTGGCCTGCCTTGGTCTCCTTTCAAAGCCAGCGATTTAGCCCTGTGCTAAACAGCCCCTAGATGGTGGCCCCCATGAGTCGCACACGGCGGGCCGCGTGTGAGACGGCGGCCAAGATGGCGCCCCCCGTGAGTCGCACATGTTGTGTAGAGTCGAAGATGGCTGCCCCCACGGACAACACAAGGCGGGTGACGCGTCCAAAGGGGGCGGAGGCGGCAGGCAAACAGCCACGCTGCGGGGTCTGCGGGCATGTGAGTCTGAGAGTCGGGCCTGTGATTTGGAGGACTTGGACCTGGCCAGGCGGAGCATCTTCAGACCTGCAAGTTAACATAAGAGAGAAAGGTTAGAGACAGTGTTAGTTTTAGAATTAAATTTAAAA
Source organism: Scyliorhinus torazame (assembly GCF_047496885.1). Lineage (NCBI taxonomy): Eukaryota > Metazoa > Chordata > Chondrichthyes > Carcharhiniformes > Scyliorhinidae > Scyliorhinus > Scyliorhinus torazame. The sequence goes on from NC_092717.1 coordinate 208,292,944, forward strand.
GGTTTGTATTGTTATAAGAGATATAGGAAGAAGATCAGTGGGAGAGATTTCCCAGAGAGTCGCCACCTACTGGCGCTATCTAGGGTCACCCAAGTTCTTTCTCCAAAGGTGGTCCAAATACAACCGTACTGATTATTTTTTCTGCAAATACTATGAGCAACAAACTGCTGCGGGTGACCTCCTACTTTATGACCATCGTTAGGTCATACCACATGCAATGTGATAAGATATTCTTCACAGTCTACATGGAGGTCACCTCAGCAGAGGTAAATGTAGGGCGAAAGCACCACAATCAACTTGGTGGCCGGGCATCAGAGAAGATGTCCAGAATTTTATCCTAGCTTGCCACTCCTGCCATATTTACACACAGATCGATTGAAACCTGTGAACGTCTTGAGTTCCACCTAACTCTCTGACAATGTAACCTTTCAGGGTTCACTGAATGCTTTGAAAATGTGGTGAACGTATTATGGCAACCATTCACCACTGTATTGCATTGTACTATGTTGTTGCCTTTATGGGCTCCACCTATGGACCATTGTATTGTATTACACCGCTTGTATCATGTTGGTGCCCTTGAGGGCTCCGACCCTGGCACCGCCCCTTGAGGGGAGGTATATCGAGCAACTGCCCTGTAGGCGGCTATCAGTGCAGAGCAGTCGCAGGCAGGCACTGTTCTAGTTGATTAAAGCCACTGTTCACTTCAACTCTCTGTCTCGTGTGAATTGATGGTCGCATCAGAAACTAATTTAGCTCCTACTCCAAAAACAAAACATCTGTCTGGACTGCATTTTTTTGCACGTTGTGTCAATATCATCTCCAGTTCTCCAGTTAAGTAAGCGTGCCTGCTATTTTATGATGCTTAACTTTCCAGCTCAAGTCACCGTAGCCCCAACCCTTTAATGTGTAATAGACTCCAAGTCGCTTTTGTTGCATGTATCTCATTTTCTACAGTTAAACGTTATTCTTCCCAGAAACCATCATTACCTCTGAAATATTAACATGATCCATGAACAAGATATTCATCACAACTTCTTGATGCAGCTCATCCTTTCTCTTACTCCTTTCAACCTTGCTGGTGTCCTGCATTATAAATCTTGTTCCCTCATCCAGGCTTTTCAATATAAATAAAGTGCATACAGAATCAAAGCCTCTCTGAAGAGGAAGCTCTTGAAAGATGCAACAAAGGTTCCAATGTCGCATGAAGCTTTCTGAATGCAACAACAGGATCGTTAGCTTTGTTAATGAGACTGAGATTGCAATCTTTTTCTGTCAAGGGAATACCTGCACTCTTTAACTCTCAAAATAATGACATACCATTAGGAGATTAGGTGGAGCTCCATGTTCTGTAAACATGGCCTCTTGGGATAAACTCTCCGGCTGCCTCAGCTCTTTTTTCAATTGTAAATCCATCGAAAACAGCATTAATTCATTGTATGTACGTTGTCAAGGTCATAATGCATCATGACAACCTGTCTGCTGGACGATAGGTGCAAGTTACTGTAATATTTTTATGTGGATATATTCCTTCCACTTCATCAATGTATTTCTTGATTTCTTAGAATTTATCAACATCAAAGTTTCTCGCTACACAGATTTCTCAGTTGACTTACCTGATGATGAGACTCATTTGTATAACAGGCAATGGGGCATAGATGGCCTGACAAATAGGCAACAGTCAACAAAATACTTACTTAGTTTCTTCAGATTTTTCTCCTTTCTCCTTGGATGCACAGCTGCTGTGCTTCAAACTTCAGTTCCAGCACATAAGATGCCATTCAGCCCCATGTCCATGCTAGCTCTCTGTAAGAGCTACTCCGTTAGTCCCATTCTCTCACTTTTTCCCTGTAGCTCTGGATATTTTTTTTCTCTTCAGCTAATTATGCGATTCCCTCTTGAAAGCCACAATTGAATCTGCATCCACCACACTCTCACCCGGAGGCCTTGTTCATCGTGGCCGGAGACTTCAACAAGGCCAACCTCAAGAGTGTACTGCCAAAATTCCACCAGCACATCTCCTGTCCCACCAGGGGCAACAACACTCTTAACCACTGCTACTCAAAAATCAAGGGCGCCTCCCGTTCCATCCTCCGACCGCACTTTGGGAAATCAGACCATAAGACGGTGCTCCTTCTCCCAGCATACAAGCAGAAACTCAAGCGGGAGAATCCAGCTAAGAAGGTTGTGCAGTGCTGGTCCGAGGAGACAGAAGAGCTCTTACGTGACTGCTTAGAGACAGTGGACTGGTCCATATTTAAGAACTCAGCAATCAACTTAATTGAGTATGCCAACACCGTCACAAACCTCATCAGCAAATGTGTGGACGACTGCGTGCCAAAGAAAGCAGTCCATGCGTTCTCCAACCGGAAACCATGGCTCAATCGCGAGATTGACTCCCTACTGAAGGACAGATCTGAGGCGTTCAAGGCAGACGACCCTGACCTATACAAGAAATCCAGGTACGACTTCCGCAAAGCCATCCGGAATGCCAAGAGAGAATATCAAACCAAGCTAGAGTCACAGACAGACTCTCGGCGGTTGTGGCAAGGACTAAACAACATAACGGGCTACAAAGCGAAGCCGAACAGTATCTCTGGCAGCAGCGCACCCCTCCCCGATGAACTCAATGTATTCTATGCTCGGTTCGAGCAGGTAACCAACAATCCGCTGTCGAGTGCCCCAGCAGCCCATAATTCACCCATACCCACCATCACAGCTTCCGAAGTCAGATTGGCCTTCCTGAAAGTGAACCCTCGGAAGGCGACGGGCCTGGACGGGATCCCTGGTCGTGCACTCAGAGCCTGCGCGGACCAGCTGGCAGAGGTATTCACAGACATCTTTAACCTGTCCCTACTCCACTCTGAAGTCCCCACCTGCTTCAAGAAGACCACCATCATACCAAAGAAGAACCAGGCAACGTGCCTTAATGACTAGCATCCGGTGGCCCTGACGTCAGTCGTAATGAAGTGCTTCGAGAGGTTGATCATGAAGAGCATCACCTCCAGACTCCCAGAACGCCTTGATCCACTGCAATTCGCATACCGTTGCAACCGTCCACACAGACGCCATTTCCCTGGCCCTACATTCATCCCTAGAGCATCTTGAAAACAAAGACTCCTACATCAGACTCCTATTTATTGACTACAGCTCCGCCTTCAACACCATAATCCCAGCCAAGCTCATATCAAAGCTCCAAAACCTAGGACTTGGCTCTCCAATCTGCAACTGGATCCTCGATTTTCTGACCAACAGACCATAATCAGTAAGAATGAACAACAACACCTCCTCCACAATAGTCCTCAATACTGGGGCCTCGCAAGGCTGCGTACTTAGTCCCCTACTCTACTCCCTGTACACACACGACCGCGTGGCAAAACTTGGTTCCAACTCCATCTACAAGTTTGCTAACGATACGACCATAGTGGGGTGGATCTCGAATAACGACGAGTCAGATTACAGGAAGGAGATAGAGAACCTAGTGGAGTGGTGTAGCGACAACAATTTCTCCCTCAATGCCAGCAAAATTAAAGAGCTGGTCATTGACTTCAGGAAGCAAAGTACTGTCCACACCCCTGTCAGCATCAACGGGGCCGAGGTGGAGATGGTTAGCAGTTTCAAATTCCTAGGAGTCCACATCTCCAAAAATCTGTCCCGGCCCATCCACGTCGACTCTACCACCAAGAAAGCACAACAGCGTCTATACTTCCTCAGGAAACTAAGGAAATTCGGCATGTCCACATTAACCCTGACCAACTTTTACAGATGCACCGTAGAAAGCATCCTATCTGGCTGCATCACAGCCTGGTATGGGAACTGCTCGGCCCAGGACCGCAAGAAAATTCAGAGAGTCGTGAACACCGCCCAGTCCATCACACGAACCTGCCTCCCATCCATTGACTCCATCTACACCTCCCGCTGCCTGGGGACAGCAGGCAGCATAATCAAAGATCCCTCCCACCCGGCTTACTCACTCTTCCAACTTCTTCCATCGGGCAGGAGATACAGAAGTCTGAGAACACGCACGAACAGACTCAAAAACAGCTTCTTCCCCACTGTCACCAGACTCCTAAATGACCCTCTTATGGACTGACCTCATTAACACTACACCCTGTATGCTTCATCCGATGCCAGTGGTTATGTCGTTACATTGTATATCTTGTGTTGCCCTATTATATATTTTCTTTTATTCCCTTTTCTTCTCATGTACTTAATGATCCGTTGAGCTGCTCGCAGTAAAATACTTTTCACTGTGCCTCGGTACACGTGACAATAAACAAATCCAATCCAATCCAATTAACCGCTCACTGCAAAGATAAGTGGCGGGATTCTCCTTCCTGAGACTAAGTGTTGTCACCGGGGCAGGATTCGTGGAGTTCGACGACAGCAAAGCTGGCGCCGCACCTGGACTGATTCAACGACTGTTAAGGGGCTGGCACTGGTACCACACGGAACACAATCGATTCCAATGAGAAACGATGCAGGATTCGCCAGGTTTGCAATTGACACTCAGGAGGCTGACAAGCTGCAGCCACATATACACACTCCCCACACACACCATCCCAGCGAACAAGATGGCAGCAAGACGCGCGGCTTCATGATTTACGGACGCCGAGCTCGAGACCCTGCTGGACGCCTAGGAGGAACCCGCACCCGACACCGCATGCCAGCACCCATACCGATCGCCATGCTCAGGCGCCATGGCCACTGAAACAACCCCCTGGACCGCATGCATCAGACTGTCTACACTGTGAATTGTCTGTTCCCCCTGACACCCACCCCCCCAGTAGAAGGCCAGCCATAAATGCAGGGAGCGAGAGAAAAGTGGAGGGGGACTGCAGGACCTGGCAGAGCAGCGGGCTCTGGACATGGTCGGCGTGCCTGAGTAAAGGGAAATCGCCGGGCTCAGATCGGCTGAGGGTGAGGAAGTGAGGCCGCTGTGAGTTGCAGTTCCCCGTGTTACGTGGGTCAATCGCACCCCCCCAACACCACCCTCACGCCCACACCAACCTCACGCCACTCTCATCCCCAGACCACCCTCACAGCACCTTCATGCCACCCTCATCCCCACATCTATTTCACAGCACGCTCACCCCCACACTACCATCACCCCCAGACCCTCATTCCCACACCACCCTTGCCTCCACGCTATACTCGATCCCACACCACCCCCATCTCCCCAATACCCCCCAGGCCCATGGTCTAAACATGCGTCTTCTTTTGTGTCTTGCAGGAGCTGCTGGTGATGGGGTGGGTCTGTTTGGTGTGTGCCCCCCGCCCTCACCCGAACCCCGCCATATGCCGAGCAGCGGCAATGACGCCAACACAGAGGGGACCCATAGGCCTGAGACCCGAGAAAGCCCGGAGCTCGAGTCCGAGGCTGCCACGGATTTTCCGTCTCAGCTGTCTCCAACACCCTCCACCATGCCAGAGACACTACCTCGGTTGGGCACTTTAGTGAAGGGACTCCTGGAACACTCTCTGCAGAGCGCCACACATATGCTCCAGAACACGTAGGGGTAGGAACTCCCGAAGGGGCAGGTGGTTGGAGGGCGAGCTGACCACAGGGACCAGCTGACGTCCAGATGGGTTTCGGGCGTCTTTGTGGAGATGCAGATGCAGAGCTGTGGACTACATGAGGGCTCGTCGGCGAGCATCCAGCACCTGCAGGCGCAGGTGGAGGAGCAGGAGGTGGTGCCGACCATGTGTACCACCCAGGCCAACACCTCACTGGGGTGGGGGGAGGAGGGGGGGCGGGAAGAGTTTTGGTTATGCATCAGCATGTGCAAGACCTGTGCAGGCAGTGGCCGAGGCCCAGGACAGGGCTGCCCTCCCACAGGCATCCATGTGCCAGAGCCACTTGGACATTGCAGCGGCGATTCTGAGCATGGCCCAGTCACAGCAGGCCATTTTTCAGAATGCCGGTGGTATTGAGCAGGTAATGGTTGACATGGCATAGACATAGAGGAAGGTGCCCCAGTCCCAGAGACAGATGGCACACTCACTGGATGATGTGACACAGGCGCAGAAGGTGGTGACGCAGTCACAGGGTAATGTGGCACAACCCCAGGTGGAGATGGTCCACTCCCAGTGCTCCATGGCTGCGAGCATGGAGACCCTGGCCGAGAGAAGAGCGGGCCTCCAGGACTGGCAGCACCAGGTGGCGGGGTAGCCTCAGGGGATAGCTCTGCTCACACCCCTGTCCCACAAAGTAGCCTGGGAGCCATCGTGCACACCAATGGAGGAGGAGGTGATGGGACTCATGCTGGTGACTCCTGTAGAGGAGGTACTGGAACACTGCAGCACCTCGGACTCCCGCCCTCCTGTCACTGGTGCATATGGTTGGCAGCGGGCAGAGCAGGGTGGAACCACGCCATCTGGGACACCCGAGTAGCAGCCGGGCACATCCAGGCCCAGTCACACCAGAAGATGACCCCAATGGGGACCCAGACTGCAGGGCGGGCATCACAGCAGGCCATCTCCACTCCTGATGTACTATCTGGGAATCCACCCAGCCATGGCCAGAGGGCCTGTAAGACCAGAACGCTAGAACCAGTTAATTTGGCCTGGGTGCAGGGCACAGTATAGTGATAGCTGCCAGGGCACAACTCTGTATATATTTATCCACATTGAACACCTGTTCACAATGTTACAACCTGCCTCGGGTTGTGCAGGGTGGGTTAGTCTGGGCTGGCCAGTTCGAGGGCATGGGGGTGGGGAGGGAGGGGGGGACGGAATGGGCAGATGTTGTGGGTGGCCTGAGTTCCCCCCTCCCCCCTCACCATCCCCACCTCCACCACCCCAGGGATCTGATGGGTTTGTGTGACGGAATGGCCAGTTTGCATGCGGGGATCATCGGGTGGATGGTGGGAAGTGCTACATTGGGTCAGACGTTGATGAACGGTGTGGACTGTTAGAGCTCATCACAGAGTGGGTTGTCATCATCCTCCATCCCATGGACCAAATCCGCTGTTACTGCCAACCCAGGGCCCACATCCCCGTAGTGCGGCAGGTATGTATCACAGAAGGGGTTGTGGGGGGCGGGTGGCTGGCGGGGTGGTTGGTGTGGGGGTGGGATGTGGTGTCCATGCCACCGGTCAGTCCCCCCCCCCACCTAGTCTGTGAACCTGGAGGCGATCACATCATCCCCTGCGTTTTGGACCTGCAGTACACGTTGTGCAGCCTCCCGTGCCTGCCTGAGCCCCATTTCCCTGCATCCTCCTCATTAGACGAGGCCTGGAATTCATCCTTTGTAGTGATCTGCATATCTGAATGTATACAAGGGGTTAATGTAAATACACTAAAGCTAAGTAATCACAAGAGGGAGCACTAGAGAAGTATAAAATCGACAGACGGGATCCAGACTCCCACTCTTGACAGGAACAGCAGCCAGTGAGCAGACACAAACAGACAGCTCAGCTGTAACATCTAGTATAAGCGCTGGAGAGAGAACAAACTTACTCAGTAAAGCATTTACTTCAACTGGAAGGCTACGAGCTTTATTAGGACATAAGAAATAATATATGGTACCAGGACTAGCTTCAGAACGCTTACTAGACAGATTACACAAGATGCCGACAAAGAAAGATCAAAAAGAGAAGAAAACTCGTACCAGACATTCAACGTGGGGAGACTTCGCTGATTCGATGGAACGCATTGGAACTCCACCACAGCTGGAAACAACCGATAATTTAAGTTATAACTGGAAAATTTGTGAACAAATGTTTGAAATATATCTCGGAGCTAATGATTTGAACACGGCCTCTGAAGAAACGAAAATAGCACTGCAACTAGCAAGGCATCAAGCGAGTGAAATCTATAACTCCTTTGATTTCTTGGAAGGTGAAGACAGAACTAAATTGAAAGTGATGCTCAGAAATTTTGAAGATCACAGTGACACCTGTAACTATGCTGCTGTGAGACATTCAATGCTCAGAGACCAAATTGTACAGGGAATAAGTGATGCGAAACTCAACCAATCATTATTAAAAAAGAAAGGTTTAATGCTGGAAATCGTGATTGAAAAGTGTAAATCGCAAGAAAACAATTAATAATCAGTACTTTTAGTTTTCACAAACAAACAACACTCTCTACGAGGCTGAGAAACTTAAAATGGAGTCTCAGCATTCAAATCAGCTTCATCATCGCGGCGCCTCTGATTCAAAACTGTCCTCACATGCGCACATCAACAAAAGACGCAAAACGGCAAAATTCCGTTCTGCGCATGCGCAGGAACCCGAAGCCGCGCATGCGCAGTTGAGAAAAGACGCATTGGGCGAAGATCGTTCTACGCATGCGCAAGCCACGAATGTGCAGTTGGAAAAAGATCGCACAACGCCCGATGATCAATTTGCGCATGCGCAATTGAGTAGTACGCATGATGTCACGAGCGTCATGAGGTCAGAAGACTCCGACCACACCAGCTTAAAGGGGAAATGCCCACAAATCACAATTAAGACTCTGAAAGGTACAAAATCCAAAACTTTAACCTCAAAAGGCACAACATTGCCTGAACTTCAACAAAAAATTGAAAATAACTTTTGCAGCACCACGGAACTAGCAAATTGCAGCATAAAAAATCCAAAACTGATGAAGATGATTTGTTAATAAAAAGTGAAGAGCACGAAACAAATCCAAAACCACAAAAGATGATTTGTTTATCAAAGAATACTACTCACACATGGCTGAGTTGTTTGGATATGATGATCATAGCATCAGCAACACAGTCAAAAAGCTCAACATGACTCTACTCATGGTAGATGAATCCAATACCATGATGCAATGGCAGATCGTCGATACATTGGATGACAGCAACCTGTCAAATACCCAAGAAGAAAACAATGCCACACAGAGAGTACTGAACGACTCCACAGAGAGAACACTGCACGAATCCACACAGAGAGTGATGAAAGACTCCAGAGAGAGAGCGACACAAGCCTACACAGAGAGCTCGTTGACAGACTCCAGAATGGAAGCAATTAAAGACTTCAGAGCGATAACCATGCACGAAGAAGACTATGAAGGTCTATCCACCTTATTTGAGCAACCAGAAGCAGACTATGAAAGTCTACCCAGCTCATTTGAACAACATGAATATGATGAATGTCCAAACACTGTATGTGCGAATAGTGACACAGTGATCACAATCAGCATACATGATGTGCAAGACCACAGCGAGACAGACAGATCTCAGCTCTGCACTCAACAATCAAAGTAAAACTACTCTTGAGTCCAGTGAGACCACATCAATTAAAACCTCATCCACTCTTGACAACCCACACTAAACTGAAATCAACCACAAATGACTTCAGATGAGGAGCACCAAGGGATCAACGAGGAAGCAAATCAACCACAAATTACTCCACAAGGGAGCACCAAGAGATCAATGATGAAGTAAATTAAGCAGAAATTACTCCAGAAGAGGAGCACCAAAGAATCAAAGAGGAATCACTCAACCGCAAAGGACTGATGTCACCAGGATCAATGAAACATCAGATCATTCTCAAAATCCTCAAGTCAAAACGCTCAATGAAACATCGGACACCACAAAGGGCACTGATACCAATAACTTTGAGAATAACTCAAATTATCCACACGGAACAGCCATTGAGCACTACAAGAACAACAACAAAAACTACAAGAACAACAACAAAAATTACAAGAACAACAACAAAAACTACAAGAACAACAACAAAAACAACAACAAGAAGCATAATAAAGACAACAACAGAAACTACAAGCACGACAAAAACAACAAGAACAACAATGAAAACAACATAAACAGAAACGACTGAAACAACAAAAACAACAACAATGAAACAATGACCTGTACAACATGGTACAACTCTGCACATGAAGGACAATGTAACAGTTCAGTCCAAAACAATGGCAAGAGTACAAACATAACATGGCATGAGAACAAATCTCACAAATTCATATCTGCTCCACAACAAACAAGCAAACCAGTTTTCAAGGCAGATGCCATCCAGAATCGATACCACAAGCACAGGACAAAGTCCAGGTCAGACAACAAAAGTGATTTGACCATTCAAACACCTCATGATGACTTGTTGGTTACTTAAACACAAGAACACTGACGACGTTCACAAATAAATTACAATATCAACATCACCACCTCAGCAACAGAAGAAGAAAAAAACTCAACCTAATAAATGTATAAAGTTTGGACTCAGAACATTTTTTATAATGATTGGACTCATAAGTATTATTTGGCTTTGTATAATTCTCAATATCATCACAACTTGTACATAACATCATTTATCTGCCTGTTTTCTACAGTTTTCCCTGTAATCACTAAAGGGAGCACTAGAGAGGTATAAGATAGACAGACGGGATCCAGGATCCCTCTCTTCACAGGAATGACAGATAGTGGCTAGAGAAAGATCTAACGCAATAAAGCATTTACTTCAACTGGAAGACTACGAGCTTTTTTAGGACATAAGAAATAATATATCCTTCTCCTCCAGCATATCGCTCCTCTGCTGTGCGATGTTGTGGAGGGCGCAGCAGGCCACCACGATGTGGGCAACACTCCCAGCGCCATATTCAAGGCTCCTGCAGAATGGTCCAGACATCTAAACCGCGTCTTCAGGATGTCGAAGCACTGGTGGGTCATGCCCCTGGTCGCTGCACGGGCATCATTGTAGCGGGTCTCTGCATGTCTGTGGCCTTCGGATCGGTGTCATCAGCCACGACCACAGTGGATACCACTGCAGCCCAGGAGCCAACCACCCCCCCCCCCCCCCCCCCGCCCAGCTGGGGGGGTGCCACAAAGAGGCAGGGAATCATCGAGTGTTCCAAGATGAAGGTGTCATGCACACGCCCGGGAATTGGGCGCAGACGTACATGATGTGCAGCTGATGGTCACATATCAGCTGCACGTTCATTATTCAGATGGTGCTGTGCGGCCTTGCCATTTGCAGGTGCCCGTAGGGTGACATGCATCCGGTCGATCACCCCCTCGACCCATGACATGTCGGCGATGGCAGTGAACCCCGCTATTCCGGGCATCCTAATGGGCTTGGTCAACATTGAAATAGATGTACTGTGCCGACTGGGCATATAGGGCCTCCTTGATGGTGCAGATACACATGTGCACCGAGCTCTGTGAGATCCTGGACAAGTCCCTACTCGGTGCCGGAAGGACCCCGGGGCACTACAATTTCAAGATGACTGTCTCGTTGATCGCCACCGGGAGCGGGTGTCCTCATCCATTCCCTCACAATGCCAGGTGTGCCATGATCTGGCAGGTATGTCGCACTGTCCACCTGCTCCACTGGAGACTTCAACGGCATGCCAGTCTGGCAGGTCCTCAAATGACTGGCACTTCCACTACACGCAAGGCCTCATGCAGTGACTCCTTTGCATCACCTTCTCCTCTTTGACCTGCTGGGCAGCCAGTTCTCCACCCTGAGAGGCTGTCTCCTGTTCCGCTGCTGCACGCTTCGTTGCTGCAGCTTCCTCCTCCTCGAGCAGCTCCAACTCATACAGCCGAATGGTATCCCAGGGCTGCTGTGACTAGGAGGAAGAACACCATTGCTATTTGTATTCCAATATCCATTGTCTGCAGAAGGTGAAAGGCCAACATGGTAGCATAGTGCATACCCCCATGCCCAACCAGGTTCAATGGGCTACACGGTGCCCCAGGATGGCACTGCGGGTTCTGCCCCCGCATGTCACCCCTCCCCTCTCTGCATCCTGGAACCCATTAGTGGCCAGAATCAAGGGGACCTATGTCCCTGGCACCCATCCCTGCGGCAAGGGTTACCGTCGGCTGGCACTGCCCTTGCCAGCAGTACACTCCGTGTCACCCATCTGGTGTTCCTGTAGGTGCTACAGTGGTCATTGCACTGGGTAGGCCCCCTGATGCCCCACCAGAGGGTGGCGACCGGTTGGGGGGTGGTATGGCGGAGGTTGGGGTGTGGGGGGTTGGTAGGGTGGGGGCTTGGGTGCGGGGAGTGTTGGGGCTGGGGTGCGAGGATGGGGGCACCCATACGGTCGGGTGTCTCTCTGCAGAACCAGGGTTGTCAAGGTGGTGTGCAGCAAGATGGCTGTCTTGCAGCCCGTGGCAATTGTGTTCCATGCCTAGACACTGCCTCAGTCCTGTGAGGAGTCACCCTGGCCACATGGCTCGTTCCCCGTCAACACCTCCTGCCCCCCGGCACAAGCAGGACCCCCCCCCCCCCCACCTCTCTAGCCTGGCAAGTATCCCGCCCAGCAGTCCACGGTCATGTCTCTGTGTGTCCTACTTCCTCTCTCTCTCTCATCAGCCACAGCATCAGTTTCAAGATTTTTCAAAGCACAAGTGAAGCTCCCCATCGGGAATTTTCCCCAGTGGAGGAGGAGAATTGCGGAGGCCCCGGAGAATACAGGATCGGGCCCGCTAATGATGTGCCAAGGATGTTTACTGAGCCTGCGTGCTGGAACACATTGACACCGCAATCGAGGCAAAGGGGAATTGCGATGAGGCGTGAAACCGGCACCCGTCACTATTTCAGTGTCGGAACCGATTCTCTGCCCAATCGTGTTTCCCGCTTCCGGCGTCGGCCAACGGAGAATCCTGCCCAAGTTTTTCATCATGTCGCTGTTGCTTCTTTCATCAATCACATTAAAGCACTATCCCCTGGTTCTCGACCCTTCTGCCAATGGAATCAGTTTCTCTAAATCTCCTCTAGCTTTATCCCTCAAGATTTTGAACACCTCAATCAAATATCCTCACAATCTCCCTTCCTCGAAAGAGAATAGCCCCAAATTCACTAATCTCTTGTCAGAACTGCAGTATATTGTGAATCCTTTCAGAACACTCTCCAATCCCTTTCCATCCTTTCCAAATTGCAATCTCCAACATTGGACACTACACCTGTTGAGGCGCAATCAACATTCTATAAAGGTTCACTATAATGTCCTTGATCTCTGTTTATCACATTGACTTCTCCTGTTCTTTGATACTGGCACCCTTCTGATGTCTCGTGCAAACACTCATTCTCCATGTCAGAATAAATGTAGCAGCTATTTGATCATGAAAGGCATAACACTGAATCTCTGGGCTAGATTCTCTGAGCCTCTGCTCCAAAATCACGTTCGATGCGGGGGACGGAGAATGGTGGTCAACCCGGCGCCGGTCCCATAATTCTCCGGTCCCTGGAGGATCGCTCGCAAATCGCGGACGCGTGAACTACACGCCGCGGGTAGGGGGCCATTGACAGAGTACCCCCCGCGATTCTCCGCGCACAACTGGCCGAGGTCCCGGCGATATGGTTCTAACCACCTGTCGGCTGTCGGGAATGTCAGCTGGTCCGCGGCCACCCTGGTGGGGGGGCGGGGGGGATTGTTCACCGGTCCCGGGGGGGGGGGGGGGGGGGGGGGGGCTTATTGACAGCCAGGGGAGCGATCGGGTGGCATGGACCCGTGGGCGTGCGCGATCTAGGGGGGCCTACATTTTTGATGCCACTGCAGGCCGCCGCCATGTGCATGCGCGGACTCCCAACCAGAGGTGCGGGGCACCGTATCCACAGCCAAAGCTGCAAGAAGCACTCTGGGGCCCTGCCAGCCCCCTGCAGATGGGAGAATCACTTTTTTAAGGAAAGTCTAGAGTGAAACGTCAGCTGGTGTACGGACATAGCCTCATTATTGGAGAATCCAGCCCCCTGTTCTTAGCTAACATTCATACACATATACGCTGGATGGGATTTCCGACCAACCCGCCACATGTTTTACGCCGATGGAGGCAGCCGCCAGCAGGATTTACCGACCCTGCCATTGTCAATGGGATTTCCCAGTGACTGCACCCCTCGTCACCGGGAAATCCGCGCGCCAGCGTGGGACAGGAATATCTCGCCGGCACGAACTGCCGGTAGATCAATCCCACTGTCTCCCATGACAAGATAGGAATCAATACATTGCGCCCTGATCGATTTTCCACCGCCCTCCCACTCCCCATCACACCTTCCTTCTTAAGCAATGGCATTTAGTGTGATTACAAATTTCTAATTGAGACTAAACTAATAAATTCAATTTTTTTACTTTGTGCATCAGTGTAACATGGTGGGAGCAAATCAGGAGGGTGTTTTACAACATGGACGGATGGTAACATTTATAGTGATATCATGGTGGTGCGACTGACCACTACGAGTCAAATGAATGTTAGAGTCAGATGACCTCGGACTGACTGAAGAGCAGGGAAGAGAGAGGTTGCTTGTGCATACTATTATTCATCTGTTGTTTTGTATATAGTTGATCCATAGTTAATGTTAATAAATAATTTAGAACTTTAGCTACAAGTGTTCTTGTAATATAAATCAAGCAATCTGACAAGAATGTTACATGGTACCATGGTTGGGTGATATTAAACACTAAAACAAACTAACACAAACTAAAACAGCAGACTGCAAGAATTAACAACATGAAGTTGTTGAAACCACCAATGAGTCTCATAATTCATGGTAATGTGGACAGCAACTGGCGTGTATTTGAACAACAATTTAATCTGTTTCTTACTGCAATAACTTTAGGAGGTCAATCAGATTGGAGTAAGGTAGCGATGCTCCTATCAGCGGCAGGGCCCGAAACAATTGTTGTGTTTAATGTGTTTAAATTTCCAAACGATGAAGATAGTAAAAATTTTAACGAGATGATTCAAAGATTGATGCACATTGCACCCCCAGAAAGAATAAAATTCATGAGCTCTACATGTTTAGATCATGTTTAAAGAAGTCAGAAGAGTCCATTGATCATTCCATCACTGATTTAAAGTTAAAAGCTAAAACCTGTAATTTTTCTGCAATGGAATCTTCCATGATTCGGGACGAGATTGTGTTTGGTGTGAATGAAAAGAAGCTGAAAAAATGGTTGCTGAGGGAATCGGAGCTGCCTTTGCAACAAATAGTTAAGATTTTCCAGGCTCACGAGCTAGCAGCACAGCATTATAAAACGTTTCTCAATAATGGTGGCATCTTATTGGAGGAAAGCACTCCGGTTGCCACCATTTTTCCAACAAGGCGGGGAACTTCCAAAAAAGGCGTGAAAGTTCAGGCAGTTCCTCGCACACCAACAAACAAGTTAAAGGTCTGGACAAAGTATTTCTGTGCAAAAGATGTGGTCAAAGGGACACATTAACACAATGTCCAGTGTTTGGCAAGTTTTATTCCAGGTGCAAAGGAAAAAAAATCACTTTGCTCGGAATTGTTACTCCAAGCTCAACCCGACATCAGTCAGCACAGTGGAAGACACAGTCTCCAGTGATGAAACATCATTGTTTGTTGGAGTAATAACAGAGAAGAATCACTTTTTGGAGACACCAAAAAGTTCTCCAGCACTTAGAAAATGCAAACTGATACTCCATTTAAAATAAATGCCATTGATGAGGACAAATGGCTGCTACCACTTGAAGTGAATGGGACAGTGGTCCAATTGAAGTTAAACACTGGTGCCAAAGCCAACTTAATCAACAGGACTGATTTAAAAAAATCTAATAATTCATCCGATTAGAAGAAATCACAAAATATCTCTGAGAGATTATAACGGTTCAAGCATTAAGTGTTATGGTGCTTGTGGCCTGAGTGTGGTGGCGAAGAACACCGTTTATTCCATCCCATTATGTATTGTATCGGAGGGCTTGGATTCATTTTTAGGTGATCAGTCCTGTGGAGAATTCGGTCGAGTGCAGTTGGTAAATATCATCCACAAAGGATTGGATCAACAGTCCAACGATTCTGAGAACATAAGCAGCAAATTCAGTGATGTGTCCACTGATTTTAGTGCACTACCATTCTCTAACGAGATAAATTTGAAGAAGATGCATTGTCTAGAGCACCGATACATAATATTGGTAGTGAAATTGCTGATGATGTACATCGGCATTTCAATCTCATTTGTACCCGACTACCCGTATGAGATACAAAACTACAAGTTATCAAGAAGATAGAAGAATCTATCAATGGGGTAAATTTCATGGTATGTGTGAAACAAAAAAATGGTGATGCTCATATAGATCCCAAAGATCTTAATGAAAAAAGTGTACATATTGTAAAACAATTATTACAGAAAGCAATGGACAGCCAATCTGATCCATATCTCACAAAATCACATTACAAAGCTTTACCATTGGTAGATTGCCAGCAGAGTTACTCATGTATAGAAGGTTGCATATCAGATTTCCATACTTGGAAAAGAAGGAAGAGAATGCAGTGGTACTGCAGGAAATGCAAAATATTAAATCAAAACACAAGCAGTTCTATGTTAGTGTCTAGAACTTTACCACTTCTGAGTAGTGGTGACATTGTGAGAATTGAAGTTTCAGGCAATTGGTCGAGAAAAGCCATTGTACTTCAAGAAGTAGCACCTCGTTCCTACAATGTACAGACAGAAGATGGGTTGGTTTTAAGAACAAATCACCACGCATTGATTGGTTAAAAGACGAAATCACCGCGCACTCTTGAAAACCAGAGAAGACTTTCGCAACAACATGATGGATGACAAATCTACGTCAATATCAACGTCAGCTGCAGTGTCAGATAGTTCAGCAGTTCCTGAGCATGAGAATGTAATAGAGAACATTGAATCGTCAAGCTCTGAGCAGCAAGGTCAAACCTTGAGAAGATCAACCAGAGTCAGAAGAAAACCAGATCTACTCAATTTATAGATTTGGACTATAGTCGATATATATATTTATATATATATATAAATTAATACTGTTAGACTCACAGGTCTAATTATATCACATGTAAATATACCGATGATAATGTATTAATTTATTCCTTCAAAGGAAAGGGGATGTAGTGATATCATGGTTGTGTTGTAATTCACCAACTGACCACTAGAAGGCTCAGTAGTATATCAGTGAATTATAGAGTCAAACTGACCTCAGACTGACTGGAGAGCAGGGAAGAGAGAGGTTGCTTGTGTTATTCGTCTTTTGTTTTATATGTAGTTGACCCACAGTTAATCATAATAAATCTTATAGCTTTAGCTACAAGTGTTCTTGTAATATAAATCAGGTCATCCGACAAGAACATGACAGCATTGTGGTAATACCAGGACTAGCACCTGGCTAATTCGCTGAGGGTATGGATTTAAATTGCTGGAGGAGGAGGAGGAGGAGGAAGGGCAGGCCTTGTCCGACGAGGAGGATGCGGGGGAGGGGGACGATGAGCAGGACATGGGGGCAGGGCCAACGGCACGGGACGCTGTGATCGCCTCCAGGTTCACCAATTAGGAGGGAGGGGGTGGAGAAAGGGGGGGGCGTTGCTAGCCTGGGGCACGGACACCACATCCCAGACCCACATCACCTCTCCTCCCACACCGCCAAACCGTCCGCTTGCACACCCCTCCGTTATACATTCCTGCGATGCTACGAGCTGGGGGCCCTGGGTTGGCAGTGACATTGGGTTTGGTCCATGGGATGGAGGATGATGACAATCCGCTCTGCAATGAGCTAAGGTACTCCGCATCGTATGACAACATGTGACTCATGCCCACAGCAGCACCTTCCACCTGAGTGACCTCTGCATGCGAGCTGGCCAGGCCATCACCCGGCCCCGTCGAATCCCTGGGCTGTGGGTTCTGGGGACGGTTGTGGCACGGGGTGGGGGTGGGCGGGGGGGAGAAGGGAGGTGGGGGACAGTCCTCCCACAGGACCTGCACTGGTCCCCCACCCCCCCACTTCCCCCGGCCAGCCCGGACCAGCCCATCCCCCACACCCATCTGACAGAGCACCAATGCAATTTTCAATGGTTTTAGAGGTGTTTAATGTGAAGAAATATATACATTCTGTGTTCTAACCCCTATGACTGAACTGTGTCCTGCACCCGTGCCAACCTAACTGGTGTTAGGTTGCAGTGAGCCTGCTGTGATTCCTGCCCTGCGATAAGGGTCCCGTTGGCGTGCGTCTCATGGGGCGAAATGGCCTAGATGGACCCGGCCGCTGCTCGGGTGTCCCAGGTGGCGTGGTGTCAAGCTATTCTGCCCGCTGCCCACAAGATGCACCAAGGACAAAAGTGGGGGGAGTCTGAGGTGCTGCGGTGTTCCGGCACCTGCTTTGCGGGAGTCACCGGCGCGGCCCCATCATCTCCTCTCTCGGGGTGCCCGATGGCTCCCGGGCTACTCCATTGGATGGGGGTGCGAGCGGAGCCACCCCCTGAGGTCCCCGCCACCTGGCGCTGCCAGTCTTGGCGGCCCTCTCTGGTCTCGACCAGGGTCTGCACCTTCGTGACCATTGAGCGCAGGGAGTGGACCATCTCCGCCTGGTACTGCACCACATCACGCTACGCCTGTGCCACCACCCTGAGGGTCTGTGCCGCATCACTGGTCACCTCTCTCTGGGTCTGGGCCACCTCCCTCTGAGTTTGGGCCACCTCCCTCTGGGACCGAGCCACCTCCCTCTGGGACCGGGCCACCTCCCTCTGGGACCACTCCACCCAGTGCCTGTGCGACGCTGGCCAGCACCTGGGAAATGCAGTCGACATTCCCAGCCAAGGCCTGCTGTGACTGGGCCATGCTGAGAAGCGCCACTGCAATGTCCAGGTAGCTCTGGTACCTGGCTGCCTGTAAGAGGACAGCCCTGTCCTAGGCCTCGGCCCTCGCCTGCACAGAATGCCCCAGACCATGGACACGCTAATCCATAATCAAAACCATCGCCCCCAATGTCTCCACAAGGACGGCACCCATGCAGTGTCGGCCTGGGTGGCATGCATGACCGGCACCACCCCCTGCATCTGCACGTGGATGGACTCCTCTGTCATAATATACACGCAGGTATATGATGGTGCACAGACAGGCAGTGATTGACACACAGGATGACCAGTGAACACACAGAACACAGCAGCCAATCATCAGACAGGACACGGCCGCTATAAAGCCAGAGGGCACTAGTTTTCCCGCTCTCTTGGGATCCAGCTTCTGAGACAGTCAGAGCCCGTGAGCAGCAACTAGAACCTAAACCATGTGGTAGTAAGATAGTCTGGTCAGGTTAGCCTCAGGTCTCCAGTCAAGTCAGCATAGTGTCAACCCACAGTTAAAGTATTTATGATTTTTAAGAGTTCAATAAAATCGAGTTGCATTTGTTCAAATGTTGGAAGCCTGTCTCTCTCACTGCTGCAGTAAACGCAGTCCTCGCAGAGCCGGCATACCCAACACATCATGGTACCAGTGAGTCATGCTCGAGTTTGACGGACCTACCTTGAGATAGTCTGACTTTGACCAGTGATCAGCCATCCGGTAACATGGACAGCGTCTGCCCTCCCCCGCAGCTCCGCATCGCCGGCAACCTCGGTGCTAACTGGAAGATTTTCAAGCAGACGTTCCAGCTGTATCTTGACGCCACCGACCTCAAAACCGCATCGGATGCCAGGAAGATCGTTCTATTCCTCTCTACAGCCGGGGACCCCACTATCCACATCTTCAACTCCCTCACCTTTGCTGAAGGCGAGGACAAGACAAAGTTTAAAACAGTCCTGCTGAAGTTCAACAGCCACTGTGACATCGAAGTCAACAAGAGCTTTGAACGCAATGTGTTCCAGCAGAGGCTTCAGGGTGAGGATGAACCTTTTCAGTCCTTCTTAACCCATCTCCGTATCCTCGCGCAGTCCTGCAACTACGGCTCCACTTCCGACTCCATGATCCGCGACCAGATCGTTTTCGGGGTCCACCCCGATCCCCTTCGCCAGCAGCTCCTTAAAGTTAAGCAGCTCACCCTGACCATCGCCATTGAAACCTGCGTCCTCCACGAGCACGCTAACAACCGGTACTCCCATATCAAGGCGGCAGAGATGGCGTGGCAAGGCCCCCACGATGCAGAGCGGGTGCAGGCCGTAAAACAGCTCCAGGGCCTGAGCCTGGATGAGGGTGGCCATTTCGCGCTTTTCCCGGCCTCCTGCGCATGCGTGCCACGACCAAGGGGATGGCGATGCCGACGAACGAACTGCGCAGGTGCGCACTTCGTTCGACCGCACCGCGCATGCGCGGTGGCGCACGGAGCGTCCTGATGTCGGCGCCATGATGTGCACACAACTGTGGCTCCACCCATTTAAAACGGCAATGTCCCACGAAATCTCAACGTTGTCTCCAGTGCGGCAAGTTTGGCCACTACGCAGCCCTGTGCAGATCTGCTCAACTGCCCAATACACAGCGATCCCAGTCGCAGTGCAGGAACGTCCGGTCAGTACAGCAACCCGTTGCAGACTCCGACTCTGACATGGTTCCAGATTCCGACACCGAGGTCCTCATATCCCCATTCCCGGTGGGCACCATCACCAAGCATACGATGCTTTCAGCAAAAAAGGTGAAACAACTCCCAGTGATGAGCATTGATCCGGACGACGAGTGGAGTGCCACCCTTACGATCAACGAGGCTCGTATACGCTTCAGGCTGGACACTGGCGCTTCAGCAAACCTCATTTCAAAGTCTGATCTTGACACCATCCGCGTCAAGCCAAACATTCTTCCACCGGCCTGCAAGCTCCTCGACTACAATGGCAATGCCATTGCTGCCAGTGGCTCATGCCAGCTTGTGGTATCCCATTGTTCTTCAAAAGCAACCCTGCGTTTTGAAATTGTAGGAACCAACAGAGCTTCCCTGCTCGGTCCTCGGGCCTGCAAAATCCTGAATCTTGTGCAGCGGGTTCACACCATGTCGTCCGCAGAGGCAACGGCCTCGCCAGATGTCAACAATACCACAGCGTCTTCAAAGGTACGGGTACACTACCTTACCGATACAAGATACTGCGGAAGCCGAATGCCACACCTGTGGTTCATGCACCGCGTGGGTGCCGGCACCCCTTAAGGACCGCCTCAAGCAGCAGCTGCAAGACCTCCAGGACCAGGGCGTCATTTCTAAGGTCACTGAACCCACGGACTGAGTTAGCTCCATGGTCTGTGTCAAAAAGCCATCAGGGGAACTTCCCATTTGTATCGACCCCAAAGATTTGAACTGGAACATCATGAGGGAACCCTACCCTATACCTAAACGAGAAGAGCTCACCAGCGAAATGGCTCACGCCAAGCTTTTCACGAAGCTGGATGCCTCCAAGGGTTTTTAGCAAATACAGCTGGACGCATCCAGTTGAAGGTTGTGCACATTTAACACCCTGTTCGGTCGCTACTGTTACAACCGGATGCCCTTTGGCATCATCTCCGCCTCGGAGATGTTCCACCGCATAATGAAGCAAATGATGGAGGGCTTCGAGGGGGTGCGAGTGTACGTCGATTATACTATTATCTGGTCCACAAATCCTCAGGAGCGCATCGATCGCCTCAAGCGAGTGATCCACAGGATCCACGAGCATGGCCTCCGACACAATAGAGCCAAATGCTCGTTCGGTCAAGTAGAAATAAAATTCCTTGGCGACCATATTTCGCAGTTCGGTGTGCAGCCAGATGCAGACAATGTATCGGCGATCAACACCATGAAGACCCCGGAGGACAAGAAGGCTGTCCTCCGCTTCCTAGGGATGGTCAAATTCCTTGGGAAGTTTACCCCCAACCTTGCATCACTCACCACAGCTCTCCGCAATCTTATCAAAAAAACTACAGACTTCCAGTGGCTGCCCGCTCATGAGCAAGAGTGGCGTGAGCTCAGGGCGAAACTCACCAAGGCCCCGGTACTGCCATTTTTCGACTCCGCCAAGGAGACAAAGATCTCCACCGACGCGAGCCAGGCTGGCATTGGGGCAGTACTCCTCCAGCGGGACAAATCCTCCTCCTGGGCCCCAGTCGCATATACCTCTAGAGCCATGACCCCTACTGAGCAATGATACGCTCAGATTGAAAAAGAATGCCTGGGCCTCCTCACAGGAATTGACAAATTCCATGTGTATAGACTCCCCAAATTCACGGTCGAGACAGACCACAGGCCATTCGTTCACATCATCCAAAAAGACCTCAATGATATGATGCCACGGCTACAACGTATCCTCCTCAAACTCCGCCGCTACGATTTCGACCTGGTCTACACCCCGGGCAAAGAGCTCATTGTGGCCGACGCACTCTCCAGATCCATCACCATGCGATGTGAGCAGTCGGACTTTGTTTGTCAGATTGACGCTCAGGGAAATTCGTCAGGAGGCAGCCAGGGATCCTTTACTCCTGCGGATAATGCGACATCTCACGGATGATTGGCAACAGGGGCAATGCCCCCAGTTTTATAATATAAAGGACAATCTAGCGGTAGAGGACGGCATATTAATGAAGCTGGGCAGGATAGTAATCCCACAGAGCATGCGAGAGCTGGTCCTCAGCCAAATCCACGAGGGTCACCTGGGGGTCAAAAAGTGTCGCCGTTGAGCCCGAGAGGCAGTCTCTTGGCCAGGCATCAGTCAGGGTATCGGTCCTGATCCACCCACATCGACGCTACCACCAAGAAAGCACATCAAGGATCCCTCCCACCCGGCTTACTCACTCTTCCAACTTCTTCCATCAGGCAGGAGATACAGAAGTCTGAGAACACTCACGAACAGACTCAAAAACAGCTTCTTCCCCACTGTCACCAGACTCCTAAATGACCCTCTTATGGACTGACCTCATTAACACTACACCCCTGTATGCTTCATCCGATGCCAGTGCTTATGTAGTTACATTGTATACCTTGTGTTGCCCTATTATGTATTTTATTTTATTCCCTTTTCTTCTCATGTACTTAATGATCTGTTGAGCTGCTTGCAGAAAAATACTTTTCACTGTACCTCGGTACACGTGACAATAAACAAATCCAATCCAATCCAATCCAAACACGGCCACCGACCACATCCAGTGCTCCCTGTTCGGGCATGGTAAGGGGCCGCAGTTCTGTTGATCCCCCTCCAGTCTTCGCCCGTTCCATACGGTTTTGCGCATCCTTCCCATGGGGGCAGGGGGGAAACACAAACAGCAGAACCATTCGATGTTCCGACGCATGTAGCACAGGGGTTGGGTAGAAAGTGGCCCCAGTGGCCAGGGCACCTGACCACGGCGGCTGGCATGTGGGACAGGGTGCGTGTTTGGCTGTCTGCCTGGGGGGGAGGAGCTGGATTACGGGTATGTGTGGGTTGGGGGGGGGGTTCGTGCCTACTCACCCTGACCCCCTTGAGGAGTTTGTGGAGTTTCTACCTGCACTGAATGCCAGTCCTGGCGACATTGCCCACGGCGCTGACCGCCTCTCCCACCTGCGCCCATGGCAAACAGCGGCGCCTCGCGGCCTTCCTCGCAGGCCGTGGTAGAGGATCATCCTTCTGTCCTCCATGGCATCTATGAGGGTGTCCAGCTCAGGGTCCCTGAACTGTGGCGCTGCTCTCCTTCCAGCGATCTTGTTGACTGAGATGGTGTGTGTGTGGGGGGGAATGGATCATTTCAGTGTGGCTAGGGCGTCTGAGCCACATGTGCAGCAATCACGGACCCAGTGAACCCGGCACCATTTCCGCATGGAATTGATTGTGTTCCACGTGCCGATGGTGTTATCCCATTAAAAGTAGCTGAATCGGTGCAGCTGTCGTGCTGTTTTTTCTGTCGTAAAACACCACTGTTTCCACGCCGACATCGGCACTTATTCTTAAAATCAAATCCAGCCCGAAGAATCCAGCTCAGTTACTACAGGGTGTGTGAGACTGTACACTGAGCAGGACAAGAGCAGCTGAGCTTTGAACGAATTGAAGTGATGTTGAACGAAATTGTCCCCTGACAGTTGAATCCCTCATAACCACTGAATTGCATTTCACTGTGCCCTCTGTGTGGTTCACTGCTCCACAGTGCCAAGCTCCAAGCTCCTCTGAAGTGCCTTTACCCTCACTCATAACAATGCTGAAAACTGGTTACTGCCATGCACTTGGAGGTCTGTTGTACTCTCTGCGTCTCTAAGACTATAGCTGAGAACCTTCCGAAACATATGTTCAGCAAGTTCTCAGCCTCCCATATGCCTTGCAGTGGATCCAGATGCTAATTTTATATTTTGTAAAACTTTTTTCTAACAGCAGTTAATAGTGGCACTAATACCAGGTGCTGAGTTGTTGATGTGGAATACAAGTATGGAGAGAGGCGATGCCGATGTTTGGCAAGACAGTTTGAAATTTAATTTAAAGCTTATATTAGAAGGAATTAAATAATTTAAAGGGAGCTAGATTTTGGGATTAATCTACCATATTAACATACCAGAGAGAATATGGGAGAAGTTGACAAGAATGGTTCCAGGTGTGAGAAATTTCAGTTATGAGGATCGATTTGAGAGATTGAGACCCTTCTCCTTCGAGAGGCGGTTGAGAGGAGATTTAATTAGTGATGTTCAAAACCATGAGAGAGCTGGACAGAGTGGATAGGGGAAAACTGTTCCTGTTGGAAAACTATCAAGAACGAGAGGGCACAGATTTAAAGTGATTTGCAAAAGAAGCAAATGTGAGTTGAGAATTTTTTTCACATGAGTGGCTCAAGTCTGGAATGTACTGCCTGGAAGTGTGGTGGAGGCAGATTCAATTGAAGTATTCAGGACGGCATTAGATGATTACTTGAATAGAAACAATGTGCAGGAGTACAGGGAAAATGCACTAAGTCAGGGTCGAAATTCTCCCCCAACGGCACGATGTCCGCCGACTGGCGCCAAAGACGGCGCCAATCAGACGGGCATCGCGCCGGCCCAAAGGTGCGGAATGCTCCGCATCTTTGGCGGCCTAGCCCCAACATTGAGGGGCTAGGCCGACGCCGGAGGGATTTCCGCCCCGCCAGCTGGCGGAAATGGTGTTTGTTGCCCCGCCAGCTGGCGCGGAAATGCGGCGCATGCGCGGGAGCGTCAGTGGCCGCTGTCAGTTTCCCACGCATGCACAGTGGGGAGAGTCTCTTCCGCCTCCGCCATGGTGGAGGCCGTGGCGTTGGCGGAAGGGAAAGAGTGCCCACACGGCACAGGACCGCCCGCGGATCGGTGGGCCCCGATCGCGGGCCAGGCCACCGTGGGGGCACCCCATGGGGTCTGATCGCCCCGCGCCCCCCCCAGGACCCCGGAGCCCGCCCACGCCGCTTGGTCCCGCTGGTAAATACCAGGTTTGATTTACGCGGCGGGGCAGGCAATTTCTGGGCGGGACTTCGGCCCATCCGGGCCAACCGGCGTGGCCCGATTCCCGCCCCCGCCCAATCTCCGGTACCGGAGACTTCGGCGGGGGCGGGATTCACGGCGGCCAACGGCCATTCTCCGACCCGGCGGGGGTGTCGGAGAATGACGCCCCTGATGCTTGATTGGAGAACCGGTGCCGTCACGATGGGCCAAATGGCCTCTTTCTGTGTGGTAACAATTCTGATTCTCTCTGCTATCAAAGTCATGAAGAGCAATCAAAATGCACAGATCAAAGACTGAATCCAGAATGCCCCAACACCAAATGGCTCATTAGGCTGCGCATCATGGAAGCATTGCTTTTAAAAGGTAAATTCATAATCCTCAGCCACACTTGAAGGGAATGTAAGCAAGGTATAAGGTTACAGAACTGGAAGAATTAGCTGCGATCTGAAAGATTGCGGGTGGGATTCTCCGTTCCTGAGACTAAGTGTGATGACGGGGCAGAACTTTCACAGCACCCAAACTGGCGCTGAACCTGGACTGATTCAGCGACTGTGGAGGGGCTAGCATTGGTTCCACGTGGAACACAATCGATTCCAATAAAAAAGCGGTGTGAGATTCGCTAGATCTGTGATTGACACTCGAGAGGCTGACAAGCTGCAGCCGCACATACACATTACAATCCCAACACACACTCATCCCAGCCAACAAATGTCACTGGTTGTGCTGGAGCACGCCCATCCTGTTGATGGGTCAGCTGGGGACAGAGGGCACCTAGGGGGATTCCCTGGGGACACACCCATATGACCTATGGCCCTAAGTTCACAGTGGGCTATCAGTGGCATGCGCAGCTGCATGGCTGCCTTTCCAACTGCGGCAAAGGTGTTCCGTGCCCATCCACCCTAACCCCACAGCCCACTTCTTAGCCACACCCCCGCTACTCCCCCGACCTTGACAGAAGCACTCCCTGCCAGCGGGACAACTGTCAGCAAACTATGGTGATGTTGGACGCTTTCCGTACCCTCTCTCTCTCCCTCAGCAGCCATGACGTCTGTTTCACAATTTTTAAAAGTACAAGTGAACCTCGCTGTCGGGTATTCAGCCCATCGGAGGTGGAGAATTGCGGAGGCCCCGGAGAATACCGGGTAGGGCCCGCTAATCATATGCAAACAGTGTCTACTGTACGTGCATTCCGGACTGTATTGACACCGCTGTCGACGTGACGGAGAATTGTGATTTGGCGTCAAATCGGCACCTGCCGTGATTTTGGCATTGGAACCTATTCTCCGACCGATCGCGTTTTGCAATTTTGCCGTCAGCCAACGGAACATCCCGCCCAGGGTATTCAAGGGAAGCCCGTCGGTGGACTAATTGGTCTTACCCAGTCTAGTCTTCTTACTTTCTGGTGATAAGATGATTTTATTACATTGTTAATCAACATGCTTGACCTAAATTGAAGCTCCGCATGGGGTTTTCTCAGTTGATGAATAAACAGACAGCAGGCTAGAAACCTGGCATGACACAGGTTGCCTAATAGGGAAAATTAAAAAGAACCATATTATAGTGAAGGATATGTTCTTGAAATAGAGGTTGAGGCATTTTGTTGGAGGAAAACAGAGTGAGTCCTTCAGGAGAGGCAGTGGTATTGTTGGACTAATAATCCAGAGACCCAGGGCAATGCTCTTGGGCGCTAGGTTCAAATGCCCCAAGGCAGATTGTGAAATTTGAATTCAATTTTTAAAAATCTGAAAACAAAAGGTCGAACAATGAGCTTGAAACCATTATCATAAAAATCCAACTGTTTCACTAATGTCCTTTAGGGAAGGAAATTTGTTGTCCTTACCTGGCCTGGACTACATATGATACCAGACCGACTGCAATGTAATTGACTCTCAAGTAATCTCAGGCAATAAATGCGAGCGACTCCCACATCCCATTCACAAAAATAAAATCATGACCAGCTGTTCTGGATGGTTTTGAGTGTCTTGAATGTGAGATGCTGCAACCTGCATCAAACTCTATTAGAGCATGACTAATAGAAACGCACAGTTGGCAACTAATTGTATCGGAACAAAATAAGTTTGCTTTCAAATATGGAAGCATGTCCCCACCACCTGCTCCACTCAAATGACAAGCCCATCCATTAACGTAAATGATCTATCTCTGTCTTCTTTGAGTATATTTATACACAGCATGGGCGAGATTCACCGGAAACGGCGCGATGTCCGCCGACTGGCGCCCAAAACGGCGCCAATCAGATGGGCATCGCGCCGCCTCAAAGGTGCGGAATGCTCCGCATCTTTGGGGGCCGAGCCCCAACATTGAGGGGCTAGGCCGACGCCGGAGGAACTTCCGCCCCGCCAGCTGGCGGAAACGGCCTTTGTTGCCCCGCCAGCTGGCGCGGAAATGACATCTCTGGGCGGCGCATGCGCGGGAGCATCAGCGGCCGCTGACAGTTTCCCACGCATGCGCAGTGGAGGGAGTCTCTTCCACCTCCGCCATTGTGGAGACCGTGGCGGAGGCGGAAGGGAAAGAGTGCCCCCACGGCACAGGCCCGCCCGCGGATCGGTGGGCCCCGATCGCGGGCCAGGCCACCGTGGGGGCACCCCCTGGGGTCTGATCGCCCCACGCCCCCCCCAGGACCCCGGAGCCCACCCACGCCGCCTTGTCCCGCCAGTAAGGTAGGTGATTTAATTTACGCCGGCGGGACAGGCAATTTATCGGCGGGACTTCAGCCCATCCGGGCCGGAGAATCGAGCGGGGGGCCCGCCAACCGGCGCGGCGCGATTCCCAACCCCGCCGAATATCCGGTGCCGGAGACTTCGGCAACTGGCTGGGGCGGGATTCACGTCAGCCCCCGGCGATTCTCCGACCCGGTGGGGGGTCGGAGAATGTCGCCCCATCTCTTTCTCTACATATACCTATGTATCACGATCTGTTTCCTTCTTCTCTCTAACTCAGAGCAGGATACTTCAGTTCCCCAGCCATGTGTTTCTCAGCTGCGCACTGTTCGCTAGCAGTGGGATTTTATCTTCCCACCATGTCCACCCTCCGCCACCGGGAAACCGGGGGCGGGGGGGGGGTGCTGCCAGCGGGAAAAGTGAATCGCAATGATGGGAGAATTCCAGCAGATTTATTTGTCTCTCTTTTTTTTGCAATGTGTCTGTGGTCCTGTTCTTTTTATATCTGTGTGTATCCATCACTCTGGCCTGGATTTTCATTATTAAGGTGGGTAACTGGAATTCGGAAAATTCAGCTCAACCCACCCATCCACATTGGAACAAAGTGCCAGCCAGTGTTGGGAATTGTGAGGCGTGATGGGGGGATTGAAAAACAAAATCTCCACTACAAGCCAACACAACTGTGAATCATCCAGGCCCTTGAAAGTATCAATAACAAAAAACATAAACCCTTGAAACCACTTAACTTATGGTTTTGTTGTTGAGAATTTGAAGGGCCTGGATGATTAACAATTTTGTTGGCTTGGCGTGATGATGATTTTTCAATATAGGAGAAATTTATGAATAAATTACTTTTTAATGCTTTTTTTTTACACATTCAACTATACACTAGGGGGTTCATTGTTTCTAGGGTGTTCATGGGAATATGCCATAGCCTGGCAAAGCAGGCTCAGGCAGCCATAGGGTGTGGATGCGGGTGCGTAACTTTGCATGTGGGACATCAGGACGATGTTTTGAACTTACCTTTCCACAGGCCCCCTCCTGCAGACCAGGGTTCATGACTTCTCTGAGGGACCGTGAATCATGACTCTTAAAAAACCTGGCCCAACTCCATGAAGATTGTGGAAGAATAAGATGTGGACTAAGACAGCAGATATATAAATCACAGTGATTCATCGAGATCACAAAACCTGTCAAAAAAAGAAACAAACATCTCACGGTTCCAATGGGTTTCAGAATTAAGTCACAGATAGAAGAAGTGGCCATAAGGTGACGTCTATACCGAAGTCAAATATTCAGTGTGTATCTCACCCCAGCTACCAGGTGAGATACACATTTTTAAAGTTGCAATAAGAAAATCATTTACATTTTCTAAATCCATTCTAAATTACGAATGCCATGAAAACTTTTGGCAGATCTTGGAACTTTGGAGCGTACAGGTCAGTGAAATTTGATATTCCTTGAACCTCTCCACCAGCTGCCTGGCAAAATGGAGATTCACAAAAAAAAACCTTGTTAGAGGACAATTGTTACAATCTACTTTGATTTACAAGCTGAGGAAAAGGAATGTCAAAAGATATGTATCGCAGTGAATGCAAAACTGTCAAAAAGATCAGTCACAATTATGAAAGCTGACCCACTTCAAGGCACATATTGCAGTGACAGATCTATCAATCAAATTTGCTTTGTGCATATCAAGAAGATTGGTCAGCTTAAAGCCTGAGGGCATTCATCACTGTCAGAACAAAACAGTGTTTAGCATCTGGCAAGTGTGGCCCCTAGCTGGTGTTGTTCCAATGCTTTTGTAGTGCATGTCATTGGTGAGACCGCATTTGTAATATTGTGCACAGATTTCATTTGTAACAAAATATATAATTGCATTAGGCCTACTTCAGAGATGGTTCACGTGATTCATTCCTGGGTGAGGTGCTTATCTTACGAAGAAAGTTTTAACAGGTTGGATTTACACCAATTGGAATTTAGAAGAATGAGTGGGGATGTTATTGAACCATATATGATCTTAATCTTTATTGTTATTATCACAAGTAGGCTTACAATAACACTGCAATTAAGTTACTGTGAAAATCCCCTAGTCGCCACACTCCGGCGCCTGTTCGGGTACACTGAGGGAGAATTCAGAATGTCCAATTCACCCAACAAGCACGTCTTTCAGGACTTTAGAGAGGAAACCCGAACAACCGGAGAAAACCCATGGAGACACAGGGAGAATGTGCAATCTCTGCACAGACAGTGACCAAAGTCAGGAATCGAACCTGGGACCTTGGCGCTGTGAAGCAACAGTGCTAACCTATGACGCTGAGAGGATTTGATAGGGCAGATAAAGGAGTCAGGGGTTATTGAGAGCTGATGGCAAAGTGGAGTTGAGACCACAATCAGATCAGCCATGATCGTATTGAATGCCAGAGCAGGCTCAAAGGGCTAATTAACCTACTCCCTTGTTTCTACGTTCCTGAAATACTATTAAATATGTAAATCGCTTGGTATACGTTATCACAGGAAGTGATGCAAGTAACATACAATGCCATAGTAGGAACAGCATTGATTATCAGGTAACACATGTATTGAAGAGTTCTAGAATCATGTTATTCTTCAATAAATAACCAATCATCCATATAATGTTTTGTATGTTGGTGTGAAGAGCCAATACTATAACAAGGCGACAGCGGTGAGCAAGGTGGAAGCACTGATGCTCAATGTAGTGGCAACAATTCGCACTTAGTAGCAGCAATCACAAAGTGGTGACATTGTTGAAGAACAGAACCAGCCAAAGCATATTTGGAGGATGGAAAATGGCTAGAAGAAGCAACAGCTGTAGAGTTTTGAGATCTGGGACGGGATTCTCCGACCCCCCGCCGGGTCAGAGAATCGCCAGGGGTTGGCATGAATCCCGCACCAGCCGTTTGCCGAATTCTCCGGCACCCAATATTCGGCGGGGGTGGGAACAGCGCCGTGCCGGTTGGAGGGCCACCCCCCCGGCGATTCTCCGGCCCGCGATGGGCCGAAGTCCCGCTGCTGGAATACCTGTCCCGCCGGCGAGAATCAAACCACCTCTCTTACCGGCGGGCCAAGGCGGCGCGGGCAGGCTCCAGGGCCCTGGGGGGGGGGGCGCGGGGCGATCTGGCCCCGGGGGGTGCCCCCACGGTGGCCTGGCCCGCGATCGGGGCCTACCGATCCGCGGGCGGGCCTGTGCCGTGGGGGCACTCTTTTCCTTTCGCCTTCGTCATGGTCTCCACTATGGCGGAGGCGGAAGAGACCCCCTCCACTCCGCGGGGATGCTGTGAGCGGCCGCTGACGCTCCCGCGCATGCGCCGCACGGCAAAGTCATTTCCGCGCCAGCTGGTGGGGCACCAAAGGCCTATCCCGCCAGCTGGCGGGGTGGAAATCAGTCCGGCGCGGGCCTAGCCCCTCAAGGTGAGGGCTCGGCCCCTCAAGATGCGGAGACTTCCGCACCTTTGGGGCGGCGCGATGCCGGACTGATTCGCGCCGTTTTTGGCGCCGGTCGGCGGACATCGCACCGATTGCGGAGAATCTTGCCCCTGGTCTGGAATCCACCCTTGAGAATAGGTGAATTGAGAGAGTGAGTAATTGAAGCCAGAGGTGTTTTGGAATGGCGATCGTACAGATTTCCAAAGAAGCTTCATACTGGACTCAAAACATTAATTTAATAATAATCTTTATTGTCACAAGGAGGCATACATTAACACTGCAATGAAGTTACTGTGAAAAGCCCTTCGTCGCCATATTCCTGTGTCTGTTCTGATACACATAGGGAGAATTCAAAATGTCCAATTCACCTAACAGCACGTCTTTCAGGACTTGTGGGAGGAAACCAGAGCACCCGGAGAAAACCCACACAGACACAGGGAGAATGTGCAGACTCCACACAGACAGGGACCCAAGCTGAGAATCGAACCTGGTACCATGACGTTGTGAAGCAACTTTGCTAACCACTGCGCTACCATGCTGCCCACATTAATTCTGATTCTCTCCACACAAATGCTGCTGGACCTGCTGAATTATTGCAGCACATTCTGCTTTTATAATCTCCTAAAACAGCTGTGTTTTGGAGGAAAAGAGCTGGAAACTCAATCCATATCGGGGCTGAGAGATCACAAAGACATTGAGCACTGTGGGATCTTTTTCAACCGAAAAGAGCTCAGTGGATATAATCCTCACACGCAGAGGTTGGACACCAATGGGTGAGTGCAACCACAAAGCTCAGGCAGTGACAGAGGTCCAGTGCAGCAGGTGCACTGGACCCGTGCTGTATTTTTTACCATTGAGGTAGGTTGTTTAAGAGGGAAGTGTTAGCAAGAGAAACTGTTTGGCACAATAACGTTTTGGCGCCATCTCAACAAAATACCCAGTTACGAATTGGAAGTTTCCAGACATCCTTAGCAAACTCCTATTTCTTGGACCGTACATAGGGTTAAGCTTTTTGGATTATACAGTCAAAGATCCCAACTAGCATGCAATGCAGATAAAGATAGTGATAGGCAATGAAGGTTTTCATTGCATCAACTCTTCTGGACTGTCAGCAGCAGAACAGAAAGACCTATCTAAAATTTGGACATCACTGGAAGATCAAATGAGAATCAGGGTCAATTTCAGAACCCATCAATTCAAACTGATGGCAATGGAGATGAGGCTTCTTTTGTCCATTCACTGTTCATGGTTGCACATTTAAATATGCAGCTGCCTTCGCACAGATGAAATTTTGGTCAACCAGGTTTCTGAAGCACAATTTGTGGGCTTGAGAAGAAAGGTCTATAATGGCTGCAATTATTTGGAGAGGTCACAAAACCTTTTGGAGAGCTTAGGTATACATATGGAGAAGCCGGTAACCACTTGGGAGAGGTGACATACCCTTTGGAAGCAGTCACATGCCCTGAGGGATTGCTAAGGACACACATGAATGTGTGCAAAAAGTGGATAAACTCTGTGGACATGTCAAGTTATCTAAGCCCCCTGCTCTTTAAAATTTTGATAAGAAAAAATGTTGTTGAAAAAAAAATGTGCTTGAAATTTCACTAGCTACTTGTTGACATAAACCTGAAGGCTATTGTTAGGGACAATGTATAGCTTTAAGTTTTATTTGTAATTGTATGTTAAGAAATGTGAAACCTGGGTTTGATTTCATTGAGAGTTTCTTTTGTGAGCTGGGTGGCAGCAAATCTGGGGAGTTTTTAATTTACTTATATTTTTAACAAGCTTTTACGACTCTTGAAGTGAAGAGACAGGTTACTAAGGCTTCAGCAGTTTAGTGAAGTTTTAAAAAAGCACAACATAGGAAAGACTGTGCTGTTGCCTCGTGACATTGGTTCAGAGACAAACAGACCCCGCCAGACGCGACCATTTACATTCCAGAAGATCAGGCTTCTCCCATCAGATCTCGGGACAATCCAGAAGCAGCTGCCGACCGAGGAAGTGAAGTGAGGGAAATATGGCGGTCTGCAGGTGAGACTAAA
Organism: Scyliorhinus torazame; assembly: GCF_047496885.1. Taxonomy (NCBI): domain Eukaryota; kingdom Metazoa; phylum Chordata; class Chondrichthyes; order Carcharhiniformes; family Scyliorhinidae; genus Scyliorhinus; species Scyliorhinus torazame. Next base: position 208,326,132 of record NC_092717.1, read on the forward strand.
GCAACCCGGTTTCAAGTCTCCTCTCCCCATCATACTCCTGGCAAACGTGTAAACGATCGAAAACAAGCTGGATGGGTTTAACGCGAGACTTACCTCTTTGAGGAAAGTAAGAGACTGCTGTTTGCTCTGTTTCACAGAGACATGGCTCACCCCTGCCTCACTGGACTGTGCCATATAACCTGAGGGCACGCTGTTTTCAGCAAAGCGAAGGGTGATGGATGTATCTCCTCATTAACTCCTCCTGGTGTTCAGATGTGGTGATCCTGGTGAACTACTGCTCCCAAGACCTGGAATACATGACTATGAAGTACCTCCCATACTACCTTCCATGGGAGTTCACTTCTGCCATCATGACAGTGGTCTAAATCCAGGCGGAAGTGCAGAAGGCGCTTGACGAATTGTACACCGCTATAAATAACAATGAAACTGAACACCCGGAGGCCTTGTTCATCGTGGCCAGGGCTTCAACCAGGCCAACCTTAAGAGTGTACTGCTAAAATTCCACCAACACATCTCCTGTCCCACCAAGAGCGCCAAAATCTTTGACCGCTGCTGCACAAACATCAAGGGCGCTTACTGATCCATCCCCCGACCGCACTTCGGAAAATCGGACCACGAGACTGTACTCCTTCTCCCGGCATACAAGCAGAAACTTAAGCAGGAGAATCCCGTTAAGGAGATCATGCAATGCTGGTCAGAGGCAAGGGAAGAGCTCCTACACAACTGCTTGGAGTCAGTGGACTGGTCCATATTTAAGAACTCAGTGGCAAACCTAAACGAGTATGCCACTACTATCACAGACTACATCAGCAAGTGTGTAGAAAATTGCATGCTAAAAAATGTAGTACGTGCGTTCCTCAACTGGAAACCATGGTTTAATTGGGAGATTCACTCCCTACTGAAAGCCAGGTGTGTGGGGTGGGATTCGCCAATAATAGGGCGATGTCCCCACACCCGCGAAAAAATGCACGCAAATCACTCTGGACTTACCTGGAGAAAGTCGAGGGTGATTCTCCGATTTGCAGAGGGCTAGCCGGGCCCCGGAGTGTTCCTCGCAGCTCAGGCGCCATTTTGGCACGGAGGCTTAGAGAATCCCACCCGTGGTGTTCAAGACAAGCAACCCTGACCTCAAGAAACCTAGGTACATCCTCCATAAAGCCATCAGGGACGCCAAGAGACAGTACCAGACTTAGCTAGAGTCACAGACCAACGACACTGATGCTCATCGGTTATGGCAAGGCTTAAACAACATAACGGGCTATAAAGCAAAGCCGAGTGGAATCTCCTGCTACAGCTCACCCCTCCCCGATAAACCCATGCATTCTATCCGCGTTTCGAGCAGGAAACCAACAGACCGTTGTCAACTGCCCGAGCAGCCTCGGACACACCAATACCGACCGTCACAGCTTCTGAAGTCAGATCAGCATTCTTGAAATTGAATCCACGGAAAGAAATGGGTCCTGACGGAGTCCTTGGTTGTGCACTCATATCCTGCGCGGACCAGCTGGCAAATGTGTTTGCAGGCATCTTCAACCTCTCCCTATTCCTTCCCGAGGTTCCTACCTGCTGCAAGAAGACCACCATCATACCTGTGTCAAAGAAGAACCAGGTAATGTGCCTCAATGACTACCATCTGGTGGCCTTGACATCTTTCATTATGAAGTGCTTCGAGAGGTTGGTTATGAGACACATCAACTCCATACTTCCAGAATGCCTTGATCCACTGCAATTCGCATATCACCACAACTGGTCTAAACAACAAAGACTCCTACGTTGGACTCCTATTGATTAATAATAATAATAACTTATTGTCACAAGTAGGCTTCAATGAAGTTACTGTGAAAAGCCCCGAGTCGCCACATTCCGGCACCTGTTCGGGGAGGCCGGTACGGGGATTGAACCCATGCTGCTGGTCTTGCTCTGCATTGCAAGCCAGCTGTTTAGCCCACTGTGCTAAACAAGCCCCAGCTGAGGATTGACTGCAGCTCTGCCTTCAACACCATAATCCCAGTCAAGCTCATATCAAATTACCAAAACCTAGGACTTGGCTCCTCCCTCTGCAACTTCCTGACCCATAGACCACAATCAGTAAGAATAAACAACAACATGTCCTCCATGATAGTTCTTAATACCAGGGCCCGCAAGGCTGTATACTTTGCCCCCTACTCTACTCCCTATACGCACATGACTGTGTGGCAAAATTTGACTCCAATTCCATATACAAGTTTGCAAATGACTCAACTGTAGTGGGTCAAATCTCAAACAATGATAAGTCAGAGTACAGGAGGGAGATAGGGAACGCTGTGGCATTGTGGAATGACAACAATCTTTTCCTCAACATCAGCAAAACTAAGGAGCTGGTCATTGACTTCAGGAAGCGAAGTATTGTACACGCCCATATCTGCATCAATGGTGCTGAGGTGGAAATGGTTGACAGCTTCAAATTTCTAGATGTGCACATTACCAACAAGCTGTCCTGGTCCACCCACGTCAACGCTACGACAAAGAAAGCACAACAGCGCCTATACTTCCTCAGGAAACAAAGCAAATTCGGCATGTCCACACTGACTCTTACAAATGTTTACAGATGCACCATAGAAAGCATCCTATCTGGCTGCATCACAGCTTGGTATGGCAACTGCCCGGCCCAAGACCATAAGAAACTACAGGGAGTCGTGAACACAGCCCAGCCCATCACATGAACCCACATCCCATCCATTGACATCTTCCACTACCTTGTGAAAGCAGTTAGCATAATCAAAGACCCCTCCCACCCGGGTTATACTCTCTTCCATCAGGCAGAATGTACAAAAGTCTGAGAACACGCACTAACAGATTCAAAAACAACTTCTTCCCCACTGTTACCAGACTCCTGAATGCCCATCTTTGGACTGAACTGACCTCTCCATGTGTCTTCTTTACTGAGCAGTACTACAATCCGTGTGCTTCACCAGATGCCTGAGTCTATGTATTTACGTTATGTATCTATCACATGTCCTATGTTTTTTCATGTATGGGACAATCTGTCTGAACTGTACGCAGAACAATACTTTTCACTGTACCTCGATACATGTGACAATAAACCCAAATCCAAATCCATTCAGTTGAGTTTGTCCTTGACTTTCACCGGTAGTGCATGGGGACCAGATGGGCCCGGAAATGCTTTGGCTAGGCCTCAGGATCCATAGATATCTTGGCCATGGCCCTCCTACCAGACCTCTGGGTACTTCCCCATCCGGAACATCTGTACCAGTCTAGCCGGTGGCGTTGTAGCCAGTCACGGCCCAGCAGATTCTGTCCGGGACGCCGCATTATTATTAACAGCAGCCAAACGGATTGCTGGCCATACATAACCGGGGTCATCATCATGTCCATTATGGCTCGGGGGTTCCCCTATATAGGTCGCTAGCCTTACCCCAACTGTTGAACTCTAGTCCTCATTCTCTTGAAGGTCTGCCTCCCTGTTACTGAAACTGAAGCCTGTGTGTCCAATTCCATGTCTAAGGGTGACCGTTCACCTGGACAGTAATCCTGATTGGGGCAACTCTTGGCGCGGCAATGCATTGGCACACACTCCTCGTCGCTGTAGGGATTCTATGATCATCAGGTTGTTCTAAGTGGAGGTCCTAGCTCTGGGCTGGTGTCTCCCTTGGGTAGGGGGAAGAGTTTTCTGGCGGACCTATGGTTTCCTATCCCTGCAGTTTCACCGGCGCAAGTGCCGCACCACCTTAGATCATCCTCCATCGACTCCGGGAAGGTGTCCCGCTGGCTGTAGCAAACATTTGCCCAATATGCCTGGGCCTGACGGTGTTCGGGTCAGGGTGGTGGAGTTCTGGGGGTCTCAGTCCTTACGGGTGCTCTTCAGCAATAGCTCGGCCAGTACATTCCACTGGGTCACCATATTATTTACTCTGCATACAAGGCTACCCCATAGCATCTCGGGTAGTGATAGCCGATAGTAGCAAAACTTCACCTGTTTGTGCACTCACACCAAAAACTTGGTAACAGACTCCCCTGGGGTCCTCTCGATTTTATTAAATCAGTACTTCTGTATGATAACCGACAACTTGGGGTCTTAGGTTTTTGCATCGAGCGTCACTAACTCTTCAAACATCTGGGAGTCTGGCGCCGCGGGTGTGTTAGGCTCTCTCTGATGCTGAAAGTGGGGGCCCCACAGGCGGTCAGTAGAATTGCTGTCTGCTGTTCATCCCAATGATAACGTTCGCCTTAAAAATAGTGCGTGCCCTCCGCATACTGAGTTCAGTCTTCTACACCTGCATCATATGCATTGAGTCGGCAAAAGAGCGGCATTTTCCAAACAGTGCAACCTTTATTATTTTATGAAGAGAGGTTGTCGTGCTCCAACTGGTTAGCAGCGCCAACTGTAGTTTATCTTCATCGCCAATTTAGAATCCATCCCCGTCCCCGTCCCCATCCCCGTCCCCGTCCCCATCCCCGCCCCCGCTCCCGCCCCCGCCCCCGTCCCCATCCCCGTCCCCGTCCCCGTCCCAGGCGGGACTACTCTGCAGCTAGGCTCCTACCTGTGACAGTATTTATGGTACTGAATTAACTAGCCCCCTGATGGGCCTACGCCCCTCATCAGGGGAGCTCGTGCTCCATGAGTCTCACGGGGAGATTAATTGGGCCGTCCCCGTGGGTCTTGTTCGGGTTATAACAGTGATGAATTAGGCATTTCAAGTGGAGCTATTCTCAAGGGCTGGATAAGTGCTGGTATCAAGAGTGCTTTGTTAGGATCTTCTTAATGAACAAGATGACTTGCACATCTGATAGTTTGGATTGGATTGGATTGGATTGGATTTGTTTATTGTCACGTGTACCGAGTGTACAGTGAAAAGTATTTTTCTGCAAGCAGCTCAACAGATCATTAAGTACATGGGAAGAAAAGGGAATAAAAGAAAATACATAATAGGGCAACACAACATATACAATGTATCTACAAAAGCACTGGCATCGGATGAAGCATACAGGGTGTAGTGTTAATGAAATCAGTCCATAAGAGGGTCATTTAGGAGTCTGGTGACAGTGGGGAAGAAGCTGTTTTTGAGTCTGTTCGTGCGTGTTCTCAGACTTCTGTATCTCCTGCCCGATGGAGGAAGTTGGAAGAGTGAGTAAGCCGGGTGGGAGGGATCTTTGATTATACTGCCCGCTTTCCCCAGGCAATGGGAGGTGCAGATGGAGTCAATGGATGGGAGGCAGGTTTGTGTGATGGACTGGGCAGTGTTTACGACTCTCTGATGTTTCTTGCGGTCCTGGGCCGAGCAGTTGCCATACCAGGCTGTGATGCAGCCTGATAGGATGCTTTCTATGGTGCATCTGTAAAAGTTGGTAAGAGTCAATGTGGACATGCCGAATTTCCTTAGTTTCCTGAGGATGTATAGGTGCTGTTGTGCTTTCTTGGTGGTAGCGTCGACGTGGGTGGACCAGGACAGATTTTTGGAGATGTGCACCCCTAGGAATTTCAAACTGCTAACCATCTCCACCTTGGCCCCGTTGATGCTGACAGGGGTGTGTACAGTACTTTGCTTCCTGAAGTCAATGACCAGCTCTTTAGTTTTGCTGGCATTGAGGGAGAGATTGTTGTCGCTACACCACTCCACTAGGTTCTCTATCTCCCTCCTGTATTCTGACTCAATCTTATTCGAGATCCGGCCCAGAATGGTCGTATCATCAGCAAACCTGTAGATGGAGTTGGAACCAAGTTTTGCCACGCAGTCGTGTGTGTACAGGGAGTAGAGTAGGGGGCTAAGTACGCAGCCTTGCGGGGCGCCGTGTTGAGGACTATTTATGGGCCGGGGATCAAGAATGACATTGAACAAGCTGTGAGGATGTGCGATACATGGCATGAGCTTCAGGCGAGTCAACACAAAGAGCCCCACCATCCTCATGATGTTCTGTCACATCCGTGGTCCATAATACCAACTGACTTGTTTACTGTCAGAGCTGATGAATTCTTACTTGTTGATTGTCCAAATTTCCTATCATTCATTAACTGAGGGATTCATCAAGTGCATGCAGTGATGAGCACTGTTTTCAGTATTTTTGGTTCCCTGGAGGAGATTGTGTCAGACAAGGGTCACAAAATCAAAGAATCACAGAATTGTTACTGTGCAGAAGGAAACCATTCACCTCATTGTGTCTGCAGCAGCTCCCCAGGTGAACATCGTGGGTGGGATTCTCCGTTGCCCGACCCCAAAATCGGGAACGACGACCGGGCGGAGAACGGCTCCTGACGGCGAAATCGCGGCAGGCGGCGGGTTGCGATGCTCCGCCCCCTCCAAGTCGGCGTTGCAGCCCTGTTGGAATGTCATTAACGGGCCCACCCACGGTGCTCCACCTCCGAATGGGCTGAGTTCTTGGCTGCGAGGGCCATGTGTGGTCTCAGCGGCCGTGAGCCTGGCACGGCAGCTGCGGAGAGAGAGAGAGGGCGTATGGACAGTGTCCAGCAGCGTCATACATATCCGACAGCCATGCCACTGGCTGGGGGGCTTCTGCGACGGCTGAGGGGAGTGGTTGGTGGTGGTCAGGACGTTGGGCGGTGGGGTCGGGGTGGGCAGGTACTCGGTCCAGCACAGCCGGCGCAATCTTTTCCGGCGCGGACGGTGCGTGTGTGGGGGGTGGGGGCATACCCTCGGCTGCAGTTTGTCAGCCCTGCGCATGTGCAGCACGGACCCAACGATTCTCCAACTATTTTCCGCTCATTCTGCAGGTGTTTCATGCGTTGCCGGTGCTAGCCTCTCACTGTTAGCGGAATCGGTGTTGGTTTTGTGCCGATTTTCCCATCAGGAAACACCACAGATCCTCCATTGGCATCGGCACTTAGCCTGAGGAACAGAGAATCAGCCCCATGACCTGGTGCTATTCCCTGCCTTTTCCTCGTACCCTTGCACATTGTTTCTATTCAAGTAATCACCCAATGTTCTCTTGAATGCCTCAACTGAACATGGAATTATCCACAGAATAGCAGTAAAGCCTTCCAAGATATAAGAGCAAGCTGGGCTGTGAACAACGTTATGTTAAACCCACACTCTCCACGCACAAACGGATGAGCAGAAAGGATAGTGTGGACAGTAAAGTTGACGGGTGCGATTCTCTGGTCCCCAGCCGCATGTTCCTCGGCGATGTGCCATTCATTGGCAGCAGGATTCTCTACTCCCGCTACTTGACAATGGGATTTCCCATTGAAGCCACCTCACACCACCGGGCAACCCAGGAGCAGTGGTACACTGCCAGCGGGAAAAGAGGATCCCAATGGCTGGAGAATTCCAGCCTATATTCAGAAGGCAAGTAAAGAAAACTCTTCTGAGTCATCAGATCATTTCTGGTCCAAGTTGGATTGTTGTCAAAGCAAGATAATTACACACATGTCAACTTTGCATGTGTGGAGTTACCTCCTTTGCATGGAGGGAAAAGTTCAAAGTGATCCGCCCGTAAGAAAGGACATGGCTTCCTGTGGAAGCGCCAAAGATTTGCAATGAAACACAGTCATATGAGGTGACCATCCCGAATGGAGCAATCTTAAGGAGAATGAAATGTCAGCTGAAATTATTATTCCAAGAGCATCATACTTAGCACTCCTGCAGTGTCAGGAACAAGTATACATTCAAGTTTTAAGAATGGAATTAAGGGCGATGATATGCACAAATCTCACGAGTGAAGAGAAAAGAGTTGACAACTTCAGATCTCAGCAAAGTTTCACTGTAATCAGCCCAGGTCACATCAGAAAGCCATCTGTACGTTTCAGAGACACTTAAATATCTAATACGAGAATCAATGCATGTGTCAATTCTGTTCATAATTATATTCTATTATGTACATAGCTTATAAGTTGTGTAACTTTTCTCTTTAGGGAAAGAGGAATGCTGTGATATTTGGTGCGATTCACCCAAAAAATGACTAAAGTGCCATTTTGGGCGAGTTTGGTAGGGTGTTCCGTGTCGCCTGCGATGGCAAAATCCCGATCTGTATTTACCCCCACTTAGTGCAAAAAAATCAGCCCCCACATAAATCTCCTGCCTGCCTCCTGTCTGATTCACCTGGTTCACGCCTGAGCTGCTCGCCATTAACAACGGGGAGCTGCTTTTAAAGGTTCCCTCAGCAGTAAAAACACAAGGATGATAGCACGGAAACCTGCTCCCCGCTTTGGGGTACAGACCTGGCTTGGCTTCTCGACACCATGGATGGGAGGCAGAACACCGTATTCCCCTGAGGGGGTCAGAGAACCAGCAGCAGGGTGAGCAATGTTGCCTGGGAGGCAGTGGTAGCTGCAGTGAGTGCGGGCACCGTGACCAGGACGCTCGCCGTCCAATGTCGGAAGAAGACAAACGACTTCCAACAAGTTGCGAGGGTAAGTTACCACCTCTCTGATTACATCAGTCCAACCTGCCACCTTCAATTTCCCAAACCCTCCCACCCCCACCCCCAATCCACAATCTGACACCTCGCATGGTCCTAACATCTGATCTTCAAGCTTGTTCCTCAGAACCCCCTTGCACCCACCTGCACAACCCCTTAATGTCTCTGGGCGGTGCCCACAAATGCCACCTCTAACGACTCCCTGACCCATCAAGCATGTGGCTCACAGTGCCCTCTCTTTATCCCCACAGAAGAGGATATCCCATAATAAGAGGAAAAGAGCACAAAACACGGGGGGAGTTCCAGAGATCCGAGTCCTCACCCCATATGAGGAACAGGCACTGGAGATTGTGGGGTTGCCTGAGGAGAGAGCAGTGACCAACAGCAATGTTGACCTGCGACAGACAAGTGAGAATCTACTGCCCCTTCACCCAAATGACCTGTCTCAAGTGAGTTGTTGATGTCCCACAGAATTATCCTTCCCCCTCACTCACCACATGTCCATTACCTTGCAGGGTCACTATCTGATGGGGCTTGGCCATCAGGAGTCATTCCACCCCCTGCCACCCAAGAGAACACCTCTGAGGTGAGTTCTGAGGAGAACATCTATCATCCACACCTTCTACCGGAGCAGACACACACCTCGGTGGCCGACATGAGTGGACAGGCTCCAGGGCTCCATGTGGTGAGCACAAACAGCTGTCGATGCACACCAGGTGGAGGCAGGAACATTCAAGGGAGGCAGCAGTTGCAGGTCTGCTGGATCCCAGGACTTAGTTGGGTCCCAGCCAGATGTCGAACCTCTGAACAAGGATCTCCTCGGGTGGATGCAGATGATAGCACACAACAGTGACATTCAGAGGGGGCATCAGTAACATTCCAGTGACTGCAAGACCAATTGAAGGAGTACAAACGCCTTCAGACACGGGAGGTGGTGCCGGCATTGCACGGCACCCAGGCCAAGACTGTTCGGGTGGCAACCGCTGTGGAAAATCTGAAGAACAATATCCGCGCCTTGATTGGTGGTGTCCAAGGCATTTCTCAGACTATGACGACCATGGCAGAGGGCATCGATGAGGGCCATGACCCAGAGGCAGATGAACATTGTCACGGCACTATAGAGTGGGGCCCAGTCACTGAGGACCATCACTGAGAGGGTATAGAAACCACCGTGCAGACAATAGGGAACCTTTAGGACTGGATGTACCAGATGATTCAGAGGCTTCTGGAGCTCACCCCAGCTGCTCCTCCATCCCATGGAGACACCCAGGGCCGTCCGGATACCCTCAGCAAGAGGCAGTGCAGTTTCTGGAAGTGGAAGCAATAAATGTTTTCAAAACAAAATTGGATGAGTACTTGAAGGTATTAAACATTCAGGGTGTGGGGTTGGTGTGGGTAGTCCCCTGGGGCGGGGGGTTGCATTTGTGGGGGGTGTCCCTTGCAAGGCCACGTCTGGGTTTTTTATATAGTTGCTCAGTGATTGGAATTGATTTTTTTCCTCTAACTCTTTCAGAATAACTATGAGGGTAAAACTGGCAGAATCATCCGAAGTCAGCGATTTAAGCCACTTCTGTCACATGGTTCCCAGCCCAGCGCAAATGTTCAAAGGAAGTTACTCAAAGCACTTCTGGGCAATTGCTGGGTCAACCCTTATGTGGGAACTTCCGAGAGGGATTCCCAGCACATCATAGGGGAACCCCCTAAATGCAAGGCTGGGAATTTCACAAGTCATGGACCAATATTTCACCATCGCTCAGTCATTACCCTGGAACTCTTTCCCTAACAGCGCTGTGGGAGGATCTTTGCCACATGAACTGTAGTGCTTCGAGAAGAGACTTGATCACCACCTTCCCAAAAGTAATTAGGAATGGGCAATAAATATTATCCATGCCAGCATTGCCCAACTCCCATGAAAAAAATCATTGCTGTTTTCCGCAGTGCTGGATTGGTTGACCGTAATTGGGTGTTACCTGCAAATTTAGAAATTATAATTTTGATTCCAAAGTCTAAGAGATTAATATAAATTATGAACAACAATGACCCAACACTAATTTAGCCTGGAACTTCATTTCACACCTGTTGCCATTGGATCATAAAATTCCTACAGTGCAGAAGGAGGCCATTTGGCCCATCGAGTCTGCACCGACCCTCTGAAAGAGCACCCTACCGAGACCCAGCACCACCCCCATCCCCGTTAATCCACCTCGGGACAGTTTAGCATGGTCAATCCAACTAGCCTGCGCATCATTGGACACTAAGGTGCAATTTAGCATGGCTAATCCATCTAACCGGCACATTGTTGGACACTGAGGGGCAATTTAACATTGCCAATCCACCTAACCTGCCCATTGTTGGGCTGTGGGGGGAAACCGCAGCACCCAGAGGAAACCCTCACAGGTAGAGGGAAAATGTACAAACTCCAGACAGACAAACCCATGCCACTGGCGCTGTGAGGCAGCAGTACTAACCACAGTGCCATTTGCCGCCCTTTCCCTGAATAGCCTTTACCCCGATAGTTTGACTTCTGTATGTCAGCTGGCTAACCATTAACCTGATTCATTGCCAGGACTCCATTCTGAATGTATTTATTAGTCTATTATATTGTAGTCTATCAAAAAACTTGAGTAAGTTTAAATATATTATTTTTTCTCCAGAAAGACATTGCGGGGTTTTCTGGTGCGGCAGCCGAATTTTCCAGGGCAGTGCGCCCTTGCCGACAGAGGAATTCTCCTTTCCCGCGGGATTTCCCAGTGTGGCCACCCCTCGCCGCCGGGAAATCCGTGGGTATGGTGCACTGCCAGTGCAAAAGAGAATCCCACTGATTGAATTTGAAATAAATAAACAAGCATTGTCTCAGAATCTAATGTTTATAACAGAATCACCTGAGGTCATATAACGAGCTGAAACCTTTTCATATTCAGCGAACATCGCATCACAAGATAGGTTTATTCAATGGTTATAGTCTTCTTAATAGCAGCAGATACTGTCTGCAATCTTTAGTTATGATTCTTTAAATTACTTTGAAGCAGTTGGATTGAATTTTCCCCCCAAAAGGTTGCAGAATTCGAGTGGAATATTTTAAGGCGTATTCACAAATGGGTTGATTTATTTTGACAGGTTTGAGCTATAGTCTTGATGGAATTTCTTTGAACTGAAATAATAGCTTTACTTTAAATTCCAGGATATGCTCGACAAACTACCAACATAGTCATCTATAATCTTCTTCTTTTTCCCCCTGTGATGTGCTCACTTATTTGGATATGATTAACGCTTAATTCTCAGCTAAATTCTCACCCTGTGAGTTTACCAAGTGAAGAGGATGTGGAAGTTAGCTTGTACAAAGAGATTGAATTATCACTGTTTATCGCATGTTAAAGGGATAATTTCGACTTTTGGAAACAGTGCAAAACAGACGAGAGTGAGCCAGTTTTACATCTCACAATTTTTATTCGCACTGACTTCAAAATTGACTATTGAATAAAGAAAATGCTGGGATATATGGACTCACCTGTCAGCCCCTGTTAAATAAAGGTCAACAAGTTAGATGGAATTGTTAAAACTGGAATGAGAGGATTGGATTGGGTTGGATTTGTTTATTGTCACGTGTACCGAGGTAATTTTTCTGCAAGCAGCTCAACAGATCAATAAGTACATGAAAAGAAAAGGAAATAAACAAAAATACATAATAGGGCAACACAAGGTACACAATGTAACTACATAACACCGGCTTCGGGTGAAGCAAACATGGGTGTAGTGTTAATCAGGTCAGTCCAGAAGAGGGTCGGTTAGGAGTCTGGTAGCAGCAGGGAAGAAGCTGTTTTTGAGTCTGTTAGTGCGTATTCTCAGACTTTTGTATCTCCTGCCCGATGGAAGAGGTTGGAAGAGTGAGTAAACCGGGTGGGAGGGATCTTTCATTCTGCTGCCCGCTTTCCCCAGGCAGCGGGAGGTGTAGATGGAGTCAATGGATGGGAGGCAGGTTTGTGTGATGGACTGGGCTGTGTGCACGACTCTCTGAAGTTTCCTGCAGTCTTGGGCCGAGCAGTTGGAATACCAGGCTGGGATGCAGCCAGATAGGATGCTTTCTGTGGTGCATCTTTAAAAGTTGGTAAGAGTTAATGTGGACATGCCAAATTTCCTTAGTTTCCTGAGGAAGTATAGGCGCTGTTGTGCTTTCTTGATGGTAGCTTCGGCGTGGGTAGACCAGGACAGATTTTTGGAGATGTGTATCCCGAGGAATTTGAAACTGCTAACCATCTCCACCTCAGCCTCATGATGCTGACAGGGGTGTGTACAGTATTTTGCTACCTGAAGTCAATGACCAGCTCTTTAGTTTTGCTGGCATTGAGGGATAGATTGTTGTCGCTGCACCACTCCACTAGGATAATTGAACTTCTCTGAAGGTCTGAGGTAGAGATTGGGTGTTCTTCCTACTTTGTTTCGATCAGCTTTGAAGAATGGATTCTCCATTTCAGAGACTAAGTGATGATGCTGGGACTGAGTCACGAGGGATATCCGGCCCCAAAAGTGGCACCGGTCCCGATGTCATTCAGGACATCCTAATGGGCCAGCACCAGCACCACATCAAACTCGTGCAATTCCAACGAACGTTAGCATGTGATTCGTGCGATTCATGATTGGCAGCCGCATGTAAGCACTCCAATCCCCACATGCTCTCATTCCAGCCAAGAAGGCACTACCCTGAAGAGCGGCACCAATGTTTGCTGATGGCAAGCTCGAGACATGGTTGAATGCCATGAAGGAGAGGCAGGACACCCTGTTCCCCGGGTTGAGAAGGAGGCTGCCACCCACGGATGTCCACCGGGCTTGGGCATAGGTGGCAGAAGCAGTGAGCGTCGTGGGCCCCACCACCAGGACCGGCCAGCAGTGCAGGAAGAAGCTGCACTATCCCTTCAGGACGGTCAGGATTAGTCACCACCTCCATGCCCCTGGCACCACTCTCATCCCACAGATCCAGCTATGGGTCAGGTTGTCCAAGGCCTGGGGCACAGTGTGCGTGTGGTGGCTGTCATGATATTCAAACACACACATCATGATGGACACACCAACAGACAAATCAGAGCACACAGCACCACAACCAATCACACACAAGGACAGCAACCACATAAAAGCACGAGCACGACACCTAGTGGACAGTAGGTCTGGGGACAAAGACACGGACAAGACCTGTTACAAGATCACAAACAGGGAATCCCCACATGCAGAGTATCAAGACAAAACTGTACATAGAAAGTTTAAATAAAATAGCGTTGTACCATATACAACCGTGTTGGCTCATCTGTGTGTCAGAACGCCCAACACCACATGGTACAGGAGTGGATCGATACCTGCCGACTAACCTGCCATTCTGGACATGGACCGCACCGACAAACCGCAGCCGTTGCAAGTCGCGGGGAACCTAGGTACCAATTGGAAGCTCTTCAGGCAGCGATTTGACCTGTACATCCGAGCCAACGTAAAACAGAGTGCCTCGGATGAAACGAAGATTGCAATGCTCCTCTTCTACGCAGGTCAGCACGCCCTCGACGTCTTCAACTCACTGGTGTTCGAAGAAGGCGAAAACCAAGCCAAGTATGACACGGTCATCCTCAAACTGGACCAGCACTTTAAGGTTGAAGTGAATGAAAGTTTTGAAAGATACCTCTTTCAGCAACGCCTGCAAGGTAAGGAGGAGCTTTTTCAACCCTTTGTGACGCACCTCCGAATTGTAGCGCAGTCCTGCGGTTACGGCAGCACCACAGAGTCCATGATCAGGGACCGGATTGTTTTTGGCGTTGCCTCTAGTGGCCTACGCCAGCAGCTTCTTAAAATAAAAAGCCTCACCTTAGCGTCTGCTGTGGAAGCCTGTGTCCTCCACGAGAATGCAACCTGCCGTTTTGCCCGATTTCAGGCGTCCGAGTTGGCACGGAGGGGGTCCCCAGCCGTCGAATCGGCAAGCCAGGCCGCCCATGACGCCAAACGCATCCAGGCCGTCGATTACTTTTCGACCCACGGCCCGGACGACAGCGGCCGCTTCCCGCGCTTTTCGCGGTCTCCCGCGCTGGTGCGCGCCAAAAATAACGGCCACATCGAGGGACGCACTGCGCAGGCGCGCCCACCGCAAGATCGCACTGCGCATGCGCAGTGGCGCAACGAACGCCGTGACGTCATGACGTGCGGCAATTGTGGAGCTGTACACTTAAAAGGGCAATGTCCTGCTAAAAACCGTCAGTGCCTCAGATGTGGCAAGATGGGCCACTATGCTGCCCACTGTCGTTCGGCTCAACCCATGGATCCTGCACATCCCCGACAATCTCGCAGACAAGTCAGGACCGTCCAGCCCACGCATCAAGACCTCCAGTTAAGTGATGCAGATGACCAGGATGCCTTCCGCGTTTCCGTCATCGATGTCAACAAGGTCAATGCCATCAATCCAGCCGATGAGTGGTGTGCCGCCCTAACGGTCAACCCAAACTCGTCGCAAGCCCATTAGACTGGACTTATAACACCGTTCATATGTCTAACAAGTTACACAATTTTATATGATAACCTGTTGTTTATCGTTCCAGATATCGTCTGACTGGACCACTGTTCAAGTTTTTTTTCTCGTTCGCATTCATGTTCTGTTATGGTACAACCTTGTTCATGTGACGCACCCGACATCGCCCCATGTAAATAGTTACGTCATATGCACATGCTGTACACAACACACATACACTCTTAGATGCACTCACGACGCGATCATATTTATTACCACGTAGGCACATATCTTTGTAAAAAGGGGGGATGTCATGATATTCAAACACACACATCATGATGGACACACCAACAGACAAATCAGAGCACACAACACCACAACCAATCACACACAAGGACAGCAACCACATAAAAGCACGAGCACGACACCTAGTGGACAGTAGGTCTGGGGACAAAGATACGGACAAGACCTGTTACAAGATCACAAACAGGGAATCCCCACGTGCAGAGTATCAAGACAAAACTGTCCATAGAAAGTTTAAATAAAATAGCGTTGTACCATATACAACCGTGTTGGCTCATCTGTGTGTCAGAACGCCCAACACCACAGTGGCCATGTCACAGGCAGCCATGTACCAGGGCTACATAGATGTTGCTGCAGCTCTCCAGAGCGTGGGCAGCAATTGATGGCTGCGGACATCAAGAGTATTGGCCTGGCACTGGCTTACCTGAACCAGACACTGAGGGACCTCGCACAGTCCCTGAATGACGTGGCCCTGTCCCTGTGCACGATGGCTGCAAGCATTGAGACCCTGTTCGCGATGAGTGCGGGCCTCCAGGATTGGCAGTGCCAGGTGGCAGGGGAGCCCCGGAGGTTGCACCGGCTGCACCCCCATCCCAAAGAGTAGCTGGGGGCCATCAGGCACCCCAAGGGAGGAGGGGGTGCTGGGGCCCGTGCCGGTGACTCTTGCAGGTGCAGTGCCGGAACACCGCTGCACCTCTGGCTCCGCCTCCACCTGTCCCAAGCACTTCCGATGGGGAGCGGGAAGAACAGGGTGGCACCACACCACCTGTGATATCTGGAGGATGAATGGGCCCACTCTCCCCAGAGAATGGCTGCAAAAGGGAACCCAGGTCACAGGCTGGGATCGAAACAGGCCGCCTCCACTTCTGATGTACCGCCTGGAGACCCACATAAATGGAGCTTTAGGGCACAGAAGGCTAGAGAGTTGGACACCAGTTAGGTTGGCACGGGTGAAGCACGTAGGTTAGCGATAGGGGCTAGGGCACAATACTTGACATATCACAATAAACAACTGGTTACCAATGTTCCGACCTGCCTTGGTGCTCTGTCAGAACGGTGTGAGGGAAGGGCTGGGCTGGCCTGGTGCAGTGCGGGAGCCGGATTGGGGGGCTTTGGGAGGCCACTGATTTGGGATGCGGGCGTTGTAGATGGACCCCCAGGGCAGTCAGAGGCCAACCCCAGTGTTGCCCCCGGAGGCGGCACAGAATGGGGCCAGATATGTGGGGTGCCATCTGATAGGTTAACCTGGTGCATGACATCCCACTCTCCTCCCCTTCCCCCCCAACTCCGGACTCTGTCCCCACCTCCACCACCCCAGGGGTCTGATAGGACTGGGAGATGGAATGGCCAGCACTCATACAGAGATTACCCGGGCAGATGGTGACAAGGGCAGGAGTCAGGTGTTATCAAACGATGCTCACTGCGAATCGGGTCATCGTCATCCTCCATCCCGTAGACCAGGCTCACTGATACTGCAAACCCAGGGTCAATACCCTGTAGTGGAGCAGGTAGGAAGCACGCTTGGGTTGCAGGTGCTGGGGAGGGGGGGATACAGGGAGTGTGGAAAGGGGAGGGAGTGAATGGCTGACTGGGGACGGCGGGGTGTGTGGGGGTGCGACAGGACATTCGGGTTGCCAATGGCTAGGCCCCCTAGTCGGTGAACCTCGATGTGATTAGAGTCTCCTGTGTGCGTTAGCCCTGGTGCACGTGTTGTGCAGCTTCCTGTGACTGCTCAGGCCCCATACCCTGCGCATCCTGGCCTCGTCCCCATACTCCTCATCGGACGTGGCCTGGCATTCATCCTCCTCCTTCAGCATGGTGCCCCTCTGTTGTGCAACGTTGTGGTGGACACAGCGGACCACAATGATGTGGGAGTATCTCCTGGGCTCTACTGGGGGGGGGGGGGGGGGGGGCGATTAAGCTCTCCCATATCCCGCGGTTTCGGGTGCGCCATGATGCGGCAGATATGCTGTACGGTCTCCCTGGTCTACCAAAATTCATTGTTTGCAGGAGGTGAAAGTCAGACATAATAATAATATTCTTTATTGTTGTCACAAGTAGGCATACATTAGCACTGCACTGAAGTTACTGTGAAAAGCCCCTCGTCGCCACATTCTGGCACCTGTTCGGGTACACAGAGGGAGAATTCAAAATGTCCAAATTATATAACAGCACATCTTTCGAGATTTGTGGGAGGAAACCGGAGCACCCGGAGGAAACCCACACAGACACGGGGAGAACATGCAGACTCAGCACAGACAGTGACCCAAGCGGAAATCAAACATGGGACCCTGGCGCTGTAAAGCAACAGTGCTAACCACTGTGCTATCATGACATGAGTGCACCCATGCCCAACCAGGTCCGGCAGGATATACGGTGGCCCTGCCTGCATTGCTGCCCCTGGCCCAGCACATCCTCCCTTGTGTCCCAATTTCGCCCCCACCACTAGCCATCCCCCCTGACGCTATGCCCTCCACACCACGTCCCGAGCACCATCAGTGCCTGGCACCGAGGGGGCCTCTGACTCCGGCAGGGGTAGTGGTGGCTTGTGTATCCCATGCCAATGGCATGCTCTGCTCCCCCTGCCATGAGCTGTCATGTGGGAACTGATTTGGGTGACCTCCTTGGGTGGTCTGGGTGATATCCTTCAGCAGGGTGTCTCCTCATTGTGGTCGGGGGGGGGGGGGGGGGGTTGGCGGGGGGCCGGGGGGGGGAATGGACGGCCGGTGATGCTCAGCGCAACCACAGGTCATGTTGGCCGGTCAGTGGTCTGCGCAGCGAATGGCTGACTTGCAGGCCGCAGCAAGTGCTATCCCTGTCTAAACACCCAGATCCCAGGGGGACACTGCACCATCACCCCTCAGCCCATCTCCTGGTAGTCCTGCTACTTCCTCCGGTCCAGGCAGATGCCACCCGAGCCGACATCATGGTTGCGCCTCAGGGAACATGCCTTGTCTCTTCTCTCTCCCTCAGCAGCCATGGTGACTGTTTCCCAATTTTAAATACCTCAACTGAACCTTGACACTAGTACTTTCGCCTGGCGGAGGCAGAGCATTGCAGGAGGCCCAGAGAATGCCCTGTCAGGCCCATTAATAATATGCCAATGGTCTTTAATGTACAATTTGTGTGCCCATGCCTGAGTGCAGCATGGAACGCATTACGCACCGGAGGCGTGGATTTCTGTTAGGCACTCGGCGCCGGCCATAGGTTTTCGGGTGACCCGCGATTCCCGTCCAATGGCATTTTGCAATTCTGGCGTCGCTGGACTGAAAATGCCACCCGAGCTTTTTTGGAGCAATCTGTCCAACTCTGCTGGAGAAAGATTCCTTCCCAAATTAGGTAAAATGATGGCGAAATAAGGTTTTTAATCAGAAAACGTGCTGTACAGGAAATATATTTGATCCAAATAGCAGATAGCGCCTTACCAAATATTTGTTTAGCTTTTTTTGAATGACTTAACTGCTCCAGTGATATCTGATTTTGCATTATCTCCAAACCCATTGCTCTGTGGGGTGATGGAGTACTGTAGGTGGGGTCGGGGGTGGGTGAGGGTGAGAGTTGTGGTGTGCATGGGGTTTGGGGTGGGGGTGAAGGTGGGGGTAGGAGTTGGTGGTGTGGTTGGGGGTGGGAGTGGGGGGTAGGGTTGGGTGTGGGACTGGGGTGTGTGAGTGGGGGGGGGTGGTGGGAGGGTGCTGTGAAGAGGGATAGTTTTCTCAAATTTTTAATCTGAGAGGAAATTTGTTGGGCAGGATTCTCTGTTGCCTGCCGGCAATATCGTAATCGGGAATTAGGCGGGTGAGCCACTTTGCACCCAAATCGGAGCTGGCACTGGTTTGACGCCGTCTCTTGGAAGTGGCATAATAGCGTGGCATGGCAATGCTCCGCCCCCGATGGGCCGAGTTCCCGAACACGCGGGTGACGTGTGGTCTGAGCGGTCGGGAACCCGGCGTGGCGGTTGCGTTGTGTCCAGTGCCGCCACACTCAGCCTGGATCTGTGCCAGTGGCCTGCGGTGTTGCCGCAAGGGCTGGGAGGATGGGTGGGAGGTGGCCCTTGGGGTCACGGATGGCCATATTGTGTGGCGCGATCGCTGCAGGTCGTTGGCGTACGCATGCACGGCCAAGGACCCAGTCATCCTCCAACGGTTTTCGGCACGGGAACTTGGAGGTTCACCCGGTGCCGTTGCTAGCCCATCACCGGTCCCAGAATCGGTGAGGGTTCGTGCCAATTTTGGCATCGTAAAACACCCGCAAGTGCTCCATTTGAGAAGGCACTTAATCACTGAAATGGAGAATCCAGCCGGTTAATATGTTCTGTCAATGAGGACAATAGTAGCAGTTATCAAGAGGATGATTGTACCACTGTCAGGAGAATAGTAACAGCTATCAGGAGGATAATGACAGCAATCAGGAGGACAGTCACAGCTATCAGGAGGATAGTAACAGCTATCAGGAGGACAGTAACACCTATCAGGAGGAAAGTTACAGCGGTCAGGAGGATTGTAACAGCTATCAGGAGGATAGTGACACCTATCAGAAGGATTGTATTAGCTATCAGTATGATAGGAACTGTCATGATATTCAAACACACACATCATGATGGACACACTAACAGGCAAATCAGAGTACACAACACCACAACCAATCACAGACAAGAACACCAACCACATAAAAAGCACGAGCACGACACCTGGTAGTCAGTAGGTCTGGGGAGAAGGGAACAAGAAAGAGCTGTTAAAACATCACAAGCAGGGAACCCCCCACGTGCAGAGTGCAAAGACCAAACTGTAAATAGTAAGTTTAAATAAAGTAGCGTTGTACCATATGCAACCGTGTTGGCTCATCTGTGTGTCAGAACACCCAACACCACATGGTACAGGAGTGGATCGATACCTGCCTACTAACCTGCCATTCTGGACATGGACCACACCGGCAAACCGCAGCCGATGCAAGTCGCGGGGAACCTAGGTACCAACTGGAAGCTCTACAGGCAGCGATTTGACCTGTACATCCGTGCCACCGAAAAACAGAATGTCTCGGATGACACGAAGATTGCAATGCTCCTCTTCTACGCAGGTCCGCACGCCACCGACGTCTTCAACTCACTGGTGTTCGAAGAAGGCGAAAACCAAGCCAAATATGACACGGTCATCCTCAAACTGGACCAGCACTTTCAAGTTGAAGTAAATGAAAGTTTTGAAAGATACCTCTTTCAGCAACGCCTGCAAGGTAAGGAGGAGCTTTTTCAACCCTTTTTGACGCACCTCCGGATTCTAGCGCAGTCCTGCGGTTACGGCACCACCACAGAGTCCATGATCAGGGACCAGATTGTTTTTGGCGTTGCCTCTAGTGGCCTACGCCAGCAGCTTCTTAAAATGAAAAGCCTCACCTTAGCGTCTGCTGTGGAAGCCTGTGTCCTCCACGAAAATGCTACCTGCCGTTTTGCCCGATTTCAGGCGTCCGAGTTGGCACGGAGGGGGTCCCCAGCCGTCAAATCGGCAAGCCAGGCCGCCCACGACGTCGAACGCATCCAGGCCGTCGATTACTTCCCGACCCACGGCCCGGACGACAGCGGCCGCTTCCCGCGCTTTTCGCGGTCTCCCGCGCAGGTGCGCGCCAAAAATAACGGCCACAACGAGGGACGCACTGCGCAGGCGCGCCCACCGCAAGATCGCACTGCGCATGCGCAGTGGCGCAACGAACGCCGTGACGTCATGACGTGCGGCAATTGTGGAGCTCTACATTTAAAAGGGCAATGTCCTGCAAAAAACCGACAGTGCCACAGATGTGGCACGATGGGCCACTACGCAGCCCACTGTCGTTCGGCTCAACCCATGGATCCGGCGCATCCTCGACAACCTCGCAGACAAGTCAGGACCGTCCAGCCCACGCATCAAGACTTCCAGTTAAGTGATGCAGATGACCAGGATGCCTTCCGAGTTTCCGTCATTGATGTCAACAAGGTCAATGCCATCAATCCAGCCGATGAGTGGTGTGCCACCCTGACGGTCAACCGATCGCGCGTCGCCTTCCGTCTGGACACCGGCGCATCCGCCAACCTGACTGCTTACTCTGCAGTCCAGGCCATGAAGGTCAAACCACCCATCACGCCATCCCGGCTCAAGATGGTTGACTGTAACGGGAACGTCATCCCGTCCATAGGATCTTGCCAGCTACAGGTGACTCACAAGAGGTACACGGCCACACGCCCCTTCGAAGTTGTCGGCTCATCAAAGGACTCGTTACTGGGCGCACAGGCGTGTAAGGTTCTTCACCTGGTACAGCGCATTATGTCTCTCTCTCCAGATGAGATATCCGACTTCCCGGATGCTGAGTTCCACGCAAATCTCCATTCCCTCCTTGCTCACAACCAGGAGGTTTTTGAAGGCATGGGGACATTGCCATACACGTACAAGATTCGACTCAGACCGGACGCCATCCCTGTCGTTCACGCACCTCGCAGGGTTCCTGCGCCACTCAAAGACCGCCTCAAGGCACAACTGCAGATTCTTCAGGACCAAGGGGTCCTATCCAGGGTCACGGAGCCCACGCCATGGGTCAGCTCCATGGTCTGTGTAAAGAAGCCCTCTGGCGATCTCCGTATATGTATAGATCCAAAAGATCTGAATAACAACATCATGCGGGAACACTATCCCATCCCGAAACGAGAAGACCTCACCAGCGAGATGGCGCGAGCCAAAATATTCACTAAATTGGATGCGTCCAAAGGATTCTGGCAGATCCAACTGGACCCGGCCAGCCGAAGACTATGCACATTCAACACCCCTTTTGGCAGATTCTGCTACAACCGGATGCCATTCGGCATCATTTCGGCATCTGAAGTTTTCCACCGCATTATGGAGCAGATGATGGAAGGCATCGAAGGGGTACGTGTATATGTGGACGATATCATCATTTGGTCCACCACTCCGCAGGAACACATGCATCGTCTACGACGTGTCTTTACCCGCATACGACAAAATGGCCTGCGTCTCAACCATGCGAAGTGTGCCTTCGGCCAGACGGAGCTGAAATTCCTCGGGGACCACATCTCAAGGTCAGGGGTCCGTCCCGATGCAGACAAGGTTAGCGCCATCACAGCCATGCCACGACCGGCTGACAAGAAGGCTGTCTTAAGATTCCTGGGCATGGTCAACTTCCTTGGGAAGTTCATTCCCAACCTGGCTTCTCATACAACAAATATGCGCCATCTCGTAAAAAAATCGACAGAATTCAACTGGCACCAATCGCATCAGCGGGAATGGGAGGAGCTCAAGCACAAACTGGTCACGGCACCAGTGCTGGCCTTCTTTGACACGACTCGCCCTACAAAGATCTCAACAGACGCCAGCCAATCTGGTATTGGAGCGGTACTCCTGCAAAAAGACAGCACGTCGTCATGGGCCCCGGTTGCATATGCCTCACGAGCCATGACCCCTACCGAACAGCGCTACGCGCAAATCGAAAAAGAATGCCTGGGCTTGTTAACTGGACTGGACAAGTTCCACGACTATGTGTATGGCCTGCCACGATTTACGGTCGAAACTGACCACCGCCCCCTGGTCAACATCATTAACAAAGACCTGAACGACATGACTCCTCGCCTCCAGCGCATCTTACTTAAACTCAGGAGGTACGATTTTGAACTGATCTACACTCCGGGGAAGGAGCTCATCGTGGCGGACACTCTTTCCCGAGCAGTGAGCACACCACCAGATGCGGAGGGGTTCGTGCGTCAAATTGAGGCACACGTAACTCTGACAGCAGCAAATCTGCCAGCTGATGATCCTAGTCTGGCCCACATACGCGCAGAGACGGCGACTGACCCCCTTCTGCAGCGAGTGATGCGCCACATGACGGAAGGGTGGCTAAAAGGGCAGTGCCCCCAGTTTTATAATGTGCGAGATGATCTCACCAACATAGACGGGGTCCTTATGAAATCACACAGGATCGTTATTCCGCACAGCGTGCGCCAGATGATTCTTCATCAACTACACGAAGGCCACTTGGGCGTCGAAAAATGCAGACGAAGGGCCCGGGAGGCGGTATATTGGCCGGGTATTAATGAAGACATAGCCAACATGGTGCTCAACTGCACAACCTGTCAGAGGTTTCAGCCGGCGCAACCTCCGGAAACACTTCTACCACACGAGATGGTGACGTCCCCCTGGGCGAAGGTGGGTGTTGACCTATTTCACGCGCTCGGCAGGGATTACATTGTTATTATAGACTACTTCTCAAACTACCCGGAAGTCATGCCTCTCCATGATCTGACGTCGTCCGCAGTCATTGGGGCCTGCAAGGAAACATTTGCTCGCTCTGGCATTCCAAGGACTGTCATGTCAGACAATGGACCTTGTTTTGCCAGCCGTGAATGGTCGTCCTTTGCCGCAGCATATGGTTTCACTCATGTGACATCCAGCCCTCTGCATCCACAATCGAACGGGAAGGCTGAAAAGGGTGTCCACATCGCCAAGCGGCTCCTGTGCAAGGCGGCTGCTGCCGGATCGGACTTTAACCTTGCCTTGCTGGCCTATCGATCGGCCCCGCTATCCACGGGTCTCTCGCCAGCGCAGCTACTAATGGGTCGCTCCCTCAGGACGACGGTACCTTCCATCCTGGCACCAACAACAGACCATGAGGCGGTTCTTCGGAACATGCAACTGCAGCGTGATCGCCAGAAAAGTCGGTACGACACACGAGCGACGGACCTGCCCCCCCTGTCCTCCGGAGACAAAGTACGCGTCCATCAACCGTATGGTGGCTGGTCAGCACCGGCCGAAGTCCTCCGACAAGTGGCTCCCCGCTCGTTCCTGGTTCGCATGCCGGATGGTTCCGTGCGTCGCCGCAATCGGCGCGCCCTTCGCCGACTTCCACGCTCACAGCCACACAGCACGCACACGCCAGATCCTCAACAGGCTTCCGAGGATGACTTTGTGGAGCTGCCGCACATCACGCCCTTTCCATCGCCATCCATGGCCATGCCTGCACAGCAGCCGGTGGTTCTTGATCCACCCTTGAGGCGGTCAACCCGAACTCGTCGCAAGCCCATTAGACTGGACTTATAATACCGTTCATATGTTTAACAAGTTGCACAATTTTACATGATAACCTGTTGTTGTTTATCGTTCCAGATGTCGTCTGACTGGACAACTGTTCAAGTTTTTTTTTCTTCTTCTCTCGTTCGCATTTATGTTATGTTATGGTACAACTTGGTTCATGTGACGCACCCGACATCGCCCCATGTACATAGTTCCGTCATATGCACATGCTGCACACGACACACACACACGCTTAGATGCACTCACGACACGATCATATTTATTACCACGTAGGCACATATCTTTGTAAAAAGGGAGGATGTCATGATATTCAAACACACACATCATGATGGACACACTAACAGGCAAATCAGAGTACACAACACCACAACCAATCACAGACAAGAACACCAACCACATAAAAAGCACGAGCACGACACCTGGTAGTCAGTAGGTCTGGGGAGAAGGGAACAAGAAAGAGCTGTTAAAACATCACAAGCAGGGAACCCCCCACGTGCAGAGTGCAAAGACCAAACTGTAAATAGTAAGTTTAAATAAAGTAGCGTTGTACCATATGCAACCGTGTTGGCTCATCTGTGTGTCAGAACACCCAACACCACAGGAACAGTTATCAAGAGGACAGTAACAACTATCAGGAGGATTGTAACAGCTACAGGAGGATAGTAACAGCTATCAGGAGGATGGTAACAGCGATCGGGAGGATAGTGACAGATATCAGGAGGAAAGTAACAGCTATCAGGAGGACAGTAACAGCTATCAGGGGGATAGTAACAGCGAACAGAAGGACAGTAACAGATATCAGAAGGAAAGTAACAGCTACTAGGAGGATAGTAACAGATATCAGGAGGAAAGAGCTATCAGGAGAATAGAAACAGATATCAGGAGGATATTAACAGATATCAGGAGGATATTAACAGATATCAGGAGGATAGTAACAGCTATCAGGAGGAAAGTATCAGCTATCAGGAGGATAGTAACAGATATCAGGAGGATAGTAAAAGCTATCACAGGACAGAAAAAAGCTAACAGGATAGTAACAGCTATCGGGATGATAGTACCAGCTATCAGGAGGATAGTAGCAACTATCAGGTGGATAGTAACAGCTGTGAGGAGGATAGTAACAGCTAACAGGAGGATAGTAACAGCTATCAGGAGAACAATAACAGCTATTGGGAGATGGTAACAGCTATCAGGAGGATAGTAACAGATATCAGAAGGATAGTAACAGCTATCAGGAGAGTAACAGATATCAGGAGGATAGTAACAGCTATCAGGAGGACAGTGACATTTATCAGGATGATGGTAACAGCTATCAGGAAAATAGTAACAGTTACCAGGAGGATAGTAACAGATAACAGGAGGATAGTAACAGCTATCAGGAGGAAAGTGACAGCGATCAGGAGGATTGTAACAGATATCAGGAGGATAGTGACAGCTATCAGAAGTATTGTAATAGCTATCAGTATGATAAGAACAGTTATCAAGAGGACAGTAACAACTATCAGGAGGATTGTAGAGCTATCAGGAGGATAGTGACAGCAATCAGAAGGATTGTAATAGCTATCAGTATGATAAGAACAGTTATCAAGAGGATATTAACAACTATCAGGAGGATTGTAAGAGCTATCAGGAGGATAGTGACAGCAATCAGGAGGATTGTAACAGCTATCAGGAGGATAGTAATAGATAACAGCAGGATAGTAACAGCTATCAGTAGGATAGTAACAGCTATCAGGTGGATAGTAACAGATATCAGGAGGATAGTAACAACTAACAGGAGGATAGTAACAGGTATGGACAGTACGGTAGCATTGTGGATAGCACAATTGCTTCACAGCTCCAGGGTCCCAGGTTCGATTCCCGGCTTGGGTCACTGTCTGTGCGGAGTCTGCACGTTCTCCCCGTGTGTGGGTTTCCTCCGGGTGCTCCGGTTTCTCTCACAGTCCAAAGATGTGCAGGTTAGGTGGATTGGCCATGCTAAATTGCCCTTTGTGTCCAAATTTGCCCATATTGTTGTGTGGGGTTACTGGGTTATGCGGATAGGGTGGAGGTGTGGATCTTGGGTAGGGTGCGCTTTCCAAGAGCGGGTGCAGACTCGATGGGCCGAATGGCCTCCTTCTGCACAGTAAATTCTATGAATCTATGATATCAGGATGATTGTAACAGCTATCGGGAGGATAGTAACAGCTATCAGGAGGACAGTAACAGTTATCAGGATCATAGTAACAACTATCAGGAGGATAGTAACAGCTAGGAGGGGGATAGTAACAGGTATCAGGAGGATAGTAACAGATAACAGGAGGATAGTAACAGCTATCGGGAGGATAGTGACAGCTATCAGGAGGATAGTAACAGCTATCAGGAGGACAGGAACAGCTTTCAAGAGGATAGTAACAGATAACATGAGGTTAGTAAAAGCTATCGGGAGGATAGTGACAGCTATCAGGAGGATAGTAACAGCTATCAGGAGGACAGTAACAGCTATCAGGGGGACAGTAACATCTAACAGGAGGACAGTAACAGATATCAGAAGGAAAGTAACAGCTACTAGGAGGATAGTAACAGATATCAGGAGGAAAGTAACAGCTATCAGGAGAATATAAACAGATATCAGGAGGATATTAACAGCTATCAGGAGGAAAGTAATAGTAAGAGCTACCAGGAGGACAGCAATAGCTATCAGGAGGAGAATGACAGCTATCAGGAGGATAGTAACAGCTATCAGGAGGAAAGTAACAGATAACAGGAGGATAGTAACAGCTATCAGGAGGATAGTAACAGGTAACAGGAGGATAGTAACAGCTATCAGGAGGATAGTAACAGATAACAGGAGGATAGTAACAGCTATCAGGAGGATAGTAACAGATAACAGGAGGATAGTAACAGCTATCAGGAGGATAGTAACAGATAACAGGAGGATAGTAACAGCTATCAGGAGGACAGGAACAGCTTTCGAGAGGATAGTGACAACTATCAGGAGGAAAGTGACAGCTAGCAGGCGGGTAGTGACAGCTATCAGGAGGAAAGTCACAGCTATCGGGAGGACAGTAACAGCTATCAGGGGACATTAACATCTAACAGGAGGATAGTAACAGATATCAGGAGGAAAGTAACAGCTATCAGGAGAATATAAACAGATATCAGGAGGATATTAACAGCTATCAGGAGGATAATAACAGCTATCAGGAGGAAAGTAATAGTAAGAGCTATCAGGAGGACAGCAACAGCTATCAGGAGGATAGTAACAGCTACAAGGAGGATAGTAGTAGCTATCAGGTGGATAGTAACAGCTGTGAGGAGGATAGTAACAGCTACCAGGAGGATAGTAACAGATATCAGAAGGATAGTAACAGCTATGAGAAGGACAGTAACAGTTCTCCGGTGGATAGTAACATCTATCAGGAGGATAGAACCAGATATCAGAAGGATAGTAACAGCTATGAGCAGGACAGTAACAGTTATCAGGATGATAGTAACAGCTATCAGGAGAGTAACAGATATCAGGAGGATAGTAACAGCTATCAGGAGGACAGTAACAGTTATCAGGATGATGGTAACAGCTATCAGGAAAATAGTAACAGTTACCAGGAGGATAGTAACAGCTACCAAGAGGATAGTAACAGATATCAGAAGGATAGTAACAGCTATGAGAAGGACAGTAACAGTTCTCCGGTGGATAGTAACATCTATCAGGAGGATAGAACCAGATATCAGAAGGTTAGTAACAGCTATGAGCAGGACATTAACAGTTATCAGGATGATAGTAACAGCTATCAGGAGAGTAACAGATATCAGGAGGATAGTAACAGCTATCATGAGGACAGTAACAGTTATCAGGATGATGGTAACAGCTATCAGGAAAATAGTAACAGTTACCAGGAGGATACTAACAGATAACAGGAGGATAGTAACAGCTGTCAGGAGGATAGTAACAGCTATCAGGAGGAAAGTGACAGCGATCAGGAGGATTGTAACAGCTATCAGGAGGACAGTGACAGCTATCAGAAGTATTGTAATAGCTATCAATATGATAAGAAGTTATCAAGAGGACAGTAACAACTATCAGCAGGATTGTAAGAGCTATCAGGAGGATAGTGACAGCAATCAGAAGGATTGTAACAGCTATCAGGAGGATAGTAATCGATAACAGCAGGATAGTAACAGCTATCAGTAGGATAGTAACAGCTACCAGGTGGATAGTAACAGATATCAGGAGGATAGTAACAACTAACAGGAGGATAGTAACAGGTATGGGCAGCACGGTAGCATTGTGGATAGCACAATTGCTTCACAGGTCCAGGGTCCCAGGTTCGATTCCCGGCTTGGGTCACTGTCTGTGCGGATTCTGCACGTTCTCCCAGTGTGTGGGTTTCCACCGGGTGCTCCGGTTTCTCTCACAGTCCAAAGATGTGCAGGTTAGGTGGATTGGCCATGCTAAATTGCCCTTTGTGTCCAAATTTGCCCATATTGTTGTGTGGGGTTACTGGGTTATGCGGATAGGGTGGAGGTGTGGATCTTGGGTAGGGTGCGCTTTCAAGAGCGGGTGCAGACTCGATGGGCCGAATGGCCTCCTTCTGCACAGTAAATTCTATGAATCTATGATATCAGGATGATTGTAACAGCTATCGGGAGGATAGTAACAGCTATCAGGAGGACAGTAACAGTTATCAGGATCATAGTAACAACTATCAGGAGGATAGTAACAGCTATGAGGAGGATAGTAACAGCTATCAGGAGGATAGTAACAGATAATAGGAGGATAGTAACAGCTATTGGGAGGATAGTGACAGCTATCAGGAGGATAGTAACAGCTATCAGGAGGACAGGAACAGCTTTCAAGAGCATAGTAACAGATCACAGGAGGATAGTAAAAGCTATCGGGAGGATAGTGACAGCTATCAGGGGGACAGTAACATCTAACAGGAGGACAGCAACAGATATCAGAAGGAAAGTAACAGCTGCTAGGAGGATAGTAACAGATATCAGGAGGAAAGTAACAGCTATCAGGAGAATATAAACAGATATCAGGAGGATATTAACAGATATCAGGAGGATAGTAACAGCTATCAGGAGGAAAGTAATAGTAAGAGCTATCAGGAGGACTGCAATAGCTATCAGGAGGAGAATGACAGCTATCAGGAGGATAGTAACAGCTATCAGGAGGATATTAACAGATAAAAGGAGGATAGTAACAGCTATCAGGAGGATAGTAACATCTATCAGGAGGACAGGAACAGCTTTCAAGAGGATAGTGACATCTATCAGGAGGAAAGTGACAGCTAGCAGGAGGGTAGTGACAGCTATCAGGAGGAAAGTAACAGCTATCAGGAGGACAGCAACAGCTATCAGGGGGACAGTAACATCTAACAGGAGGACAGTAACAGATATCAGAAGGAAAGTAACAGCTACTAGGAGGATAGTAACAGATATCAGGAGGAAAGTAACAGCTATCAGGAGAATCTAAACAGATATCAGGAGGATATTAACAGATATCAGGAGGATAGTAACAGCTATAAGGAGGAAAGTAATAGTAAGAGCTATCAGGAGAACAGCAATAGCTATCAGGAGGAGAATGACAGCTATCAGGAGGATATTAACAGCTATCAGGAGGAAAGTAACAGCTATGAGGAGGATTGTAACAGCTATCGGGAGGATGTGACAGATATCAGGAGGATAGTAACAGCTATCAGGAGGACAGGAACAGCTTTCAAGATGATAGTAACAGATAACAGGAGGATAGTAAAAGCTATCGGGAGGATAGTGACAGCTATCAGGAGGATAGTGACAGCTATGAGGAGGACAGTAACAGTTATCAGGATGATGGTAACAGCTATCAGGAAAATAGTAACAGTTACCAGGAGGATAGTAACAGCTACCAGGAGGATAGTAACAGATATCAGAAGGACAGCAACAGCTATGAGAAGGACAGTAACAGTTCTCCGGTGGATAGTAACATCTATCAGGAGGATAGTACCAGATATCAGAAGGCTAGTAACAGCTATGAGCAGGACATTAACAGTTATCAGGATGATAGTAACAGCTATCAGGAGAGAAACAGATATCAGGAGGATAGTAACAGCTATCAGGAGGACAGTAACAGTTATCAGGATGATGGTAACAGCTATCAGGAAAATAGTAACAGTTACCAGGTGGATAGTAACAGCTACCAGGAGGTTAGTAGCAGCTATCAGGTGGATAGTAACAGCTGTGAGGAGGATAGTAACAGCTACCAGGAGGATAGTAACAGATATCAGAAGGATAGTAACAGCTATGAGAAGGACAGTAACAGTTCTCCGGTGGATAGTAACATCTATCAGGAGGATAGAACCAGATATCAGAAGGATAGTAACAGCTATGAGCAGGGCAGTAACAGTTATCAGGATGATAGTAACAGCTATCAGGAAAATAGTAACAGCTAACAGGAGGATAGTAACAGCTATCAGGAGGATAGTAACAGCTATCAGGAGGAAAGTGACAGCGAACAGGAGGATTGTAACAGCTATCAGGAGGACAATGATAGCTATCAGAAGTATTGTAATAGCTATCAGTATGATAAGAATTTATCAAGAGGACAGTAACAACTATCAGGAGGATTGTAAGAGCTATCAGGAGGATAGTGACAGCAATCAGAAGGATTGTAACAGCTATCAGGAGGATAGTAATAGATAACAGCAGGATAGTAACAGCTATCAGCAGGATAGTAACAGCTATCAGGTGGATAGTAACAGATATCAGGAGGATAGTAACAACTAACAGGAGGATAGTAACAGGTATGGGCAGCACGGTAGCATTGTGGATAGCACAATTGCTTCACAGGTCCAGGGTCCCAGGTTCGATTCCCGGCTTGGGTCACTGTCTGTGCGGAGTCTGCACGTTCTCCCAGTGTGTGGGTTTCCACCGGGTGCTCCGGTTTCTCTCACAGTCCAAAGATGTGCAGGTTAGGTGGGATTGGCCATGCTAAATTGCCCCTTGTGTCCAAATTTGCCCATATTGTTGTGTGGGGTTACTGGGTTATGCGGATAGGGTGGATCTTGGGTAGGGTGCGCTTTCCAAGAGCGGGTGCAGACTCGATGGGCCGAATGGCCTCCTTCTGCACAGTAAATTCTATGAATCTATGATATCAGGATGATTGTAACAGCTATCGGGAGGATAGTAACAGCTATCAGGAGGACAGTAACAGTTATCAGGATCATAGTAACAACTATCAGGAGGATAGTAACAGCTATGAGGAGGATAGTAACAGCTATCAGGAGGATAATAACAGATAACAGGAGGGTAGTAACAGCTATTGGGAGGATAGTGACAGCTATCAGGAGGATAGTAACAGCTATCAGGAGGACAGGAACAGCTTTCAAGAGGATAGTAACAGATAACAGGAGGATAGTAAAAGCTATCGGGAGGATAGTGACAGCTATCAGAAGGAAAGTAACAGCTACTAGGAGGATAGTAACAGATATCCGGAGGAAAGTAACAGTTATCAGGAGGATAGTGACAGCTATCAGGAGGAAAGTAACAGCTATCAGGGGGACAGTAACATCTAATAGGAGTATAGTAACAGACATCAGGAGGAAAGTAACAGCTATCAGGAGGATCGTGACAGCTATCAGGAGGACAGTAACATCCATCAGGAGGATAGTGACAGCTAACAGGAGGATAGTAATAGCTATCAGGAGGACAGTGACAGCTATAAGGAGGAAAGTAACAGCTATCAGGGGGACAGAAATAGGAGGATCTGTTTTGGGGCCACTGCTGTTTGTCATTTTTATAAATGACCTGGAGGAGGGCGTAGAAGGATGGGTGAGTAAATTTGCAGATGACACTAAAGTCGGTGGAGTTGTGGACACTGCGGAAGCATGTTACAAGTTACAGAGGGACATAGATACGCTGCATCGCTGGGCTGAGAGGTGGCAAATGGAGTTTTATACAGAAAAGTGTGAGGTGATTCAGATTGGAAGGAATAACAGGAAGACAGAGTACTGGGCTAATGGTAAGATTCTTGGCAGTGTGGATGAGCACAGAGTTCTTGGTTTCCATGTACATAGATCCCTGAAAGTTGCCACCCAGGTTGAGAGGGTTGTAAGAAGGCATACGGTGTGTTAGCTTTTATTGGTAGAGGGATTGAATTTCGGAGTCATGAGGTCATGTTGCAGCTGTACAAAACTCTGGTGCGGCCGCATTTGGAGTATTGCGTGCAATTCTGGTCACCGCATTATAGGAAGGATGTGAAAGCATTGGAAAGGGTGCAGAGGAGATTTCCCAGAATGTTGCCTGGTATGCAGGGAAGATCTTATGAGGAAAGGCTGAGGGACTTGAGGCTGTTTT
The DNA here is from genome assembly GCF_047496885.1 of Scyliorhinus torazame. Classification (NCBI taxonomy): domain Eukaryota; kingdom Metazoa; phylum Chordata; class Chondrichthyes; order Carcharhiniformes; family Scyliorhinidae; genus Scyliorhinus; species Scyliorhinus torazame. Next base: position 208,358,664 of record NC_092717.1, read on the forward strand.
CATTAGAAAGAAGAAGGTTAAGAGGTGACCTAATTGAGGCATACTACATGATCAGAGTACTGGATAGGGTGGACAGTGAGAGCCTTTTTCCTCGGATGGTGATGTCTAACACGAGAGGACATAGCTTTAAATTGAGGGGAGATAGATATAAGACAGATGTCAGAGGTAGGTTCTTTACTCAGAGAGTAGTAAGGGCGTGGAATGCCCTGCCTGCAACAGTAGTGGACTCGCCAACACTAAGGGCATTCAAATGGTCATTGGATAAACATATGGACGATAAGGGAATAGTGTAGATGGGCTTTAGAGTGGTTTCACAGGTCGGCGCAACATCGAGGTCCGAAGGGCCTGTACTGCGCTGTAATGTTCTATGTCCTATGTTCTATGTTCAGTAACATCTAACAGGAGTATAGTAACAGATATGAGGAGGGAAGTAACAGTTACTAGGAGGATAGTAACAGATATCAGGAGGAAAGTAACAGCTATCAGGATTATAGTAACAGCTATCAGGAGGAAAGTAACAGCTATCAGGAGGACAGTAACAGCTAGCAGGAGAATAGTAACAGCTATCAGAAGGATAGTAACAGCTATCAGGAGGATAGTAACAGCTATCAGGAGGATAGTAACAGCTATCAGGAGAACAGTAACAGCCCTCAGGAGGACATTGACAGCTAACAGGAGGATAGTCATAGCTATCAGGAGGATAGTAACAGCTATCAGAAGGAAAGTAACAGCTATCAGGATGACAGTAACAGCTATCAGGAGGGTAGTAACAGCTATCAGGAGGATAGTAACAGCTATCAGGAGGAGAGTGACAGCAATCAGGAGGATAGTAACAGCTAACAGGAGGAAAGTAACAGCTATCAGGAGGACAGTAACAGCTATCAGGAGGAAAGTAACAGCTAACAGGAAGATAGTAACAGCTATGAGGAGGATAGTAACAGCTAACAGGAAGATAGTAACATCTATCAGGAGGATAGTAACAGCTATCAGGAGGATAGTGACAGCTATCAGGAGGAAAGTAACAGCTATCAGGAGGAGAGTAACAGCTATCAGGAGGATAGTGACAGCTATCAGGAGGATAGTAACAGCTATCAGGAGGATAGTGACAGCTATCAGGAGGAAAGTAACAGCTATCAGGAGGAGAGTAACAGCAATCAGGAGGATAGTGACAAATACCAGGAGGAAAGTCACTGCTATTAGGGGGACAGTAACATCTAACAGCAGTATCGTAACAGACATCAGGAGGAAATTAACAGCTATCAGGAAGATAGTAACAGCTATCAGGAGGATAATAACAGCTCTCAGGAGGATAGTGACAGATATCAGGAGGGTAGTAACAGCTCTCAGGAGAACAGTAACAGTTCTCAGGAGGACAGTGAGAGCTATCAGGAGGATAGTGACAGCTATCAGGAGGGTAGCAACAGCTATCAGGAGGATAGTAACAGCTATCAGAAGGAAAGTAACAGCTATCAGAAGGATAGTGATGGCAATCAGGAGGATAGTAACAGATATCAGGAAGATAGTAACAGCTATGAGGAGGATAGTATCAGCTAACAGGAAGATAGTAACAGCTATCAGGAGGATAGTGACAGCTGTCAGGAGGATAGTAACAGCTATCTGGAGGATAGGGACAGCTAACAGGATAGTAACAGCTAACAGGAAGATAGTAGCAGCTATCAGATGGATAGTGACAGCAATCAGGAGGATAGTAACAGCTATCAGGAGGAAAGTAACAGCTATCAGGAGGATAGTAACAGCTATCAGGAGGATAGTAACAGCTATCAAGAGGATAGTAACAGCTATCGGGGGGACAGTAACATCTAACAGGAGAACAGTAACAGATATCAGGAGGAAAGTAACAGCTATCAGGAGGATAGTGCCAGCTATCAGGAGGATAGTAACAGCTATCAGGAGGATAGTAACAGCTATCAGGAGGATAGTAACAACTATCAGGAGGATAGTGACAGCTATCCCGGAGGACTGGAGAATCGCCAATGTTGTTCCTCTGTTTAAGAAGGGTAGCAAGGATAATCCAGGGAACTACAGACCGGTGAGCCTTACTTCAGTGGTAGGGAAATTAGTGGAGAGAATTCTTCGAGACAGGACCTTCTCCCATTTGGAAGCAAATGGACGTATTAGTGAGAAGCAGCATGGTTTTGTGAAGGGGAGGTCGTGTCTCACTAACTTGGTAGAGTTTTTCGCGGAGATTACAAAGATGATTGATGCAGGTAGGGCAGTGGATGTTATCTATATGGACTTCAGCAAGGCCTTTGACAAGGTCCCTCATGGTAGACTAGTACAGAAGGTGAAGTCACACGGGATCAGGGGTAAGCTGACAAGGTGGATACAGAACTGGCTAGGTCATAGAAGGCAGAGAGTAGCAATGGAAGGATGCTTTTCTAATTGGAGGGCTGTGACCAGTGGTGTTCCACAGGGATCAGTGCTGGGACCTTTGCTGTTTGTAGTATATATAAATGATTTGGAGGAAAATGTAACTGGTCTGATTAGTAAGTTTGCAGACGACACAAAGGTTGGTGGAATTGCGGATAGCGATGAGGACTGTCAGAGGATACAGCAGGATTTAGATTGTTTGGAGACTTGGGCGGAGAGATGGCAGATGGAGTTTAATCCGGACAAATGTGAGGTAATGCATTTTGGAAGGTCTAATGCAGGCAGGGAAGAACAGTGAATGGTAGAACCCTCAAGAGTATTGAAAGTCAAAGAGATCTAGGAGTACAGGTCCACAGGTCACTGAAAGGGGCAACACAGGTGGAGAAGATAGTCAAGAAGGCATATGGCATGCTTGCCTTCATTGGCCGGGGTATTGAGTATAAGAATTAGCAAGTCATGTTGCAGCTGTATAGAACCTTAGTTAGGCCACACTTGGAGTATAGTGTTCAATTCTGATCGCCACACTACCAGAAGGATGTGGAGGCTTTAGAGAGGGTGCAGAAGAGATTTACCAGAATGTTGCCTGGTATGGAGGGCATTAGCTATGAGGAGCGGTTGAATAAACTCGGTTTGTTCTGACTGGAACGAAGGAGGTTGAGGGGCGACCTGATAGAGGTCTACAATATTATGAGGGGCATAGACAGAGTGGATAGTCAGAGGCTTTTCCCCGGGGTAGAGGGGTCAATTACTAGGGGGCATAGGTTTAAGGTGAAAGGGGCAAAGTTTAGAGTCGATGTACGAGGCAAGTATTTTACGCAGAGGATAGTGGGTGCCTGGAACTCGCTACCGGAGGAGGTGGTGGAAGCAGGGACGATAGTGACATTTAAGGGGCATCTTGACAAATACATGAATAGGATGGGAATAGAGGGATACGGAACCAGGAAGTGTAGAAGATTGTAGTTTAGTCGGGGAGCATGGTCGGCACGGGCTTGGAGGGCCGAAGGGCCTGTTCCTGTGCTGTATATTTCTTTGTTCTTTGTTCATTGTTCTATCAGGAGGAAAGTAACAGCTATCAGGAGGATATTAACAGCTATCCGGAGGATAGTAACAGCTATCAGGAGGATAGTGACAAATATCAGGAGGAAAGTAACAGCTATTAGGGGGACAGTAAGATCTAACAGGAGTATCGTAACAGACATCAGGAGGAAATTAACAGCTATCAGGAGGATGGTAACAGATATCAGGAGGATAGTGACAGCTATCAGGAGTACAGTAACAGCTATCAGGAGGACAGTAACAGCTATCAGGAGGATAGTGACAAATATCAGGAGGAAAGTAACAGCTATTAGGGGGACAGTAAGATCTAACAGGGGTATCGTAACAGACATCAGGAGGAAATTAACAGCTATCAGGAGGATGGTAACAGATATCAGGAGGATAGTGACAGCTATCAGGAGTACAGTAACAGCTATCAGGAGGACAGTAACAGCTATCAGGAGGACAGTGACAGCTAGCAGGAGTATAGTAATAGCTATCAGGAGGATAGTGACAGCTATCAGGAGGATAGTAACAGCTATCAGGAGGAAAGTAACATCTAAGAGGAGTATCGTAACAGATATCAGGAGGAAAGTAACAGCTATCAGGAGGATAGTGACAGATGTCAGGAGGACTGTAACAGCTATTAGGAGGATCGTAACAGCTATCTGGAGGATAGTAACAGCTCTCAGGAGGACAGTAACAGCTATCAGGAGGACAGAAACAGCTATCAGGATGATAGCAACAGCTATCAGGAGTATAGTGACAGCTATCAGGAGGAAAGTAACAGCTATCAGGGGGACAGTATTTTACGCAGAGGGTAGTGGGTGCCTGGAACTCGCTACCGGAGGAGGTGGTGGAAGCAGGGACGATAGTGACATTTAAGGGGCATCTTGACAAATACATGAATAGGATGGGAATAGAGGGATATGGAACCAGGAAGTGTAGAAGATTGTAGTTTAGTCGGGGAGCATGGTCGGCACGGGCTTGGAGGGCCGAAGGGCCTGTTCCTGAGCTGTATATTTCTTTGTTCTTTGTTCATTGTTCTATCAGGAGGAAAGTAACAGCTATCAGGAGGATATTAACAGCTATCCGGAGGATAGTAACAGCTATCAGGAGGATAGTGACAAATATCAGGAGGACAGTAACAGCTATCAGGAGGACAGTGACAGCTAGCAGGAGGACAGTGACAGCTAGCAGGAGTTTAGTAATAGCTATCAGGAGGATAGTGACAGCTATCAGGAGGATAGTAACAGCTATCAGGAGGAAAGTAACATCTAAGAGGAGTATAGTAACAAATATCAGGAGGAAAGTAACAGCTATCAGGAGGATAGTGACAGATGTCAGGAGGACTGTAACAGCTATCAGGAGGATCGTAACAGCTATCTGGAGGATAGTAACAGCTCTCAGGAGGACAGTAACAGCTATCAGGATGATAGTAACAGCTATCAGGAGTATAGTGACAGCTATCAGGAGGAAAGTAACAGCTATCAGGGGGACAGTAAGATCTAACAGGAGTATCGTAACAGACATCAGGAGGAAATTAACAGCTATCAGGAGGATGGTAACAGATATCAGGAGGATAGTGACAGCAATCAGGAGTACAGTAACAGCTAACAGGATAGTAACAGCTTTCAGGACGATAGTAACAGCCATCAGGAGGATAGTAACAGCAATCGCGAGGATAGTAACGGCTATCAGGAGGACAGTAACAGCTCTCAGGTGGACAGTAACAGCTAACAGGAGGATAGTAACAGCTATCAGGAAGGTAGTGACAGCTATCAGAATGATTGTAACAGCTATCAGTATGATAGTAACAGTTATCAAGAGGACAGTAACAAATATCAGCAGGATAGTGACAGCTATCAGGAGGATAGAAACAGCTATCAGGTGTACAGTAACATCCATCAGGAGGATAGGGACAGCTATCAGGAGGGTAGTAACAGCTATCAGGAGGACAGTAACAGCTATCAGGAGTACAGTAACATCCATCAGGAGGATAGGGACAGCTATCGGGAGGGTAGTAACAGCTATCAGGAGGACAGTAACAGCTATCAGGAGTATAGAAACTGCTATCAGGAGGACAGTAAGAGCTTTGGGGGGGACAGTAACATCTATCAGGAGGATAGTAACAGCTATCAGGAGGATAGTAATAGCTATCAGGAGGACAGTAACAGCTATCAGGAGGATAGTAACAGCTATCAGGAGGATAGTAACAGCTCTCAGGAGGATAGATAAAGCTCTCAGGAGGACAGTGACAGCTATCAGGAGGAAAGTAACAGCTATCAGAGAGACAGTAACAGTTAACAGGAGGATAGTAACAGCTATCACGAATGTAGTGACAACTATCAGAATGATTGTAACAGCTATCAGAAGGATAGTGACAGCTATCAGGAGGGTAGTAACAGCGACCAGGAGGACAGTAACAGCTATCAAGAGGATAGTAACATCTATCAGGAGGATAGTGACAGCTAACAGGATAGTAACATCGATCAGGAGGATAGTAACAGATATCAGGAGGATAGTGACAGCTATCAGGAGGATAGTAACAGCTATCAGGAGGACAGTAACAGCTTTCAGGGGGACAGTAACAGCTATCAGGTGGATAGTAACAGCTATCCGGAGGATAGTAACAGCCATCACGAGGATAGTAACAGCTAACAGGAGGACAGTAAGAGCTTTCGGGGGGGACAGTAACATCTATCAGGAGGATAGTTAGAGCTATCAGGAGGATAGTAACAGCTATCCGGAGGATAGTAACAGCTATCAGGAGGATAGTGACAAATATCAGGAGGAAAGTAACAGCTATTAGGGGGACAGTAACATCTAACAGGAGTATCGTAACAGACATCAGGAGGAAATTAACAGCTATCAGGAGGATAGCTGTTAGTAAGCAGAATACAGGGAGCTGGGAAGGAAGTTAAGGAATCGGACCTCAAACGTAGTGATCTCAGGATTACTACCGGTGCCACGTGCTATTCAGAGTTGATATTACAGGATATATAGGATAAATACATGGCTGAAGGGATGGTGTCAGGGGGAGGGTTTCAATTTCCTGGGGCAATGCAGCCGGTTCTGGGGGAGGTGGGACCTGTACAAACTGGATGGGTTATACCTGGGCAGGACTGGAACTGATGTCCTCGGGGTGCTATTTGCTAGAGCGGTTGGGGAGTGTTTAAACTAATGTGGCAGGGGGATGGGAACCTATGCAGGAAGTTGGAAGGTAGTAAAACAGGGATAGAAACAAAAGGCAGTAAGGGGGAAATTGTAAGGCAGAGATGCCATTGTCAAGAATCAAAAAGGGCGACAGTACAATGTACAGTGACTGAGGGGAGTTCAGTGATTAGGCCCAGTAATACAAAAAGGCATAAAACCGGAAGTAAAAACATAAATGGAAAGCGACGCGGCAGCTTGTTACATGAAGTTATGGGTTCAACGTCAAGGAAAATTAGGAGAAAAGTTAAGAGGAAAAATAACTTAGGAGAGGTTACTGATCAAGGTGTTAAGATTCAAAACAGATGTGTAAAAGCCAACATAAATGTACTTTACCTGAATGCTCGTAGTATTCGGAATAAGGTAAATGAGTTGATGCCGCAAATCATCGTGAATGACTATGATTTAGTGGCCATTACTGAAACATGATTAAAGGATGGTCACGACTGGGCGGTAAATATCCATGGGTATCAAACTATTCGGAAGGACAGAGTGGATGGTAAGGGAGGAGGTGCAGCTCTGTTATTTCAGGATGACATCCGGGCAAATGAAAGGGATGACATTGGTGCTATGGAGGATAAGGTTGAATCCATTTGGGTGGAAATCAGGAATAGTAAGGCGAATTAAGTCACTGATAGGTGTAGTCTATGTGCCACCAAATAATAACATTATGGTGGGGCAAGCAATAAACAAAGAAATAACTGATACATGTAGAAATGGTACAGCAGTTATCATGCGGGATTTTAATCTACATGTCGATTGGTTTAACCAGGTCGGTCAAGGCAGCCTTGAGGAGGAGTGTTTAGAATGTATCCGCGATAGTTTCCTAGAACAGTATGTAATGGAACCTACGAGGGAACAAGCGGTCCTAGATCTGGTCCTGTGTAATGAGACAGGATTGATTAATGATCTCATAGTTAGGGATCCTCTCAGAAGGTACGATCACAATATGGTGGAATTTAAAACACAGATGGAGGGTGAGAAGGTAAAATCAAACACTGGTGTTTTGTGCTTAAACAAAGGAGATTACAATGGGATGAGAGAAGATCTAGCTAAGGTAGACTGGGAGCAAAGACTTTATGGTGAAACAGTTGAGGAACAGTGGAGAACCTTCCAAGCAATTTTTCACAGTGCTCAGCAAAGGTTTATCCCAACAAAAAGGAAGGACGGTAGAAAGAGGGAAAATCGACCGTGGATGTCTAAGGAAATAAGGGAGAGTATCAAATTGAAGGAAAAAACATACCAAGTGGCAAAGATTAGTGGGAGACTAGAGGACTGGGAAATCTTTAGGGGGCAACAGAAAGCTACTAAAAACGCTTTAAAGAAGAGTAAGATAGATTATGAGAGTAAACTTTCTCAGAATATAAATACAGAAAGTAAAAGTTGCCACAAATATATGAAACAAAAAAGAGTGGCTAAGGTAAATATTGGTCCTTTAGAGGATGAGAAGGGAGCTTTAATAATGGGAGATTTTGGAAATGGCTGAGGAACATGGTTAAAAGATGGCCACGACTGGGAGTTAAATATCCAAGGGTATCAGACTATACGAAAGGATAGAATGGACGGTAAGGGCGGTGGTGTAGCTTTGCTGTTTACGGATGGCATCCGGGTAATAGTAAGGGATGATATTGGTGCTATGATGGACAAGGTTGAATCAATTTGGGTGGAAATCAGGAATAGTAAGGCGAAAAGGTCACTGATAGGAGTAGTCTATAGGCCACCAAATAGTAACAGGATGGTAGGGCAGGCAATAAGCAAAGAAATAATGGATGCATGTAGAAATGGTACAGCGGTTATCATAGGAGATTTTAATCTGCATATCGATTGGTTTAACCAGGTTGGTAAAGGCAGCCTTGAGGAGGAGTTTATAGAATGTGCCCGGGATAATTTCCTGGAACAGTATGTAATGGAACCTACAAGGGAACAAGCGGTCCTAGATCTGGTCCTGTGTAATGAGGCAGGATTGATTAATGATCTCATAGTTCAGGATCCTCTTGGAAGGAGCGACCACAATATGGTGGAATTTAAAATACAGTTGGAGGATGACAAGGTAAAATCAAACACTAGTGTTTTGTGCTTAAACAAAGGCGATTACAATGGGATGAGAGAAGAACTAGCTAAGGTAGACTGGGAGCAAAGACTTCATGGTGAAGCAGTTGAGGAACAGTGGAGAACCTTCCGAGCGATCTTTCACAGTGTTCAGAAAAGGTTCATACCGACAAAAAAGAAAGACGGGAGAAAGGGGAAAAATCGACCGTGGATATCTAAGGAGGTGAGGGAGAGTATCAAATTGAAGGAAAAAACATACAAAGTGGCAAAAATTAGTGGGAGACTAGAGGACTGGGAAGTCTTTAGGGGACAACGGAAAGCTACTAAAAAAGCCAGAAAGAAGAGTAAGGTAGACTATGAAAGTAAACTGGCTCAGAACATAAAAGCAGATAGTAAAAGCTTCTACAAATATATAAGACAAAAAAGAGTGGCTAAGGTAAATATTGGTCCTTTGGAAGATGAGAAGGGAGATTTAATAATAGGAGATGGGGAAATGGCTGAGGAGCTGAACAGGTTTTTTTGGGTCGGTCTTCACAGTGGAAGACACAAATAACATGCCAGTGACTGATGGAAATGAGGCTATGACAGATGAGGACCATGAGAGGATTGTTATCACTAAGGAGGTAGTGATGGACAAACTAATGGGGCTAAAGGTAGACAAGTCTCCTGGTCCTGATGGAATGCATCCCAGAGTGCTAAAAGAGATGGCTAGGGAAATTGCAAGTGCACAAGTGATAATTTACCAAAATTCCCTAGACTCTGGGGTGGTCCCGGCGGATTGGAAATTTGCAAACGTGACATCACTTTAAAAAAGGAGGTAGGCAGAAAGCAGGTAACTATAGGCCAGTTAGCTTAACTCCAGTAGTAGGGAAGATGCTTGAATCTATTATCAAGGAAGAAATAACGTGGCACCTGGATGGAAATTGTCCCATTGGGCAGACGCAGCATGGGTTCAGAGGACAGGTTGTGCCTAACTAATATAGTGGAATTTTTTGAGGATATTACCAGTGCGGTAGATAACTGGTAGCCAATGGATGTGGTATATCTGGATTTCCGGAAAGCTTTTGACAAGGTGCCACACAAAAGGTTGCTGCATAAGATAAAGATGCATGGCATTAATGGTAAAGTAGTAGCATGGATAGAGGATTGGTTAATTAATAGAAAGCAAAGAGTGGGGATTATTGGGTGTTTCCCTGGTTGGCAATCAGGAGCTAGTGGCGTTCCTCAGGGATCAGTGTTGGGCCCACAATTGTTCACAATTTACATAACTGATTTGGAATTGCGGACCAAGTGCAATGTGTCCAAGTTTGCAGACGACACTAAGGTGAGTGGTAAAGCAAAAAGTGCAGAGGATACCATAAGTCTGCAGAGGGATTTGGACAGGTTAAGTGAATGGGCGAGGGTCTGGCAGATGGAATACAATGTTGACAAATGTGAGGTTTTCCATCGAGGTAGGAATAACAGCAAAAGGGATTATTATTTAAATGATAAAATATTAAAACATGCTGCTGTGCAGAGAGACCTGGGTGTGCTCGTGCATGAGTTGCAAAAAGTTGGTTTACAGGTGCAACAGGTGATTGAGAAGGCAAATGGAGTATTGTCCTTCATTGCTCGAGGGATGAAGTTTCACACTAGGGAGGTTATGCTGCAATTGTATAAGGTGTTAGTGAGGCCACACCGGGAGTATTGTGTTCAGTTTTGGTCTCCTTACCTGAGAAAGGACGTACTGGCACTGGTAACAGCTATCTGGAGGACAGTAACAGTTATCAGGATGATAGTAACAGCTATCAAGGGGATAGTAACAGCTATAAGGAGGATAGTAACAGCTATCAGAATGATTGTAACAGCTATCAGTATGATAGTAACAGTTATCAAGAGGACAGTAACAACTATCAGGAGGATAGTGACAGCTATCAGGAGGATAGTGACAGCTATGAGGAGGACAGTAACAGCTAACAGAATGATAGTAACAGCTGTCAGGAGGATAGTAACAGCTGTCAGGAGGATAGTAACAGCTATCAGGAGGATCGTAACAGCTATCAGGAGGATAGTAACAGCTATCAGGAGGATAGTAACAGATATCAGGAGGCTAGTAGCTGCTATCAGGAGGATAGTAACAGCTCTCAGGATGATAGTAACAGCTGTCAGGAGGATAATAGCAGCTAACAGGAGGATAGTAACAGGTATCAGGAGGATCATAGCTGCTATCAGGAGGATAGTAACAGATAGCAAGAGGATAGTAACAGCTCTCAGGATGATAGTAACAGCTATCAGTAGGACAGTAACAGTTATCAGGAGGATAGTAACAGCTATCAGGTGTAGTGACAGCTATCGGGAGGATAATAACAGCTATCAGGAATATAGTAACAGATAGCAGGAGGATAGTAACAGCTCTCAGTATGATAGTAACAGCTATCAGGAGGATAGTAACAGCTATCAGGAGGATAATAACAGATATCAGGAGGACAGTAACAGATTTCAGGAGGATAGTAACAGCTATCAGGAGAATAGTAACAGCTCTCAGGATGATAGTAACAGCTATCAGGAGGCCAGTAACAGCTAACACGACAGTAACAGTTATAAGGAGGATAGTAACAGCTATCAGGAGGACAGTAACAGATAACAGGAGGATAGTAACAGCTATCAGGAGGATAGTAACAGATATCAGGATAGTAACAGCTATCGGGAGGATAGTGACATCTATCAGGGGGATAGTGACAGCTAACAGGAGGATAGTAACCGTTATCAGGAGGTCAGTAACAGCTATCTGGAGGATAGTAACAGATATCAGGAGGATAGTGACAGCTATCAGGTGGACAGTAACAACTATCAGGAGGACAGTAACAGATAACAGGAGGATAGTAACAGCTATCAGGAGGATAGTAACAGCTATCAGGAGGATAGTAACAGATATCAGGAGGATAGTGCCAGTTATCAGGATGATAGTAACAGCTATCAGTGTCATAACACACACCAGTATATCATGGTGCAGACACACACACAGTGATGGACACACAGCGGGACCAATCAACACACACAACACCGCAGCCAATCAGCAGTTAGAGCACATCACTATAAAGACAGGGGGCTTCAGAGTTCCCGCTCATTCGGGATGCAGCCTCCGAGAAGGGCAGAGCTTACAGCTTACAGCACAGATCTTCACCATGTGCTGAGTGCATAGACTGGTTAGGACAGGCATAGGTCTTTAGTTTAATCTAACATTGTGTTAACCCACAGTGAAAGTATGTTCAACAGTTTCTAACTTAATAAAATAGTGTTGCACTATTTTAAGTGTTGGTGGCCTGTATGTGTTCCACGGATCCAGAGCACCCAACACATCAATCAGGAAGATAGTAACAGCTATCAGGAGGGCAGTAACAACTACCAGGAGGATAGTAACAGTTATCAGGATGATAGTAACAGTTATCAGGATGATAGTAACAGCTATCAGGAGGATAGTGACAGCTAACAGGAGGATAGTAACAGCTATCAGGATGATAGTAACAGCTATCAGGAGGATAGTAACAGCTATCAGGAGGGCAGTAACAACTATCAGGAGGATAGTAACAGTTATCAGGATGATAGTAACAGCTAACAGGAGGATAGTAACAGCTATCAGGATGAAAGTAACAGCTGTCAGGAGGATAGTAACAACTATCAGGAGGATAGTAACAGCTATCAGGAGGATAGTAACAGCTGTCAGGAGGATAGTAACAGCTATCAGGATGATAGTGACAGCTATCAGGAGGATAGTAACAGCTATTAGGAGGATAGCAACAGCTATCAGGAGGATAGTAACAATTATCAGGATGATAGTAACAGCTATCAGGAGGATAGTAACAGCTATCAGGAGGGCAGTAACAACTATCAGGAGGATAGTAACAGTTATCAGGATGATAGTAACAGCTAACAGGAGGATAGTAACAGCTATCAGGATGAAAGTAACAGCTGTCAGGAGGATAGTAACAACTATCAGGAGGATAGTAACAGCTATCAGGAGGATAGTAACAGCTGTCAGGAGGATAGTAACAACTATCAGGAGGATAGTAACAGCTATCAGGATGATAGTGACAGCTATCAGGAGGATAGTAACAGCTATTAGGAGGATAGCAACAGCTATCAGGAGGATAGTAACAATTATCAGGATGATAGTAACAGCTATCAGGAGGATAGTAACAGCTATCAGGAGGGCAGTAACAACTATCAGGAGGATAGTAACAGTTATCAGGATGATAGTAACAGTTATCAGGATGATAGTAACAGCTAACAGGAGGATAGTAACAGCTATCAGGATGATAGTAACAGCTATCAGGAGGATAGTAACAGCTGTCAGGAGGGCAGTAACAACTATCAGGAGGATAGTAACAGTTATCAGGATGATAGTAACAGCTAACAGGAGGATAGTAACAGCTATCAGGATGAAAGTAACAGCTGTCAGGAGGATAGTAACAACTATCAGGAGGATAGTAACAGCTATCAGGAGGATAGTAACAGCTGTCAGGAGGATAGTAACAACTATCAGGAGGATAGTAACAGCTATCAGGATGATAGTGACAGCTATCAGGAGGATAGTAACAGCTATTAGGAGGATAGTAACAGCTATCAGGTGGATAGTAACAATTATCAGGATGATAGTAACATCTAACAGGAGGATAGTAACAGTTATCAGGAGAATAGTGCCAACTATTGGGAGGATAGTAACAGCCGTCAGGAGGATAGTAACAGCAACGGGGGCAGGCGGATTGTCTTGAAAGATCGGAGCTTCCTTTTAAAAATTGCACTCGCACCATGAATACTCTGATGTAAATGCGGCCTCGATGGGCTTCCCTCAGCATGCCAAAAAAAAGGGCAATGTGCTGTTGCATGGAGTGTTCTTTAGCACTGTGTTTTTGTCCCGTTGAATTGCGCCCCTTGTGTTTTTTATCCCTTTCAGTGATTTGGAATTTAGAATTTCTATTTCATAACCACAAGCACATCACGTGTAATAATAAAACTGACCTGAACCACGGGTTATTCGATCATCTAATCATAACAAAACAGGAAAATGGGCTCCAGGATAATAGGCACACTTCATTCGACAGGAATTCCTACCTGTCTCAATTTTCCCATTTGGATTTAGAAGCAGAAACATGTGCCTCAGAAAAAGCTGGAAATGTGAAGCATGTCAGTCAACATGAGCAGCGAAAGAAAAAAAACAGGTTGAGGTTTCCGATGAAATCCTCCTTCAGAACTGAAAGAGAAAGGAAGACTTCAGCAGACGATCAGGATAAAAAGAAAAAAGGGAAGAGGAATGGGTATGTTTCCAAGCACATCGCCTGATAAGTTGGGGAAGGAAAGATGTGGAACTTCCTTGAAGAGAAGGCAAGGACATTGCAAGATGGCGGGAAACATTGACCTAATCGGTCAGGATGATCAGAAGAAACAGATTAATGTGTGAGTGGCTCAGTCAGTGGGAGAATACAGGGCAGAAAATGTGAAATCTTTTTGCTTTGCTTGACATATCATTAATGCTTAACAACTGGTGAAATGCGTTATCATATGCCATCCATATTGCATGAGTTTTATCAAGTCTTGTTATCCTGGATTCATTTCAAATTGAATATTGCGTCGTGGAAAAACCTGGCATTCAAAATTTCATGAGTAAAATGTCATTTTCTATCTTATTCACAAATGCACCATAAATATTTCTGCACTGTGTTTCACACTTCTCTACCTTGGCAATGGATTTGACACCCCTTCCTTTCTGACCACCTGTGCCACTCAGCAAATATGCATGTCCAAGTGTCTCGGGGTCTGAAACCTCTGCGATCCTACTGAAGTCCCGTCATGCACAACAGAAGTGACAGAGAGAGATGGGTGATACATATTTACAGTGTCATTCTCAACAGAAAAATTGTTGTACTCAATCAAGTAGAGGTGGTTAATGCAATGACAAGAGAGAATTGTTCAGCCATGGTTAAAGTATTGGACTGCAGAAAATAAATCCATTAGCTTAATCAAAACACATTCACAGCCACAGTTCAACTGTATGTTGCGCAAAAATTTCAATTATTATTTTACCCCAAATATACACACTTACATAAATAGAATTTACCTTTAGCTGCATGGGTTCATATCTTGAAAATGCTGGCACCCACCTTGACTGCTTACCCCAGTGCTCCACCACTGGAGAAATCTCATTTACTGGCCTGAACTGAATAAACTCTTATTTGAGGGTGTGGTAATCGGTATTAGGGGTATTACGGTCCCCTGAATAATGCTGTAAGACCATTGGTGTGGGAGGTACCTGAGTCTGCTATTTTGATTGGTGAAGCCTGCCTCCTGGTTCCGCCCAGTAAGGCGGAGTATAAGAGCCTGTGTCTCCCCAGCAGCTGAATTATGTACCTGCGCTGCTGGGGGAAACATCTAGTGCAATAAAGCCTTCAATTGTCTCCAATCTCGTCTCAGGAGTTATTGATTGAGCATCAGTTTATTGCACTAGATTTTATATAATGGAGCTCCGAATCAAGCCAGAGAGTCTGCTACTCAGCCCCCACGCGGCAAACTCAGCGACAACCTTCAAACACTGGCTCACGTGCTACAAAGGGTACCTCAGGACGGCCACGACTGAACCTATGGAGGACTAGAAACTGCAAGTTCTCCACTCGAGGGTGAGCCCAGAGATCTACACCCTCATCGAGGATGCGGACGATTTCGAGGCCGCAATGACCCTGCTGAAAGGACACTATATTCGCCCTGGAAACCAGGTCTACGCCCGACATCTGCTCGCGACGAGGCGACAAATCCCCGGTGAATCGCTGGAGGAGTTCTACCGTGCGTTCCTGGCATTAGGGAGGAACTGTGACTGCCTGCAAGTTTTGGCCAGTGACCACACAGAACTTTTGATCCGGGACGCTTTCGTTGCAGGTATGCTGTCCTCCCAAATCCGCCCGCGATTGCTGGAGAAAGTGACACTAGGCCTCAAGGAGGCATGGGCCCTTGCTAGCTCCATGGATGTGGCCTCCCAAAACACCTGCACTTATGTCCCTGACCACGCGGCAGCCCCTTGGACAGCGTGGAACCCCCCCGCGGCCGTCTCCGATGCATCCCCCATTCCCCCACAAGCTTGTGCTGTGAGACTGCCAGGCAACACTGGGGGGCCCCGCTGCTATTTTTGCGGGCAAGCCAAGCACCACCGGCAGCGCTGCCCGGCCCGCTCATCCATCTGCAAAGGGTGCGGCAAAAAGGGCCATTCCGTGGCAGTATGTCAGGCCCGGGCGGTCGCCGCGATCTCCGGGGGCGAACCGGGACCGCCACCACAACTCTCTCTACGAGCCGCATGCGGCCAGTGGGCGCCACCATCTTCCTTCTCCAGGGCCAGGTGCGGCCTTCGCGCGCCGCCTCTTGTCCCCTGGGGACCACGTGCGACGGATGGGTGCTGCCATCTTGTACACCTCCAGCCATGTGCAACCAATGGGTGCCGCCATCTTGGCTGGACTCTCAGGACCCCAACTCGGATGACCAAACACCGCCCGAGGAAAACATCCAAATTTTGCCACGACTTGCCTCGGTGACCCTTGACCAGTCTCGGTCCAGTCTTGGCCCCGAACACTCGACTGCGACGACGATCGTGCTCATAAATGGGCATAAAACATCCTGCCTGATCAACTCCGGGAGCACAGAGAGCTTCATACACCCCAATACGGTAAGGCGCTGTTCTCTTCCCATCCACCCAGTCAACCAAAAAATCTCCCAGGCCACCGGGTCTCACTAGGTAGAGATCAAAGGGTTCTGCATAGCAGACCTCACGGTCCAGGGAAGGGAGTTGAAAAATTACCGGCTCTACGTCCTTCCTCACCTCTGTGCTGCCACGCTCCTAGGGTTAGACTTCCAATGTAATCTCCAGAGCTTAACTTTTAAATTTGGCGACCCTGTACCCCTCCTGACTGTCTGCCGCCTCGCGACCCTCAAAGTCGATCCGCCTTCCCTGTTTGCGAAACTCAGCCCGGATTGCAAACCCGTTGCCACCAGGAGCAGACGGTACAGTGCCCAGTACTGGTCCTTCATTAGGTCGGAAGTCCAGTGGTTACTGAAGCAAGGTATTATTGAGGCTAGCAACAATCCCTAGAGAGCTCAAGTAAAGACCGGGGGGAAGCATAGGATGGTCATCGATTATAGTCAGACCATCAACAGTTATACGCAGCTCGACGCGTACCCTCTCCCCTGTATATCTAAACTGGTCAATCAGATTGCACAACACAAGGTCTTTTCCACGGTGGATCTAAAATCTGCCTACCACCAGCTCCTCATCCGCCCTAGCGACCGGAAATATACTGCATTCGAAGCAGACAGGCGGTTCTACCACTTCCTCAGGGTTCCCTTCGGTGTCACAAATGGAGTCTCGGACTTCCAACAGGAGATGGACCGAATGGTTGACCGGTACGGTTTGCGGGCCACGTTTACGTACCTCGATAACGTCACCATCTGCGGCCACGACCAGCAGGACCACAACACCAACCTCCGAAAATTCCTCCATACCGCAAGAATCCTTAATCTAACATATAACAAGGACAAATGCTTGTTCAGCACCGACCGTCTAGCCATCCTCGGCTACGTAGTGCATGATGGAGTTATAGGCCCAGATCCCGAACGCAAGCGCCCCCTCATGGAGTTCCCCCTCCCCCACTGCTCCAAGGCCCTGAAACGCTGCCTGGGATTTTTTTCGTATTATGCCCAGTGGGTCCCCAACTATGCGGGCAAGGCCCGCCCACTAATTCAATCCACAGTTTTCCCCCTGTCGGCAGAGGCTCGCAAGGCCTTCAGCCGCATCAAAGCGTACAGCGCAAAGGCCATGATGCACACAATCGACGAATCCCTCCCCTTCCAAGTCGAGAGCGACGCGTCCGACATAGCTCTGGCGGCCACCCTCAACCAAACGGGCAGACCCATGGCCTTCTTCTCACGCACCCTCCATGCTTCAGAAATTCGCCATTCCTCAGTTGAAAAGACGACCCAGGCCATAGTAGAAGCTGTGCGGCATTACCTGGCTGGCAGGAGATTCACTCTCCTCACTGACCAACGGTCGGTTGCTTTCATGTTAGATAATGCACAGCGGGGCAAGATAAAGAACGATAAGGTTTTACGGTGGATGATCGAGCTCTCCACCGACAACTATGAGATCTTGTATCGTCCTGGGAAACTAAACGAGCCTCCTGATGCCCTATCCCGCGGCACAATGTGCCAACGCACAAGTGGACCGCCTCCGGGCCCTCCACGAGGATCTCTGCCACCCAGGGGTCACTCGTTCTTCCATTTCAATAAGACCCAAAACCTGCCCTACTCCATCGAGGAGGTCAGGACCGCCACCAGGAATTGCCAAATCTGCGCGGAGTGCAAGCCGCACTTCTACAGGCCAGAGAAAGGACACCTGATAAAGGCTTCCCGTCCCTTTGAACGTCTCAGTATGGACTTCAAAGGCCCCTCCCGTCCACCGACCGTGACACATACTTCCTGAATGTGATTGACGAGTACTCCCGGTTCCCATTCGCCATCCCCTGCCCCGACATGACCGCAGCCACCGTCATAAAAGCCCTCCACAGTATCTTCACGCTGTTTGGTTTCCCCGCCTACATACACAGTGATAGGGGGTCCTCCTTCATGAGCGACGAACTGCGTCAATTCCTGCTCAGCAAGGGCATTGCCTCAAGCAGGATGACCAGTTACAACCCCCGGGGAAACGGGCAGGTGGAGAGGGAGAACGGAACGGTCTGGCAGACCGTCATACTGGCCCTACGGTCCAGGAATCTCCCAGTCTTCCGCTGGCAGGAGGTCCTCCCGGATGCTCTCCACTCCATCCGGTCACTGCTGTGTACCACAACCAACCAAGCCCCTCACGAACGTCTCCTTGTCTTCCCTAGGAAGTCCTCCTCCGGGACCTCGCTCCCAAGCTGGCTGGCAGCTCCTGGACCCATCCTGCTCCTCAAACACGTGCGAGCGCACAAGTCGGACCCATTGATCGAGAGAGTCCACCTACTGCACGCTAACCCTCAATACGCCTACGTGGCGTACCCCGACGGCCGACAGGATACAGTCTCCCTACGGGACCTGGCACCCGCTGGATCCCCACACACACCTCCACACCACATCCTCCCTTCCACCGGCGCACCCCACAGCCGCCCCCTTCCCAGGTGGATCGGTCCTTCCACTGGTCCCATCTCGGGGTGATGAAGCTGCTGAAGAAGCCGAAGCCATGCTCCCGGAGCCAGGATGCCCGTGCCGGCGCCTGCAGCACCGCCAAAGCTATGACGATCGCAGAGGACGACCAGTGCCCCCGATCGACTAATTGCTTCACTCTGACTGTAAATAATTACTGTAAATAGTTGCAACATGTAACGAGGCAAAACACTGTGCTGATGTATACCGGATACAACCACACCCTACACCTCTACCACTGTATAATGCAAGACCACCACCCCCGCCGGACTCTTTTTTAACAGGGGCTGAATGTGGTAGTCGGTATTCGGTGTATTACGGTACCCTGAATTATGCTATAAGACCATTAGTGTGGGAGGTACCTGAGACTGCTATTTTCACTGGTGAAGCCTGCCTGCTGGTTCTGCCCAGTAAGGCGGAGTATAAGAGCCTGTGTCTTCCCAGCAGCTGCATTCTGTACCTGCGCTGCTGGGGGAAACATCTAGTGCAATAAAGCCTTCAATTGTCTCCAAACTCGTCTCAGGAGCTATTGATCGAGCATCAGAGGGCATGACGGCTGGCATCCAGAACAAAAAAGTTTTAAATCACACACCCAAGAAGTCAGCTTGGAACCCTGTAGTGGTGAGTCTTGACAAAGTTGCTGACAAGCCGTGACGTGGAAGAAGAATTCCTCTGCTTGCCACGTATAATTGGCATCATATTAATGGCAGTAACATTTCCTATGCTCATAATCACTTGGAAAAGCATAAGCGTGTTCAAAAGGGATAGTTCCGCTCCATGAGAATTGTTAAATTGGAGAAAATCCTCCACTACATTCATGGTGTCGGTGATGAGATGGTTCATCCCAGTGCCGTTTGCTGCTTTTATTTGAGGAATAAGTTGGTTGCTTTGCTTTATTAAGATGGATGGGTATTTACATTGAAAACACTTTGCTTTTTAAGTGATTAAAACTCCAAAAACCTGCCGACCATGTGGCACCTTCTAATATGATATGCATGTAGCCCTTGGGTATTGGAGGTGTGGAATTAAATCTTAAGCTTATATGAATCTCCTTCCAGCTGTATCCAGGGCAGCAGGATGGAAATTAACAGAATGTTTTCAGGCTATAAATTATTCTTGAGGTAGATTATTTTAACTTTAGCAACCTGTTCCTCTGGATAAATTGACACAAACGGCTTGTTGTGGTTTATTTCCACGAAAGAGCCGATTGGAGATCATTGGTTGTTCTGAGTAAGACCCTTCGGCTGTTAATGTGGCTACCTTCTGTCATGTCCAAAATCGGGCAGAGGACAGGGAATGGAGATCATCTCTTGAGTTCTAATGTTTGCTTTGGTTATTGGAAATGCCACTACCATCACCTCGTCACAGGCGAAAAATGGAAATGACAGTAAAAGGGAATCTATGTTTTCGGAGAGCCTTGCCATATCTCTCGGGTCATCCCAAAATATTTCACATGCGATGAATTATCTTGAATTACAGATGCCACCACTATAGTAAGTGTGAGATGCACTTGGGCAGGACAAACAAGGCAAGGGAATACCTGATGAATGGCAGGACCCTGGGAATCACTGAGGATCAGAGAGACCTTGGCGTGCATGTACACTGGTCCCTTAAGATGGCAGAGCAGGTGGATAAGGTGGCTAAGAGGGCATGAGGTATGCTTGCTTTTATTAGCTGAGGTATAGAGTATAAGAGCAGAGAGATTATGCTGGAACTGTCTAACATTTCACACGTTGATGTTAAACTGGTTACGTTTCACATCATTGTCATTTCTGAGACTAACAATGTACAGACAAAAGAGAATCCAGTTTTGGGCAAGGTTGTTGTTGTGGTCACCTTGGTAAAGTTCTGATTGCATGTATTCATTCCCAGTGATTCTGCTCTGTGAGAGTTTGATTGTTAGAGGAATGAGATAGCTCCCTCAGGGCCTATTCCTCCAGGAATCTTAGTGGGCGCTGGGAGTTAGACAAGTCGGTGTCCTGGTGGGTTGGATCATCACTTGCAGCAGTTGTGTGGACAGGCGGAGCATTGGCTGGGAGCAAAGTGAAACAGGAGGTTTGGGAGGCAGGACAGAGATAAATAAATGGTAAGGTAATGTCACCATCGTCCCAGATGACCATAGGCTGCTTTCCTCCTTGGGGACGGAGCTCCTCCTTGGTGGCTTAACTTAAAGATCACCATACCTCAGGCGAGGGACAAGGTTGAAAAGGTAAGGCCTTCTGAACCCAAAAACAAACGACAGTGAATGGCCAAGCCGGGTAACCTGGCTTAGGTAAGGTGCTCTGTCCAAAGGTCAGTGCAGACTCAATGGTTGAATGGCCTCCTTCTGCACTGAAGGGATTCTATGATTCTATGATTCCCACCTCAAAGCCAAGCAGAACACTGATGTGTTGGGTATGCCGGGCCTGCGAGGACTGCGTTTACTGCAGCAGTGAAAGAGACAGGCTTCCAGCTCTTGAAGAAATGCAACTCGATTTTATTGAACTCTTAACTGTCATACATACTTTAACTGTGGGTTGACACTATGCTGACTTGACTGGATACCTGAGGCTAACCTGACCAGACTATCTTACTATCACATGGTGTAAGTTCTAGTTGCTGCTCATGGGCTCAGACTATCTCAGAGGCTGGATCCCAAGAGCGCGGGAAAACTAGTGCCCTCTGGCTTTATAGTAGTCGTGTCCTGTCTGGTGATTGGCTGCTGTGTTCTGTGTGTTCACTGGTCATCCTGTGCATCAATCACTGCCTGTCTGTGCACCTTCATATACCTGTGTGTATATTATGACATCTCCCCCCCTTTTTTTTTAATTATTAAAAAAAATGTGTGTAGGTCAATAAATAGTGAATGTGACTTGCATTGATCCCAGGACTGTTGCACCCTCTGCAGGACCGGAAAATTGTCAAGATCCGGGATGTGGATAGCCGGCACCGTCGTCTGTAGTGTGCGGTTCATCAGCAGCTGTGCAGGGGACAGGTCAGCGGACAAAGGAGTCGCCCGGTAGGCTGACAGCGCCAGGTTAAAATCCGAACCCGAGTCAGCAGCTTTGCACAACAGTCTTTTAACAATGTGGACTCCCTTTTCAGCATTCCCATTCGACTGGGGGTAGTGGGGGTTTGAAGTGACGTGCGTAAAATTGTACTGCTGGGCAAAATCCGTCCACACCTGGCTGAAGAAACAAGGGCCATTATCAGTCATAACTGTCAGTGGAATGCCATGACGGGCAAAAGTATTTTTGCATGCCTTGATGACCGTTGCTGATGTGAGCAAACAAAAGGAACATGTTCAAGCCTCAAGCCTTTTAAAAAAATTACCTGGGAGCTTGGCCTGCTGGGAAGGCCTCAGCCAGAGTTGACTTGCCATCCAATCAGCACCTGTTTTTTCTCTTCTCGTATGAATTGCAGTGATCATTTGAAATTTGGCATTCATGCATTTGCCCTGATGATTGCAAAATTAAAAACTTTGGCAACATGTTTCGCTTTTCAGCAATATTCAAGTGCACTTTTTATTCGCCAACTGAACGTCAGCTAATAGAATAGACCTATCAGCCTTTACAGGAGTTGTCTGATATACAGCTAATTGATTTTAATGGAGTAAAATTTGGATAGATTCTGTAAATAGTGGCACTCGAATGGATTACCACATATGTGATGGAAACAATATCTTCCTCCACCCTGTATTTTTTATATCTGGGTGCAATAAATACAGTCTTGCCCATACCATAAGAAAAAATTAAGAAACACAGCTTGTTCAACACCAAGAGTAAAGATCCCATTCAACAGCAGATTCACTGTTATTTATGATTCTTTGTTAAAATCTTTGAAATTCCACTTGAGGCCAGGAAGAAAATGTATTTAATCTTCAGATGAGAAGATTGAATTCACATAACATGGGAGCCAATTCTCCCACATTTCACCCTTTTTTGCTGCAGCCATTTTCATAGAAGTGACATGAGTTAACCTCTGACCTGTGAACCCTATATCAAGCGGAATTCCATCCGTTAACATACATCAGGATAACACCTGCCAACCGTCAGCTGTTATGGCTTTTTCAGGTCTTTGAAAAGCACCAAATATTATCATATAAAGATAATTGATTCCAGAGGGCAGGTGTCACTCCAACCACAGTGAAATGAACCTGTTTCTGGTGCTTGAAATTAGATCTACATCCTCTTGCTACAGAAGAGGCCTTAAAATTCCACAAGCCGCAATCCATGCAGGATCATGCCTGCCGATGATCTCCAATATTGCCCTCAATTAGAGTTGGCGATAGTGGGAGGGCTTCAAAATTGCAATGGGCAGAAGAGTGCAACACCCATTGAGAATTATCTTTGGTGTGCCTGCCTGCTCCATGCCAGCTCGCTGCTCATGTTGGAGAGGGTGGGGTGGAGAGGGGGGGGGGGGTGTCAACCCCCAATAACTCCTGCCCCCAACAACGCACAAAGTCAATCTCTTTGTCAAATTACAACATCCCAAATTTGAATGATCTATATGTATTCCAGGGCACCAAGAGCATGGCTGGGCAAGTCAAGGGTAAAGGAACTAGTGTCATTTCCTTTGTGACACGCCATCTGCTACGTATGGTCACCAAGTTAAAGCAAGAGTGTAAAACTGCCAATCGCCTTCCACCTCACCAACTTCACCAAACCCCCCGCCCCCTGCCCCCTATCCCTCTCCATTTCAATAGCCTGGCAACACTCAATGTCTAGGTGCTCATCAAGACTGAGTACTTTGGAGATAAGTTAGAGTCCGGCCATTGGTAGTGGAAGAAATTTTGAAGTGATCTTTATTGAAGCAATCTGTGAGCTGAATACACCCGCCCCGCCCACCGCTAGAATGCCACGGGTGAGACGCCGACAATGGAAAAGTCCATTGACCTCGGGCGGGATCCATCGGTCGCCGGGCAAAGGTGGCCAGAGAGTCCCGCCCATTACATAAGTACTGAACCATACAAAATCATAGAAAACATTCAATTAATTACTGGCGAGTAATCCAAAATAAGGACGCAT
Organism: Scyliorhinus torazame; assembly: GCF_047496885.1. Classification (NCBI taxonomy): domain Eukaryota; kingdom Metazoa; phylum Chordata; class Chondrichthyes; order Carcharhiniformes; family Scyliorhinidae; genus Scyliorhinus; species Scyliorhinus torazame. The sequence continues at coordinate 208,382,549 of NC_092717.1, forward strand.
GCTTTTGCATACAGGAAAATCTTAAAATGGGCATCTTTAACCGTTTTTGACTACAAATGACAACTCCATATGCTTTTTGTCAGACGTTTCTTTGAGGATTCATTAATTACTAACTGTATCATTTCAGTGAACAACTAAATGGAGGGCAGCCCTTATCATCAATGCTTGGTAACAAGAATGATTAATGAGAATAACAGCTATTTTTCAGCAGTTCCACATTACAAAGAATGAGGTGCACATCAGTTTACAACCTCATTAGTCAGCTCTCACCTATCACTGCAGCCTCTCAACATTAGATTAGTCAAATGCCAGTTGGATAATGCTATTCAGCTGTACTTTATTTGAACTTGGTCTCATCTTGAAATGTTAATTTTAATTCTTTTACAAGTCTAACAACACTGCGGCTTATTCCTAATGTGGAAGCTCATTCAAAATTCAATTAAGTCGTCTTCTTTTTAATTGAATAATTCCTTTGAGGTTGGGTACTCCTGCTGATGAGGAGTCGAATGGTTGGAGTCACTCAATGGTAGTAAGCCTTTGTGCCAATTTTCTGCCCTCCTTTTCTGAAGGTGTTGACTCCCACTGAGGGTCAGAAAGAACTTACGTTGGCATAATGGCTTCCCAAGTTCTCAGCGTGTGCAAAAAATGCCTCACAGTTGATGGAATACTCTGAAGTGTTATTATGGATCGACTGTAGTTAAATATGGCACAAAATTTCCAAATGAGTGCCCCAAAAGCAGCAAACTAAATGTCTGACCAAATGCTGTTGGACGAGGAATGCCAGACATGAGACTGGGAGATCTCCTCTTCCTCTCCTTTGAAGAGTCACACAGACAGTTTTAACGTCCAACTGGTCACCACACTGCAGGAAGGATGTGATTGCAAAGGAGATTCACCAGGGTGTTGCCTGGGCTGGAGCATTACAGCTATGAAGAGAGGAACCTGGTTAGGTTGGGTTTGTTTCCCTTAGAGCAGAGAGGGCTGAGGGGGGACCTGTTCAAGTTGTACAAAACTATGAAGGACTTAAGTGGGGTAGATGGGAATACATTTTATCGCTTAGTAGAGGGGTCAATGAACAGTTGGACATAGATTTAAGGGGGGATTTGAGGAAAAACGTTTTCTCCTAGAGGGTGGTGGGAATCTGGAACCCACTGCCTGAAAGGGTGGTACAGGCAGGAACCTTCACAACATTTAAGAATAATTTAGATGAGCACCACAGAGAGTCATGAACACCGCCCAGTCCATCACACAAACCCGCCTCCCATCCATTGATTCTGTCTACACCTCCCGCTGCCTTGGGAAAGCGGGCAACATAATCAAAGACCCCTCCTACCTGGCTTACTCATTCTTCCAACTTCTTCCATTGGGCAGGAGATACAAAAGCCTGAGAACACACACTAAAATTGTTCAATTCAAAAACAGCTTCTTCCCCGCTGTTACCGGACTCCTAAGCGACCCTCGTACGGATTGATGGACTTAAGGACTGATCTGATCTCTTCACACATCTTCTCTACTGAGTAGTATTCCACTCCTGTATGCTTCACCCGATGCCTGTGCCTATGTATTTACATTATGTATTTTATGTTTGCCCTATTATGTATTTTTCTTTTCATGTACAGAATGATCAGTCTGAGCTGCACGCAGAATACTTTTCACTCTACCCCCGGTACACATGACAATAACGCAATCCAATCCATCCAATCCAATCCATAGCATACAAGGCTACGGACCAAGTGCTGGAAAATGGGATTCGAATAAATAGGTGCTTGATAGCCGATGCACACATGATGGGCTGAAGGGTCCTCTTTCTGTGCTTTAAAACTCATTATGGCTTTACAAGCAAACAGATATGGTCTCGGTTTAACCATTATTTGAAAAAGGCACACTTCGAACACAGGGGTAGTACTCCATCAGTATTGCATTGAATTAGTAGTCCTGATTGTGTGGTGAAGTCACAATGTTCTGACTTTGGTTTGAATATAAGGCAAACTGAGCCTTTTATTCCAGATTTATTTAATTCATTGAATTTACTTTCCTCAGCTGCCATGGTGGCATATGAACTCAAGGCTCCAGATGGTCCAGACCTCAGGACTACTGGTCTAGTGGCATAATTACTATATATTAGATTGGCAGCTGGCGAGCAGCTTCTGAGATGTCAGGACACCTCGCCGAAACAGGAGGTGAGTATCTAAACTATGCTAATCTGGGGTCGAACATCTGTTTTAGGACCCTGGTGCCAAATTAAACAAAAAAATAGGCTGAGTACTTGTCGCAGGCATCGATTCCAATGCAACTCCCTGAAGAGTTTGACCTGTCCAAAAGTGGAAACTGATTGTATTCTCGATCAGGAACTACTGAAAAGTCCCAATCCCTAGTAAATCATTCTTCGTGCGCATCTTCCTTTGACAAGCAGAAATCCAATAACGACAAATTTATTATTTGTAAAAAGAAAAGAGCTTCACTGCTTTGTTTGAAATCCATGAAATAAAATTGATCAAGTGCGACCCATTCTTGATTTGCACTTCAAGATCAGATAATTAGCAGGAATACAAAATTAGGAAAATTTTGCCCAATGGAACTAATGTTGCTTAGGCCAATTAAAGGACATATACAATTGCCTCAACTTTGGTCAAATAATTAAGTGTAGACCAGGAATTGAGTCAAAAACGTTGCTGGTCTGTCAAGTTTCATGACTTTTGGTGTAAACGCACTTAAGCATCCTATTTTGCAGATCAGTTCTGCCCATTGTGCCCTTTAGAACATAGAACATAGAACATAGAAAATACAGCACAGAACAGGCCCTTCGGCCCACGATGTTGTGCCGAACCTTTGTCCTAGATTAATCATAGATTATCATTGAATTTACAGTGCAGAAGGAGGCCATTCGGCCCCCCGAGTCTGCACCAGCTCTTGGAAAGAGCACCCTACCCAAACTCAACACCTCCACCCAACACCAAGGGCAATTTGGACATTAAGGGCAATTTATCATTGGCCAATTCACCTAACCCGCACATCTTTGGACTGTGGGAGGAAACCGGAGCACCCGGAGGAAACCCACGCAGACACGGGGAGGACGTGCAGACTCCGCACAGACAATGACCCAAGCCGGAATCGAACCTAGGACCATGGATCTGTGAAGCAATTGTGCTATCCACAATGCTACCGTGCTGCCCTTAAGAACAAATAAATCTACACTATATCATTTTCCCGTAATCCATGTACCTATCCAACAGCTGCTTGAAGGTCCCTAATGTTTCCGACTCAACTACTTCCACAGGCAGTGCATTCCATGCCCCCACTACTCTCTGGGTAAAGAACCTACCTCTGATATCCCTCCTATATCTTCCACCTTTCACCTTAAATTTATGTCCCCTTGTAATGGTGTGTTCCACCTGGGGAAAAAGTCTCTGACTGTCTACTCTATCTATTCCCCTGATCATCTTATAAACCTCTATCAAGTCGCCCCTCATCCTTCTCCGCTCTAATGAGAAAAGGCCTAGCACCCTCAACCTTTCCTCGTAAGACCTACTCTCCATTCCAGGCAACATCCTGGTAAATCTTCTTTGCACCTTTTCCAGAGCTTCCACATCCTTCCTAAAATGAGGCGACCAGAACTGTACACAGTACTCCAAATGTGGCCTTACCAAAGTTTTGTACAGCTGCATCATCACCTCACGGCTCTTAAATTCAATCCCTCTGTTAATGAACGCGAGCACACCATAGGCCTTCTTCACAGCTCTATCCACTTGAGTGGCAACTTTCAAAGATGTATGAACATAGACCCCAAGGTCTCTCTGCTCCTCCACAATGCCAAGAACTCTACCGTTAACCCTGTATTCCGCATTCATATTTGTCCTTCCAAAATGGACAACCTCACACTTTTCAGGGTTAAACTCCATCTGCCACTTCTCAGCCCAGCTCTGCATCCTATCTATGTCTCTTTGCAGCCGACAACAGCCCTCCTTACTATCCACAACTCCACCAATCTTCGTATCGTCTGCAAATTTACTGACCCACCCTTCAACTCCCTCATCCAAGTCATTAATGAAAATCACAAACAGCAGAGGACCCAGAACTGATCCCTGCGGTACACCACTGGTAACTGGGATCCAGGCTGAATATTTGCCATCCACCACCACTCTCTGACTTCGATCGGTTAGCCAGTTCGTTATCCAACTGGCCAAATTTCCCACTATCCCATGCCTCCTTACTTTGTGCAGAAGCCTACCATGGGGAACTTTATCAAATGCCTTACTAAAATCCATGTACACTACATCCACTGCTTTACCTTCATCCACATGCTTGGTCACCTCCTCAAAGAATTCAATAAGATTTGTAAGGCAAGACCTACCCCTCACAAATCCGTGCTGACTATCCCTAATCAAGCAGTGTCTTTCCAGATGCTCAGAAATCCTATCCTTCATTACTTTGCCTACCACCGAAGTAAGACTAACTGGCCTGTAATTCCCAGGGTTATCCTTAGTTCCTTTTTTGAACAGGGGCACGACATTCGCCACTCTCCAATCCCCTGGTACCACCCCTGTTGACAGTGAGGACGAAAAGATAATTGCCAACGGCTCTGCAATTTCATCTCTTGCTTCCCATAGAATCCTTGGATATATCCCGTCAGGCCCGGGGCTCTTGTCTATCCTCAAGTTTTTCAAAATGCCCAACACATCTTCCTTCCTAACAAGTATTTCCTCGAGCTATTCATCTCTTCTCAGAGACATATCTAATTATCTCTGGAACCTACATATTTGTTTCCAATGGCTTTTCCTGGAACTTTGTTGCGCAGTTCTGTTATGCTTTAGCTGAAAGTATTCTTTATTTTTTATTTGTCCTTACTTGCACACTTAGTCCTAACTTCCTAATTTATCGTCAGCGATTTGAATTCACCATCACAGTAAAGAATTTGCATGGATCACTGTTATCAATTTTCTTCATAATTTCTCTTCAATTCTCTTCACCCAGTGAGCGGTAGGTCCATGTAATTCGTTACCACAAAGTAATTGAGGTTACCCCTCATTGTTTTCAAGAGGCAGTTAGATATCGGATTTAGGGCAAATGGGAACAAAGGGTATGGTGGTGGGGGTGGGGGGGGGGGGGGTGCTGGGGAGGAGGAGGCTGGATTAGACTATTGCGTTGGCAGATCAGCCATGATCATAATGAATGGTGGAGCAGGCAGGAAAGGCCGAATGGCCTACCCCTCCTCGTAGTTTTCTATGTTTCTATGTTTCTATGTCCTTTGAACAGCTCTTCATGGAATTTCTTAATTTCCAAAGAGACAAACTCAAGCATCCGTAGTTTAACATTTCGGATACCCTGAGCCAAATCAGACATTCGACATGAAATTGAGAAGAGTTGCTATGTGGGCCATTTGGAGTCCAAAATGGTACCTGCTGTGTGTACACATTTTGAAGATAGTCACATCCAATGCCATACAGGCTGTTAGTGTGACCAGAGAACAACATTTAGTTAGCTGCTTCTGGAGGTACACAGAGCAAGCAGATAATGACCTCAATCAGTGTTCAACTCAGCTCCCCTTCCTTAATAATAATAATCTTTATTGTCACAAGTAGGCTTACATTAGCACTGCAATGAAGTTACTGTCAAAAGCCCCTAGTCACCACATTCCAGCGCCTGTTGGGTACACAGACGGAGAAGTCAGAATGTCCAATTCATCTAACAGCACATCTTTCAGAACTTGTGGGAGGAAACCGGAGCACCCGGAAGAAACCCACGCAGACTCTGCACAGACAGTGACCCAAGCCGGGAATCGAACCTGGGACCCTGGTGCTGTGAAGCAACAGTGCTACCCACTGTGCTACCGTGCTGCCCACAAGACTTACCCTAAGACAGCCACACTTACCTGGTCCAATAATAGTCATCCAAGACTTGAAAAAAAATGTGTTCATGTGATGTTGGCGTAGTGGCTGGGCCAGCATTTATTGCCCATCTCTGAGGGCATTTAAGAGCCAATCACATTGCTGTGGCTCTGGAGTCACGTGTAGGCCAGACCAGGTAAGGATGGCACATTTCCTTTTCCAAAGCACATTAGTGAATCAGATGGGTTTTTACGATAATTAACAATGGTTTCATGGTCGCCATTCGACTTTTAATTCCAGATTCTATTTTATTGAATTCAAATTCCATCTACTGCCTTGGTGGGATTCGAACCTGAGTCCCCAGAGCATTACCCTGGGCCTGTGCATTACTAGGCCAGTGACAATGCCACTCTGCCACGGCTTCTCTTACGTCAGGATTTTCCAACCCCACCACGATAGGACCTGTTGAGGTGGAGCGGTAAGCCTGAAGATGTTCCCAGCGGTGGGCAGAGCTGAAAGATCCTGCCCTTAGACTCTGCGAAGTCCACTACATCTTCTGACGCGATACTGACTGAAGACCTGCCGGCCAATCCGCCAATTAGCACTTATTAGAATGTGAAATGGCTGTGTGGTGACCAGTAGCGATGCAATGTGTTCACTGCCAACTCCGCGGATGATGAGATGGGAAACCCCACCATCCTAGAAATCCTGGCCCTGGATTTTAGATGAATGAGGGGTAACCACATTGCGATATGTACGATTCTGAAGGAGCTCGGCAGGGAACATCAGTGCTGCACCACTTACAGAATCTGAACAGGTTATACTCCAAAAGCAGAATGATCCATTATTATACCTTTAATAGCGTACTTAAGTTAAGGTTGTTATTGGGTTATTAATCAGGTTTTAGAGTCCCTATTCAAAGAATTAGCATTCCTAAAGATTAACACTTATTGTTTCATTGATACATTCTAACATACAAATATCAACACTTTGGTTGTGTGTATTCCTTAATGTAACTAAAAACTAGTGAGATACATAATCATTTTTATGAGCTAGTTGGTTTTATTGCACACTTCATTTTATAATGCAATAAGAGATAAATATTTAATTACATTTACATCCCTAGTTCTAATTTTATGCTTCATTTGATATACGTTTCCCATATATTTTCATACTTGTCACAGGACCATAACAGTTCCTGGTTTTCTTTTCTTTTGCACTTGTCTGGTTAACTCACTGATGCAAACTTGATGCAAATTCGACAAACTCTCAACAGGTCAGTCAACCCCAACAATGACAGCAACATGCATTTTTATAAGGAAGTCCATCCAAAATAAAGCACTCCAAGGGTTTTACAGCAAGATGCATCTGTGGAGGAAGAGTGAGAAATGCTTTGAAAAGTTACCAAAAAATATCAACAGTTGAAGAGACAAGGAAGCATTTGAAGGGAGGGATAGTGGAGTAAGCCAAAAGGGATCGGGATAAAAATTGCTGAGTTTGGGGATATGGGAGGTAACAACCTACACCACTGCCCTTGCCCCCAACTCAGAGCAGGTCCAAGGGGAAGGCAGGATAAATATGTTAAAATGTGACACCCAAACCCAACCCACTTCCAACTTCTAATTTTAATGGAGACATGTTGAGGTGTGGATTATCTACATGGTCTTAGCAGACTGGCTGCTCAGTAAAATATTTTAAGTAGGTCTCTAATTGCCTTTTCATTTTAATGATTATGGGCTGGACTTACTGTACCTCAGGAAACCCGTGAGCTAAAGGGAAGTGTTAAGTTCTATTGGAGCACTGATTATGTGCTGCGAGCAGTAGCAGTGTTTCACTCTGGCCCACAATCTTAACCCCTGGTGAAAGCATCTCCAGTATTACCACAACATTTAGCTGTCCCTCCCCAACTGCATTCTCAAACTCTATTCCCACCAATTCTCTTCTGTTCCCCAGCTGTCTTCTCACCCAACACCAAGACAGACTAGAAAAGCTAATTTGATGCAGTCGGGAAACCTGCTGAAAATAATTAAAATGAGTCTTGCTGTTCAGTTCTACAGGGCCTGGTTAGCCGTATACTTTCGAGTGTCCAAAACACAAGTTCCATTCCTACTTCACACTTATATAGGGCATAGTGTCTGAAAACTGTGGAAAGAAAAGCAAAGTGAAGAAGTGTGAATTCACTCGGGTTAATTAGGTAAGGAGAGATAGTGATGGTGAATATTGCAAATATAAGGAGAGAAAGAACAAGAGGCACATGAATGTCAGGAAAAGGTTTTAGGGTTAACAAGCTGGACAATGGTGAGTCTGGAAGATATGCTAGAGAACTGTGGTGAATGTAAGGAAGTCATATTTTATATATTTTTTGCAGTAATGTTATTGAAACCCGTGTTAATACGCATACAGCCAGTATGTCTGCTAAAGCTGTGATTAAGGGGTTGTAAATTTGTTGATTTTTGATTTTGCAGGTGAAGTTATCTGCAAGGAAATATTGTTTACTTTTAAAGGGCAACTGGAATATCGGTAATTTATGAGGAATGTGGGCCGGATTCTCCCTTCTGGGGACTAAGAACCCGCGCTGGTGGGAAAACCGGCGCCAACGGCTCCGGGGTCAACGGCCCCCGAAGGTGAGGAATTCTCACCTTTCTAGGGGGCTAGGTGGACGGCGGAGGGGTTGCCGCCACTCCAGCCGCGCCAAAGTGCCGCCGCGAGTTTGCGCCTACGTGAAACAGCCGGTGTGATCTCGCGCATGTGTGGAACGGCCGACATATTTTCGCGCATGCGCGGGGGATTCTCTTCTCCGCGCCGGCCCCTGGCAATATGGCGGAGCCATACAGGGGCCCGGCGCGGAAGAAAGAAGTGCCCCCATGGAACAAGCCAACATTAAGGGCATTTAAAAGTTTATTGGATAAACATATGGATGATAATGGTATAGTGTAGGTTAGATGGCTTTTGTTTCGGTGCAACATCGTGGGCCGAAGGGCCTGTACTGCGCTGTATTGTTCTATGTTCTATGTTCTAAGCCCGCCCACAAATCAGTAGGCCCCGATCGCGGGCCAGGCCACTGTGGCGGCCCCCCCCCAGGGTCAGAGCCCCTCGAGGACCATCCCCGCATACTCACCTGCCAGATCTCGCCGTGCGTGAGGTGAGTAATTCACGCTGGCGGGACTGGCCAAAAATGGATGGCCGCTCAGCCCATCGTTGGGGGGGGGGGACGCTTTCAACGGCCCCCGACCGGTGTGATGGGAATCCCACCGCCGCCCGAAAAACGGCGCCAGAAAAAACGGCAGCCGGTGTTGGGGCGTTGGTGCAGCAGAGCGGGATTCGTGCCTCTCCCCAGGAATTCTCCAACCTGCTGGATATTGTTATGGGCCAGGATTTAGAAAACTCCAAAGTATATCATGGAGTTCACCTGACCCACAACTGTTAATAGATTTTGCTTATGGGGAGCACAAGGGTCCATTCTCCAGGTGTTATTTCCACAGAGACCTTAAGTATTTTTAAACAAAAACAATGTTTATTCTATGAATCCAGTTGACATTTTATAAACACACAGTAAACAGTTTATCAACTGCCAACACACGTAACCCCACAGATACAATACTCTTTAGGTAACTCTTGATACCTTTCCTTGCAACATCCATAAGTTAAAGCCTTTTTTTAAACAAAGACAGCAGGTTTAAAATCTCCACAGAAACAGGTATTACTTTGAAATCATCAATGAGCTGAAGACATTCTATAGCCTGTAAGAGAAAGATCATGTTATACATCTGCTTGCTTTGAATACAGCTCTCCAACTCTGAAAACAAAATCAAAACAGAGCCACAAAGCAGCTTTTCAGCTCAAAACGAAAGTAAAAACAGACAGACAGCCCAGCTCCACCCACACACTGACATCACTGCAGCCATTTGATAAACACTCATTTCTTAAAGGTCCATCCACCCGACAATATGAACAGATGTTTCAGTTTTGGTCCTGGTAGGTTCTCTCCAAAGATTCTGCACAGAGAAAAGCAAGTGGAAACCTGACTGCTAACATTTTTCATGGGGGACATTTCGAGTCTACTGGTTTAATTAATTAGAATACAGAGGAAAGTTTTGCAAGTAAGTTAAAGTTTCTTCCTTTACTTCAGAACTGTTATAACTGTTAACTGTAAAGCTATTTATCTGTTGTTAATGTGGTAATTTCTGTGTTTAAATTAAATATATCTATGGACTATTGTTAGCACTCCTGTGGTGCAGTAACGTCCCCTCACAATTTTACACATTGCAAATAGGTGGGTTCTCATCCAGGATCCTATCAGGACTTTTATAATCAGCACCTTGGCATAATTTCAGAGGCATTGTATAAGCAGTGCCATTTCTATAGGTTGCACCTGGGTACCTCTTCCTATGGCTGTGAAAGTCTCAGCAGCATAAACCTCAGTCCAGCAGACTTGTTTTATACATCACATACATTTCAGATATATGTTCCGTGATGAATGTGGGAATTTCAGATACATTGTATTGTACGTATTTGGTGAAGTAAGGGTTAAAAGCCTGGATTAGAGTGTGTTTGACTGCTGAAATCCTGTTTTAAAAGATTCTTAGGGTGAAAAACAACAAAGCCTTTGGGAACTAGAGGTGCACTTAACCATTGTAAAAAGCTTGGGCTGATGCCGTTTTGTTCTGAATAATGGATTCCCTGGGTGATGAATTAGTTTTCAGCTTGGTGAGATTATGTCACTGCTGGGTGGAGCTAAGGCATCAGGCTTTTTGAGACAGTATTTTCAGTTGACTTCTGATCTGGCTGAAGCTGTGAGCACAATGAAACAGTTCTGCTCTCACTGTCAGTTAGTTGAAATTGATTAATTAACAGTATTTAAAGCAGTGCTGACTTGTCTGAGGACAAGGGGGGAGCTGAAACAAGCCAACTGAAACAGCTTTTGAAGACATACAGGCAGACCTTCTGACAGGAGTCAGATATTTTCTGTAAAGCAGTGTCAAATGATCTCTTTCTAAAAGAATGTCATGGTAAAGTAAGTATTCCCCTGTGTCATTGGGAGAAATAAGGATAGCAATTAAGGGTGTTGTATTCACTGTATTGAGTAGTATTGTTTAAGGGATAATTGTAAACCATTTCCAGGTGTGATATCAAACATTTGAATACTGTGTTACCAATAAAGTTTGTTTTAATATGCCATATCCCTATTTCTTCATGCAATCATTCCTGGAGTGAAGTATTCTTTCCTCACAAGCTTTCAAAATTAAGATAAATTATTAGGGTTTCTGTCCAGTATCCGACTGTTGGGACCAGAATAGTTCCTATCCTGAGATATTGTGCTGAATCATGAACAGTACAGATTTCAGGCAGGAACATACCATTTGTCCGTCAATCCATAGTACTCATTTGAAGCATTGATAATAACTCTGAATTCCATCTGTAAACAAGAATCTAATTCCTTGAAAAAATTATTTTCTTCTTTCCACATCTCTGAAAACGATACACAAGGAGGTGACATGACCACAGGGGGCATTACACCAACCCATACATGAAGGACACCACACACATGATCTGCCTCTTTCCAGTGGAGACAGTCAGTGAGTACAGACACAGGGTTGATTCAATATTACACCCACCACGTGGATTGCAGCAACTGGTTAGTCAGTCTGGGTAGCTATAGTAGGATTAGCAGTAGTGTCGAACCCAAGTAATAGAAGTGTAAATAGTTTAATAAACGTGTTGAAGTTATCTCCACGTCTGAACCTTCCTTTGTCAAGTGCACCACAAGGAAGCCGCTTATGTTACACCGATAACATAACAAATCAGAAACGTTAGCTCTTTTCTCTCCCTACAGATGCTGCCAGACCTGCTGGGATTTTCCAGCATTTTCCCTTTGGTTTCAGATTCCAGCATCTGGAGCAATTTGTTTTATCCAAGGTGACAGGGTCTCCTTTCTGCACCTTTCCACCCGGCTACATGAACACGACCACTACCAGCTGCAGCCTCACCCCCACCCCTCACCCCCAAGCCATTCCAGTGTCCTCCAGTTCAAGTTTCGGGGGGAGCGTTAAACTCTACCCTTTATTTATGCATATGATCCCTTGTGCTTGAAGTCTGCCAATGGCATAAAAGCTTACTTGACTCCAATATGTCCAAATTGTTCATAATTTAAAAGATTTTTATCAAATCACCCCCTCGGTCTTCCGATTTGAAGAGACAAATAAGACAGGGCGGCCAGTCTTCTTCTTATACATCATTCCTTTATATTTTGACATCAACCATGCAGTCCTCAGTGCTCCCATCCAATATCAGAAATATCCATCATGAAGTGGAAGAGAACAGGATAGCACGCACCACTCCAAATGTAACCTCACCAGGGCAAATGCAAGTCTAAATTGATCTCTTTGGATCTATATGTTGTACATCTTGCTATGCATCCCACTATACTGCCATACAGCTGAGGAACAATATGCTGATGGCTTCAGGGGCTTGTCCGCTAAAAAAAAAACTTTTCTCCTTCACAGAAACTTCAAGCACATTCCAATTTACCACACAATTTTCCACTGCATTTCCATTCTCTAGGATTATATATCCTCAGCAGATGTCTTCACAAACTGTTGCTCACCACGTTGGGGTTACATGAACTTTTCAATGTTCATGCTGAAAGATTTTTTTTCACAAGTGAGCGCATGCTTCTGCTCAGACAATAAAAGCGATAAAGATATATGATACAGTGCATTCAATCTGCTGTTTTATACCTCTAGGGCCTACTTTTGCACCATGTAATCCATGCATTGCATGACTTGGTAAATGTGAAGGAAATAATTTTCAACAGTTCACCCAGTATTTGCACTCTCCGTATGACTTGTCAGCCTTAGTTTACATTCAGGTAGCAGGTTTAGCAGATACTTTGGGGAATTCCAAAATTCCTGTTTATTTTGCCCTTTTTTCTGGTATTCTTCTCGCGAGCTGCACTTACAATCTCTGTGTTTATAACAGCAATCCAACGTGCCGCAACATGTCTGCAGATTGTAAACGTTGTCCAAGGATCCAATAGCTCTATTTGTCTTTATGCAGGAGGTAAATCCCACAAGGGAGCCAATATCCATTCAGGTGCTGGCCTCTGTTTTGGATAGTGCCCGACATAACCTGCAGTCTCTGTTATAGACGGGGAAGACGGTGGTTGGAGGAGTGGGTGTTGCCCCGGTTGCCATGTGTTCCTTTCACTGTCAATGATTAGCTTCAACTTCCACTCGGCAATGAAACTTGAGGTCATCAGCTCCTTCCCAGATGCTTTTCCTCCACTTCGGACAATCTTGCTCGAGTCGAGCGCTTCTTTCGGGAGTGTCATATTTAGGCATGTAGACGATGTGTCCGTTCCAGCGGAGCTGATCGAGCACGGTCAATGCTTCGACGCTGGGGATGTTTGTTTGAGTAAGAACATTGACATTGGTGCACCTATCCTGCGAATGGATTTGCAGGATCTTGTGGAGGCAGTGCTGGTGGTACTATTCCAGGTTTTGAGGTGCCTGCTGTACATAATGCATGCCTTAGAGCTACCATCTTTTTTTTAAAGTTGTGGAGAATTTTGATAATTGGCTCCTGGGTTTACTGATCATTCTCAACAGATCATTTTGCTGCTTCCTGATCGAGTGACCAACTGTCCCTTCGCAGATGCTGACTATGGAGGACTTGAGGGCTGGCCAGGCGGTGTGAACACTCTGCATCTCTGGGCCACCGGCAACCATCAGGTTGACAGTGAGTTGCTGACTGAAGAGAGCTCTCTTATCAAGGTGTTTGAGTACTTCTGCAATGAATTTCCTGCTTCTATTGCTAATTCTGCTTTGGGGCTACATTGATGTTGATCACAGAATGGATTAGATGGTGTTCCGTCAAGCAGTCATCAACTCCTGTCATGGCGGGTGTGATACACAAGACCTTGCGGTCCCTTGTTCAGATGATGACATAGTTGAGCAGATGCCAGTACTTGACGTGATGGTGTTGCCATTGAGCCTTGTACTCATCTCTCTGACAGAACAAGGTGTTGGTTATAACAATGCATTGTTCTAGATATTTTATCAGGAGCAGAGCACCATCGATGTTGGATTTCCCTCCCCCTCTCTGCCGATCACACCTCCCCAGAGGTCTATGTCCTTTCCAATCTTGCATTGAAGTCACAAAGGAGGACCAGGTTGTCACCCATTGGGACTTGTCCAAGGATTGGTCGAGGCTGGAGTAATATTCCTCTTTGGACTCATCTGTAGCTTCCAGTGTTGGGGCTGACTCGCTGAGGACTATCACGCACTGGTTCTGAGTTAAGTTTTATCTCACAAGGGGAGACTCTTAAACTGCAAACTAATTTGATTCCAATGGCAGAGCCAACCCTGTAGAGGTGGTGTTCTTCTTCTGGTTGACCTTTCCTTGAGCTGGCCTTTCCCTGCCATCGGGTCTCTCTTATGGCAACAATGTCAATGTCAAAACGCCTGAGATCCCGGACAAAGATGGAAGTATGCTGTTCAGGTCTGTCACTGTTGGGGTTGTCCATGAAGATCCACCCCATTTTAAAGGATGGAAGATGCCTGCACATAAGTTATTTTAACATGGGATGGCTATTGCACACCAGTTATCACATGTGCTTGACGGAGCATGGCCTTGCTCCAGTGACAAGAGGGCCCAAGATGACTGAAGACCAGACACTGCAGTATGGGCACGGGACATACAAACACATATGCTCATTACCGTCCATCTTTCTTTCCGCATAGCCTCTCTCCCTGGGATTCATAAAGTTCAGTGGTGCCTGCTATCCTCACTGAAGTCTCAATCTTTATACCCTGTTCTCTTCACTGTGTCTCGATCTTTACAATCCCATTCTCTTCGCTGAAGTCTCATTCTTTATAACCTGCACTTCATGAATCCCAGGGAGTGAGGTCTCCAGGCCTCCAGATCCTGGGCCCATATATTGGAGCCTGATCCCCAGTCATCTTGTACTTCCATGGCTGGAATTCTCCGAGCCCACGCCCTTTTGGAGAATCATCGTTGACGGCGTAAATTCCTGCCACGCCGCTCCGACGCCGGGACGTGATTATCCGGCGACCAGAGAATCGGCGCAAGTCACGCGCGCGGCCGCCGTTGGCGCCGGTCGGGGGCCGTTGAAAGAGGCCCCTCACGGTGATTCTCCGCGGTCGACCGGCCAAGTTCCGCCGGCGTGGTTCACATATGGTACCACCCGGCAGGAGCTTGGACCCGCGGCCATGGTGGCTGTCCTGGTTGGGGGGGGGGGGGGGGGATGAGATTCTGGGGGGGGCCTCCACGACGGCAAGGCCCATGATCGGGGGCTACCGATCGACAGGCGCGCGTGATCCGTGGAGGGCCTACCTGCTTCTGCACGGGCCCGCTGTGTCGCTATGCCATGTTGCGCACCGCCGGCGCGGAAACGGCAACCACGCGCATGCGGCGGGGCGGAAACGGCCGCCGTGCGCCTGCGTCGGCAGTGCAGGGCTGCGTTTCAGCGCCGGAGCTGAGTGAAGCACTCCGGCGCTCTGCTGGCCCCCTGTGGGCCACTGAATCACTGGGCCAAGAGGCCCATTGACGCCGGCATGAAGCACTCCGGTGTTTACGCCGGCGTCAACACTTGGCCAGGATTTTAGAGAATCCCGGCCCCATGTCACTGAACCAGGCCTTGCTCTGCTGAGCCCGTGCAGTCACATAATAATAGTAATAAACGCTTATTGTCACAAGTAGGCTTCAATGAAGTTACTGTGAAAAGTCCCTAGTCGCCACATTCCAGCGCCTGTTCGGGGAGGCCCGTACGGGAATTGAACCCGCGCTGCTGGTCTTCGTCTGCATTACAAGCCAGCTGTTTAGCCCACTGTGCTAAACCAGCCCCTCATGTGTGTAACAGCTACCCCACATTGAAAGAACTCACACGTAGGCATCTTCCATCCCTTCAAATGACATTTGGGACCCGGGACATCGGGACCCTCATGAACAACTCCAACTGTTATATATTAAAATTGTCTTATGTCTAGCTGAGTTTCTGGAATATTGCTGGAATTCTTTGAACCAAATACCATTTTGAAAAGAAAATCCCTTCAAATAAAAAAAAAGAAATAATGGTTGATTCCAATGCTTGCAACAAAATGAATATACGTGAACAAAGCAGATTTATTGAACACTGCAACATTTTAAAAATAAATTTTGCGCACCCAATTCTTTTTTTCAATTAGGGGGCAATTTAGCATGGCCAATTCACCTATGCTGCACATCTTTTTGGGTTGTGGGGGTGAGACCCACGCAGACACGGGAAGAATGTGCAAACTCCACACAGACATTGACCTGGGGCCGGGATCGAATCTGCATCCTCGGTGCCGTGAGACAGCGTGCTAATCACTCCGCCACCGTTTGCCTCGTTACATGTTGCAACTATTTACAGTAATTATTTACAGTCAGAGTGAAGCAATTAGTCGACTTGGGAATATTTTATTTGTTAAACAGTGAACAATACCTCTACACAAAAAGATAAAACTACTTAACAGTCCATATATCATAATAACCATCAAACAACAAAAAAAGACATTGTGCCATACACACAGGCACCATCTCATGACAGAATATTGGTACAAACACAAAGTTACAGTCATACAAAGAAAATCAAATACACATTAAACAGTACGCAGTCAACAGTACAATGAATTCACCAGCATCCTAATCAACTCACCGCGCTCTCTCCCTCCCGCAGCAACCAGCAGTAGACTCACATCAGGAGAAAGTAACTTGGGGGGGTAGCGCAACAATACACCAGAAAGTCACACTGTAGCAAAGCACAGCGGAAGAGTGAGATAGCACCCTTTCCCCCTCTCCAGCACTCGCAGTGGTTCCTTACTCCAGGTCACAGAAGCAAAGGGGGCTGCAGCAGACAAGCACATGGCCTCCATGCATTAAACAATCAACAGTGCAAGAGTACACACATAGCTTCCAGACATTAAACATTCTTCTGTCAACAGTACAATAAAGCCACCAGATATCCAGAAAAACATTTCTTCAATACCTTCAGCAAATAGCACAGTCGAATCAGCCCACCTCCCCCTCTCCAGCACTGACAGGGTTTTTCTTACTCCCTCCCTTTCCATGCACTCCAAGATACAGAAGCAAAAGAGACATCATCAAACAGACACACAGCTACTATGCAGATACAACAGCATTCAGGTTGCTCTGCCTCTCTCTCCCCCTCTGGCAGCTCCCAGCAGCAGACTCTCAAAGACAGGAACAATCATGACCAGAAAGTCACACTAAAATAGAGCACAGCAGAAGATTGAAAGATCACCCCTTCTCCTTCTTTAGACTGGTAGTAGGCCTGCTTACATTCTCCCTTTGCCTTATTCCAGGCCAACCAGAAGCAGAAAAGGCAGCAGCAAACAAACACCACGTCTGCAGGCATTGCAGCTACATATAGGAGCATCAGCAAACACACCCTGCAGTCACTTGGGAGCTGTGGGGAGCTCAATAACTAACCTTGCCAATTCCCTATTAGGAATAGCCTTCAGCTATGCAGGCAGAAGTCGCCCCAGTCAGTGGGAGTGAAAGTGACCTGCACCATATTACCACGGACAGGGCTCTATCCTGGGGCTGCTCGAGGGGACGGATAGGCAGCCGCTGAAGTTGCCCTGGTATGGATATACACTATCTGGGGGGGTGGCATGTTTGACCCGAGTTGAGTTCATCACCCCCCAGACCAGGGGCAATCCCCCCCCCCCCAACCAATGGCGGCCGGCCCCCATGACAAGGCCTGTCCCTCCCGAGTTCTCCCCACCTGTTCCGAACACTCGGGCAGCAACCCGAGGGACCCTGGACTGACTGCCTGGTTTTGGAGATGGCTACTCACCTCCTCCGATCCCCATAGCAGCCATTGCACTAGCTTCACATTTTTAAATAGGTGCGCTAAAGGGCACCCGAGTGACTGCTCGCTGGAGGCTATTAGATAGGAATTTGTTCCATTAACAAAATAGAGATTTGCCTTAATTGGTGACGATTAGTTTCTCTCCGGATCTCTACAACGGGAGAACGCTGGGTAGATTGGCACGGATCCCGCTTTCAGCCTCTCCCACGGGCAGCACGGTAGCATTGTGGATAGCACAATTGCTTCACAGATCCAGGGTCCCAGGTTCGATTCCGGCTTTGGCATCTTTGAATTTGTCTATATATGTGTTTCTGGAACAGACCTCTTCATTCACTTGAGGAAGGAGCAGCGCTCCGAAAGCTAGTGACATCGAAACAAACCTGTTGGACTTTAACCTGGTGTTGTAAGACTTCGTACTGTGTTCAATAACTTTGGAAGATGTCATCGTGCCATTGAAAAGACTTTCACATAGTTGTAGATCTGGAAAAATCTTGCTCATCAATTATGTCGAACAATTGAACCTTCATTCGTTTGAATGACATTGGAGTGTGGTGCTACTTGACGAACAACTTTGGCAATGGCAAACCATCCTCCATCAGGAATTCTGATCCTGACTTGATCCCCTGGATTCAGTGTTTCCAGTGTAGTTGCATGTTGATTGTCGTATTGTTCTTGCATATCTTGTTAACATTGTATCTTTTTTATTACGGGTAGATGATCTGGATCAGGTAGTCTAATGGACAGAAGAGTAGTCCTTAGCTCCCTGTTCATCAACAATTGCGCTGGTGATAAACCCGTGGCAAGCGGAGTTGCTCTGTAGTTGAGTAAAGCAAGATTCATGTCAGCATGAGAATCAAAGGATTTATGAAAAAGTTGCTTCATGATGTGAACCCCTTTCTCAACTTAATGTGATGTGAGCAAAATTATATTCTTTGGTGAATTCAGCCCATTCATGACTATCAAAGCACAGTCCATTATCAGATGTGACAGTGTTCGGAATACCATGTCTGGCAAAAATTTAATTTGGAACTTTTATAACAGATCGAGAAGTTAAGTCTGACAACTTGATGACTGCAGGATAATTCGAAAAGTAGTCTATGATTAACACGTAATCACGACCATTGAAATGAAACAAATCAATTCCTACTTTTGACCATGGAATTTTCTCCAATGCATGCGGTAGAAGTTTTTCTTTGCGCAGGTTGAAATTTTTGACATGTTTCACACTTGAGTATCAGATTTTTGATGTCTCGGTTGATACCTGGCCAATACACAGCTTGTCGTGCTCTTCTCTTGCATTTTTCGAAGCCAAGGTGACCTTGTATCTATTTCAGAATCATGGGTCGAAGTGACATAGGTATGACTATTCGATCAAGTCAAAGTAACAATCCATCCACGACAGTTAGTTCAGCTTGTATGTTCCTATACTTGGAACAATGTCCTATTGGCCAACCATTGTTTCAATGGTCTATGACTCGAAGTAACATTCAATCTTTCTTGGTTTCTTCACGGATAAGTTTCAGTTTGTCGGCTGATGCAGGTAAAGTTTCAGCTCGGGGCTGCACTTGAGCTTCTATATGCTGTATAAATTCAGGTGGTTGCTCTTCTGAATTAACAGAACATGATAACGCATCAGCAATTATCAATTCCTTGCCTGGAGTATATACAAGTCGAAAGTAGTGTCTATGTAGCTTCATCAGGATACCCTGTAACCTTGGTGTCATATCATTTAAATCCTTATGAATGATATGAACAAGTGGTCTGTGATCAATTTCAACTGTAAATGTAGGAAGGTCATAAACATAATCATGAAACTTGAGAACACCCATCAGTAAACCTAAGCATTCCTTCTCTATTTGGGCATACCGTTGTTCAGGAGGCATCATTGCTCTGGAAGCATAGGCAATTGGTAACCATAAAGAATTGGCATCTTTCTGTAGCAAAACTGCTCCAATTCCACTTTGACTTGCATCCATTGAGATTTTTGTTTCTCTGCCGGGTAAAAGAAATAAAGAAGAGGTGCGGTAGTCAGTTTGGACTTCAAACCGATCCATTCTTTTTGATGAGTGTCAGTCCATGCAAACGTGGTAGACTTTTTGATGAGATTTCTTAAGTAGTTCTGGACAAGAGGTTGGGAATGAACTTTCCCAGAAAATCCACAACACCTAAAAATCTCAGCACAGCTTTCTTGTCCTCTGGGATTTGGCAGCAATCTTGTCATTGTCAGGTCGCACACCATGTTACAAAATTTGATCTCCAAGGAACTTCAGGGTTGAGATACCAAAACTGCGTTTGGCTCTGTTCAGTTTCAAACCAAATTCATGTACTCGCTGAAATATTTGTAATAACCTTGCATTGTGTTTTTCTCTTGTAGATGACCAGACAATTATATCATCCATATCAACTCGTACACCTTCAATACCTTCAGTCATCTGTTCCATCAGTCAATGAAAAATTTCTGATGCTAAGATAATTCCAAACAGTGTGTTGAACTTACACAATTTCTTGCTTGTGTCAACAAACTCATTTGCCAAAATCCTCTGGAAGCATCCAGTTTGGAATTGTTTTTAGCATTTGCCATCTCACTGGTGATTTCTTCTCTCTTGGGTATAGGATATGAAAATCGCTTATTGTCACAAGTAGGCTTCAAATGAAGTTACTGCGAAAAGCCCCTAGTCGCCACTTTCCGGCACCTGTTCGGGGAGGCTGTTACGGGATAGTGCTTTCTCTTAATATTTTTATTACGATCTTTAGGATCAATGCATATCCTTAATTCCTCAGAAGGTTACTTGACACACACCATGGAACTGACCCAGTCAGTCGGTGCTGTTATTTTGGATATTATGCCTAGATGTTGCATACGTGCAAGTTCTTGCTTCAATCTATGCCGAAGTGGTGCAGGAACTCTTCTCGGCGGGTGTACCACTGGTTTGGCATTTGGCTGTAACTGAATTTTATATTAATAGGGAAGAGTACCCAGGCCTTCAAAGACATGCAGAAAGCGATCAAAAATTCCTTGTATGTCATCTTGAATTGGTGGATGAGACGAACTCACACTATAAATTCTCTGAATTCGGTGAAGATCCTTGCAGGCTTGCGCACCAAAGAGTGAAGATTTGTTTGAAACAACAATCTCAAATCTTAGAGATATGGCAGTGTCGTGATTGGTAACCAGTATATATCAAGATCCCACTGAGTTTGTAGAATTTACAGTGCAGAAGGAGGCCGTTCAGCCCATTGGGTCTGCACCGACTCTTGGAAAGAGCACCCTACCCAAGATCACACATCCACCCTATCCCCATAACCCAGTAATCCCACCCAACATTAAGGGAAATATTGGACATTAAGGCCAATTTAGCATGGCCAATCCACCTAACCTGCACATCTTTGGACTGTGGGAGGAAAGCGGAGCACCCGGAGGAAACCCACGCACACACGGGGAGAACGTGCAGACTCCGCACAGACAGTGACCCAAGCCGTGAATCGAACCTGGGATCCTGGAGCTGTGAAGCAATTGTGCTAACCTCTATGGTACTGTGCTGCCCTATCACTGAGGTGATGGCATTACCATTATAGTCACGCAATTGACAATTCGATTTCTTGATTTTAGGAGTTTGCTTCAGTTGCGAAAGATCATGCCTCTTGAGTAGGTTTGCAGAAGCTCCTGTGTCAAGTTTAAATTTGATTTGAGAATCATGAATTTGAAGTACCATTCCAATTCTGTGTTGATAGAATGAACTACCTGAAGAGAAGATGAGATACCTGTGGTATCATCACATTTCTCAATGATGTCTCTGAAGAATGAGACTTCTAAACCGTAAGCATCAAGATCATTGGAAAAATTGTCTTTTTGAAAAGCTTCTTCTTTTGTGTCCACACTTCTTACATTCATCTGCTGTTTATTTAAATTTGCAGATTTAAATTTAAGAGTGGATCTGCACTGTGCAGCAAAGTGGTTGTGTTTGCCACATTGTGAGCAATTTTTTACTCGTGCTGGACATTTTTTGTGTGGGTGGCCGTGTCCACAACGTCCACACGTCACGACGTTCATGTCGTCACGTGTACAGTTTCTTCACGCATGTGCAGATTGGTCTTCTTCCATCTCGCATCTTTTTGTGAAATGCGCATGTGTGGGCTAAAGACGCGCATGCGCAAGATGACTGCCATTCAAAATGCGCATCATTCTGAGCTGCGACACAGCCCTAATGCATTCTACCTCGAGGTTCATTTTTGCACCCCTTTCTTGCTGGAGAATTTCAATATATTGACTGTTGGATAATTGACGCATACGACACATTTCAATAGCGTTTTCAAGCTGGAGATCTTTCTGTCTCAGAAAATGCTCCCTGAGCTTATCATCGATTATTCCAAATACAATTTGATCTCTGATAATTAAATCAGTTAAAACGGAGAAATTACATGTTTGAGCTAAGAGTTTGAGATCAGTCAAAAAGCAATCAATTGATTCCCATTATTTCGCATTATTCTTTTGAAGGCAAAATGCTCAAAAGGTTCATTAATCTGGATCTTGCAGTGAAGATCAAACTCTGCTATGACTACATAATATTTAGTCTTGTCTTGAACCGTAGCAAATTGAAATGAGTTATACATTTCTATGGCTTGTGCACCAGCCATCTTTAGAAATAGAGCTAAACAGCTGGCTTGTAATGCAGAACAAGGCCAGCAGCGCTGATTCAATTTCCGTACCAGTCTCCCCAAACAGGCGCCGGAATGTGGCGACTAGGGGCTTTTCACAGTAACTTCATTGAACCTATTGTGATAATAAGCAATTATTATTATTATTATTGCTCGCATCATTTAAATCAGAAGCCAACAGGTATATCTGAAACTATTATTTGAACACTCGCCAGGTAACACCTAGTTTACCGGTGAGCCGGAGTTGTCCAGAAGCGTGAGCTTTCTCCATCAGTCCTGGATTCTTCAATGTATTGCAGTAACAGGTTTGTTCTTCAAAATTCGAGTTGCGTGTTAGTTTTTCTGACTAAATCCTTACTAAACTATCTAACTAGCTTCAGCAGTCACTCTGGTACCATGTTGTGTCACCATGCTTGGTAATATGTTGTATTCTTTGTCCTATCTCCAAAACGATCCAATGTAGTGTTGACAACAAATATACCAATCAAGAGATTGAAACAAAATTAATTTATTATTACACGACTAATTAAATGAAGTTCGCACACTCTACTAAGCTGCAGATAATAATTAAGTAATATTGAATCTGTCTTAAAGTACTCTATAATCGAAATAGTCACTAACTACACTATGATCTAACATTGTGTTAACTCCAACTACTCTAATCTTCTTCTTATGCTTGCACTATACTTTCTCCTTCTGCTACTCCTTCCAGGTTCTCCAAGAATTCCCTCAGAATCTAACTTAACTACAGAGAAGTCATAGCTAGTGTTTGATTTACACAGAGATGTAATTATTAACCCTTCACAAACCTGACTATATACATATCATTACATTCCCCTCATCCTTCTAAACTCCAACGAGTACAGACCCAAAGTCCTCAATTGTTCCTCATTCCAGGGATCATTCTTGTGAACCTCCTCTGGACCCTTTCCAAGGCACATCTTTCCTTAGATATGGGGGCAAAACTGCTCACAATACTCCAAATGGGGTCTGACCAGAGCCCCATACAGACTCAGAAGTGCATCCCTGGTCTTGTATTCTAGCCCTCTTGACATGAATGCCAACATTGCATTTGCCTTCTTAACTGCAGACTGAACCTACACGTTAACCTTAAGAGAATCATGAACAAAGACTCCCAAGTCCCTTTGTGCTTCTGATTTCCTAAGCAATTCCCCATTTAGAAAATAGTCTATGTCTAAATTCCTCCTTCCAAAGTGCATAACCTCACACTTTCCCACATTGTATTCCATTTGCCACTTCTTTGCCCACTCTCCTAGCTTGTCCAAGTCATTCTGCAGCCCCCTTGCTTCCTTAATACTACCTGTCCCTCTACAGATCGTTGTATCATCTGAAAACTTAACAACAGTGCCTTCAGTTCCTTCTTCCAGATCATTAATCTATATTGTGAAAAGTTGTGGTCCCAGCACAGACCTCTGAGGCACACCACTATTCACCAGCTGCCATCCTGAAAAAGACCCCTTTAATCCCAATCTTTGCCTTCTACCAGTCAGCCAATCCTCTATCCATGTAAGGATCCTACCCTTAACGCCATGTTTTCTTAACTTATTTAACAATCTCCTATGTGGTACCATGTCAAAGGCCTTCTGGAAATCTAAATAAATCACATTGACTGGTTCTCCTTTGTCTAACTTCCTTGTTATCTCCTCAAAGAACTCTAACAGATTTGTCAGCCATGACCTCCCTTTGATAAAGCCGTGCTGGCTCAGTCCTATTTTACCATGCACTTCCAAGTACTCCGCGATCTCATCATTAATAATGGACTCTGAAATCTTACCAATGCCCAAAGTCAGGCTAACCGGCCTATAATTTTTTGTCTTCTGCATCCCTCCCTTCTTAAACAGTGGTGTTACATTAGCCACTTTCCAGTCCCCTGGGACCCTTCCTGCCTCCAGTGATTCCAGAAAGATCGCCACCAATGCCTCCACAATCTCCTCAGCTATCTCTTTTAGGACCCTGGGGTGTCGTCCATCCGTCCAGGTGACTTATCCACATTCAGACCTTTCATTTCCCAGAAACTTATCCTCAGTGATGGCCGCTGCACTCACCTCTGCCCCCTGATTCTCCTGGAGCTCTGGCGTCCCACTGGTGTCTTCCACCATGAAGACTGATGCAAAGTAACTATTTAGTTCATCTGCCATTTCTTTGTTTCCTTTTATTACTTCTCCAGTCACGTTTTACAATGGTCCAATGTCTATTTTTGCCTCTCTCTTACCTTTTCTATATTGAAAAAACCCCTTCCTATCTTCTTTTATATTACTAACAAGCTTGCACTCATATTTCATCTTCTCTCCCCTTATTGCTTTTTTTGTTGTCCTCTGCTTGCTTTTAAAGGCTTCTCAATTCTCTGGCTTCTCACTAATTCTCGCCACTCTGTATGCTTTTTCTTTTGCTTTGACGCTGTCCTTGACTTCCCTCATCAACCATGGATGCCTTGTCCTCCCCTTAAGAAAGTAATTCAATTCCATTAACTAAATAACATGAGTAACAATGGCATAATAGGTGTTGTTTTGCAGCTGTGGAATGTGGGATATTCACACACCTGTGTAATCTAGGACAAATACATCTGCAGGAAGTGTAATCAGCTGGAATTGCGGGCCAGGTGTATTGAACTACAACACTGTGCAACATCAGGAAGGGAGCGAAATGCCTGGACATTTTGTTCCAGAAGACAGTCACACCTCTTAGAATAGGGAATGTCTGACTTGGTCAGCAGTGAGGGACAGGAAGGTGTGACTGTGAATGAGGCAGATAAAGGGAATAGGCAGACAGTAGGGGATAAGCCTCAAACTTTGCGATTGTCAAACAGGTCTGTAGTGCTTGCAATCCCAGTGTAGGTGAAAGCAAGGTCTGCAAGGTAGATGAGCGGATCGGCCATGGCATCATGTTACAGGAAGGCATTTTAATGAGGGGAGCTAAATGAATGTAGTGATAGTAGGGGGCAGTAGAGTGAGTTGGAACAGACACTGTTGTCTGCCATTGAGAGTGAGAATCCAGAAGGCCACCTGGTGCCAGGATTTGGGACATCTGTTCAGGGCTGGAGAGGAACATGCAGAATGATTGGTAGGATTCAGACATTGAGGTCCATGTAGGTACCACCGACAAAGGTAGAATTAGGAAAGAGATTCTGCATTGTCAGTGTGAGGAATTAGGCACAAAATAAAAAAGCAGAACCTCAAAGGCAATAATCTGTAGATTATTATCTGAGCTGTGGGAAAATTTGCTTAGGTTAAATAAAATTAGAGACAAATGCATGACTCAAAGACTGATGTGGAAAAAATGGGTTTCAGTTCATGTGGCACTGGCACCAGTACTGTGGAAAGTGGGGGATATACTATTGGAGGGTCTATACCTGAACGATGCTCGGACCAGCATTCTATTGAGTGATGTAACTAGGAAATAGTGGGCCAAGGGATAACATTTGAGAAGATGTGGTAAAACAGAGTATAGACCACATAAGAGACAAAGGCATTAATATGGGAAATGCTAAACAGACCATGGCAGGAAGGGGCAGAGAGTGCAAATCTAAAGGTGAATCAGCAGTTAAGCTATAGATTTTACAAACATAATAAAAGGACAAAGCTAAAGGCTCTGTATCTGAACACATATAGTGTTTGAGACAAAACAGATGAACTGATAGCACAAATAGAGATTTTAAAATTATATGATCCGATAGCCATTACAGAGACATGGCTGCAGAATAACTTAGTTTGGAACCTGAATATTGAAGGCTATATGATGTTTAGGAAGGAGATGAAGCTATGACAAAGTGGAAGGGTGACTGTTAATTAATGATGGTGTGAGTACAGTAGGGAGAGATTCAGGAAACCAGGATCCAGAAGTTGTCTGGGTAGAGATGAGAAATGATAAAGACTCCCTAATAGTAACCACATGGTAGGACGGGATATAAAGGAAGACGTAGTGGTGGTTTGTCAGAAAGTATGGCGATAACCATGGATATTGTAACCTGCAGACAGACCGGGAAAATCAAATGGACAAATGGTAGCATAGATGAGAAATTAATAAAATATTTCCTGGATAATTTCGGAGAACAGCATGTTGTGGGACCAACCAGAGAGCAAGGCTATGCTAGACCTGGAATTGTGCAACGGCATAGGATTAATTAATGACCTCATACTGAAGGTGCCCAAGTAGCAGCAATCATAATCGAATTAATTTTACAATCAGTTTGAGAGAGAGAAGATGGGGTCTAAGACTAGTACTTTAAACTTAAATAAGAGCAATTATGAGAGCACCCACGTCAACGCTACCACCAAGAAAGCACAACAGCGCCTATACTTCCTCAGGAAACTAAGGAAATTCGGCATGTCCACATTGACTCTTACCAACTTTTACAGATGCACCATAGAAAGCATCCTATCAGGCTGCATCACAGCCTGGTATGGCAACTGCTCGGCCCAGGACCGCAAGAAACTTCAAAGAGTCATGAACACAGCCCAGTCCATCACACAAACCTGCCTCCCATCCATTGACTCCATCTACACCTCCCGCTGCCTGGGAAAAGCGGGCAGTATAATCAAAGATCCCTCCCACCCGGCTTACTCACTCTTCCAACTTCTTCCATCGGGCAGGATATACAGAAGTCTGAGAACACGCACGAACAGACTCAAAAACAGCTTCTTCCCCACTGTCACCAGACTCCTAAATGACCCTCTTATGGACTGATTTCATGAACACTACACCCTGAATGCATCATCCGATGCCAGTGCTTATGTAGTTACATTGTATATGTTGTGTTGCCCTATTATGTATTTTCTTTTATTCCCTTTTCTTCTCATGTACTTAATGATCTGTTGAGCTGCTCGCAGAAAAATACTTTTCACTGTACCTCGGTACACGTGACAATAAACAATTCCAATCCAATCCAATGAAATCAGAGTTGGTTAAAGTGAACGGACAAATTAGGTGAAGGTCAACAGAGATACACTAACAATCATTTAAGGTCCCCAGAAAACATACAATATCATATAAATCTATGAACTAAATTTCCATGGAGAGGCAGTCAGTACCAGATTTCCGCTCAGCTCCTTTTCTCCCGACCTCATTCGGGAGATTCAAGTTTTCCGCTCGACCTTCTGACTTGGGCATCGCGAGAGATGTGAAGCACAGCAACTCAGGGGTCCTTCCAGTTCAGGGCAGCAGTATCAGGAAGACTCAAGACACGCCCTATTTTACAGCACTAGTTGCCATAAAGCTGCTAAGTTTAAATGACCTAGCCACACGAGAAGCCAAGGAGAAGGGTTAGTAAGGGTGATAAAAGTGGGGCCTCAGGTGGTCGAGAGGGGTTGGGTGGTCGGAGGCGGATGTTGGGTGGTCAGAGGGGGGAGTAATTGGATGTGAGGGGAGCCTAAGAAAGGGATGGAAGATTAGGCAGGTTGGGGGCAATAAGAGTTTTGACAGGGTGAGGAAAGTTGTCTGGCAGATGGTAAGAGAGTTGGGTGGTCAGGGGTTGGGGGAGGTAGTTGGAGAAATGGGGTGTGATAGGGAATTGATAGGGTAGAGTAGGGAGGGTGGGGAACAGGGGAGGCATAGTCCGGGGCCGGTATTCTCGACCCCGCGCCTGGTCGGAGAACCCCTAGGGGTGGGTGTGAGAATTCGCACCACGCCGCCCCGCGCCGGCTTGCCGATTCTCGGGCGCTCGCGGGATCGCCGCTGCGCCGGTCGGGGGGGGCTGTTGATAGCGCCCCCCCCCCGGCGATTCTCCGGGCCGTGAAGGGCCGTGTGCCCGCCGAGTCCCGCCAGCGTGGGTCACGTATTGTCCCACACAGCGGAACCTTAGAGTTCTGTCTGCGAGGGCCATTCTGGTAGGGGAGCGGGCGGGGGGGATCCGACCCAGGGGGGGGCATCCACGGTGGCCTGGCCCGCGATCGGTGCCTACCGATCAGCGGACGAGCTATTTCCATGGGGACCTATGTTCCTCCACGCCAGGCCACTGTAGTGCTCCGCCAGATTGCCCGGGGGCCGGCGCAGAGACGGGAACCCATGCACATGCGCAAACTCGCGCCGGCTGCAGCATGCATGCGCGAACTCGCACCAGCCGTAGCAGGCATGTGCGGACTCACGCCGGCCATGCTGTTCCGGCTTGAGCAGCGGAGACCACTCCAGTGCCGACCTAGCCCCCTAGGAAGTGGTGTATACCTGACAATCAAGGACCGTTGACACAGGAGTGGTTTGTGCTGCTTTTCACGCTGGCATCAGAACATGGCCGCGGGATTGGAGAATCGCGGCCCAAGTCTCCAGGCGGTGGCCATTGGGGGTGGGGGCGGTTCAGTAGCATAGTTACCCAGGCGTTAGAGTCAATTCTAATTCATCTAACTTTTCCAGAGTAACTATTTTTAAGGAGCCAAAGAGTTTTACAGTACAAAAAGGGGCCCTTCCGCCCAACGTGTCTGCATCGGCCATCAGTCACCAATCCATTCTAATTCCATTTTCCAGTATTTGGTCAATAGCGTTGTGTGCTGTGGCATTTCAATTGCTCATCTAAATGTCCTTAAATGTTGTGAGGATTCCACCTCTACTACTCTTTAAGGTAGAGAGTTCCAGATTCTGACCACCCTCTGGGCGAAAAGGTTTTTCCCCAAATCTCCTGCCCCTTACCTGAAATCGATGTCCCCTGGTTTTAGACCTCACTACTAAGGAGAAACAGTCAATGATTTTTCTCATGCATCACCATTACTGAGAACAGTTTCAATTCCAGATTTATTTCAATTCTACCAGCTGTTATAGTGGGATGTGAACCCATATCCCCAGAACATTCACAATACGAGGCCTGGGACATTACAACTACACCACTGCCTGTTAAGAGAGTTGGAGCAATTTATAAATTGGAGTATTGAATGGTTTCAGATGCAGGTTAATTTCCTGTCTGATGTTCTTAACTCCGTCAGCACATCTTCTGGTGTCACCTCCCGGGGAACAGAAGTTCTGGGCCGATTTGAATCAGTCATGTCTTTTCAATGGTGAGCTATTAAGCCAGGATCTTCTGAGTAATAACTTCGAAGGAAATAGGAGCAGGAGTGGGCCTTTCAGCCTGTTCCACCATTCAGCAAGATCTGATTGTGGCCTTAACTCCACTTTCCTGCCTGACCCACACAACCCTTGATTTGCTTGCAACTATAATGCCTATTTAAAATCCATATTGATAATATCAATACACATGCCCCTGTCTCCTACTTCAGTCACCCCAACAAGAATTTTAGGAGTCAAACAAAGGACCCATTTCATCACCCTCACAAATAAAACATTAACATTCAGCTCATTGTAATATAGCTAGAAGCAATAAGTGGAAAAAGGTCGCACATTTATGAATTATCTATAGCAACAGTTAAGTAACTTCAAATTAGCTCATGATCATTTTGATTCATCTTACCCTCCCAAGGGCTCAGTTGTAAAATGCACTGTGAAATCTGGATCAGCAAGGCCTGAGCTCAGAACTGCAACCTCCAGTGAGTTCACTGATCGCAACAGGGCAGCAGTGAAAACAGCTGGTTGAGCCTTGTGACTGGGTCACCCATCCCTACTCTGCCCAGAGTTCCCGACTCATTTGAAACCTTGCCTCTTGCACACCACTATCGACAGCTGTGCCATCAGCTTCACAGCTCCCAGTATATTTCAATGATAATTACTTCTTTGAATACTTCTCTTGATCGGGATTTTCCATTCTTCTACTTGTTTCTTTGTTCACTTCATGCTCCGCTGAATTCATTCACCAGCACAACATTACGATGCAGGTGGTTTGACACTGGTGACACTGCTCAACAGAAACCAGGCTTCAGCATTCGGCCTGGATGGGCCTCAGGGAAGGAAAGGCTCGGTAGAGATAAGCCTGGGAGCATCCCTTGGGAATTGAGCATGATGGCGTGACAGCTGGAGTCATCCTCATTTTTTGAGAATGCCAGAAGTATGGATTTATGCTATTCAGGGAATGATTTATGAAACTAGATTTGAAGTAAGTATAGGCTGATGTATTCTGCTGGGTCAGTAAAGGATCATTAATCATATGATCTAGCCCTGCCAAGAGGAAGAATTCAAAACGTGTATTTGATGGGATTCGATGCTCTATAGGATAGCTGCAACATTTACTGCAGTGTGCTGCAGCAGGACCACACACAAGGCTTAATTCTCGTTGAGATTCAATGATTAAGGATCAGGCAATTGTTGTACTCTGATAAATTCCTTCCACTTGACCTTTTGCTTGTCAGATGGTGATTTTGGGCTTTTCATCAGGGAACCTTGCAATCAGACAGGAATATTTTATCAGCCTTAGTGCTGCTTGTACAACCTCTTGTCTTCAATAATTGTCTCGAAGACAATGATTAATGCCATGTTTAAATATTTAACACTCATGAGTATCGCATTGTCTGTTTTTCTAAGCATATGCAAAATGCTTTTATTTAACAAGTTCCTTCAGGCAAAATGCAGCACAAGAGAACCCTTGTACATGACAGCCACTTCCACCATCAATATTGGGGACTGATTTATTTTATATTTGGAATCAAATCTGCGTCGAGTTGCAAAGGGGAAGCTCCATGTGCATGTCTCCCATTTTTACACTCGGACCCATTAAGAACCTTTCCCATTAGGGATGCTCATATCGGCAGCACGGTGGCACACTGGCTAGCACAGCTGCCTCACAGCGCGAGGTCCCAGGCTTTGGGCCGAGGCTCTGGGTCACTCTCCGTGTGGAGTTTGCACATTCTCCTCGTGTTTGCGTGGGTTTCACCCCCGCAACTCAAATATGTGCAGGGTAGGTGGATTGGCCACGCTAAATTGCCCCTCAATTGGAAAAAATGAATTGGGTACTCTAAATTTATTTTTAAAAAGGGACGCTCGTATCAACTTTAGATGTAAGGTAAAGTCACCGTAGTCCCAGATGACCCTTTGCCCTTTGATTTAACCTGAGGATCACCACACCTCAGGCGTGAGAACAGCAAAGCTGAGAAAGCAGGGCCTTCATGAATAACCTCAGCTGGTACAGGAATTGAACCCGCCTTGCTCTGCATCATGAACCAGCTGTCTAGCCAAGTGAGCTAGACCAGAAAGAGGAAACACGCAGGACCAGATTCGGCATGCAGATAACTGTAATTGGCTCCATTATCATGACAGCACCCTGATTATGTCACCAGGATAGGGAGCTGGCTTTTATTTCACACTGAAATTTTTAAAAAATTTACCGGATGTGGATGTCACTGTCTAGGCCAACATTTATTGACCATCTGTAGCTGCCCATGAGAAAGTGGTGGTGAGCTGTTTTCTTGAACCGCTGCAGCCCCTGTGATGTAGGTACACCCCTGGTCCTGTTAGGGAGGGAGTTCCAGGAATCTGACCAGGCAACAATGAAGGGATGGCGATATGCTTTCCAAGTCAGGATGGTGAGCTACTTGGAGGGGAACTTCCAGGTGGTGCTGTTCCTAAGTATCTTCTGCCTTTGTTCTTCCAAATGGTTATATATATATATATACTGCAAGCAATATATGGAACTTCTTTTCATTTCTGTTTATTATGTTTAAACAACAATCATTGTGAATAATAGTACAGAAAATAGCTTACAGTACAGCAATGAAGAGAAAGAGAAAGATAAGAGATAAGAAAGGAAGAAGAAAAAGGAAAGCAAATAAAAAACGATGAAAGAAAAGCCTTTTCAAGCCCACCCCAAAATAAGAAAAGCAACACCAATCACAGGACAGATACTGTTGCACATGATATAAGATGCTGATTAGGTCAGCAATATGAAAGTGGAGAGCTGTAGTTCATCAAAATAATCAAGGAAATGGTGCGAAGCTCCATAAGGTCTATCAATGGAGCCTTTCCTTCTGTACTTTATTTTCTCAAGTTTGAGATTCTGCGTAAGATCACGCATCAAATTAGTAAAAGAGGATGGGGGAAACTGCTTCCAATTTAATAGAATAAGGAATCTCGCCAATAATGTTGAAAAGCTGAAGACATCAGTCTGGAGTTTTGTAGGGGGGATGCCATTTTCATTTTGTTCGACTCCAAAGATTGCTGGAATAGGAGGCGGTTCAATGTTACTGCTATATATGTGTGTGATGCAAAACTTTATGTCCAAAACCAAAATACATGACTGGGGCAGTATGGCATTTTTCACAGGTTGGATCACAATTTGGATAAGTGTTAAGACAATTTAACTTTGGATCGATGAACACAATGCAAGATTTTAAATTGTAGCAGACCATGGTCTTGCACATACATATGAGGAATGTGCACAAGAGTGAATCAGAAGTTACCTTCTGATAAATCTGAATCAGAATCGTGCTCCCAAAAGGTTATTTAGGTAGGAGGCAAAGGGCACCGTGGTGAAAAGATTAGAAAGTTTCCTAACAAAATAATTTAACTTGAATAAAATACAATGTGGCACAGTGGTTAGCACTGCTGCCTCTCAGCGCAAGGGACCCAGATTCAATTCCAGCCTTGGATCCCTGTCTGTGTGGAGTTTGTACGTTATCCCCGTGTCTGTGTAAGTTTCCTTCAGGTGCTCCGGCTTCCTCCCACTGTCCAAAGGTGTTCAGGTTAGGTGGATTGGCCATGCTAAATTGTCCCTTAGTGTCCAAAAGATTTGGTTGGGTTACGGGATAGGGTGGGGATGTGGGCCTAAGTACAGTGCCCTTTCAGAGGGTTGGTTCAGACATGATGGGTTGAATGGCCTCCTTCTGCACTGTAACGATTCTATGAATATATATTGGTGATTTAGGGTCAATAAAGGAAACTGAGCATTTTTTGTTCTTGTTGAGCAGCAATCAGAATGAAGGAAAAATCAAACGTCAACATCCACAACTCGAGATATGCAAATTAATGAGCATACTGATTTCAACTTTGGTCTGTGAGCCTCAAAACTCTTACAGGTAAATGAACATAGAAATAGGAGGACGGTGAGGCCATTTGATTCTTCAAGCCTATCCACCATTCAATAAGTTCATGGAGACTCTGATGCAAACCTGTAACCAGGTCGTTTAGGATCTGGGATGCACAATTGCAAAGCTGAAATGTGTTCTCTTCTCCCGGGTATATGGATAGACTTCTTTTGTTAAACTTGTTAACTCCTTCTGTGTAACATCCATCCTAAATACAAAAGACAAAACAAGTATCATTTTACCAAATGCTCGTGTGCATTGACTGGATTTTCAGCAGTTATGGGGAGAAGGCAGGAAAATGACAAACATATCAGCCATGATTGAATGGCGGAGCAGACGCGATGGGCCGAATGGCCTGATTCTGCTCCTATACCTTATGGACTTATTTGTAAGTAATGAAAGATATGTGTGCAGATCCGAGAGACAGAGAGTCAAAAGAAGCAAGAATCAATATTAACGTTAGCAAGGGTTTTGCCATCTCTCGTGTGCCAGACTTGAAAAGCAGAATCTCCCAATGAAGGCGGAAATAAATGATTTACACTTATGGGGCTGCATAAAGAGAGATTGTAACCCAAATCCGATTCTGAACTGGGTGCAAATCTTAAGTGACTGTCGAGCAATAGGTTTTGAAGAAAGGTGAATGGTTGAAAAAGGAATGGGTGAGTGATTTGGATTGACCAGGAAGATGCCTCCAATTGCACCCATGGTAAACAGACTAACCGAGTCTGAATTAAGACAAAAAGAATGTTGCAGATTTAAAACTGATAAATGATAAAACTGAAAATTTGACAGTGCTGAATCACCTAAATGCTCTGGTCTTTGTAGAAAAATGTTACAAATTCTGGATGTTTTCTTCTTTCAAATAAAGGTGATCAATATTATAGAGTTTGATATTTTCATAATTGCTTCAGAAAACTTTGCATTTATATCATACCTAGGATGCAGAAAACATCCCAAATAACTTGAGATTTAGCCCGTAACTTCCGATGGTCGGCAGAAAGCCGCCGGCCGCCAATACTGGAAGAGAAAACTGCACTTATCTGCCCTCAGAAAGTGCAACGAACCTTCCTGTTCCAACAGCAGCCTCGGGCCTCCAGCATTGCAGACGGGGCAGGCTCCAGCGAGGAGCAGTTTCGATGTAGCCATACCCCCTTGTGACGCCGCAGCCACGGGATCGTCCATTGAGGGCAGGCATTTAAACTGCAGATTTATATTGAAGACAACAGACAACGTGTTTACCAAGTGTTTTAAACATATGTAGAAGTTTTCTTACAGTTATTTTTGCTTTCTTTTATACACGCATTGTTGTTGTTATTGGTTCTTTTGAAGTAATTTTTAATTTAATTTTTTATGATTAAAGGTGATTATTATTCATAAGTGAACATAGGTTTTGTTATTTGTTTCAAATCTGTGAAACTATTTAAATCTGCACTATATTAAGATGTCGCAATTACAATATCATGCCTAAAGGTGTTTGTATGTTTTACTTTAGATTATGGTCATAAGATTTTATAAGCGCCCCAGGGCTTTTTGCTTTCGCTCTCCTTGTAACACCTGATATTTTTTTGATTTGTATTTAGAGAATTAGAGGGAGCACTTTAACCAAATGGCAACAGAGTCCCGTAGCAAGCACATTTAGCCGGGTATTTCCTGGCACTTGCAGCGCCAATGAACACCATGCTATCTACCAGGACTCTGGTTATGTTCGGGGCCTCAGTGGGGAACTCCCTGACGAGGCTGCACTTTGTCCCATCCCCTGTATTGAGGAGACCCCCACGAACACCATTTTACCTGCTCCCCAATTGTGGAGACCAGCACTGAACAGCACCCGGCCAAGGTCTCCAAGGCGAGGGGGTTAGGCCCCAGGTTCTCGGTAGATCGTGAGAATGCATATTAGAGTGAGACTAGCTGCCTCACTCTAATATTCAGACTTGCAAAATAGTGATCCCTCCCACAATGGGCAGGATTCAGATCACGACCACGCTATAGATCTCGCGATGCGTGGCGAACCGGGTCGATCCTGGAAGAGGGACATACCGGCATTTACTGGACATGCCACATTGCCTTTCGGGCACACCGCTGCCAGTAGGTCCTGCCCAGAGATCACTGTAGTGCAGAAAAAAGCCAGTCTCCCATCGAGTCTGTATCCGTGCTCTGACCCTACCCAAGCTCACGCCCCGGCCCTATCCCTGTAACCCCACCTAACCTTTGGACACAAAGAAGCAATTGAGCAAGGCCAATCTACCTAATCTGCACATGTTTGGGCTGAGGAGGAAACCGGAGCACCCGGAGGAGACACACACAGATACGGGGAGAATGTGAAACCACCACACATTCAAGGTCTGAATTGAACATTGGGCACTGGTGTTGTGCGGCAGCAGTGCTAACCACTATGCCACCATGTTACCTGTGTATACTTCAATTATCCCACAATTAAATGTTGTGTTTTGATGTTTCAGTAGAACTTTTGTAGAAGCTTGTAAAGTTTAATGGAAATAATTTATTAATAAAAGATTTTTTATAAATACCAAACTTTAAAACCAATTAAAGTTATCAGCTGAACAATGACATTTTGTGTAATAACAACTTCAGGCAATGAAATATATTTTCTCACTTAAACACAGTGGTCATACAAATATATTTTTCCACATAA
Source organism: Scyliorhinus torazame (assembly GCF_047496885.1). Classification (NCBI taxonomy): domain Eukaryota; kingdom Metazoa; phylum Chordata; class Chondrichthyes; order Carcharhiniformes; family Scyliorhinidae; genus Scyliorhinus; species Scyliorhinus torazame. The sequence continues at coordinate 208,418,465 of NC_092717.1, forward strand.
AGACAATGCTTCTGTCTATTTGTAAAATGGAGTGGAGGGGAGGAGAGTGAAGGGGGAAAGGGAAGAAGGGAGGTGAGGGAAGAGGACAGAAGGGGACAGGGGGGAAGGGGAGAGAGGGAGGGAGTGAGATGAGGGGGGAGAGAGGGTTTAGATATATCATTGTTAATCTTACAAGCACAAAGTGCGAAAGCAGCAGCTGCTGAAGCACGTATTCTGTCACACATCTCCTCTGACATCATGTAATCTTGACTCCATCCTTACTCCTCTGGTCCATTCCCTCCCCACTTACAACCGGGATTCCTCTGATGCCCTGCGTCATATTGACAGCTTCTGGCTCGAAGGCCCTAACTGGCTGCTATGAGATATGCAATCTCTCGGCACCTCCATCCCACACCAGCTCTGAGCTCTTTGCTTCTTTCTCGAAAAGTTGCCTGGACAATTCCCACTCATCACCACTCTCCTCCGCCTGGCTGAACTATTTCTATCTCTCAACAACTTCTCCTTCAACGCATCCCACTTTCTCCAAATCATAGGTGTAGCAGTGGGTACCCGCATGGGTCCTAGCTATGCTTGCCTTTTTATGGGGTATGTGGAACATTCCTTGTTCCAGGCCTATCCGGGCCCCCTGCCACAACTCCTTTCCCGGCACACAATGACTATTTTGGTACTGATTCATGCTCTCGTCCAGACCTGGAAAAATTCATCAACTTCGCTTCCAGTTTCCACTCCTCCATCACTTTCACCTGGTCCATCTCAGACATTTCCCTTTGCTTCCTTGACCTTTCTGTCTCCATTTCTGGCATTAGAGTATCTACTAATATCCATTACAAGCCCACTGGCTCCCACAGCTATCTGGACTACAGCTCTTCACACCCCAAATCCTGTAAGGACATCGTCCCTTTCTCTCAGCTCCTTTGCCGACGTTGCATTTGTTCCGATTATGCCACTTTTCAAAGTGGTGCTTCAAAAATATGATGCTTCTTCCTCAGCCGTGACTTCCCACCTACAGTTGCTGACAGGGCTCTCAACAGCGTGCGGTTCATCTCCCACACCACCTCGCCCCCTCCCCTCCCAGAACAAGGATAGACTCCCCCTCGTTCTCACATTTCACCCCACCAGCCTCCGTATCGTCTGCCATTTTCGCCAACTCCAGCGCGATTTCACCACCAAACATTTCTTCCCTTCCCTCTGTCAGCATTCCGCAGAGACCGTTCCCTTCGAGATAATCTAGTCCACTCCTCCACCATACCCAATACCTCTCCCATGGCACCTTCCCATGCAATCGCAGAAGGTGTAACAACTGTCCCTTTCTCTCTTCCATGCTTAACATCCCAGGCCCAAAACACTCATTCCAGGTTCAGCAAAGTTTCACTTGCAACTCTTCCATTTTGGTCTATTGCATTCGCTGCTCCCAATGTGGTCTCCTCTATATTGGAGAGACCAAATGCAGACTGGGTGATCGCTATACTGAGCACCTTCGGTCTGTGCACATTCAGGACCCTCATCTTCCCATTGCTTGCCATTTTATCACAAGACCCTGCTTCCTCGCCCACATGCCTGGCCTTGGCCTGCTCCAATGTTCCAGTGAAGCTCAACACAAACTGGAGGAACAACAGCTCATCTTCTGGTTAGGCACGCTATAGCCTTCCAGTCTCAACATCGAATTCAACAACTTCAGATGATTAGCTCTACGCCACCTCAAATCCTTTGTTTTCATTCCATTTAATTTTAATTGTCTTTTATTTATTTCTTATCTTTCTTTTATATTTATATTCCCCTCTATATCCCCCATTTCCTTGCCTTTTCTCCCTTTTCTTTCCCCTTTCCCCTTTTTCTCATTTTACCTCTCTCCCACCAATGTCCCCCCTCCCCCACATCTACATCTGGCACAGCTTACCCTCTGATTTTAGTTTCTCTGCTTTTTGGCCTTTCACACCTTTTATTCCCTCTGGAGACTGTCATCAGCACTCTTTTCCCTTGGTTTCTGTGGCTGACTCATCTTTCAATGCCTCCCCCTTCAGTATAAATATCACTTTCCATGCCTTTTAGCTTTGACAAAGGGTCATCTGGACTCGAAACGTTAACTCTTTTCTCTCCCTACAGATGCTGCCAGACCTGCTGAGATTTTAGAGCATTTTCTCTTTTGGTCCTCTGACATCGTTTCAGGATGTCCTTTGCCTGTACAGTCTTAGGGATGGGTAATTGATTCCCTTCCTCGCCAGGAGGAGATGTAGCCTGACTCTTCTCTCATGATCATTACGCCTACATAGAAGCCTCAAAAAAGGTTCAAAGATTTTTAAGAAGCTATGTGATAAGTGTGACGCCCCAGTGGAGGTGAAACATGACTACAGATTTTGAATCCACAATACCTGTCAGCGGAATAGTTCACACTAGCTTACAGGAGGCTTGCATACGTCAATTTTAAGGGGAGCATGGTAGCACGGTAGTTAGCACAATTGCTTCACAGCTCTAGAGTCCCAGGTTCGATTCCCGGCTTGGGTCACTGTCTGTGCGGAGTCTGCACGTTCTCCCTGTGTCTGCATGGGTTTCCTCCGGGTGCTCCGGTTTCCTCCCACAGTCCAAAGATCTGCAGGTTAGGTGGATTGGCCACGGTAAATTGCCCTTAGTGTTCAAAAAAGGGTAGGTGAGGTTACGGGGACAGGGTGGAGGTTTGGTGATAGGGTGGAGGTGTGGGCTTAGGTAGGGTGCTCTTTCCAGGGGCCAGTGCCGACTGGATGGGCTGAATGGCCTCCTTCTGCACTGTAAATTCTATGATGCTATGATTCTGTGATAAATAATTAAACTTTGTTAAACATTTGAAGTAAGCACTGAGTATTATAAAGATGAACATTATATCAGGGGACTCTTAAACAACACAGCTTAAAATAGATTGCAAAATCCAAATGTACTTTAGCTCTGAATCAGCTGGGAGGACAGGCATTAGTGTCCTTGAAAAAGTCAATGGCATCAGTATCAAGGCCATGATCATTCAACCAATTTTGCAGAGCCGCCCCTGTGCTTAGGATGTCAGAGTACTAACTGCCAAAGCTAGTCTTCTTCACCCAGCTCAAGGAAGGACCCTCGAGGAGAACAAATAAGCTTTTCAAAGACAACTTGAAGGCTCAAGGCTTACCTCAAGAAATGGAACATAGACGTCAGTGCCTGGGAGACCCTTGCTCAGAAGAGACCTACTTGGAGGAACCTCCTGATTGAATGGATATAATTCTTCAAGTTCACCCGACGGCAAGAGGAGGCCCGGAAAAAGAGCCTGAGAAAGGAATACCCACAACCTAGAGCCCAAGGACTGATCCCACCTTTTGGAAACTCCTGCCATGTGCGTTATAAAAGATGTGGCTCTAGGATCAGGCTCTTCAGCCACGCAAGGACCCACAGAACCCATGGCCGGTAGCACTGAGTAACGCAGGGGTACTATCATACTCGTTAGCGGGTGATCGCCGAAGATTACATACACTCAAAACCCATTTTATCCATTATAGTTCCATTGATGAAATAACATTCTCATAACAAACCAAAGTGTAAAATATTCTTTCTTTCACTTTCGGTGGCTCCAAACTCACTTAATACAGTAAAATGCCTTTTTAATGGAATTAACAGCCTCATGACAAGCCAAACTTTAAAAAAATATATTTCATCCTTATACTTCATTTACATTTTAAACATATTTATAAACACTAAACATGAATATTAGAAAACATTAATCTACCCAAAAAATGGTCTGCGAAGTCTCTTGCGTCTGGGGACTGCATAGGGAGTTTAAGTGCATGTGTCCGTGTGTCCCCACTTTCGGGTCGTCACGTTGCGCATGTGTGGCGGACAATCGATTTAAGCCCAGGATAGGAACTTACGGGCTAATGTTAAATGGACAGAAAGACAGACATTGGGCCGGATTCTCCGGTCCATCAGCCACGTGTTTCTCGGTGATGCGCCGACAGCTGGCTGCGGGGTTCTATCCCCCTTCTGCTCATCAATAGGATTTCCCATTGTTACCACGCTGCGCCGTGGGGAAACCCACGTGCGAGGTGTGCTGCCGAGGGAAAAAGTGAATCGCAACGACCGGAGAATTCTGGAAATTCCGAGCGACCGAAGAAAGGTGAGCAAACACGAGGCTGTGAAGATGGGCTTTTTGAGACTTTTAAAAGGTGTAGGGAGAAATGAAAAGGTGGGAGCTACTTAAAGAAGTTCCAGGCAGTACAGCCTAGGCCTTGGCATTTTCCCAAAAGTAGCATTGAATGTTTCTTTTGTTTTCTCAAAAACATACTGGAAAACCATTTCTTAAAGCATCAATGATCAGTGACAACATTGAATTGAATGTTGTCAAGGAGTTCACGTATTTAATCATCCCAAGTTCCTCTGATGATCCTGTGATTGGAGAGGAAGTGATATCTCACATGCAGGGGGTGGGTGGCATGGTAGCACAGTGGTTAGCACTGTTGCTTCAAAACCCCTGGGACCTGGGTTCAATTCCAGAGCTGATGCAGATGATAGGTCACAGACATGATATTCAGGAGGGGGTGACAGCGACATTCCAGCGACTAAAAGACTGATTGGAGGAGTACCAAAGGATGCCGGTGCAAGAGATGATGCCAACAATGCATGGCACCAAGGCCAACACTGCTAGAGTGCTGACCACAGTGGAAAGCCTGGAGCATGACGTTCGCGTCTTGAGTGGCGGCCAAGGCATGGTTCAGTCTGTGACGACCAAAGCTGAGGTCTTCGGCATCATGTCCCAGATGCTGAGGGACATGACCCAGGTGCAGATGGATAATGCTGAGGCCCAGTCACTGAGGACCATGACTGAGGGCATTAACATCATGTTACAAACAATGGAGAGCCTCCAGGACTGGCAGTGCAAGATGCCTTCGAGGGCTCTGGAGCTCACACCAGATGCCTCTCCATCCCATGGAGTCCCCCAGGGCCCTTAGGGTGCTGTCGGGGAAGAGGAAGCGCTGGAAACCAACCCGGGGCCTGCTACCAAGGAGACAATGGCAGTCTCCAATTTTTTTGAATCGTCCCCCCTGACACCGGCTCAAGCACAGCGGGCAGATCAGTGTGGCACGACACCTCAGTGACACCAATAAGTCGGCAAGGGCTCTCCAGCTCCAGGCCCTCCAGAAAGCATCCGCCAAGGACATCAAAGGCTACAGGGCACAGAAAACAACAGGTTCCCTTACCTTTGATGTGCAACCTGGGGACAGACCTAGACATAGCAGTAGACTATGGAAGATCAATGAGAGTGAGGAGTAGTGAGTGGGCACTGGTGAGGTTACTATCTGTAGCAAGGTGGAATAGAAATCAGTCACACTATAACGTTCACAACTAAAATATGTCGCACCTAATACATGAGATGCCTCTGTCACGTTAGAGCCTGACAACAAACCCACCCCCGGTTCCCCTGCCACCCCACACCCCCCTTCCCCGGGCACAGTGGTCCAAGATCTAAGGCCCTGATGTAAACCCCGTTCAGAGGATTGTGTGAGCCCACTGTCAACAGAAAGGCAGGACTTACTTTTGCAGAAACTGAGGAGCACCAGAGCTTTCCTCACAGTCAGTTATCATCACTCTCCTGCCTTGTACATTGACCTGCTGACAGAACCAACACAGGCCCATCACCCTGAAGCGATGTTGTACAGACCCTTGGAGGGAGGAACAGGGTGGTTGGAAGGGCAAGGTGTGATAGGGGGCAAAGAAGGTGGTTGGGGTGAAAAAGGGGGGGGGGATTGTGAACAGGAATGGGTGCGGAGGGTGGTGAATCTGGGGGAGGTTGGGGGGTTAGTGGGTGAGCTAGTGAAATGGATGGTGGTGGGATTGAGGGTTCGGAGAGAAAAGGGGGATTGAGCTTATGTATAGAACCTAGCCCTTGGAGGATTTGGAGATAATAAGGGCCTCCCTGTTCCTTCTCACATTTTGGATCCTTGCTGCTGCTTATCCCTCCTCGGGGTCGTCCTCCTTTCTCTCTTGGACCACCTCCTCATCCTCACATAAGACCGCATGTCCATCCACCTTCTCCTGCTCATCTTCCAGCATGTCATACCGCTGCTGTGCTAGATTGTGTGGGGCACTGCAGACCAGCACAAAGCGGGAGCAACTCTGGGGTGGGGAGGGGGTGTGGGTGGAGGTGAAAGTGGTGTGCTGCAAGGCACCGCTAGAGTGGTCAAGGCATCAGAAATGCATTTTCTGTAGGCCGATGTACCGCTCAATGACAGCACGGGTTGCAACAGTTAACTCGTTATATCGGGTCTCCGCCTCGGCCTCCGGACCGTCATCATCAGCCATAGCCTCAGCGATATCCCTTGTCCTCCATGAGCCAATCCGTCATCCTGGGGTGGTTTTGAAGGCACCAGGAATCTCCGAGTGCCCCAGGATGTAGCTGTCATGCATGCTCTTAGGGTAGTGGGCACACACGTGCATGATTTGGAGGCGGTGGTCACACATGATCTGAACATTCAGGGAGTGAAAATCTTCCAGTTAATATAGGGCACTCCCTGATGCCCCAGTGCTTGCAAGGTGACATACGTGCGACCAATCACCTCCTGGACATGAGCATTCAGGCGATGGCAGGAAATCCTGCAGCCCTGGCATCTTGGTGGACTTAGCCCAGCTGAACAATGCGAAAATCTCATGCCCTGGCATTTGGGGCATCTGTAACCTCCCGGATACACCTGTGGGCTGATGACTGTGAAATGCCACCACAGGTCCCCGTTCATGCCCTGGAATAATAATAATAAATAATAATAATCACTTATTGTCACAAGTAGGCTTCAATGAAGTTACTGTGAAAAGCCCTTAGTCGCCACATTCCGGCACCTGTTCGGGGAGGCCGGTACACAAATTGAACCCGCGCTGCTGGCCTTGTTCTGCCTTACAGGCCAGCTGCTTATCCCACTGTGCTAAACCAGACCCGATGACCTGGAATGACCTGGTTGCAGAACAGTTCACGGCTGCAGTGACCTTTACGGCCACCAGGAGCGGTGTCTTCCTCCTCCACGGGGTGCCAAGTCAGCGAGGATGTGGAACATGTGCTGAACTGTCTTCCTGCTGAGACGCAGTCTTTTGCAGCACATGGTGTCCGACAGGACATTGAATTGACAATGAAGCCTATACACCTTGGGCCATCTCTGGCCTCCCCTTCTGGGTCCTTCCTCAGTCTGATGGGCAGCCACGTCTTCCGGGTGTGCGCTGGCTCCCTGCACATGGGGTGCTGCCTCTGGCCTGTGTTGCTGTTCCTGCTGCCTCCAACGTCGGCCCACCTCGGCTGCCACAAGCAACGCAAGGGTATCCTCCCTGGGATCATTTCCAACAAACAGCATTTTATCTGGAAGGAATTGGAGAAGGAGAGAAACCGACAATCAGTTCGGGCTTCCACCCTGTGACCCTCAAATCCTTCAAGCGTTCCGCCACTCTTACGTGTCCTGCCTGCTCTCAGAGTGCCATCCAGCGATTCAGTTGCACTGACAAACCTTGCTCTGCACACTCACCTCCGGCCACATCAGGAGCCCCTAGACTCAGACCCTTGCCAGGAACATTAGCGGGATTGTATTCAGCTGCCACAGCTCATTCATACACTGACCATTTGGTCGCGAGAAGATCCACAATACTGAAGCTCTGCTCTAAAGTATTTGATTGGTGACAGCTGCTTCTATGGTGCTGACGCATCTAACGTTCAGGCACATTGTTCAGGCATCAAAGTATGCGGGCAATGCAGTGCACTAATCAACCTCTGAGGCATGGCACGTGTGCCGTCGAGGAGACACTTGAGAGTTGAGGAGCGCAAAGTGCTATCACAACAAACAAGGCTAATTCTTCATTTGAGATAGGATTCAGCTGTGAAGCTAGAGGCTGCTCACAGTCAAAGGGAGTGAAACTGATTTTTATGAGAGAAGCTGCAGCAGGGTTCTTTTCTGGGAGAGTTTGGTAGGACAGATAGGCTGCAGCTGTGTCTGCCCCTGCTATGGGTCTCCACAATACTTACAGATGGAGTGAGAGTGAGTCTGGGGAATTAACAATGAAAGATGAGGAAATGATGGATGAATTGGTTGGATATTTTGTATCCACTTTTGTATCCACCTTCATTGTATCTGTCACCAGCTAGACAACTGGTTTGTGATGCAGAACAAGGCCAGCAGGACGGGTTCAATTCCCGTACTTGCTTACCCAAACAAGCGGAATGTGGCGACGAGGGGCTTTTCACAGTAACTTCATACTTTTGACAATAAAAGGTTATTTTAAACGGATCCAAAAAACATCCCAGAAGTAATTGTGAATCAGTAGGTGAAACAGAGGGAGGAATTCAAAACAATTACCATCGCCAGGAAAAGGGCATTGTTTGAACTAAAAGCTGATAAGTCGTAAGATCCTGTTGGATTTCATTCTTGGGTCTTAAAAGAAGTGACTTACCGAGATGGTGAATGCATTGCTTTTGATTTTCCAAAATTCCCTAGGTTCTGGAAATTATACATCAGATTAGAAAATATGAAAAACTCCTCCTTTATTGGGTGGTACTGTGGCACATTTGTTAGCACTGCTGCCTCACAGCGCCAGGGACCCGGGTTCAATTCCAGCCTTGGGTGACTGTCTATGTGGAGTTTGTATACTCTCCCTGTGTCTGCATGGGTTTCATAGAATTAGACATAGACATAGAATTTACAGTGCAGAAGGAGGCCATTCGGCCCATCGAGTCTGCACCGGCTCTTGGAAAGAGCACCCTACCCAGGGTCCACACTTCCATCCTAACCCCATAACCCATTAGCCCCACCCAACACTAAGGGTAAATTTTGGACACTAAAGGCAATTTAGCTTGGCCAATCCACCTAACCTGCACATCTTTGGACTGAGGGAGGAAACCGGAGCACCCGGAGGAAACCCACGCTCACACGGGGAGAACGTGTAGACTCCGCACAGACAGTGATCCAAGCCGGGAATCGAACCTGTGACCCTGGAGCTGTGAAGCAATTGTGCTAACCACCATGCTACCGTGCTGCCCTGCGGTTTCCTCCGGTTTCTTCCCACATGTTCCTTCCCAATGTGAAGGTTAGATGGATCGGTCATGCTCAATTGCCCCTTAGTAGCCAGGGTTGTGCAGATTAGTACACGGGGGTTACAGGGATTGAGCAGGGTGGAGAGGAGGTGGGCATGGGTAGGGTACTCTTTCGGAGAGTTGGTGCTGATGCGGTGGGCCAAACGGCCTCCTTCTGCGCTGTAGGAATTTTATGATCTATGATTCAGAAGAGGGGGGAGGCAGAAAGCAAGAAACTACAGGCCAGTGAGCTTAACATTTGCCACAGGAAAATTGCTGGAATCTATTATTAAGAATGTTTTAGGGGGACACTTAGGAAATCTCAATGCAATCAAGCGGAGTCAACATGGGTTTGTGAAATCATGTTTGACTAACTTAGTGGAGCTCTTTGAGGAAATAACAAGGAATGTGAATAATGGGGATATACTGCACTTAGATTTCCAGAAGGCATGTGACAAGGTGCCACATCAAAGGCTACTGTGCAAAATATAACCTCATGGTATTTGGGGTAACATATTAATGTGGATAGAGGATTAGGTTCGCTGCAAGAAGCAGAATGTAGTGATACATGAGTCTTTTTTCGAGTTGGCAAGTTGTAACAAGTGGATTATTACAGGGGTTAGTGCAACTATTTGCAATTAATACCAGTTACTTAGCTAAAGGGAGTGAATGTATGGTTGTGAAGCTTGCTGATAGCACAAAAATAGACTGAAAGCAAATTATGACGAGGAAATAAGGAGACTGCAGAGGATATCGATAGCTTAAGATACCTTATGGGTGAAAAGTTGGACAGGCTGGTCCTATATCCATTGTAGTTTAGAAGATATAGTGTTGAACTTACTGAAACATAAAAGATCCTGAGGTGACTTCACAGAGGTATGCTGAAAGCATGTTTTCCTTGTAGGAGAGACTAGAACCAGAGATCTCTGAAGGCAGAAGGGCAGGTTAATACGGGAGTGAAAAAGGCATATGGTACACTTGCCTTTATCAATCGTGGCACAGATTACATAAGCAAGGAAGTCATGTTGGAGTTATATAGAACATTGGTGAGGCCACAGCTGGAGTACTGTGTGCAGTTCTGGTGACCACATTATAGGAAGGATGTGATTGCACTGGAGGGGGTGCAGAGGCGTTTCACCAGGATGTTGCCTGGGATGGAACATTTTAGTTATGAAGAGAGGTTGGATAGGCTTGGGTTGTTTTTGCTGAAGCAGAGAAGACTGAGGGGCGGCCTGATCGAGGTATACAAGATTATGAGGGGCATGTGGATAGGGAGCAGCTGTTCCCCTCAGTTGAAGGGTCGTTTACGAGGGGACGCAAGTTCAAGGTGAGGGATATGAGATTCAGGGGGGATTTGAGGAAAAACCTTTTTACCCAGAGGGTGGGATGCATTGCCAGGGAGGGTGGTAGAGGCGGTTTGCCTCACATCTTTTAAAAGGTACCTGGATGAGCACTTGGCACGTCTTAACATTTGAGGCTATGGGCCAAGTGCTGGCAAATGGAATTAGGATTAGCAAATCAGGTGCCTTTCATGCAGCGGTGCAGACTTGATGGGCCAAAGCACCTTTTCTGCACTGTATTTTTCTGTGATTTTGTGGATTCAGAAGACACAGTTTAAAAATAAGGGGTCTTCCATTTAAGACAAAGATGAGAAGATTCTTTGTCTCTCAGAGGGTTGTGAATTTTGGGAACTCTCTTCCACAGGAGGTTAATATTTTCAAGGCAGGGGTAATAGATTCTTGACTAATAAGAGAGTCAAAGGTTATCAGGGGTATGTGGAATGTGGAGTTGACGTCACAAAGGTAGCACAGTGGTCAGCCCTGTGGCTTCATAGCGCAGGGACCCAGGTTCGATTCCCGCTTGGGTCACTGTCTGTGCGGAGTCTGCACGTTCTCCTGTGTCTGTGTGGGTTTCCTCTGGGTGCTCCGGTTTCCTCCCACAAGCCCCAAAAGACATGGTTGCTCGGTGAATTGGACATTCTGAATTCTCCCTCAGTGTACCCGATCAGGTGCCGGAATGTGGAGACTGGGGATTTTTACAGTAACTTCATTGAGGTGTGAATGTAAGCCTACTTGTGACACTATTAAAAATGATCATCATTGCAATCATATCAGCCATGATCTTATTGGCAGAGCAGGCTCGAGGAGCTGAATGGCCTACTCCTGCTCCTAAATCGCATTAGCAGCTCACTGATTGCAGAGGAAGACAGGTGTCCACAGAATGGTTGCAGCACAGAAAGAGGCCATTTGGCCTGTCGTGCTGAAGCCTAGTTTTGTGCTAGGCACCACGCAGAGGCTCTGTCTCTCTCAAACACGGATGCTGTCTCTTGTGAACTCACATGAATAATATTCAATTCAAATTTTACTTGACACATCCTATTTCTATTCAACTTCATTCCAAATATCCCTATTTTTTCCCACTACGTCAGGTTCGATGCATCTACTTGAGGATTTGCAATGTAAACTCTCAGCAATTTAAGAACAATGGGTTTCCATGGTGATTATTCAAGGGAGTTGTTTATTGGCAGTGTTTACAAACTTAATTCAATGGTCCTGATTTCCCAGTGGAACAGACACAATATGGCGTCGAGCACAAATAATTCCCTCCTGTCTGGTACATGAATTCAGCAAATTTCTGGTAGATGAACTGAAGTTTATTACCTGAAGCTTGTTCATTAGGATGAGCCTCTCTGCTGAAGACAGATGGAAATTGACAGCAGTCCATTTAGCCATCTGTGAAACGAAGGCAACATCAGGCAATTTATGACAATAGTCCATGGTATCAATACAATCATGGTAATAAGCTTGGCCAGATTCGGGAGTCGCTGCTATGTAAGAACTTCTTCTGAAATGTGCTATTTTTGAAGCCATATTCATCGTTAGTCAGCTATAACTCTAAGGCCACCTTTGGTCTATCACAACGCACTCCGGACTGCCCTCTTCACCTTTCACACACGATCAAAGAACATAGAACAATACAGCGCAGTACAGGCCCTTCGGCCCACGATGTTGCACCGAAACAAAAGCCATCTAACCTACACTATGCCATTATCATCCATATGTTTATCCAATAAACTTTTAAATGCCCTCAATGTTGGCGAGTTCACTACTGTAGCAGGTAGGGCATTCCACGGCCTCACTACTCTTTGCGTAAAGAACCTACCTCTGACCTCTGTCCTATATCTATTACCCCTCAGTTTAAAGTTATGTCCCCTCGTGCCAGCCATATCCATCCGCGGGAGAAGGCTCTCACTGTCCACCCTATCCAACCCCCTGATCATTTTGTATGCCTCTATTAAGTCTCCTCTTAACCTTCTTCTCTCCTACGAAAACAACCTCAAGTCCATCAGCCTTTCCTCATAAGATTTTCCCTCCATACCAGGCAACATCCTGGTAAATCTCCTCTGCACCCGCTCCAAAGCCTCCACGTCCTTCCTATAATGTGGTGACCAGAACTGTACGCAATACTCCAAATGCGGCCGTACCAGAGTTCTGTACAGCTGCAACATGACCTCCCGACTCCGGAACTCAATCCCTCTACCAATAAAGGCCAACACTCCATAGGCCTTCTTCACAACCCTATCAACCTGGGTGGCAACTTTCAGGGATCTATGTACATGGACACCTAGATCCCTCTGCTCATCCACACTTTCAAGAACTTTACCATTAGCCAAATATTCTGCATTCCTGTTATTCCTTCCAAAGTGAATCACCTCACACTTCTCTACATTAAACTCCATTTGCCACCTCTCAGCCCAGCTCTGCAGCTTATCTATATCCCTCTGTAACCTGCTACATCCTTCCACACTATCGACAACACCACCGACTTTAGTATCGTCTGTAAATTTACTCACCCACCCTTCTGCGCCTTCCTCTAGGTCATTGATAAAAATGACAAACAACAACGGCCCCAGAACAGATCCTTGTGGTACTCCACTTGTGACTGTACTCCATTCTGAACATTTCCCATCAACCACCACCCTCTGTCTTCTTTCAGCTAGCCAATTTCTGATCCACATCTCTAAATCACCCTCAATCCCCAGCCTCTGTATTTTTTGCAATAGCCTACCGTGGGGAACCTTATCAAACGCTTTGCTGAAATCCATTTTCACCACATCAACTGCTCTACCCTCGTCTACCTGTTCAGTCACCTTCTCAAAGAACTCAATAAGGTTTGTGAGGCATGACCTACCCTTCACAAAGCCATGCTGACTATCCCTGATCATATTACTCCTATCTAGATGATTATAAATCTTGTCTCTTATAATCCCCTCCAAGACTTTACCCACTACAGACGTGAGGCTCACCGGTCTATAGTTGCCGGGGTTGTCTCTGCTCCCCTTTTTGAACAAAGGGACCACATTTGCTATCCTCCAGTCCTCTGGCACTATTCCTGTAGCCAATGATGACATAAAAATCAAAGCCAAAGGTCCAGCAATCTCTTCCCTGGCCTCCCAGAGAATCCTAGGATAAATCCCATCAGGTCCCGGGGACTTATCTATTTTCAGCCTGTCCAGAATTGCCAACACCTCTTGCCTACGTACCTCAATGCCATCTATTCTATTAGCCTGGGGCTCAGCATTCTCCTCCACAACATTATCTTTTTCCTGAGTGAATACTGACGAAAAATATTCATTTAGTATCTCGCCTATCTCTTCAGACTCCACACACAATTTCCCATCCCTGTCCTTGACTGGTCCTACTCTTTCCCTAGTCATTCGCTTATTCCTGACATACCTATAGAAAGCTTTTGGGTTTTCCTTGATCCTTCCTGCCAAATACTTCTCATGTCCCCTCCTTGCTCGCCTTAGCTCTCTCTTTAGATCCTTCCTCGCTACCTTGTAACTATCCATCGCCCCAACCGAAACTTCACACTTCATCTTCACATAGGCCTCCTTCTTCCTCTTAACAAGAGATTCCACTTCCTTGGTAAACCACGGTTCCCTTGCACGACGCCTTCCTCCCTGTCTGACCAGTACATACTTATCAAGAACACGCAGTAGCTGATCCTTGAACAAGCCCCACTTATCCAGTGTGCCCAACACTTGCAGCCTACTTCTCCACCTTATCCCCCCAAGTCATGTCTAATGGCATCATAATTGCCCTTCCCCCAGCTATAACTCTTGCCCTGCAGTGTATACTTATCCCTTTCCATCATTAACGTAAACGTCACCGAATTGTGGTCACTGTCCCCAAAGTGCTCTCCTACCTCCAAATCCAACACCTGGCCTGGTTCATTACCCAAAACCAAATCCAACGTGGCCTCGCCTCTTGTTGGCCTGTCAACATATTGTTTCAGGAAACCCTCCTGCACACACTGTACAAAAAACGACCCATCTATTGTACTCGAACTATATCTTTTCCAGTCAATATTTGGAAAGTTAAAGTCTCCCATAATAACTACCCGGTTACTTTCGCTCATATCCAGAATCATCTTCGCCATCCTTTCCCCTACATCCCTAGAACTATTAGGAGGCCTATAAAAAACTCCCAACAGGGTGACCTCTCCTTTCCTGTTTCTAACTTCAGCCCATACTACCTCGGAAGAAGAGTCCCCATCTAGCATCCTCTCCGCTACCGTAATACTGCTCTTGACTAGCAGCGCCACACCTCCCCCTCTTTTGCCTCCTTCTCTGAGCTTACTAAAACACCTAAACCCCGGAACCTGCAACATCCATTCCTGTCCCTGCTCTATCCATGTCTCCGAAATGGCCACAACATCGAAGTCCCAGGTACCAACCCATGCTGCCAGTTCCCCTACCTTGTTTCGTATACTCCTGGCATTGAAGTAGACACACTTCAAACCACCTACCTGAACACTGGCCCCCTCCTGCGACGTCAAATCTGTGCTCCTGACCTCTATACTCTCATTCTCCCTTACCCTAAAACTACAATCCAGGTTCCCATGCCCCTGCTGCATTAGTTTAAACCCCCCCAAAGAGCACTAACAAATCTCCCCCCCAGGATATTTGTGCCCCTCAGGTTCAGATGTAGACCATCCTGTCTGTAGAGGTCCCACCTTCCCCAGAAAGAGCCCCAGTTATCCAAAAATCTGAATCCCTCCCGCCTGCACCATCCCTGTAGCCACGTGTTTAAATGCTCTCTCTCCCTATTCCTCATCTCACTATCACGTGGCACGGGCAACAACCCAGAGATAACAACTCTGTTTGTTCTAGTTCTGAGCTTCCATCCTAGCTCCCTGAAAGCCTGCCTGACATCTTTGTCCCCTTTCCTACCTATGTCGTTAGTGCCAATGTGGACCACGACTTGGGGCTGCTCCCCCTCCCCCTAAGGACCCGGAAAACACGATCCGAGACATCACGTACCCTTGCACCTGGGAGGCAACATACCAAACGTGAGTCTCTCACGCTCCCACAAAATCTCCTATCTGTGCCCCTGACTATAGAGTCCCCAATTACTAATGCTCTGCTCCTCTCCCCCCTTCCCTTCTGAGCAGCAGGGACAGACTCCTTGCCAGAGGCCCGTACCCCATGGCTTACCCCTGGTAAGTCCCCCCCCCTACAAGTATCCAAAGCGGTATACTTGTTTCTCAGGGGAACGACCGCAGGGGATCCCTGCACTGACTGCTTTTTCCCAGTCCCTCTTACAGTTACCCACCTATCTCCAATCTTTGGTGTAACTAATTCCCTGAAGCTGCTATCTATGACCCCTTCTGCCTCCCGAATGATCCGAAGTTCTTCCAACTCCAGCTCCAGTTCCCTAACTCGGTCTTGGAGGAGCTGGAGATGGCAGCACTTCCTGCAGGTAAAATCAGCAGGGACACTAACTGCATCCCTCACCTCAAACATCCTGCAGGAGGAACATTGCACTCCCTTCCCTGCCATTCCTGTAACTTTCTACCAAGATCTGGCTAACAACTAAATTAAATTTTTATTAAAAATAATAATATAACAAAATATGGTACTTACCTCAGACCAATGGGTTTTATTATTAGGTTAGAGGAGGAGGGTGGGTGGGAGACACTACACGTGTAGTGTCTCGGGTTTCCTCTCCACCAGAATTTATTGGTGAGGGTCTTCCCAGACGTCTGCGGGTTGACTTCCTGTTCCCGCCTAAAAAACGAATTCAAAAAAAGAGAAAAATTCTCAGCTCCTGCTGAAATTGACTAACCAGCCAGCTCCACTCCCGCCGAAATCGACTGGCCTGCCCCTGCAAAGACAAGTGCTCTTAAAGGTTGACTTACCTCCCAGCAACCTCCTTCCGCAATGCTCCCGCTGAAATTGACTCACCAGCTGTTCTCACGCCGAAATCGACTGGCCTGCCCCTGCAAAGACAAGTGCTTTTAAAGGTTGACTTACCTCCCAGCAACCTCCTTCCGCAATGCTCCCGCTGAAACTGACTCACCAGCTGTTCTCACGCCGAAATTGATCATCTTGAGCTTATCCCGACCTCTACTCCTCGCACCAAAATCAATTCATCTATCACTGCTGTGCCCACTACCGTGCTCTGGCTGGTGGTCTGGCAAAGCTTTAATTTAAAAATTCTCAATCTTGGTTTCAAGTGCCTCCATACTTTCCCCTCTCCCTAATTTTTTTTCACCTCCTGCAGTCCTACAGGGCTCCAAGAATTCTGAACCCCTCCAACACTTGTCTCGCCCTCCTTCCATTCGGTCCATCATTGATGGTCATGGGGTGGGATTCTCCATTCCCGCGCCGAAGTGCCCACGCTGTCGTGAACGCCGTCGAGGTTCACGACACCGCGAAACGGCCCCTATCCCGACCGATTCAGGGCCCGATAATGGGCTAGGAGCGGGGCCACGTCATCTACACGCGCCAGGCCTTGTCGCCGCGTAAAGGCGGCGCCGCATACATGACGCGGCCGACGCATGCGTGGTTGCCGTCCTCTCCGAGTCCACCTCGCAAGAAGATGGCGGACGGATCTTGCGGGGCTGCGGAAGGAAGGAGGTCCTCCTTCAGAGAGGACGGCCCGACGATCGGTGGGCACCGATCGCGGGCCATCCCACATTCGAGGTACCCCCCGGTGCAGGATCCCCCCCCCCCCCCCCCGCAGGCCACCCCCCCAGCGTTCCCACGCAGCGAACAGGTGTGGACAGCGCCGGGGGGAACCCGCCGTTTTGGCCTGGCCGCTCGGCCCATCCGGGCCTGAGAAAAGCGGGGGTGCCGGAGAATCGCCATTTTGTGTGTCTCCGGCGATTCTCCGGCCTGCGGCCCGCGGAACTCGACGGGGCCGTTCCTGCGACTTGGGAGAATCACGGGAGGGCGCGGACCGGTGTTGCGGGAAATTTTGGCGGCCCAGGCGATTCTCCCAACCGGCGCGGGAGTGGAGAATCTCGCCCATGTTTTCAGCCACCTAAGCCCTTAAACCCGAGACAGTTCCTCCCAAAACATCACTGCCATGTCAGCTATCTTCTGTGAAGGCACTCCTTCAAACCTACATCGCTGAGCAACCACTTAATCTCCTGTCCTAAAATCTCCCCTCTTTGCAAATTCTTGAAAATTGTCACGGTAAAGGCCCTATATAAATTTATGTGGCAACAAACTGGTTAAGGCAGTTGGCAAGCTGAAAGTTGCCAAATGGCAGTGATGCAAGCAACATGCAAACTTTCTGCTGGCTACCCTTCTCCATGATTGTGGTGTGTAGGACAGTGTGAGAATTGAACATGATTCCAGGTTTAAGACCATATGACATAAGCATAGGAGCAGAATTGGGCCATTCACCCCATTGAGTCTGCTCCGCCATTCAATCATGGCTGATATGTTTCTTATCCCCATTCTCCTGCCTGCTCCCCATAACCCCTGATCCCCTTATTGAACAGAATTGTTTGTGTGAGACTTGCACTAATTAGAATGAGCGTGCACTTCTTAAAGCCAGCCTCCAACTTTTAAATGGGGCAGTGCAGGACGAAGGAGGAGCAATGGAGCAACAAGTCAGGGAGAGAAAGAGCGAGATTCTCTGGCCTCCCCGTGGTGTGTTTCTTGGCAGCAGGAAGTGGATTGCCATTGGCCAGCGGTGGGATCTTCTGGTCCCATTGCTGTCAATGGGATTTCCCATTGAATCCACTCCATGCTGCCGGGAAAGCCGTGACGGGACGCACTGTCAGCGGGACCGGGAGATCATCCTGGAGTCAACAGCCAGAGGATCTCACTCTCAGAGTCAGAGAGGGCATCCAGATTTTTCAACGCAGTTCTGGAACCTTTAGTGTAGAGGATGGAATGAAGGAGGGAGGTCATGTTTTTCCAGGGGGCTTGGAAGCCCTCCAGGCGTACGCGTTGTAGGGATTGGGAAGATATAGCCAAGATGGTCAATGCCTGGAGCCTGACCTCGAGGACCTGGCTGAAGTGAAGTGCTGGAAAAAGTTTGATAATCTCACATGAGTGGTCAAAATCATTGAATGCTTCTTCAAATTACACCCCTCCCTGTGCAGCTGGATCCTTGATTTCCTCACCAACAGACCACAATCTGTCAGGATAGGCAACAGCACCTCCTCCACAATAGTTCTCATCACTGGGGCCCCACAAGGATGTGTGCTCAGTCCTCTACTGTACTCTCTACACACACACATGGCCGTGTGGCAAGATTTAACTCCAACTCAATCCATAAGTTTGCGGATGATATGACTGTGGTGGATCGTATCTCAAACAACGACAAGTCAGACTACAGAAGGGAGATAGATGGCTGCATGGTGTACCGAAAACAACATCTCTCTAAATGTCAGAAAGACCAAGGAACTGATCGTAGATTTCAGGAAGCATAGCACGACCTCCACCCCCCCCCCCCCCCCCCCCACGCTCCCCCCATCTGCATCAATGGCTCCGAAGTAGAGATGGTCGATAGCTTTAAGTTCCTGGGGCCACCATCACCAACAGTCTGTCCTGGTCCATTCACGTTGATGCAACAGTCAAGAAAACCCAACAATGCCTCTACTTACTACGGGAGCTAAAGAAATTTGGCATGTCTGCATTGACTCTCACAAACTTCTATAGATGTGCGATAGAGAGCATCCTATTCGGCTGCATCACAGCCTGGTATGGCAACTGCTCGGTCCGAGATCGCAAGAAACTGCAGAGTGTGGTGAACTCAGCCCAAAGCATCACACAAGCTTGCCACCCTCACATTGCCTCAGGAAGGCAGACTGCATTATCAGAGTCCCCTCCCACCCAGGCTTTGCCCTCTTCCAGACCCTCCTATCAGGCAGAAGATGCAGAAGTCTGAAGACTTGCACATCCAGACATAGGAACAGCTTCTTACCCACAGCTACTAGACTCCTCAACATCTCTCCATCAGATTGATCTGTTCTCTGATGCCCATGCTGCTCTTACTCATGCATTTATTTTGTTTGTCCCCTTGTTCCGCACTGTAACCAATCACTTTTTGTCAATGTACCATTTGTCGATGTACTCTATCGATTATTCATTTTTTGTCTACTATGTACATACTGTGTACGTTCCCTTGGCCACAGAAAAATACTTTTCACTGTACTTCGGGACATGTGACAATAAATCAAATCAAACCTCCTACCCACTGCACCACCAATTCGCTTTAATGCACCACACTCCCATGACTCACAGATTAACAATCTTGAGCAATCAGGGCTCATGACTGACGTCCATATTGTCCAACTCATGTCGCAGACCTACTGCTGCTCCAAACCTCATCTTGAAGCTTTCACATATATCCACTGTGACACATCACTCAAATTGCATTGCAACACACTCACTGACACTTAGTGGCACATAATGGGGGTAACAAGCAAGGAACTGGTGGTGGACAAGCATGGTTGCATATCCTCAACCCCTTGAGGTGATGGTGTTTCTAATTCTCACACAGTCATTGAGGCCATTGCAACTGGCATCACTGAAAACATCTTGGATGGCGAGATGCTCCTCCATTGAATTCCTACATAGGTTCCCTACAGTGCAGAAGGAGGCCATTTGGTCCATCGGGTCTGCACCAACTCTCCAAAAGAGCATCCAACCTATGCCCTATCCTCCTAACGCCACCTAAAATTCACATCTTTGGACACTAAGGGACAATTTAGCGTGGCCAATCCACCTAACCCACACATCTTTGGACTGTGGGAGGAAACCAGAGCACCCAGAGGAAATCCACACACACACACAGGGCCTTATGCACCTTCTCAGACCTTACTTCACCCTCAGCAAACTTACCCCAAAACTGGTAAAATGTTTAAATCACTGAATGTGTAACCATGCGTCTGCTTTGCCAAATCTTCTCCTGTCATCCCCTCAGCACTCTGCTTTCTGGTACACAATATTTGCTACCTGGCCAGCTAAAGCAGCCTCACAATCTACTGCAAGAGGATTAGCAGATGTCCATGAATGAAGCACCACCACGTGATCTCACACTGTATGCCTACAACACCATGCAGGAGTAGATGGCCGCTGCTGACTTTGTAACGAGGAGCCTGGACATTCAGGTATGTCTGGGATCTCACTGGAGCCAGGCTAACAGGCCCTGGTGAGGCAGTTGGAGAGCATGTTGGGTAGTGTAGGGTCATAAGGATAGATGCGGGGGCGCAAAACTGTGGGAACGGGCCTCTAATTAATACCAGGAGCCCGCAAGATGTAACACGATCCACCCCCCCCCCTTCCCCCACCATCCCTTTTAACTGGTTAGTAGTCTGCAGGGTTAAACCAGTCGGGCTGCATACTCGGTGTCGGCCTTTCCCAACGCCCATTAAATCAGACCGATGGTGGTCTGCGGCCCTGAGTTGGACATTTATTGAGTTTGATCACTGTCCGCAATTGAGTTATGGGTAGATGACACGCTCAACACCACCCCACCACTTATAAAATCGCACTGGGCACAGATGAGTGCGCCGTTGGCAGGCACACCACCAATGGGACGGTGCCCTAACTTAAGGTCCATCCACTTACTTTCCAACTCGTAGGTGGCCTTTAAAATTCACCCCCAAGGCTTCTGTGAGCATTTCCCATGTATATGTTTGAAAGCAAGGAAGCCTTGTTGGCATGAACAATTTCAGTGGCCATCTTGCATAAAATCTAAAAGGCATGAATTTCTGAATCCGGATTAAATTATGATAATAATTTTATTTAGTCAAAAGCAATATTTCATTTCAAATAAGTGGCAGTAATTGAACATGGAGAATTAATCACCATCTGCTTGTAAATGCAAGATTCCAGTTTTAGATATGTATTAATAGTTAAAAGTTCCTGCAAAAATGATTTACAGTCTGTGAAATTTTGTTGGAAGCAGACAACTGGCTTGTCCTTAATGACCAAATTTTTAAATGTGTGTGGCAGTTATGTAAAATACATTATGATAAAAATAGCCGCAGAAAATATTATTCCAGTCTCTTGCAAAATTATCATGAGCATTCAACATTTCTGGATTTGATGTTGCAATCTTAGTCAATTTTAAAAGCAAACTTTGTGAGGGTTGCAATAGTTCAAAGCAAGTAAAAGTTGTTCAAGATTAGCATGGCAGGAAGGCACAGTGGTTAGCACTGCTATCACACCATGGCGAGGATCCGCGTTCAGCCACAGGCACAGGCCACTGTCCATTTGGAGTTTGCACATTCTCCCCGTTTCTGTGTGGGTCTCACCCCCACAACCCAAAGATGTGCAGGGTAGGTGGATTGGCCATGCTAAATTGTTCCTTAATTGGAAAAAAAAATGTTTTTTAAAAGATGAGCATACCAAAACATGCCTTTCAATTTAATGTCAAAACCGTGGAAGTATGAAGAATATATTATGCCAGTAAATATAATAACACATGAGCATCAAGGGTATACTACACTATGGGCAGCATGGTAGCACAAGTGGTTAGCACAATTGCTTCACAGCGCCAGGGTCCCAGGTTCGATTCTCCGCTGGGTCACTGTCTGCGCGGAGTCTGCACGGTCTCCCCGTGTCTGCGTGGGTTTCCTCCGGGTGCTCCGGTCTCCTCCCACAGTCCAAAGATGTGCAGGTTAGGTGGAATGGTCATGCTAAATTGCCGTTAGTGTCCAAAAATGTTAGGAGGGGGTTATTGGGTTATGGAGATAGGGTGGAAGTAAAGGCTTAAGTGGGTCGGTGCAGACTCGATGGGCTGAATGGCCTCCTTCTGCACTGTATGTTCTATGTATATTCCTAATAATTTAAACATGTAAAATACTTTCAACTCAAACCTTAGCTGGCAGAAGTTGCTTGAGAAGAGGATGATACAGGGATGAATTAAATGCTGATCGGTCTCATTACTCTTTCACAAATCCTGCTTGATGAAAAAAGAATGATGGTAACAGGATTCAGAAACTATGTTGCTCACCAAAGTTATGATGTGGAGATGCCGGCGTTGGACTGTGGTGAGCACAGTAAGAAGTCTTACAACACCAGGTTAAAGTCCAACAGGTTTGTTTCGAATCACTAGCTTTCGGAGCACAGCTGATCCACCTGAGGAAGGAACTGTTTTCCGAAAGCTAGTGATTCGAAACAAACCTGTTGGACTTTAACCTGGTGTTGTAAGACTTCTTGCTGTGCTTACCAAAGTTGTTAGTGGAGAGATGGTCCGCAACACAGATACAGCTGATATTTAAGTTGCTATGAATAAAATCTGTTTATTCTTGGATTGCGGGCAATATCATAGAAACATAGAAAATAGGATAAGGTAGAGGCCATTCAGCCCATCGAGCCTGATCCACCATTCATTAAGGTTGTGGCTAATCATCCAACTCAATAACCTGTTCGCTCTTTCCCCCATTTTCTTTGATCCCATTAGCCCCAAGAGCTATATCTAACTCCTTCTAGAAAACCTTTGATCTCAACTGCTTTCTGTGGTAGCGAATTCCACAGGTTCACCACTCTCTGGGTGAAGGCTTTTCTCCTAATCTCAGTCCTGTAGCCATCTGGGATGGCCACTTCCCGATTACAAAATGGACACTTTGCAAAGCATGCAGGGAAAATGGACAATACTGAGAAAGCAAGCAGGTGCAGGGTTTCGCTGTTGATTGGAGCCGCAGCACCTAGACAAGACCAAAACTGCAAAGCCATTAACATACTAATGAGCCATCTCTGGGGACTAAAGAGTAACATTTAAGTAAACGATACCAAGGCAGACACCCCGGCGCCAGAGGAGACCAGAACAAAGCAGGCCAACGGCCACCTAGGACACGCCCAGCCATCAGGACACCCATCCCTTTATTGGAGGAAATCGATAGGAACGATTGCGAAACAGCCCAATTAATTGGGGCCCAGTTCAAGGCCCGCCCAAAAGCACGCAAAGCCCCTTTGGGTATAAGAAGGATCCCACAAGAGAGAATCGTTCTCTTGGCTCCGGCTCTCACCAAGGAGAGACCTGTCCACCAGCTGCACAGAACAAGTAAGTCCAAGGTCAACGCACGCTACCAGGCAGACGACCTTAGCTGTTATCCCGTACCAGTTCCACCCCAGGAGCCTCAGAACCGAACAACAGCCATTGTTCCTCTGACTGAGTGGGCGCCCGAAGCTAAGTATAGGCTTTAGCAGTAGTGATAGTTTAGTCTGTAGTATTTGTGCATGAGTATATTTAACTGTGTGTGTAAATAAATAAGCATTTGACTTTGAACTAACTAACTGGTGTATCGAGTCTTTGATCAGTAGTCGGTTTTGAGCCTTGTGGCGGTGTCGAGAGATACCTGGCGACTCTAGAGCAAAACATAATTAGAATTAAGGAAGGCGTCCATATTGGCCGCCATCTTCAGAGCCAAATTAAGAGAACACAAATTAGCAACAGTCCTAAATGATTTACCCAGTATCCTCAGACTGTGATCCCTGCCCCACCATCTGGAACATCCTTCCTGCATCTGCCCTGTCTATGCCTGTCACAATTTTAAAGGTTTCTATGAGATCCCCCCTCATTCTTCTAAACTCCATCGAAAATAATGTTAACTGGCTCAATCTCTCCTCAAACATCAGTCCTACCATCCCAGGCATCATAGTGGTAAACCATCGCTGCACTCCCTCTATAGCAAGAACATCCTTCTTCAGATAAGGAGACGAAAGCTGCACACAATATTTCAGGTGTCGTCTCACCAGGTCCCTGTATAACTGCAGCAAGACATCCTTCCTCCTGTAGTCGAATCCTCTCGCTGTGAAGGCCAAGATATTTTTGAGTTCTTTACTGCCAGCTGCACTTGTATGCTTACTTTCAGCGACTGTTCTACAAGGACACTCAGGTTTTGCTCCCTCTCTCAATCTATAGCCATTCAGATAATAATCTGCCTTCCTGCTTTTCGACCAAAGTAGAATAACTTCATATTTAAACACATTATGCAGTCCCTGCCATGCGTTTGCAACTCATCTTGTCCAAATCATACTGAAGCATCTGTGCATTCTCCTCATCATTCACCTTCCCATCCAACTTTGTGTCATCTGCAAATTTGGAGAAATTAGAGTCAGAGAATCATAGAGGTCTTCTACTGCACAGAAAAGGCCCTTCGGACAATCTGCGCTGGTCAAAAACAACCACCTAACTATCCCAACGCCATTTTGCAGCACTTGGCTCACAGTCTTGTATGCCTTTGCACATCTAAATTCTTCTTAAATATTATGAGTGTCTCTGCCTCCCCCACCCTTTCAGGCAGTAAGTTCCAGATTCCCACCACCCTCTGGGTGAAAAACCTTTTTCTCACAACGACTCTAAATCCCCTGCCCCTTACCTTAAATTTATGCTCTGTGGTCATTGATCCCTCCAGCAGGGGAAATTATTTCTTCCTACCAGTCTATATATGCCCCTCATAATTTTTTACATCTCAATCATGTCCCCCCTCAGTCTCTTCTGCTCCAAGGAAAACAACACCAGTCTATCCAATCTCTCTTCATAACTAAAACTCTCCAGCCCAGGCAACATCCTGGTAAATCTCCTCTGCACTCTTTCCAGTGCTATCACATTCCTCCTATAATGTGGATTCCAGAACTGCACACAGTACTCTCGCTGTGGCCTAACCAACATTTTTTCTAGTTCCGGTATAAACCCTGGGCATAAACTCTGTACCTCAGTTCATAAAGGCAAGTATACCATATGCCTTCTTAACGACTTTATCCACCTGTCCTGCTACCTTAAGGGACCGGTGTATGTGCAAATCAGATCCCTCTGATCTTCGGTGCTTCCCAGGGTCCTGCATTCATTGTGTATTACATTTAGTTCCCTCATCTAAATCATTAATATATATTGTGAATGTCTGATCTCTGCGGTACCCCACTGTTCCAGAATTAATAGAATCTTGGAAGTTGACCACCAATGCATCCACTATTCCTCGGGCCACATCCTTAAGTACTCTGGGATGTAGATTATCAGGCCCTGGGGATTTATTGCCATTCAATCCCATCAATTTCCCCAACAACATTTCCCTAGTAATATTGATTAACTTCAGTTCCTCCCTCTCACTAAACCCTGTATTCCCCAATATTTCAGGTATCTGATTTGTGTCCTCATTTGTGAAGACAGATCCATTATAAATTCCCTTGTTTCTGTCTATAAGGGACCTACATTTTTCTTCACCAATCTTTTTCTCTTTACGTGCCTATAGAAACTTTTACAGTCAGTTTTTATGTTCCCTGCAAGCTTATTTTTGCACTTTATTTTTTTCCTGTTAATCAATCCCTTGGCCCTATTTGCTGAATTCTAAAATGCTCCCAATTCTCACGGCAGCTTTTTTTTCTGGGGAATTTGTATGCCTCTTCCTTGGATATAATACTATCTCTAATTTTCCTTGTAAGCCATTGTTTGGCTATGTTTCCCTTGTTACCTTTGCACCAGACAGGAATAAATTATTGTTGCAGTTCACTCAAGCGCTCTTTGAATGTTTGCCATTGCCTACCCACCGTCATCTCTTCCTCAATGCATCATAGCTAACGTGCACCTCATACCATCTTAGTTCCCTTTATTAAGATTCAGGACCCTAGTGTCAGAATCAATTACTTCATTCTCCATCTTGATGAAAAATTCTATCAAATTATGGCCTCTCATCCCCAAGGGGGCCTCGCACAACTAGATTGTGGATTATTCCTTTCTCATTACACAATACCCAGTCTAGGATTACTTATTCACTAGTTGGTTCCTCAGCATATCGGTCCTGTAAACCATCCTATATCTACTCCATGAATTCCTCTTCTATGGTATTTTTACTTGATTTGCCCAATCTAAATGCAGATTAAAGTCACCCATAATTACAAATTTTCCTTCATCGTATGCGTTGCTAACTTTGTGTTTAATGCCATTCCGAACATCACCACTACAGTTTGGGAGTCTGTCCGCGACCCCCCACTGACGTTTTTCCACTTGGTGTTTCTCAGCTTGACCCATACAAATTCCACATTGCTGGAACTGATGGGCGGGATTCTCCGAACCCCGGCGGGTCGGAGAATCGGCGGGGGGGCGGCGTGAATCCCGCCCCTGCCGGCTGCCGAATTCTCCGGTGCCGGGGATTTGGCGGGGGCGGGAATCGCGCCATGCAGGTCGGCAGCCGCTGGCAGCGGCCCCTCCGGCGATTCTCCGGCTCGCGATGGGCCGAGTGGCCGCCCGTTTTCGGCCAGTCCCGCCGGCGTATATTACACCAGGTATTTGTCGGCGTGACCTGGCTGCGCGGGTGCCCCTCAGGGGGGGCGCGGAGGGGATTTGGCCTCAGGAGGTGCCCCCACAGTGGCCTGGCCCATGATCGGGACCCACCGATCCGCGGGCGGCCCTGTGCCGTTGGGGCACTCTATTCTTCCGCTGTGTCGGCCGCTGTGGTCCTCCGCGATGGCCGATGAGGAGATGAACCCCCCCCTGCGCATGCGCTGGGATGACGCCAGCACACGCTGACGCTCCTGCGCATGCGCCAACTCATGCTGGCCGGAGGAGGCCCTTCAGCGCCGGTTGGCGTGGTGCCAAGGCCCTTCCCCACCGGCCGGCGCGGTGCAAACCACTCAGGCGCCGGCCTAGCCCCTGAAGATGCGGAGGATTCCGCGCCCCTCCTTCGCGCCGGAGTTGCCCGCCCCGCTGATTCCCGCAGAATCCCGCCCGATATCTTTACTCACAATTGCATTAATTTCCTCTTTAACCAGCAACGCAACTCCACTGCCTTTTCCCTTTTGTCTGTCCTTCATAAATACTGAATATCCCTGGATGTTCAGTTCCCATTACTGATCACCCTGCAGCAATGCCTCATGTAATTGAATTTTGTCATTACTACGTGTATTTGTCATTAATCTTAGCAATTTCCTCTGATTGGAATAGAAACTTATTTATTGACAATGTCAAGGAGAAAATTCCAATGGATGGGATCTCAATCAGAGTGATCACCTATCCTGTTGCCTCTGTAGCCATCTATGATGGCCACCTAAAAAGGACCATGGGAATTATGGCCAACCCAGGACTCAGACAGATACCCAGCCTATGTGTATCTAAAACACAGGTAACCAGACCTGACCGTAACCCCCGCTCGTTTAAATTTCAAGGGCCCATTTTCCCAGGACAATCAAGCAACCGGTATAGCCACAGACTGATCAGCACCACTCCCCTTACTCAGGAAGCCCAACTGCCAAGGTCAATGACCGCTAAGGACCCGCACAGCTACGAAGGCACCCGCCCCTTTATTGGCCAAATCGAAGAGAGTGATCAGAGCCCTGTCGAACTATTAGGTCCAAGGTTAAGGACCACCCCAAAGAGCACAAAATCCCAGAGCGATAAAAGAGAGCATAGCCATGTGTTCTGCCTCTCTTGGATCCGGCCTGTGCCATCCAATTGCAGCAGGAACAGCCAGCTAAGTTCAAGACCAACGATCGCTACCTGACGGATGAGCCCAGCAGAGACAGAGCCACTTTCTTCGAACCAGCCAAGTCAAATCCAGATAAAGACCTTTATCCATTTGCACAGTGCCGGTCGCCCTGAAGTTAAGTATAGGTTATTGTAGCTGATAGGTGTACTTTAACTCATAGTATATATTGTGTTTGCATGTTGAGATAACTCTTGTGTATGTAAATAAATCATCTTTTGAACTAACTAACTGGTTGTGCGGTCATTTGATCGATATAAGGGAAAGGCTTGTTGTGCACCGAGATAAATAAATAGAGCAACACCTTCCAGCCCTTATTTCCAGGACAACCTATGGGAGACTGATCTTGGGAGTCTCCAGTTTGAGTTTCAGTGATCCATCAGGATTGTAAGTGAGTGAGGCAGCACAGTGGCGCAGTGGTTAGCACTGCAGCTTCACGGCGCCGAGGTCCCAGGTTCGATCCCGGCTCTGGGTCACTGTCATGTGGAGTTTTGCATTCTCCTCATGTTGCCGTGGGTTTCGCCCCCACAACCCAAAGATGTGCAGGTAGGTGGATTGGCCACGCTAAATTGCCCCTTAATTGGAAAAAATGAATTGGGTGCTCTAAATTTACAAAAACAAGAGAAAAAAAGGATTGTACGTGAGAGACGGCCAGCAGCAAAATGATAATATTGTGACTCAAATAGATAATTATAAAGCTTTTTACTTGATTTTACTGACTCTCCCCATCTCTCACTCTTATCAACCCCTCTCTTCCCACCCCCAATTATCTCATGGCCTCCACGCTCACAGTCACCTTCAATCTCTCTGCCTCCACCCCTGACAGGCATCAGTATCCCTCAGCCCTGTGGCTGAATTGTTCCTTATTTTATTTCATAAGAGTTGGTCACCTTGATCTCAATGTTACGAAGATGGGAAATGTCTGAGGTGCAACATCGCAAAGATTGGACAATGCCTGTGGTACATTTATGATGATTAAACCAATATTGCAATTAATGAACAACATTAGAGAGAATCTATAACAGCAGATGGACAGTACTAAATTTGCAGCACAATATTTTGGCAATGCTTTAGACGTAACATAATTAATAGGCCATATCTGAAATGTAACAACAGAATGGATGTACAGCATTGGAATCTGTGACAATGAATGGTCAATAGCTGAGGTGCAATCCCACTCTGGATAACCCATAGCAGTGTTAAAGATCATAATGGGGGAGGCGTTTGGCGCACTGGTTAGCACTGGGACTGCAGCGCCGAGGATCCGGGTTCGAATCCCGGCCCTGGGCCACTGTCTGTGTGGAGTTTGCATATTCTCCCCGAGTCTGTGTGGGTTTCACCCCCACAACCCAAAGATGTGCAGATGAGGTGGATTGGCCACACATAATTGGGTACTCCAAATTTCTTAAATAAAAATTAATAGTGGGTGTATTTAAACCGACAATAAGATGAATTAACAGCAGGAAGTCCCATTGATTGACTTCTCGGATTCAGGGCAAGTTCATTTTCAAAACCTGTTCGTATTAAGCAATTTACAGCGTATGGTGATTTTCTAGATATATACCAGTATTATAGAACATAGAACATAGAACGATACAGCGCAGTACAGGCCCTTCGGCCCACGATGTTGCACCGAAACAAAAGCCATCTAACCTACACGATGCCCTTATCATCCATATGCTTATCCAATAAACGTTTAAATGCCCTCAATGTTGGCGAGTTCACTACTGTTGCAGGTAGGGCATTCCACGGCCTCACCACTCTTTGCGTAAAGAACCTACCTCTGACCTCTGTCCTATATCTATTACCCCTCAGTTTAAAGCTATGTCCCCTCGTGCCAGCCATTTCCATCCACGGGAGAAGGCTCTCACTGTCCACCCTATCTAACCCCCTGATCATTTTGTATGCCTCTATTAAGTCTCCTCTTAACCTTCTTCTCTCCAATGAAAACAACCTCAAGTCCATCAGCCTTTCCTCATAAAATTTTCCCTCCATACCAGGCAACATCCTGGTAAATCTCCTCTGCACCCGCTCCAAAGCCTCCACGTCCTTCCTATAATGCAGTGACCAGAACTGTACGCAATACTCCAAATGCGGCCGTACCAGAGTTTTGTACAGCTGCAAAATGACCTCCTGACTCCGGAACTCAACCCCTCTACCAATAAAGGCCAACACTCCATAGGCCTTCTTCACAACCCTATCAACCTGGGTGGCAACTTTCAGGGATCTATGTACATGGACACCTAGATCCCTCTGCTCATCCACACTTCCAAGAACTTTGCCATTAGCCAAATATTCTGCATTCCTGTTATTCCTTCCAAAGTGAATCACCTCACACTTCTCTACATTAAACTCCATTTGCCACCTCTCAGCCCAACTCTGCAGCTTATCTATGTCCCTCTGTAACCTGCTACATCCTTCCACACTGTCGACAACACCACCGACTTTAGTGTCGTCTGCAAATTTACTCACCCACCCTTCTGCGCCTTCCTCTAGGTCATTTATAAAAATGACAAACAGAAACGGCCCCAGAACAGATCCTTGTGGTACGCCACTTGTAACTGAACTCCATTCTGAACATTTCCCATCAACCACCCATCTACCCTCGTCTACCTGTTCAGTCACCTTCTCAAAGAACTCGATAAGGTGTATACTTATTCACATACCTATAGAAAGCTTTTGGGTTTTCCTTGATCTTACCTGCCAAATACTTCTCATGTCCCCTCCTTGCTCATCTTAGCTCTCTCTTTAGATCCTTCCTCGCTACCTTGTAACTATCCATCGCCCCAACTGAAGCTTCACACCTCATCTTCACATAGGCCTCCTTCTTCCTCTTAACAAGAGATTCCACTTCTTTGGTAAACCACGGTTCCCTCGCTCTACGCCTTCCTCCCTGCCTGACCGGTACATACTTATCAAGAACACGCAGTAGCTGATCCTTGAACAAGCTCCACTTATCCAGTGTGCCCAACACTTGCAGCCTACTTCTCCAACCTATCCCCCCCAAGTCACGTCTAATGGCATCAGAATTGCCCTTCCCCCAGCTATAACTCTTGCCCTGCGGTGTATACTTATCCCTTTCCATCATTAACGTAAATGTCACCGAATTGTGGTCACTGTCCCCAAAGTGCTCTCCTACCTCCAAATCCAACACCTGGCCTGGTTCATTACCCAAAACCAAATCCAACGTGGCCTCGCCTCTTGTTGGCCTGTCAACATATTGTGTCAGGAAACCCTCCTGCACACACTGTACAAAAAACGACCCATCTAATGTACTCGAACTATATCTTTTCCAGTCAATATTTGGAAAGTTAAAGTCTTCCATAATAACTACCCTGTTACTTTCGCTCTTATCCAGGATCATCCTCGCCATCCTTTCCTCTACATCCCTAGAACTATTTGGAGGCCTATAGAAAACTCCCAACAGGGTGACCTCTCCTTTCCTGTTTCTAACCTCAGCCCATACTACCTCGGAAGATGAGTCCCCATCTAGCATCCTCTCTGCCACCGTAATACTGCTCTTGACTAGCAGTGCCACACCTCCCCCTCTTTTGCCTCCTTCTCTGAGCTTACTAAAACACCTAAACCCTGGAACCTGCAACATCCATTCCTGTCCCTGCTCTATCCATGTCTCCGAAATGGCCACGACATCGAAGTCCCAGGTAACAACCCATGCTGCCAGTTCCCCTACCTCATTTTGTATACTCCTGGCATTGAAGTAGACACACTTCAAACCATCTACCTGAACACTGGCCCCCTCCTGCGACGTCAAATCTGTGCTCCTGACCTCTATACTCTCATTCTCCCCTACCCTAAAACTACAATCCAGGTTCCCATGCCCCTGCTGCATTAGTTTAACCCCCCCCCCCCCCAAAGAGCACTAACAAATCTCCCCCCCAGGATATTTGTGCCCCTCAGGTTCAGATGTAGACCATCCTGTCTGTAGAGGTCCCACCTTCCCCAGAAAGAGCCCCAGTTATCCAGAAATCTGAATCCCTCCCGCCTGCACCATCCCTGTAGCCATGTGTTTAATTGCTCTCTCTCCCTATTCCTCATCTCACTATCATGTGGCACGGGCAACAACCCAGAGATAACAACTCTGTTTGTTCTAGTTCTGAGCTTCCATCCTAGCTCCCTGAAAGCCTGCCTGACATCCTTGTCCCCTTTCCTACCTATGTCGTTAGTGCCAATGTGGACCACGACTTGGGGCTGCTCCCCCTCCCCCTTAAGGACCCGGTAAACACGATCCGAGACATCACGTACCCTTGCACCTGGGAGGCAACATACCAAACGTGAGTCTCTCACGCTCCCACAAAATCTCCTATCTGTGCCCCTGACTATCGAGTCCCCAATTACTAATGCTCTGCTCCTCTCCCCCCTTCCCTTCTGAGCAACAGGGACAGACTCCGTGCCAGAGGCCCGTACCCCATGGCTTACCCCTGGTAAGTCCCCCCCCCACAAGTATCCAAAGCGGTATACTTGTTTCTCAGGGGAACGACCGCAGGGGATCCCTGCACTGACTGCTTCTTCCCCGTCCCTCTTACAGTTACCCATCTATCTCCAATCTTTGGTGTAACTAATTCCCTAAAGCTGCTATCTATGACCCCCTCTGCCTCCCGAATGATCCGAAGTTTTTCCAACATCAGCTCCAGTTCCCTAACTCGGTCTTGGAGGAGCTGGAGATGGCAGCACTTCCTGCATTATGAATTCCTGCAAGCTTTCTGCAGATAATGGAAGTTTCAGACGCATTTGCCAACATGTTCGGTCTACAGAGATCAATTCACTAAAAAGTGAGACATGCATGCCCACTTTGAACTCTTAAAAAAATCAAATGTTCAGAGATAACTGTGGCGCACAAAGACTCCGTGAGACGAATAGAGTGAAGTCGATGAGGCTTTATTAAGCGTGTCTGTTCCCCAGCAGCCCGATAGTAAACTGGCCTGCGGGGGAAGGCACCGGCTTCTTATACTTCGCCTTCAGGGCGGAGCATGAGGTCAACGGCCAACCAGGACCCGGGATCTGTCAGCCAATGACATTAGGGCTTCTAGTCCCACATGACCCCCAATACATACTCCCACAATAACTATGTTGAATCTATAATAAACACAAGAAACCCATGTCAAGTTTCCCTTTACACATAGTCTTCTTGAAGTCTCATCGCAGCTCTGCAATATAATGTGCCTGCAAAGCTGCATTGTCATTTGTCAGCAGGTGTGTTTTTTCAGAATCTCTTCTGGGGCACATTGTAAGCAGTTCAGTAAACATTACTGTCCCAACCTCGTTGCGTCTCCACTTGAAATGATATCAAATTCGCATTTCTGCGGCTGACGTTGCCTAAAACTATATTTAAACACTTATCTCAGTCAACTTTGTGTTTGCAACATTGAATTATTGCAGTAGCCAGCTCGCCTCAGTGTGACATTTTATTTGTCTACTGCGGGAGGCAGAACCTCCGCCATCATTTCAGAATCGGTGACTGCTCAATAATGAGTTTAGAAACACCTCACTTTTTATTTCCTGAGAATGGCTGGGGTTCCCGGTGGGAGTTGGTTTCCTCTATTGCCTCTGTCCAATACTATCTGATTAAAAACTCCATCTCAGTAATCTCCCTGCTTAACATAGTGGCTAAGTAGCCTGTGGAGTGATGTTGATTTTTCTTTTTGTGTCGGATTGAAGCTAACAACCCTGAGCCGCCTTCAGTTCTCTTCAGAAGGCAGTGCCAATATACAGCACAAAATAATGAGACCAGGCTTTCAAAATAAAACTGTCAGCAGCTGAAAAGAATAAATGTCGCTTGTCTTTTACATGCTGACAAAGAGACAACATCAGCCAGTCTGCAGGATACCTGATAGGAGTGGAAAATCAGCTACTTTTGAATATAATTTAAAAGTTATTTAGTATTATAGTTTGAACTGTATAATGAGATATGGCATATCTTCATTGAGCTACACTTCTCATAGCATTACAGTGAAGATTTATATTGTTTAAATCTTCATCGCTGCACGTGCAGCCATGCTTGAAGACTAAGGTAGCAGAGTGCTATAAAAAAGGTAACTGTACTTTGTTCCTTCATGGTGTCACACGGAGTAGGAGTGCTCCTCAGATTGGAAGCTGTGACCTCTGTTGCCCCGGCTGCACCTCACATTTGCTGACAGCAGCACTGTGTGTCGGGAGGGTGGCCTCCAGGCCACACAGTCTTCTGTCACTTCTCTCCATCTGAAGATGGACATGTGTTATTTTAATGAGAACCATGAGTTGACATTCCTGCTTCTGCGCATGGGCTTCCAACTCAGCTCCTCAGGCTGCAGTAAACAAAACTGCCCAAGAGTTAATACCAGTTCCAATGCCTTTGCTATTCAGGGGCGAAATTCTCCGTTATCGGCGGAAAGTCCGCCGATCGGCGCAAAAAACTGCGCAAATCCCACTTGCGTCACGTCATAAAATTGGGACGATAGTCTCCGGCCCGAAATGGGCTAGCAGCGACGTAACGGGATCCGTGCTTGCGCAGTGGTTCACGCCGTGCAGCGTCATACGCGCTGCACGGCGTGACGGCTCATAAGGCCGCGCTGCTCCCCCCCACCCGACCAGATCACCCGACCGCAACACCCGACTGGATGGCTGGCCGTCGCTCAGCCCCGAGGTTCGAGTCACGCGATGTGGAGGCGCTCCTGGACGCGGTGGAGCAGAGGAGGGACGCCCTGTATCCCGGGCACGGCCGCAGAGTTGCCCCACGCCACAGCCGGCGTCTGTGGAGGGAAGTGGCAGAGGCCGTCACCGCTGTGGCCCTGACACCACTGACAGGCACCCAGTGCCACAAGAAGGTGAACGACCTCGTCAGAGCAGGCAGGGTGAGCCTCCCCCATATCCCCCCTCCCCCATATCCCCCCTCCCCCATATCCCCCCTCCCCATATCCCACATATCCCCCATATCCCCCCTCCCCCATATCCCCCATATCCCCCCTCCCCCATATCCCCCCTCCCCCATATCCCCCATATCCCCCCTCCCCATATCCACCATATCCCCCCTCCCCCATATCCCCCCTCCCCCATATCCCCCATATCCCCCCTCCCCCATATCCCCCATATCCCCCCTCCCCCATATCCCTCCTCCCCATATCCCCCATATCCCCCCTCCCCCATATCCCCCATATCCCCCCCATATCCCCCATATCCCCCCTCCCCCATATCCCCCCTCCCCCATATCCCCCATATCCCCCCTCCCCCATATCCCCCCTCCCACATATCCCCCATATCCCCCCTCCCCCATATCCCCCACATCCCCCATATCCCCCCTCCCCCATATCCCCCCTCCCCATATCCCCCATATCCACCATATCACCCCTCCCCCATATCCCCCATATCCCCAAGTGAATCCAGCCCTAACCTTAACCTCTGCAATGCACGCGCAACCGATGGCGTGCATTCATATACCTGCCTAACACTGTTGCCTTTTACCCCTGCCACCACCCCCCCCCACAGGAGAAGCGCGCACACAACAATAGGGGGCATGTGAGGACTGGAGGAGGGCCCGCTGATGAGAGGCCACTGACCGTACACGAGGAAAGGGCCCTGGAACTGGCTGGCGGACCTGAGGACCGGGAGGTTGCTGCTGCAGAGGTCGGGGGTCCACGAGCAAGTGAGCCACCAACAGCCCGTCCCCATATCCCCCCTCCCCTATATCCCCCTCCCCCGTATCACCTGATCACTGCCTGATGTCTAACCATGCATGCTTCATTGTGTATAGCAGGACCAAACGTCCAGGCACCCATCCCCGCAGATGCACACCGCCCGCAGGATGCCCCTCGGAGACCACGGGAGATGGAGAGACCCGGACCCTCCAGCATGCGACGCCCACAGGATGCCCCTCGGAGACCACGGGAGACGGAGAGACCCGGACCCTCCAGCATGCGACGCCCACAGGATGCCCCTCGCACACCATGGGAGACGGAGAGACCCGGACCCTCCAGCATGCGACGCCCGCAGGATGCCCCTCGGAGACCACAGGAGACGGAGAGACCTGGACCCTCCAGCATGCGATGCCCGCAGGATGCCCCACGCACACCACGGGAGACGGAGAGACCTGGAGCAACAGGGAGACGACACCCCCGTCACGTGCGGGAGCGACCACCCAGCGATGAGGGGGGCAGCCACAGGCCCCCGTCACATCCGAGCCAGGACACCACTACCCAGGACACCACTATCCAGGACACCCCTACCCGGGACACCACTACCCGGGACAGCACTACCCAGGACACCCCTACCCGGGACAGCACTACCCGGGACAGCACTACCCGGGACAGCACTAACCAGGACACCCCTACCCGGGAAGACGAAATACCGGACAGTGACTCAGAGTGGATGGGTGGAGACGAACCCCCACCCCAAAGTGCCATGGAGTCAGAGTGGGACGAAGAGCACGACACAACGCCACTGCTGTCATCAACACCCTCCACCATCGCAGAAACACTCACCACGGTTGGGCACTTTAGTGATGAGGCGTCTGGTACACTAACTGGTGCGCACAACACAGCCGTCCCGGTACAGCAGGTGGAGGTAGGAGCAGCAGAGGGACCGGGCGGTCGGAGGGCAGCCCAGGCCAAGCGAACATCTGCCGCCCGGATGGATCCCGGGTTCCTGCAGTTACCACACCCACACATAGATCCGATGCAACCACCGACACGGAGATGAGCGAATAGGGTGACGGGTGGCTTGCGGCGGCTGCGGTCGCAGGTGGAGGAGTCCACCCGCGTCCAGGAGCTGGGAGTGGTCCCGGTCATGCGTGCCACCCAGGCTGACACCGCACGGGTGGCGTCCGCGGTGGAGGCAATGGGTGCGATGGTGTCAGACATGGGGAACGGTTTGCGAGGCCTGGGGCCTTCCGTGCAGGCGGCGTCTGTGGCCCAGGAAATGGCTGCCCTCTCACAGGAGGCCATGAGCCAGTGCCAGCGCCAGATGGCAGAGGCACTCAACGCCATAGCCCAGTCTCAGCAGGCCATGGCCCAGTCTCAGCAGGCCATGGCCCAGTCTCAGCAGGCCATAGCCCAGTCTCTGCAGGCCATGGCCCAGTCTCTGCAGGCCATGGCCCAGTCTCAGCAGGCCATCGCTGAGGGCATCGGCGCCAGTGGCCATGTGCGAGCCGGCGTCGCACTGACACAGACAGGGTTTGACAACCCCCTGGGCTCCATGGCTGCAAACCTGCAGACCCCTGTCGATACCAGCACGGGCCTCCAGGACTGGCAGCGCCAGATGTTGGGGGCGCGTCGGATGGCCAGTCCGTTCGCATCCCCCACCCATGTAGAGGCCTGGGGGCCATCGGGCACCCCGAGGGAGGAGGAGGTGGTGTGGTCGGTCCCGGCTCCCTCTGTAGGGGAGGTCCCGGTACACCGCGACACCTCGGACTCCCCCCCTTCCGTCCCAGGTGCATCGGGTGGGCAACGGGCAGGACAGGCTGGCAGCTCGCCATCCCAGTCGCCCGGGCCGCAGCCTGGCCCATCTAGGCCAGGACGCCCCAGGAAACGGCCACCAAAGGGATCCAGTGTCAGAGGGCAGGAATCACAGGAGTCCACCTCCAGTTCTGCTGTACCGTCTGGGGAACCACGTAGACGTAGTCAAAGGGCCCGTAAGGCCAAACAATTAGACACTGAGTAAGTTGGCACAGGTGCAGGGCACAGATGAGTTTTAGGGGCTAGGGCACGTGCATAAACTCCTTTGGTTATTAAAGTCAATGTTACACCTACCGAAGCTGCCTTTGTGCTCTGTCCAAAGTGTGCGGGCGTGTCATGTACGTTGAGCGCAAGTGTGTGTGTGACGGGTGGTCTTACCTCAGCCCCAGGTGAGTCTGCCCCCTTCTCCCTGAGCCGCCATCAACATCCCCCGGGCAGAGGACGGGACCGTGCGCTGCAGTGTCACAGCCGCATGCAGGGATGGTCCGGGTGGATGGTGGTACTGTGGCCATGGGTCAGACATAGTCCAACGATGTAGAGCCAGGAGCTCATCGCAGGGCGGGTTGTCATCATCCTCCATGGCCTGCGATAGACACGCGTCCACCCGCAACTGGGTGAGCCCGGCCCGTTGTGCCGCCGGTGGATCGGCAATTGGAGGGGGGGGGGGGCGGGGGTGGTGGTGTGCATGCGGGTGGGGTGTGTGGGGTTGGGGAGGGGGGTGAGGGTGCTGGGTGGGTGGATGGGTGGGGGGTGTGGGTGGTCGGCTGTTGCCATGGTGTGCGGTCTGTGGCCATACTACCCGATTCCCACGCCCATCTAGTCAGTGAAGCGGGCGGCTATCAGTCTGTCCCGTGCCCGCTGGGCCAGCCGGTAACGGTGGACAGCCACCCGCCTGTGTCTACCCCGTCTGCCCTGACCATTGCCCCCATCCCCCTCATCTGGGGAGGACTGGGCCTCTTCCTGCTGCTCCTCCACTCCGCCCTCCTCTGCCTGCGGCACATCGCCCCTCTGCTGGGCTATGTTGTGCAGGACGCAGCACACCACAATGATGCGGCCGACCCTATCTGACCGATACTGGAGGGCGCCCCCAGAGAGGTCCAGGCCCCTGAAACGCATCTTCAGCACGCCAAAGCACCTCTCGATAACTCCCCTTGTCGCTACATGGGCATCATTGTAGCGGTTCTCTGCCTCATTGCGTGGCCTCCGTATAGGCGTCATCAGCCACGATCGCAATGGGTAGCCCCTGTCGCCCAGCAACCAGCCCCTCAGCCGGGGATGGCGTCCCTCGTACATGCCGGGGATGGATGACCGCGACAACACGAATGAGTCGTGTACACTGCCTGGGTGACGGGCGCAGACGTGCAGGATCATCATGCGGTGGTCGCAGACCACCTGTACGTTCATCGAATAGGTCCCCTTCCTATTCGTGAATACGGCCCTGTTATCTGCAGGTGGCCGCACGGCGACGTGCATCCCATCGATCGCGCCCTGGACCATGGGGAACCCGGCAACGGCAGAGAAGCCCAAGGCACGGGCATCTTGGCTGGCCCGGTCCACGGGGAAGCGGATGTAGCGGTGCGCCATGGCATAAAGGGCATCTGTCACTGCCCGGATGCACCGATGTCTGCGATATGCCGGACAGGTCCCCACTCGGTGCCTGGAATGACCCCATTGCATAAAGGTTCAGGGCCACCGTAACCTTGACGGACACGGGGAGAGGGTGTCCCCCGCCAGTGCCACGCGGTGACAGGTGTGCCAGCAGGTGGCAGATGTGTGCCA
Source organism: Scyliorhinus torazame (assembly GCF_047496885.1). Classification (NCBI taxonomy): domain Eukaryota; kingdom Metazoa; phylum Chordata; class Chondrichthyes; order Carcharhiniformes; family Scyliorhinidae; genus Scyliorhinus; species Scyliorhinus torazame. The sequence continues at coordinate 208,457,453 of NC_092717.1, forward strand.
CGGTTTCCCGGCTCATCCGGAGTCTCCTCCTGCATTCCCAGTCCGTGAGGTCCTGGTATGACTGCCGGGGCCGGTACACACGGGGCGCCCTCGGGTGCCTCCGTTGCCGTGGGGCCGCGACGTCCTCCTCCCCCTCCTCGTCCTGTCGGTCAGGTGTCCCTCCAGCCTGGGCGGCTGCCGCCTGCCCCTCTGCAGCAGCCTGCGCTGCCTCTCTGGCACGCTCCTCCTCCTCCCCCTCCTCCTCCTCATCCAGGGCAACATAGACATGAGCGGCTGCCACCACGGCGGCCAACATCGCTGGATGGTCTGAAAACATGACGGCCTGGTGGGGGGGGAGGGGAACGACGACATGTCATCATTGCCCATATCCCCTCCTCCCCCCAGCCAGGTGGCATGGACCGCATGGGTCCAACTGTTGGAGGCTGGCACCTGGCCAGGTGGACCAACTCATTTGCCCTCCCATCACCCTCCTCGGCACGGACCCCCTCCACAACCTCCACCCCAGCACGGACCCACCCCCAACCCCCAACCTCCACCCCGGCACGGACCCCCTCCACAACCTCCACCCCAGCACGGACCCCCCCCAACCCCCAACCTCCACCCCAGCACGGACCCCCCCCCCCCCAACCCCCAATCTCCACCCCAGCACGGACCCCCCCCCAACCCCCAACCTCCACCCCGGCACGGACCCCCTCCACAACCTCCACCCCAGCACGGACCCCCCCCCCAACGCCCAACCTCCACCCCGGCACGGACCCCCTCCACAACCTCCACCCCAGCACGGACCCCCCCCCCAACCCCCAACCTCCACCCCGTCACGGACCCCCTTCCCAACCTCCACCCCAGCACGGACCCCCCCCCCCAACCCCCAACCTCCACTCCGACACGGACCCCCCCCAACCCCCAACCTCCACCCCGGCACGGACCCCCCCCAACCCCCAACCTCCACCCCGGCACGGACCCCCTCCCGGCACTCCCCCGGAGCCCAGCCTACTCTAACCACCCCCCCCCCCCCCGCCGCACACACACACACACAAGCCGAGACACACCTCTCCTCACGCAATCAGTCTGCGGCCACGCCATTTCCTGCCCAGAGCCAACCCCCCAAGCCGTCACTCACCTCCTCGCTGGTCGGCGTGAGCCTGGAGCACCGGGTCACGCCGATGAAAAGGAGGTTTGATTCACGTCGACGTGAACGGTCATCACGTCGACGGGACTTCGGCCCATCCGGGAGGGAGAATATCGGCAGGCCGAAAATCGGCTGCCTTGCGCAGACCCGTGACATTCTCCGCGGCAGCGGCGCCATTAACGCCCCGCCGACTTTTCTCCCTTCGGAGACTTCGGCGGGGGCGGGGGCGGGATTCACGGTGGCCAACGGCCATTCTCCGATCCGGCGGGGGGTCAGAGAATGACGCCCCAGGTCTCTCACACTGCCAGACTTGGAAAGGCAGAAATCTAAAGGAGATTGGCTTCAATTGTCTTCAACACTTGCTGAATGGTTTACTGTTCGTCGTCGTTGTTCCGAGTCAGAAGGTTATGAGATCAAACCCCTTTACTATGTAGTAGTGAGGGAGTGAGTGCGACATTGCTGTCCTCCAAGTGGGGCATCCACCTCTTCTGCTGGTTTATCTGGAGATGAAAAGGTTCTGCAGACGTCCAAAGTCGTGTAGGTTAGGTGGATTGGCATTAGTGTCCAAAAGGTTAGGAAGGGTTATTAGGTTACGGGAATAGGGTGGAAGTGGGAGCTTAAGTGGGTCGGTGCAGACTCGATGGGCCGAATGGACTCCTTCTGCACTGTATGTTCTATTTTCAATGATCCTTTATGAAAAGCGGAATGGAGTTGCTCCAATTCCCAGCCCACATCCCAGCCCGTCCATTCCACCAAAGAATAGAACTGAACATAATAATAATTTTTATTAACGTCACATCTAGGCCAACATTAACACTGCAATGAAGTTACTGTGAAAAGCCCCTAGTCGCCACACTCTGGCGCCTGTTCGGGTACACCGAGGGAGAATTCAGAATGTCCAGTTCAACTAATTCATGGCTTTTGGGACTTGTGGGAGGAACCGGAGCACCTGGAGGAAACCCACGCAGACATGGCGAGAACGTGCAGACTCCGCACAGACAGTGACCCAAGTTGGGAATCAAACCCGAGTCCCTGGCACTTTGAGGCAATAGTGCTAACCATTGTGCTACTCTGCACCCTCTATCTTATTAGCATTTCTAGATTCCCACTGTTATGCAAATAGCTGTTACTTTTTTTTAAATTTAAAGTATCCAATTCATTTTTTTTCAATTAAGGGGCAATTTAGCGTGGTCAATCCACCTACCCTGCACATCTTTGGTTGTCATTGCGAAACACACGCAATCACGGGGAGAACGTGAAATAGCTGTTACTTAGCTGCCCAATATTATTCATTTATAGAATTTTAACTTTTGAGGGTCACAGCAAGCAGAAAAAGATAAAAAAATGAGAAAGGACCAACACACCCTCAGCCCCTTGCATTTAAGATTTCCTAGACTGGGAGGTTTTGTGCTGTGTGCATGATCCACCATTGAGTATCGGGGCATATCACCAGCATATTTAAATCAGGCTGCCATAAAATTTTCCCTTTCAGCTCGATGACTCTTTGGGCTGGGATATAATGCAGCCCATCATGGAGGGAGACATGGGGGCAGGGCACTTCATCATGTGACAGGACGCTCATTAATCTCATGGCGGAAGGGCAGCACGGTGGTGCAGTGGTTAGCACTGCTGCCTCACAGCGCCGAGGACCCGGGTTCAATCCCAGCTCTGGGTCACTGTCCGTGTGGAGTTTGCACATTCTCCTCGTGTTTGCGTGGGGTTCGCCCTCAAAACCCACCAGTTTTCTGACCATCAGGCATGACCCCTATCGGTCCCACAAAATCTCAACCGACATGTATGTTGGATTCATCTGGTAACTATACACAGCTATTTGATCTTTCAGATTAACACCAAAGCAACCCCATTGGCAAATATGCTGAAACCTGTTTTTTTGTTGAATTAATTAATGACTTATTAGTGATTCATGAAACTGAAAAATCAGCCCTAACAGCAATATTTTAATTAAAATGTCGCATTGCATTATTCCACAATATACATATTTCTGAGCAGTACTAATTAATCTCTGCTTCTTAAGTCTTATGACCCAAGTTTCATGAGCTTTTGAACACTTCTTTTCTTTTGGCATGAAACTCTCCCAATTGGCAAAGTGCGCCATAACTTACGTCATTTTGCAAGCTGATCTCCTCATTTGAAGTTGCTCCATAAGTCATTTGAACATGCAGCAGTGAGCGAACTGTGGAATCAGGGATCACAGATTGGGTATGTCCAATAATAGTGGGTTCCCAAGACCAAGCGCCTTCCAAACCTGTCACCTCCTCCTCCGAGAATGACAAAAACAGCAGGTTTATGCAAACACCTGCAAGTCCCCCCTTAAGTCGACCATCACGACTTGGAAACATATCACCATTCCTTCACTGTCGTTCGATCAAAAATCCTGGAACTCCCTTTCTAACAATATTGTGGGTCTGCCCACACCACATGGACTGCAGCAGCTCAAGAATGTAGCTCACCATTACTTTCTCAAGGGCAATTAGGGATGAACCATAAATGCTGGCCCAGCCAGCAGTGCCGACATCCTGTGAAATAATTTTAAAAACTGTAAGGGACCAGAGCCCATGTAGACAATTTGCTCATTTAATGTGTGGAGCTACTCCCTGTTGGTGAGTACAACAGGTCCCTTGGACCTTCAGCACATCACAAATCCATCAGTAGCTTCCTGCAAGGTGTGGAATTCAGTAAAAAAGGCCAGTTGCTTTCCTCTGAAGGGAAAATATTGTATTTGATAAAGTCAGATGCCCCGTCCAAGCTATAAATTATGTTTTCTGCTTAGGCTTGTCTTAAAAAAGCAGAGGACCTTTGGCATGATTTTGGTCGTGCACTGGGGCATATACACAGGTAATCTAATGGTCATGATGCTTTGATTTGATTTGATTTATTATTGTCACATGTATTAGTATACAGTGAAAAGTATTGTTTCTTGCATGCTGTACAAACAATGCATACCGTACATAGGGAAGGAAAGAGAGACTGCAGAATATAATGTTAGAGTTATAGCAAGGTGTAGAGAAAAGATCAACTTAATACGAGGTAGGTCCATTCAAAAGTCTGATGGCAGTAGGGAAGAAGTTGTTCTTGAGTCGGCTGGTACGTAACCTCAAACTTTTCCCTGATGGAAGAAGGTGGAAGAGAGTATGTCCGGGGTGCGTGGGGTCCTTAATTATGCTGGCTGCCTTTCCGAGGCAGCGGGAATTGTAAACAGAGTCAATGAATGGGAAGCTGGTTTGCTGGTTCACGACCTTTTGTAGTTTCCTGCGGTCTTGGGCAGAGCAGGCTCCATACCAAGCTGTGATACAACCAGAAAGAATGCTTTCTATGATGCATCTGTAGAAGTTGGTGAGAGTCGTAGGTGACATGCCAAATTTCTTTAGTCTTCTGAGAAAGTAGAGTCGTTGGTGGGCTTTCTTAACTATAGTGTCGGGACCGGACAGGTTGTTGGTGACCCTGACACCTAAAAACTTGAAACTCTCGACCCTTTCTACTTGGTTTCCATTGAAGTAGACAGGGGCTTGTTCTGCGCTACACTTCCTGAAGTCGATGACAATCTCCTTTGTTTCGTTGACATTGAGAGAGAGATTATTGTCGTCGCACCAGTTCACCAGATTCTCTATCTCATTCCTGTATTCTGTCTCGTCATTGTTTGAAATCCGACCCACTACTGTGGTGTCATCAGCAAATTTGAAAATCGAGTTGGACGAGCTGGCCGAGAAATCCAGTGGCTGTGAGTTCAAATCTGACCAGATCAAATTGGAAAATGTGTTGATTGGGACCAGAGGAAATAAGCAGAAATGTTGCAGACATGTCATAACAAAAACTGGTTCATTACAGCCCTTCAGAGAAATGGAACTGGCCAGTCCTACCATGTGACTCTGGTAACAGCTTGGCAGAGTTGTCTCCTACCGCCCTCAGGATAACAAACGATTGGCAATAAATATGGCTTTGCAAGCTACATACCTAAAAACAAATACATAAAAATACATTCAAATTAATGTAATTATTGCTGAGCCTTCAATAAACCTTCGATATTGTGCCAGTGGCAGTCAAAAATGTCTCATATTGTGAAAAGCTCACAATCTTCCAGGTTCAGGAAGTTCCTTGATGCAAAAAAAAAGCTACAAGATTTTTGACTGATGTTGTTGCAATGGTGGTGGTGACACTTAATTGTAAATCTGAGCCACTGCAGCCCAGAAATGAAATGAAATGAAAATCGCTTATTGTCACAAGTAGGCTTCAAATGAAGTTACTGTGAAAAGCCCCTAGTCGCCACATTCCGGCGCCTGTTCGGGGAGGCAGTTAAGGGAATCGAACCGTGCTGCTGGCCTGCCTTGGTCTGCCTTCAAAGCCAGCGATTTAGCCCTATGCTTCTTTGTTTCTCAAAAATGGATTCAGATCTGCAGTTATGCTTGTTTCCCACAGTTAAGAGGACCCTTGCTACAAATCTTCCAGCCCATCCAGTATCACGTTATTCAAGAAGTACTGAGATGCAGTCGGAGCAATTCATAGCTGCGTGCTCGAACTGTGAACTGGAATGTCTCACCCCTTGAATCTGCTGTTATATTTACAATCACTTGTTAAGACAAAGAAGGCAGAGTTCACTGTGGTAATAATATACATGACTTTTCTTTTTGATAACATTAAGTGCATTTATACAAAAATTTGTTTTTTACTTTTAATAATCACCTCATTCAAAATTCTGTGGTCAATGCGGGATCGCTCTGGATGGCTTTGACCAGAAGGAACACTCGCAAGCTCTGAGATGACGCAGTAAGAATATCTCCAAGTTTTTCTATAATATATTAGTTTTCTTTCACCAGCGACCTAGCAGGTGGCATGGTGGCGCAGTGGTTAGCACTGCTGCCTCACGGCATCAGGGACCTGGGTTCAATTCTGGCCTTGGGCCACTGTCTGTGTGGAGTTTGCACTTTCTCCTCGTGTCTGCGTAGGTTTCTTCCAGGTGCTCCGGTTTCCTCCCACAGTCCAGGTCAGGTGGGGTTATAGGAAAAGGATGGGGAAGTGGGCCTAGGCAGGGTGCTCTTTCGGAGGGATTTTTCCACAAACATTCACTCTCCCACACCACCAACTCACAGTTCCAGCAGTCTGCACCATTAACAGGGTGCAGCAACTCACCAAGGCTCCTTACCAGGACATTCCAAACCCATGGAGTGGGATTCTCCGGTCCACCAGCTGTGTTTTCCTGCACGGCATGATCTCGTCCGCAGTGATATCCTCAGTTCCGACAGTTGACCAATGGGATTTCCCATTGTGGCCACCCCGCGCTGTCGGGAAATCCACGGGCGTGGATGCGCTGCCGGCAGAGCGGAGGATCCCACCGATGGAGAAGTCCGCTCATGACCTCGACCACCGAGAAGGACAAGGGCAGAACATGCACGGGAACACCACCTATAAGTGCCCCTTAGTGTCTAAAAGGTTAGGTGGTGTTACTGGGTTACGGGGATAAGGTAGAGGTGAGTGCTTAAGTAGGGTATTCTTTCCAAGGGCTGGTGCAGATTCGATGGGCTGAATCGCCTCCTTCTGCACTGTAAATTCTATGACTCTAAATTCGATGACCTGTTCACACTGTTACAACCTGCCTCGATGCTCTGTCAGATGGGTGTGAGGGGTGGGCTGGCCGCAGAGGGGGAGTGGGGGAGGGGGGGGATGGGTGGACGTTGTGGGTGGGCTGGGCTCTCAACCCCTTCTCCCCAAGGGATTCAATGGGACCGTGTGATGGAATGGTCAACTCGCATGCAGGGATCACCCAGTTGGACGGTGGAACGTGCTATCGTGGGCAGGAGTCAGACATTGTGAAACGATGCGGGGCACCAGGATTGATCGCAGAGTGGGTTGTCATCATCCTCCATCCCATGGACCAGACCCGCTGTTAGCCAGGGCAGCACAGTAGCACAGTGAGTAGCACTGCTCCTTCACAGCTCCAGGGTCCCGGGTTCGATTCCCGGCTTGGGTCACTGTCTGCACGTTCTCCCCATGTCTGCGTGGGTTTCCTCCGAGTACTTTGGTTTCCTCCCACGAGTCCCGAAAGACGTGCTGTTAGGTTATTTGAACATTCTGAACTCTCCCTCCGTGTGCCCGAAAAGGTGCCGGAATGTGGTGACTAGAGGCTTTTCACAGTAACTTCTTTACTTGTGACAATGAAGATTATTATTACTGCCAACCCAGGGCCATCACCCTGTAGTGCGGCAAGGGCCTGGCTGTGAGGGGAGGGGTTGATGTGGGGTTGGGATGTGGTGTCTGTGCCCCTGGCCAATTCTACCCCCCCCTGCCCCGGTGTTGTTGTTTGCTTTCTGAATGAGGATGACTTTGAATGTAATGTCTCACAATGAGCATCAAGTTATGTTTTGAACAAAGCTAATTTATTAACATTACAATTAAATAGGTTTGACTTGCTTACTAAGATATAAAAGACTACAGATAAACTAAGCTATGATTCCAACTACAGAGCTTCTGAAAACACAACTACTCTCTATCCCGCCTGATCACCTACTCCTTGAATCAAGGGTATCACGTGATCCACGTGTATGTGCTTGATCATCATCTGGTGGTTGGATGCAGGTACAGCAAATTGTTAACCGTCCATTATCCTCGCAATATACATTTTGTCACCCCTACCCAGTCGGTGAACCCGGAGGCGATCATGCACATTGGCCCTGGCGCACACGCCATTTGGCCTCCCGTGCCTGCCTGGGCTCCATGTCCTGCCCATCCTCATCCTCCCCCGCATCCTCTTCTTCGGATGAGGACTGGTGTTATCCTCCTCCTCCAGCACATCACCCGTCTGCTGTGCGATGTTGTGGAGGACCCACCAGGCCGACATGATGTGGATGACACTCCCATCGACAGACTGGAGGGCCCCTCCAGAATGGTTCGGGCACCTGAAGCTCATTTTCAGGAGGTCGAAGCACCGCTCGATCTTGCCCCTGATCGCTATGTGGACGTCGTTGTAGAGGGTCTCAGCGGTCTGTCTGTGGCCTCCGGATAGGCATCATCAGCCATGACTGCAACGGATAACCGATGTTACCCAGGAGCCAAACCCCTAGCTGGGGGGTATGTTGAAGAGAATCGTCGAATGTGCCAGGATGAAGGCGTTCTGCACACTGCCCAGATTTTGGGCACAGGCCTGCATCATGCACGTCTGATGGCCACATATCAGCTGCACGTTCACTGAGTGAAACCCCTTTCAGTTTGTGAAGACCGGCCTGTCATCTGCACGTGCTCGTAGGGCACCAAGCATCCCGTTGATTACCCCATGTGCCGGGACATCCCGTCAACAGCTGCCACCCTCGCTGCTGGGCATTCTGCTGGGCTCGGTCCACATTACAGTGGATGTATTGTGACGACTGGGCAGAGAGGGACTCCATGATGGCACGGGTGCACCTGTGCACCTTGACGGCCACCCAGAGCGGGTCACCTCCCCCATTCCCCCACGGTGCCAGGTGCGCCATGATCTGGCAGATATGTCGCACAGCCCCCTGCTCAATCGGAGACTTGGACAGCATAACCGGAGTGGAAGGTCCTCGAATGACAGGCTCTGCTGGTACACACGGGCTTAGTGTGGCACCTCCTTTGCACCTCTTCCTCCTCCTCGGCCTGTTGGGGAGCCGGCTCTCCATTCTCAGCGGCTGCCTCCTGTTCCGTTGCGCAAGCTCCGTTGCTGCAGCTTCCTCCTCTTCGAGCAACCCAGTGCGTACAGCAGCAGGGCATCCCCCAGGGCTGTGGCGATTAGCAGGATGGCCACCATTGCTGGTTGAATTCCGATATCCATTGTCTGCAGAGGGTGAAAGGCCGACATGTTAGCATGGCGCCTACCCCCATGCTCAACCAGGTCCGCTGAGCTGCACGGTGCCCCCGGCTGGCTCTGTGTACTCTGCCAAAGCATTTCCCATCCCCCCTCCTCCCCACATCCCTAGCCCTGTTGGTGCACGGCACCATGGGGGTCTCTGGCCCTGGAGCCCGTCCTTGCTGCCAGGGGTGCCTTTGGCTTGCGCTGCCCTTGTAGGGGCTGCAGTGGGCGTTGTCCTGGGTGCGCCACTTGGTGCTCCGCCGGTGGGTGGCGGCTGGATGGGAGGGTATATGGTGGAGAGTGGAGTGCGGAGGCTTTGGGGGTAGTGGGGTGGGAGCACTCATACACCCAGTGTCAGTCTGCAGAGCCAGGGCCAAGGTGGATAGCCAGTGTGGTGCGCAGCAAGATGGCTGCCTTGCAGGCCAAATGGCCTGTTCCCCCATCACCCCATCCCCGGCCCTGGCAGGGCCCACCCCACCCCAACCAGCCCGGCCAAGCAGCTCACAGTCGCACCTCTCTGTGTCCTACCTCCTCTCTGTCCCTCATCAGCCACAACGCTGGTTTCACAAGTTTTAAAAGCACAAGGGAACTGTGCCGTCGGGAATTCGCCTCGGTGGAGGCGGAGAATCGCAGAGGCCCCGGAGAATACTGGGTAAAGCCCGCTAATGATATGCCAAAGACATTTGCTGTAAGTGCGTTCTGGACTACATTGACGCCGCTGTCAAAGCGACGAAAAATTGTGATTTGGCGTGGAACCGGCGAGGCCACGATTTCCGTGTCGGAACGGATTCTCCACGCAACCGCGTTTCCCGATTCTAGCATTGCCCGATGGAGAATCCCGCCCATGGCCTTTCACAGAGGGTAGGTCCAGTTCCAGTGGCAAGGGAATCTCCCTACTGGGGATCTCCCTACAGCTGTAGCCTTCCTCCGCCATCGCAGCCATTGATACCATATGGGTTTTTCATCAAGATCCACCATTGAGGACTTGTTCTGGATTTCGTTTTGTGTCATCTCACCTCCGACATTACTGCCATGAGTGACCCTGTCAGGAGTTTAAGACTCCCAATAGCATTGTTCTCAGCATCAACGGAACATTCAATTCTCTCCACCACGGCAGGTGGCAATCCAAGGAAAGGAACACCGAATATAGCCCTTACAAACTATAAACCATAAAATAAAGATGTTACAAACTATAAGCCATAGTAATAGTATAAATATTCGCTGTCTGTAGTTACCCACTCAGTATCTTCAACTTGCTCCACGTCACGTTCAAATCCCGATGACACGTCAAGAGCTCCGCCTCTGGACTGAGTAAAGATACACTGGGCTGCTCCTCTGGACTGAGTGAAGGTACACTGGGCAACTCCTCTGGATTGAGTGAAGGTACACTGGGCTGCTCCTCTGGATTGAGTGAAGGTACATTGGGCAACTCCTCTGGATTGAGTGAAGGTACACTGGGCTGCTCCTCTGATTGAGTGAAGGTATACTGGGCTGCTCCTCTGGATTGAGTGAAGGTACACTGGGCTGCTCCTCTGGATTGTGTGAAGGAACACTGGGCTGCTCCTCTGGATTGAGTGAAGGTATACTGGGCTGCTCCTCTGGATTGAGTGAAGGTATACTGGCCTGCTCCTCTGGATTGAGTGGAGGTATACTGGGCTGCTCCTCTGGATTGAGTGAAGGTACACTGGGCTGCTCCTCTGGATTGTGTGAAGGAACACTGGGCTGCTCCTCTGGATTGAGTGAAGGTATACTGGCCTGCTCCTCTGGATTGAGTGGAGGTATATTGGGCTGCTCCTCTGGATTGAGTGAAGGTACACTGGGTGCTCCTCTGGATTGTGTGAAGGTACACTGGGCTGCTCCTTTTAGAGTTTTCCCATTGCTCTGTTCAGCTGCTCCTCACCAGGTTTTCAATGCTCCTGCATTGCAAGGCCGAATGGAGTGGTCCCAAAGCCTTCTATCGCAGAGCATGTTGCTGGCAATATGTGTCTCCCAGGCCAACACTGCAAGGGTGGAGTCTACAGTGGAAATCCTAGGCAAGACATCAGAGCTATGACTAGAGAACTCTGAAGCATGGATAAGTCCCTGAGGACCACGGCTGAGAGGTTTGGCACTATGATGCAGACACTGGTGGACCTCCAGGACTAGCAGTAACAGATGACTTTGAGGCTTGCAGAGCACACTCCAGCTGTCCCCTGTTCCCATGGCGTAACCCAGGGGCTCACAAGCACTTGCAGGGAGGAGGAATTGATAATGCACCGCTTGGGCCCTTCAAACCAGGAGAGCATGGGAGTGAGCAGCCCTTCGGCAGCCCCTCTTCCTGGTATCGGCGGATCTCAAGGGCAGCGGGAAGGACAGGCTGACGCGGCAACATCAGTGCTATCTGAAAGTAGTTTGGGGCACCACTGGCCCTCGCCCTTCAGAGGACACCTGCCAAGGGCATCTAAGGAAACAGAGCATGAAAGACAGCAGGCCACCTCCACTTCTGATGTGCATCCTGGGAATACACTGAGACGTAATGGGATGGTTGCAAGGCTAAGGGGTTTGGGGCACTGAGTGAGCTCGGCTGAAGTTAGACACACATAGTTGGGGGTCCTAATGAAATGTCACAATTGCACTTGTCACCTTATTAAAAGCTCTGGTTGTTCACAACCTGAAGACCTCACTCTCTTCCATCCTCTTTGGCCAAATTGGATAGAATGTCGCACAGGTGCCGCACCTGTTTAGATGGAAGCTCCAATGGCACGTTGTCTGACAGTTCTCCCTGGGTGTGGCCGCTCATTGCTGCTGAAGTCTGTGCTCCTCCAGCGCTGTGATGAGCAGAATTGCCAGGTCCACTAGCTCCATTCCAAGATCTCCCAGAAAACTGTGCGGGAAACAAAGAGAGACAGGTTGGTGCCCTAGCCGGTTACTTTCACACCCTTCCCTCACCCTTTATACTCACAGTCCTGAAAGCAGCCAATCCTACACCTTATCCAGCGTCTAGTGCTCACTCGCATGTCTAATGCCCTTCCCACTTCATCGCTTGACGGGCCTCAGTGTATGTCCTTGTCCCTCTAGAGTTGCCTGTGGCCTCCCATCTGATTGTCCCCTCCCTTAATATATACATCATTGGGGATTCTGACAGGCTGTTTCAATGGTCACCCATTCCTCATGTGCAAGGTCAATGGACACTTATGTATACCTTGAGGGCTAATGAATCCTCGATGGCAGACGCTGTGGTCCAGCAATTATGCTTCCCTCTCGATCCACTGCACCAAACCTTCAATCCTTGAAACATGAATTTTCACCCATATCCTTGTCTTGCGAATGTGGACAAATGACATTGTTAAGGGTTAACTAATTATGGTCAATTAATTTGATGAGCACACGTCTCAGGGGACAGAGTTACTCTCTGCGTCATGGATAGGCAAGACTACAAGGTACTGTTCTTACTCAGGCTGCATCATCTTGAGATTTCATTGTTGTCAGGACTTTACATCTAAGAATCCTGGACAGCCAGTCCATGAATTCTAAATGCTTGCCCACCTGCCCCCTCCCCCCACATAGAACATCGAGCATAAAGTGCAGAAGGAGGCCATTCAGCCCATCGAGTCTGCACCGCCCACTCAAGCCCTAACATACACCCTATCCCCGTAACCCAATAACCCCTCCTAACCTTTTTTTGGACACTCACGGCAATTTAGCATGGCCAATCCACCTAACCTGCACGTCTTTGGACTGTGGGAAGAAACCAGAACACCCGGAGGAAACCCACGCACACACGGGGAGAACGTGCAGACTCCGCACAAACAGTGACCCAGCGGGGAATCAAACCTGGAACCCTGGTGCTGTGAAGCCACAGTGCTAGCCACTTGTGCTACCGTGCTTCCCACCTTTCCATTGACCCCCCCCCCCCACCCGCCCATGCACAGCCTGAAGGCTTCAGGACAACTAACACTGGCTGCCACTCCCAGATATGGCCTGCATCACCCTCCTCTGGGGCTGGCTATTGTAAACTGTCCCCTTTTACACCCTGGTACAAGGTGCACAGGGGAGCTTGCCTCCTTCCTCCCTCTCGGAGGTCATGGAACTGATTCCCATTTTTAAAATGCAGCAATAATTCACGCCTGCGTGGCTTCATTCTAGTGGGTGGGAAGATTCAATGAGGTCTGAAGATTTGTTTTTTGAACGCGCTAATGATATTAAAATCGATTCAAATTCATTCAAATCAGGTTCCCGCCCTTTCTGGATGCGAACCTCATTGTGTCTTTGGGGAGGACCGAGGAACATCGAATTCCGAAATCTCGCGGGCGCAAATCTGTTTTTTGGCCTCCCGCGATATTTTGCGCCCACGAAGGGATTTGCCCTCGCGGCTAATGGGCCCACAGAATCTCTCCCATTAACTGTGTTTCATGTCAATTACTGTCTGGCCAGCTGGGTTTTTCCAACTTCTTTTAGTATTGTTTCAGATTGCCAGCATCTGCAATACTTTGCTGTTCTGCTCCCATAACTCAGTTCCGTCTGTTAAGATATAGCAGATGCATTCTGCTTCCCTTACTCCTGCTGTTAATGAACTTCACAAAAATGCCTGTCCAAGAAATGCCTTTTCAATACATTGTCCCAACCATAGTGGCATGCTAAATCCACTATAAATCTGTTCTGCTGTAATGTGAGATCAATGTGATTTGTTGTATCCTGGGGAGCTTTGCCAGGATCACACAAGTCTGCAAGGGCTGATAATAATGAGCCGTGTTGAATCGACGAGGGCAGTAAAATGCTCAGCTCTTTGTTTTCGAGTGAGGCATTCATGTCGGATACTACCATCCTTGCCGGCGGGCAATAATGTTTGTTTCAACAATTTGAAAAATGATTCTCAATGTTTTAATTTCTCCTTGGCAAACTGCAAACCGTTGGTAACTGATTCGAGGAATTGTCAGTCTCCTCAATTCATCTATGGTCACGCCTGATTCAGCTTTTTTTCTCTTTATTCTTTCATGGGATGTGGGCGTTGGAGGCAAAGCCAGCATTTGTTGTCCGCCCCTAATTGCCCTCGAGTTGCTTGGCATTTTTTTAAAGAGTCAATCACATTGCTGTGGGTCTGAAGTCACATGCAAGCCAGACCAGGCAAGGACAGTAGATTTCCTTCCCTAATGGACATTAGTGAACCAGATGGGTTTTTACGACAATCGACAATGGTTTCATGGTCAACATTAGACTTTTAATTCCAGGCTTTTTATTGAATTCAAATTTCACCATCTGCCATGGCGGGTTTCAAACCCCAGTCCCCTGAGCATTACACTGGGTGTCTGGATTACCAATCCAGCAACAATACTACGATGCCCCCTATGGTGAACGTATAACCATTCACCATGTATTACACTGTATCACGCTGTTGCCCATGTGGGCTCCACGTATGGACCATTGTACGATATTACATTGAATGTATCATGTTGGTGCCCTTGTGGGTTCCACCCCTGGCTCCGCCCCTTGAGGGGAGGTATAAAGAGCAGCTGCTCTGTAGGCAGCTCTCACTAGCAGAGCAGTCGCAGGCAGGCACTGTTCTAGTCGATTAAAGCCACTGTTTACTTCAACTCCCTGTTTCGTGTGAATTGATGGTCGCATCACCCCCCCCTTGTGTGGTGATATGCATGCACACATAAATGTATTTAGTTGTATAAATGTATGTAGCTGTATATCAGTGTACATAACTATTACCCAGCAGGTGGCATCAGACATCCATTACGTGACAGGAGTGACCCGCCAGTTGGTAGTAGGGCGTACAAAAGGATAGTCGCGCTTCAAGTAGCTCCCGGAGAATTCAAGTAACTTGTCTGTATAGTAATCTGTTTGTTATCTTTCCATGTGTTCGTCAATAAATCATCATTCTAGTTAAACAGCTAGATGCTCTGTGCACATTAATGCAACGGTAAGATCACAGAACACAACACCTTGCAGACTTTTATATTGTTATCCTCGTAGCTTCCTATATTTTAGACTGATTAGTGAGTATTGCAGGGTGGTGGGGGTGGGAGGGGTGGTGGTCGTGAGGAGAGGGATGGAAACTTGTCACTTGCAATGATGGCTTATTTTTGGTGGTTGGCACCAGGTGCATATGTATTCCCTGTATTCATCTGAACCTCTCTGGAAGACTAAGCTTTCCCGTCGGGTTTACTTGCCATCGTCTTAGCCCCCCACCCCGTAACACCTGCCACAAAAAGTCACCAGATCCGCAACAAAGCGAAGAGGTGAACTATCTCTCTGAAGCTTAAATTGACAGAAACATTCCTCCAGCAACCGAGAAATGAGTTTGAGCCATGGAGCAAGGGAGATATTCCCACAGTGAAGGACCAAATCTAAATCTGAATGACGGAGACTTGAAACAATGTACCATTCTCTGCTGTGCACTTACTGCCTCCTATGCTAACTAGACTGTTCCTGGTCTATCAAAAGGCTGCACTGACCGTAGCTTTAATGCAACAACGTTTGGTTAACCAACTGTCACTTTTCGCTCAGCAAGCACTTTTTTTCTTCTCCTCCTGAAGAATTGTTTTGCGATGGTTGTAGATGTGCAAGGCTCTGTGCGAGGCAGCTAACCCCAAAGGGTCACATGGTTCAGTTCCCTCTATTAAGATATTATTAGATGCCACTGTGCTTCATTGGAAGCAATTACCTGATAATGCTGATAATGAACTTCACAAAAATATTTACGCAAGGAATATACCTCTTCAATACATTCAGAATGCAGGCAACTAATGAAATAGGCTAGAGACAGATAGTTAAGAATGTTGTCACTTGCAGGCGAAAGTAAGTTAGGAAGCTATCACACAAGAATCTGCCAAGTGACCTTCACTGTTATTTTGTTCTGTCTCTTCATTTATTTGCAAATGTGGGTCGAGAAGATAACAGCTTTCCAGCAGGAAGTGCAAAGAGCTAATCCATGTCCCAGAGGGACGTTTACCTTGAATAGGATTATTTTCATAACCAGCTATCCACTAATGCATCATCTTCCTGCATAATATAAGCAAGAAGAGAAGAGGTAGGGCATTTGTCCCTTCAAGCCTGCTGTGCTATTTGTGGTTCTTCCTCAATGCACCATCCCACACTCTCCCTTAATTCTCTTAGTAACCCGTAGCGACTTTGGTCTCACATTCACACAAGGTCTCCGTGAAAATGGAGTGGGACTGGGTTGTATTGTGATTTTATCCCTACTATTTTTTAGTCGGCATTAAGGACAGATCTTTCGCATGTGCCCTCTTGGGAGCCAGAACAGTAGGCCAGAAGGTGAAGTAACTAAGGGAGAGCTGGAGACAAAGGGCAGTAAGACTGAGAGGATGATCAGGTAGGAAGATGTTGCTGAACACAGTGGGACTGGTAGTCTGAACTGCATTTGTTTCAATGTGAGAAGTATAACAGGTAAGGCAGATGAACTTAGATCTTGGATCAGTACTTGGGTCTGATCCGATGCTGTGCTGCACTTTGTACTTTTGTCTGGGTCTGGGGATTTACGAATTAGGATCAGGAGTAGGCCACTCGGCCCTTAGGGTCCCTGCTCCGCCATTCAATAAGATCATGGCTGATCTGACTGAAACCTCAACTCCAGCTGCCCATCTATCCTCCCAATGACATTTCATCCCCTTGTTTATCCGAGGCCATACCATGAATTCTGCCATTTGACCGTTGGAAGGCTTACGAACATCATTTGTTTCCTGAGAACTGCTTCCTCGAAAGGCCCCAAATCCTCATCCATCAGAGGACTGTTTATCTTTAATAAAACAATTCCCCATGGCACTTTCTGGGTCTTTTCTTTGTCATAGTAAGATGGTACCAGTCCGATATTTTAACTACTAGTTTTGCATGGGCACAACTGAAATCCCTCACTGGTATAATATGTTTTGCCCACTCTCTCCAAGTTTGTTCATTTTTTTACTATTCAAAACAAACTATTGACCCTTGCCTCAAATATCCTCACTGGCTGAGCATCCGCAGTCTTCACTTTGTAGATTAAATGCAAATTTTTGGCATTTGTTATTTCTACTATTCAGTTTTCCACCAAGAATAAAAATTAAAATCTTCCCCACGAACTGGATTTTCATACACTAAAAGCTACTTCCAATTCTAGTGACAATCCTAGGCCAAGTAGCAATACTTTGAAAGGGTTAATTAAATTAGACTGAAGCAGTCTGTGCCGCATGCAGTGAGATCTGGGGTGAAATTCTCTGGAAACGGCGCGATGTCCGCCGACTGGCGCCCAAAACGGCGCAAATCAGTTGGGCATCGCGCCGCCCCAAAGGTGTGGAATGCTCCACATCTTTGGGGGCCGAGCCCCAACCTTAAGGGGCTAGGCCCGCTCCGGACAAATTTCCGCCCCGCCAGCTGGCGGAAAAGGCCTTTGGTGCCCTGCCAGCTGGCGTGGAAATGACATCTCCGGGCGGCGCATGCGCGGGAGCGTCAGCAGCCGCTGACTGCATTCCCGCGCATGCGCAGTCGAGGGAGTCTCTTCCGCCTCTGCCATGGTGGAGACCGTGGCGGAGGCGGAAGGGAAAGAGTGCCCCCACGGCACAGGCCCGCCCGCGGATCGGCGGGCCCCGATCGCAGGTTAGGCCACCGTGGGGGCACCCCCCGGGGCCAGATTGCCCCGCGGCCCCGCCCGCGCCGCCTTGTCACGCCGGTAAGAGAGGTGGTTTAATCTACGCCGGCGGGACAGGCATTTTAGCGGCGGGACTTCGGCCCATTCGGGCCGGAGAATCGCGGGGTGGGGCCCGCCAACCGGCGTGGCGCGATTCCCGCCCCCGCCGAATATCAGGTGGTGGAGAATTCGGCAACCGGCGGGGACGGGATTCACGCCAGCTCCCGCGATTCTCCGACCCGTCGGGGGGTCGGAGAATCTCGCCCCAGGAGATCATTAAAGATTGGGCTGATCATGTCGCACCACAAGGGCTGAATTTAATGGTGGAGTCCTTGACAGCAGGACAGAATTCCGGTGGCAAATCCACTGCGGCCATTTCCAGAAAACCCAACGGAATTTGTTGCACATCCAAATTCCTGGGGCGTCATTCTCCGACCCCCCGCCGGGTCGGCGAATGGCCGTTGGCCGCCGTGAATCCCGCACCCGCCCCCGCCGAAGTCTCCGGTACCGGAGATTGGGCGGGGGCGGGAATCGGGCCGCGCCGGTTGGCGGGACCCCCCGCTGGATTCTCCGACCCGGATGGGCCGAAGTCCCGCCCAGAAATTGCCTGTCCCGCCGTCGTAAATCAAACCTGGTATTTACCGGCGGGACCAGGCGGCGTGGGCGGGGCGTGGCGATCTGACCCCGGGGGGGTGCCCCCACGGTGGCCTGGCCCGCGATCGGGGCCCACCGATCCGCGGGCGGGCCTGTGCCGTGGGGGCACTCTTTCCCTTCCGCCTCCGCCACGGCCTCCACCATGGCGGAGGCGGAAGAGATTCTCCCCACTGCGCATGCGCGGGAAACAGACAGCGGCCACTGACGCTCCCGCGCATGCGCTGGGAAACTGACAGCGGCCGCTGACGCTCCCGCGCATACGCCGCATTTCCGCGCCAGCTGGCGGGGAAACAAACGCCATTTCCACCAGCTGGCGGGGCTGAAATCCCTCCGGCGCTGGCCTAGCCCCTCAATGTTGGGGCTAGGCCGCCAAAGATGCGGAGCATTCCGCACCTTTGGGCCGGCGCGATGCCCGTCTGATTGGCACCGGCTTTGCCGCCAGTCGGCGGACATCCCGCCGTTGGGGGAGAATTTCGCCCCAGACATTAATAGCGGAATTCTCCCACATATTGGGCGAGAAAACCGATTCACATTGTAACCGCTGTTCCAGTATAATTCCCATCGCAATTCTCTCCCACTTCAATTTTTTGGAGCCAGGGATGAAACCCACTGGAAAATTGTTGTGTGGGACCCAAAGACGCCAGCATGCCCAGTCTCACAGAGATCAAAAAGGGTGCCTTGATCCCAATGTGAAAGTGCATACTCCCCCACCCCCAGCAAGGGTCTCTGGCATTGAGACCCTCCAAAAGGGTTTCCCTTCAGGTCCCGCCTCCTTCCACCAAAGTCAGCCCCCCCCAGCCGCTCCCCCTTCATTTCCCCTTCATGGTCATTTCCCCTTTCAAGTCCCACCCCTTGACAATGCCAACCTTGCTCACTGGCAGTGCTAAAGAATTCCGGGAGCCAGGAGGCGTGATGCTAACCTAACAGGCGCCGGAATGTGGAGACTAGGAGCTTTTCACAGTATCTTCATTGAAGCCTACTTGTGACAATAATAATAATAGTTATTATTATATTATAATTAAAATATGCTCAGCTGGTTCATGCCCAGTGATGGCGTGAACCAGATTGCAACAAGGCCATGGGCCGGGAGTATCATGCTCTGTTCGGTGGCTGGCGCAGACCCCATCTAGGGGCTCTACCGCTATGCACCTGGAATAGTGACATGTGCGCGGGGCGCAACGCGGGTGGAGAATCACCCCCCCCTCTCCCAAGTGTCTAACATCAGGGGCGTCATTCTCCGACCCCCCAGCGGGTCGGAGAATGGCCGTTGGCCGCCGTGAATCCCGCCCCCGCCGGTTGCCGAAGTCTCCGAAGGGAGAAAAGTCGGCGGGGCGTTAATGGCGCCGCAGACGTCGGAGAATGGCACGGGTGGGCGCAAGGCAGCCGATTTTGGGCCTGCCGGTATTCTCCCGTCCGGATGGGCCGAAGTCCCGTCGACGTGATGACCGGTCACGTCGACGTAAATCAAACCTCCTTTTAATCGGCGTCAACCTGTGCTCCAGGTTTACGCCGACCAGCGTGGAGGTGGGTGACGGCCTGGGGGGGTTGGCCGCTGGGCAGGCGATGACGTGGCCGCAGTCTGAATGTGTGGGGAGAGGTGTGTGTAGGGTTGTGTGTGTGTGTGTGTGTGCGGCGCGGGGAGGGGGGTGGTTAGAGTGGGCTGGGCTCCGGGGGAGCGCCGGGAGGGGGGGGTCAGTGCCGGGGAGGAGGATGGGGGGGTCCGTGCCGGGGAGGAGGATGGGGGGGTCCGTGCCGGAGAGGAGGATGGGGGGGTCCGTGCCGGGGAGGAGGACGGGGTCCGTGCTGGGGAGGAGGATGGTGGGGTCCGTGCCGGGGAGGAGGATGGGGTCCGTGCCGGGGAGGAGGATGGGGGGGTCCGTGCTGGGGAGGAGGACGGGGTCCGTGCCGGGGAAGGGGATGGATTGTCTGTGCCGGGGAGGGGGATGGGGGGTCCGTGCCGGAGAGGAGGATGGGGGGGTCCATGCCGGAGAGGAGGATGGGGGGCCCGTGCCGGGGAGGGGGATGGGGGATCAGTGCCGGGGAGGGGGATGGGGGGTCCGTGCCGGGGAGGAAGATGGGGGTTCCGTGCCGGGGAGGGGGTGTGCGATGGCAAGTGAGTTAGTCCACCTGGCCAGATGCCAGCCTCCAACAGTTGGACCCATGCGGTCCATGCCACCTGGCTGGGGGGAGGAGGGGGTATGGGCAATGATGACATGTCGTCTTCCCCCCCCCCCACACCAGGCCGTCATGTTTTCCGATCATCCAGCGATGTTGGCCGCCGTGGCGGCAGCCGCTCATGTCTATGTTGCCCTGGATGAGGAGGAGGAGGAGGAGGAGCGTCCCAGAGAGGCGGCGCAGGCTGCCGCAGAGGGGCAGGCGGCAGCCGCCCCAGCTGGAGGGACACCTGACGGACAGGACGAGGAGGGGAAGGAGGACGTCGAGGCCCCACGGCAACGGAGGCACCCGAGGGCACCCTGTGTGTACTGGCCCCGGCAGTTATACCAGGACCTCACGGACCGGGAATGCAGGAGGAGACTGCGGATGAGGCGGGAAACCATGGCACACATCTGCCACCTGCTGGCACACCTGTCACCGCGTGGCACTGGCGGGGGACACCCTCTCCCCGTGTCCGTCAAGGTTACGGTGGCCCTGAACCTTTATGCAACGGGGTCATTCTAGGCACCGAGTGGGGACCTGTCCGGCATATCGCAGACATCGGTGCACCGGTGCATCCGGGCAGTGACAGACGCCCTATATGCCATGGCGCACCGCTACATCCGCTTCCCTGTGGACCGGGCCAGCCAAGATGCCCGGGCCGTGGGCTTCTCTGCCGTGGCCGGGTTCCCCATGGTCCAGGGCGCGATCGATGGGATGCACGTCGCCGTGCGGCCACCTGCAGATGACAGGGCCGTGTTCACCAACAGGAAGGGGACCTATTCAATGAACATACAGGTGGTCTGCGACCACCGCATGATGATCCTGCACGTCTGCGCCCGTTACCCGGGCAGTGTACACGACTCATACGTGTTGTCGCGGTCATCCATCACCGGCCTGTACGAGGGACGCCATCCCCGGCTGAAGGGCTGGTTATTGGGCGACAGGGGCGACCCATTGTGATCGTGGCTGATGACGTCTGTACGGAGGCCATGCAATGAGGCGGAGAACCGCTACAATGATGCCCATGTAGCGACAAGGGGAGTGATAGAGAGGTGCTTTGGCGTGCTGAAGATGCGTTTCAGGTGCCTGGACCTCTCTGGGGGCACCCTCCAGTATCGGTCAGATAGGGTCGGCCGCATCACTGTGGTGTGCTGCGTCCTGCACAACATAGCCCAGCAGAGGGGCGATGTGCCGCAGGCAGAGGAGGGCGGAGTGGAGGAGCAGCACGAAGAGGCGCAGTCCTCCCCAGATGAGGGGGATGGGGGCAATTGTCAGGGCAGACGGGCTAGACACAGGCGGGTGGCTGTCCACCGTTACCGGGTGGCCCAGCGGGCAGGGGACAGGCTGATAGACGCCCGCTTCACTGACTAGATGGGTGTGGGAATCGGGTAGTATGACCACAGACCGCACACCATGGCAACAGCCGACCATCCACACCCCCACCCATCCACCCACCCAGCACCCTCACCCCCCTCCCCAACTCCACCCACCCCACCCGCATGCACACGCGCATGCACACCCCCCATTGCCGATCCACCTGCGGCACAACGGCCAGGCTCACAGAGTTGCAGGTGGACGCGTGTCTATTGCAGGCCATGGAGGATGATGACAACCTGGCCTGCGATGAGCTCCTGGCTCCACATCGTTGGACTATGTCTGACCCATGGCAACAGTACCACCATCCACCCGGACCATCCCTGCATGCGGCTGTGACACTGCAGCGCACGGTCCCGTCCTCTGCCTGGGGGGGTGTTGATGGCGGCCCAGGGGGAAGGGGCAGACTCACCTGGGGCTGAGGTAAGACCACCCCTCACACACACACACACATGCACTCAACGTACATGACACCCCCGCACGCTTTGGACAGAGCACAAAGGCAGCTTCTGTAGGTGTAACATTGACTTTAATAACCAAAGGAGTTCATGCACGTGCCCTAGCCCCTAAAACTCATCTGTGCCCTGCACCCGTGCCAACTTACTCAGTGTCTAATTGTTTGGCCTTACGGGCCCTTTGACTACGTCTACGTGGTTCCCCAGACGGTACAGCAGAACTGGAGGTGGACTCCTGTGATTCCTGCCCTCTGACACGGGATCCATTTGGCGGCCGTTTCCTGGGGCGTCCTGGCCTAGATAGGCCAGGCTGCGGCCCGGGCGACTGTGATGGCGAGCTGCCAGCCTGTCCTGCCCGTTGCCCACCCGATGAACCTGGGACGGAAGGGGGGGAGTCCGAGGTGTCGCGGTGTTCCGGGACCTCCCCTACAGGGGGACCTGGGACGGACCACAGCACCTCCTCCTCCCTCGGGATGCCCGATGGCCCCCAGGCCTCTACATGGGTGGGGGATGCGAACGGACTGGCCATCCAACGCCCCCCCGACATCTGGCGTTGCCTGTCCTGGAGGCCCGTGCTGGTATCGACAGGGGTCTGCAGGTTTGCAGCCATGGAGCCCAGGGGATTGGCAAACCCTGTCTGTGACAGTGCGACGCCGGCTCGCACATGGCCACTGGCGCCGATGCCCTCAGCGATGGCCTGCAGAGAATAGGCCATGGCCTGCAGAGACTGGGCCATGGCCTGCTGAGACTGGGCCATGGCCTGCTGAAACTGGGCTATGGTGTTGAGCGCCTCTGCCATCTGGCGCTGGCACTGGCTCATGGCCTCCTGTGAGAGGGCAGCCATGTCCTGGGCCACAGACGCCGCCTGCACGGAAAGCCCCAGGCCTCGCAAACCGTTCCCCATGTCTGACACCGTCGCACCCATTGCCTCCACCGCGGACGCCACCCGTGCGGTGTCGGCCTGGGTGGCACGTATGACTGGCACCACTCCCAGCTCCTGGACGCGGGTGGACTCCTCCACCTGCGACTGCAGCCGCCGCAAGCCGGCCGTCACCCTCTTCGCTCGTCTCCGGGTCGGTGGTTGCATCGGATCTATGTGTGGGTGTGGTAACTCCAGGAACCCGGGATCCATCTGGGCGGCAGATGTTCGCTTGGGCTGGGCTGCCCTCCGACCGCCCGGCCCCTCTGCTGCTCCTACCTCCAGCTGCTGTACCGGGACGGCTCTGTTGTGCGCACCAGTGAGTGTACCAGACGCCTCATCACTAAAGTGCCCAACCGTGGTGAGTGTTTCTGCGATGATGGAGGGTGTTGGTGACAGCGGTGGCGTTGTGTCGTGCTCTTCGTCCCACTCTGAGTCCATGGCACTTTGGGGTGGGGGTTCATCTCCACCCATCCACTCTGTCACTGTCCGGTATTTCGTCTTCCTGGGTAGTGCTGTCCCGGGTAGGGGTGTCCTGGGTAGTGGTGTCCTGGGTAGTGGTGTCCTGGGTAGTGGTGTCCTGGCCCGGCTGTGACGGGGGCCTGTGGCTGCCCCTCTCGTCGCTGGGTGGCACACGCCTGTGTCGTCGCATCCGCACGAGACGGGGGCGTCGTCTCCATGTTGCTCCAGGTCTGTCCGTCTCCCGCGGTCTCCAAGGGACATCCTGCGGGCGTCGCATGCCGGAGGGTCCGGGTCTCTCCGTCTCCCGTGGTGTGCGAGGGGCATCCTGCGGGCGTCGCATGCCGGGAGGGTCCGGGTCTCTCCGTCTCCCGTGGCCTTCGAGGGGCATCCTGCGGGAGCCGCATGCCGGAGGGTCCGGGTCTCTCCGTCTCCCGTGGCCTCCGAGGGGCATCCTGCGGGCGTCGCATGCCGGAGGGTCCTGGTCTCTCCGTCTCCCATGGCCTCCGAGGGGCATCCTGCGGGCGGTCTGCATCTGCGGGGATGGGTGCCTCGACGTTTGCTCCTGCGATACACAATGAAGCATGCATGGTTAGACACGCAGGCAGTGATCAGATGATATGGGGTGGGGGATGTAGGGGAGGGGGTATATGGGGACGGGCTGTCGGTGGCTCACTTGCTAGTACGCCCCCGACCTCTGCATCAGCAACCTCCCGGTCCTCAGGTCCACCAGCCAGTTCCAGGGCCCTCTCCTCGTGTTCGGTCAGTGGCCTCTCATCAGCGGGCCCTCCTCCAGTCCTCACATGCTCCCTATTTTTGTGTGCGCGCTTCTCCTGTGGGGGGTGCTGGCAGGGGTAAAAGGCAACAAACAGTGTTAGACAGGTATATGAATGCACGCCATCGGTTGCGCGTGTATTGCAGAGGTTAAGGTTAGGGCTGGATTCACTTGGGGATATGGGGGATATGGGGGAGGGGGGATATGGGGAGGGGGGATATGGGAAATATGGGGGAGGGGGGATATGGGGGAAGGGGGGTATGGGGGTGGGGGATATAGGGGATGGGGGAGGGGGGATATGGGGAGGGGGGATATAGGGGAGGGGGGATATGGGGGAGGGGGATATGGGGGATATGGGGGAGGGGGGATATGGGGAGGGGGATATGGGGGATATGGGGAGGGGGATATGGGGAGGGGGGATATGGGGAAGGGGGGTATGGGGGTGGGGGGATATAGAGGATGGGGGATATGGGGGAGGGGGGATATGGGGAGGGGGGATATGGGGGAGGGGGATATGGGGGATATGGGGAGGGGATATGGGGGATAAGGGGGAGGGGGGATATGGGGAGGGGGATATGGGGGATATGGGGAGGGGGGATATGGGGAGGGGGGATATGGGGGAGGGGATGTGGGGGAGGGGGATATGGGGGAGGGGGGATATGGGGAGGGGGGATATGGGGGAGTGGGGATATGGGGGATATGGAGGACGGGGATATGGGGAATATGGGGGAGGGGGGATATGGGGAGGGGGGATATGGTGGAGGGGGGATATGGGGGAGGGGGGATATGGGGGAGGGGGATATGGGGAGGGCGGATGTGGGGGAGGGGGATGTGGGGGTGGGGGATATGGGGAGGGGGATATGGGGAGGGTGATATGGGGAGGGGGGATATGGGGAGGGGGGATATGGGGGAGTGGGGATATGGGGGATATGGAGGTGGGGGGATATGGGGGAGGGGGATATGGGGGAGGGGGGTATGGGGGAGGGGGATATGGGGGTAGGGGATATGGGGGAGGCGGGATATGGGGAGGGGGGATATGGGGGATATGGAGGAGGGGGATATGGGGGAGGGGGGATATGGGGAGGGGGATATGTGGAGGGGGGATATGGGGGATATGGGGGAGGGGATATGGGGTATGGGGAGTGGGGATATGGGGAGGGGGATATGTGGGATATGTGGAGGGGGGATATGGGGGAGGAGGTTATGGGGGCGGGGGGATATGTGGGAGGGGGATATGGGGGTGGGGGGGATTTGGCGGATATGGGGGAGGGGGATATGGGGGAGGGGGGGGCTCACCCTGGCTGCTGTGACAAGGTCGTCACCTTCTTCTGGCACTGGGTGCCTGTCTGTGGTGTCAGGGCCACAGCGGTGACGGCCTCTGCCGCCTCCCTCCACAGACGCCGGCTGTGGCGTGGGGCAACTCTGCGGCCATGCCCGGGATACAGGGCCTCCCTCCTCTGCTCCATCGCGTCTTGGAGCGCCTACACAGCCCGTGACTTGAACCTCGGGGCTGAGCGGCGGCCGGCCATCCGGTCGGGTGTTCCAGTCGGGTGTTCCGGACGGGTGGGGGGGAGCAGCGCGTCCTTATGAGCCGTTACGCCGTGCGGCGTGTATGACGCTGCATGGCGTGAACCACGTGAGCAAGCGCGGATCCCGTCAAGTCGCTGCTAGCCCATTTCGGGCCGGAGACTTCGCGACGTTTTTGCCGGCGTGATGCAGGTCAGATTTGCGCCGTTTTTTTGCGCCAATCGGCGGACTTTGCGCCGATAACGGAGAATTTCGCCCCAGAGTTCCGTCCATTTAAGGGCAGAGATCAGGGGCGAAATTCTCCTACCCGCCCCGCCACATTTCTGCGCCGACCGGCCGGCGGGAGTCTCCGTAACACCGGCCGGTCAATGGGGTTTCCCATTGTGGGGCAGCCCCACGCCGTCGGGAAACCCCCGGGCGCCGGCAAAACGGAGACTCCCGCCGGCGGAGAACGACGCCCCAGAGATTCCTTCCGGGAGGCTCTGCCCAATTGGAAGACCAGCAGCTCTTCAGTCTCAGCAGAGTCACTGGGAATGATGGCCACTGCTGGGAATGCAGACCAGGACGGGCAACAACAGAAAAAGTCTTGGGATGGAGATAAGTGTTTCGGGCCAGTCAGCCAGGCTCCAGTGAAGCAGGATGTTGTTTGGGGGAAGTTGTTGTTTCGAGGAATTAGGGATACAGGCATTCTGCAGGATGAGTTTTGCTGCTTCGGGGAGTGGGGACTCTCCTTGGGCCACAGAGTGCCAGATCAGGAAGGCCACCAAATCCACAAACTGACTTTTACTGGGTGCCCTCCTCATATGTCAGAGGGTCCCTCTGCAACTGGTATAACACAAACACCAGCAGGTTGAAGCTCTTATGCGGCGCTTAATTAAGACTTCAGTTGGTTGCTGGGTTGGAGCAAACTGAAAGTGGTGATGGGTTTTCCACCTTGTTCCCTTCCCTGCCTGCTTCCAAGGGGGGGAATTGAATTCTGGCCCACAAGTGCCAGGTAACAAACGTCTGCAACAAAGGAGAATCTAGCGATCTACGCTTGACATTAAATTACATCACCGTCGGTGAATTCCCAACCATCAACCTACTGGAGGTGCCCATTGACCAGAAACTGAACTGACCAGTCATCGCACTTCACAATGGTTATAAGAGCAGGTCAACATTAACATCTGAAGTCAACATTCTGGGAATGTATCAGGTTGGGAATTTTGTGGCAAGCAACCCACCTCTGAGTCCCCCAAGCCTGTCCACAAGGTACAAGTGTGGTGCAATACTCCCCACTTGCCCGGATGAATGCACCAACAACACAGAATTTTTCAAAGAATTTACAGTGCAGAAGGAGGCCATTCGGCCCATCGAGGCTGCACCGGTCCTTGGAAAGAGCACCCCATTTAAGCCCAGACTTCCAACCTATCCCCGTAACCCCAGTAAACCCACTTAACCATTTTGGACACTAAAGGCAATTTAGCATGGCCAATCCACCTAACTGCCTGCACATCTTTGGACTGTGGGAGTAAACCGGAGCACCTGGAGGAAACCCACGCAGACACGAAGGGAATGTATCGCATCCGCACAGACAATGACCCAAGCTGGGACCCTGGAGCTGTGAAGCAACTGTGCTACTAACCACTGTGCCCTTAATTGAATACAAATATCGGTTTCGACACTCAAGAAGCTCAACACCATCCAAGACAAAGCAGCATGTCTTCTTCCACCCCTCCAAGTCACGCACCATTCTGGCTTCGAAGTTCCTTCTCATTCTCAGGATTAAACTCCCAGCACTCCCTACCGTACCAGCACTCGGGGTGTAAATACAGCATGTGAACTGCAACTGTTGAAGTAAGTGGCTCGCCAACCAGCTTTTCAAAGGCATTAGAGATGGATAATAAACGTCAGCCTTGCCAATCATGCTCACATTCCTTGAACACACAAGAAAGAAATACAAGGAGCTACTTCCTCTATTGTAAGAGTATATATGACATTAGCTGTCTCTCCTGAATATCCTCTTGCTTCTTCCCAAACGTCCTTGAGCATTATATCTTCTGAGCTCACTGTCAGCATAATTCAAGCCATTATATCATCCTCCTCTTATCTTTTGTGAGTTGAATTGTTTTATCATACATCAAGATGCTCACCTAAACTGATTTTGTGCATAGTGCAGCAGATGTATAGTAAAGCCAGACTAGGTAATTTGACAAAATGCCTATTAAACAACATCTGCACCCGTGTCAAGCTGCTGCAGTATCTCAGAATGATGATTTCACTGTTGCTAATTCCTCTTCCCCAGGCTATCCCTTAAAGCCGTCACCTGCTACTTCTTCGACTCAAGCAGCCAAGCTCCTTTTCAACTCAAGAAGAAAGGATATTGCTGCAGGTAATTGTGATCACCATGGGAATAACTTGTACTCATTGCATAACGCAACGCTTAGCGAAGGCAGAAAAGAAACATTGAGGGATTCTCCACCTCATGTCCGTCCAAAATTGAGGGGCGACATTCTCCGACCCCCCGCCGGGTTGGAGAATCGCCGGGGGGCTGCCGTGAATCCTGCCCCCGCCGGTTGCCGAACTCTCCGGCACCGGATATTCGGCGGGGCCGGGAATCGCGCCGGTTGGCGGGCTCCCCCGCTCGATTCTCCGGCCCGGATGGGCCGAAGTCCCACCGATAAATTGCCTGTCCTGCCGGCATAAATTAAATCACCTACCTTACCGGTGGGACAAGGCGGCGTGGGCGGGCTCCGGGGTCCTGGGGGGGGGGGGGGCGCGGGCCGATCTGACCCCGGGGGGTGCCCCCACGGTGGCATGGCCCGCGATCGGGACCCACCAATCCGCGGGCGGGCCTGTGCCGTGGGGGCACTCTTTCCCTTCCGCCTCCGCCACAGTCTCCACCATGGCGGAGGTGGAAGAGACTCCCTCCACTGCGCATGCGTGGGAAACTGTCAGCGGCCGCTGACGCTCCCCGCGCATGCGCCGCCCGAAGATGTCATTTCTGCGCCAGCTGGCGGGGCAACAATTTTGCATTAATTTATGCCCATGAAGTAAGGGGGCCACTAAAATTGATTCAGGTAAAATTAACAAGTCAAAGTTCTGAATCTACTCTCGTGGGGCGTCATTCTCCGACCCCCCAGAGGGTCGGAGAATGGCCGTTGGCCGCCGTGAATCCCGCCCCCGCCCCCGCCGAAGTCTCCGAAGGGAGAAAAGTCGGCGGGGGCGTTAATGGCGCCGGTGCCGCGGAGAATGTCACGGGTCTGCGCAAGGCAGCCGATTTTCGGCCTGCCGATATTCTCCCTCCCGGATGGGCCGAAGTCCCGTCGACGTGATGACCGTTCACGTCGACGTGAATCAAACCTCCTTTTCATCGGCGTGACCCGGTGCTCCAGGCTCACGCCGAGCAGTGTGGAGGTAAGTGACGGCCTGGGGGGTTGGCTCTGGGCAGGCAATGGCGTGGCCGCAGTCTGATTGCGTGAGGAGAGGTGTGTCTCGGGTTGCGTGTGTGTGTGTGCGGCGGGGGGTGGGTGGTTAGAGTAGGCTGGGCTCCGGGGGAGTGCCGGGAGGGGGTCCGTGCCGGGGTGGAGGTTGGGGGGGGGGGTCCGTGCCGGGGTGGAGGTTGGGGGTTGGGGGGGGTCCGTGCTGGGGTGGAGGTTGGGGGGGGGTCCGTGCTGGGGTGGAGGTTGGGGGGGTCCGTGCCGTGCCGGGGTGGAGGTTGGGGGTTGGGGGGGGTCCGTGCTGGGTGGAGGTTGGGGGGGTCCGTGCTGGGGTGGAGGTTGGGGTGGGGTCCGTGCCGTGCCGGGGTGGAGGTTGGGGGGGGGGGTCCGTGCCGTGCCGGGGTGGAGGTTGGGGGGGGGTCCGTGCCGTGCCGGTGTGGAGGTTGGGGGTTGGGGGGGGGTCCGTTCTGGGGTGGAGGTTGGGGGGGGGTCCGTGCCATGCCGGGGTGGAGGTTGGGGGTAGGGGGGGGGGTCAGTGCTGGGGTGGAGGTTGGGGGGGGTCCGTGCGTGCCGGGGGTGGAGGTTGGGGGTTGGGGGGGGTCCGTGCTGGGGTGGAGGTTGGGGGGGTCCCTGCTGGGGTGGAGGTTGGGAGGGGGTCGGTGCTGGGGTGGAGGTTGGGGGGGGTCCGTGCCGTGCCGGGGTGGAGGTTGGGGGTTGGGGGGGGGCCGTGCCGGGGGTGGAGGTTGGGGGGGGTCTGTGGTGTGCCGGGGTGGAGGTTGGGGGTTGGGGGGGGGGTCCGTGCTGGGGGTGGAGGTTGGGGGTCGGGGGGGGGGTCCGTGCTGGGGTGGAGGTTGGGGGGGGGTCCGTGCCGTGCCGGGGTGGAGGTTGGGGGTTGGGGGGGGGTCCGTGCTGGGGTGGAGGTTGGGGGGGTCCGTGCCGTGCCGGGGTGGAGGTTAGGGGGGGTCCGTGCTGGGTGGAGGTTGGGGGGGGATCCGTGCCGTGCGGATGGGAGGGCAAGTGAGTTGGTCCACCATGCCAGGTGCCAGCCTCCAACAGTTGGACCCATGCGGTCCATGCCACCTGGCTGGGGGGAGGAGGGGGTATGGCAATGATGACATGTCGTCGTTCCCCTCCCCCCCAGCAGGCCGTCATGTTTTCAGATCATCCAGCGATGTTGGCCGCCGTGGTGGCAGCCGCTCATGTCTATGTTGCCCCTGGATGAGGAGGAGGAGGAGGAGGAGGAGGAGCGTGCCAGAGAGGCGGCGCAGGCTGCCGCAGAGGGGCAGGCGGCAGCCGCCCAGGCTGGAGGGACACATGACCGACAGGACGAGGAGGGGGAGGAGGACGTCGCGGCCCTACGGCAACGGAGGCACCAGAGGGCGCCCTGTGTGTACCGGCCCCGGCAGTCATACCAGGACCTCACGGACCGGGAATGCAGGAGGAGACTGCGGATGAGGCGGGAAACCGTGGCACACATCTGCACCTGCTGGCACACCTGTCACCGCGTGGCACTGGCGGGGGACACCCTCTCCCCGTGTCCGTCAAGGTTACGGTGGCCCTGAACTTTTATGCAACGGGGTCATTCCAGGCACCGATTGGGACCTGTCTGCATATCGCAGACATCGGTGCATCGGTGCATCCGGGTAGTGACAGATGCCCTATATGCCATGGCGCACCACTACAGCCGCTTCCCCGTGGACCGGGACAGCCAAGATGCCCGGGCCGTGGGCTTCTCTGCCGTGGCCGGCTTCCCCATGGTCCAGGGCGCGATCGATGGGATGCACGTCGCCGTGCGGCCACCTGCAGATAACAGGGCCGTGTTCACTAATAGGAAGGGGACCTAGTCGATGAACGTACAGGTGGTCTGCGACCACCGCATGATGATCCTGCACGCCTGCGCCCGTCACCCAGGCAGTGTACACGACTCATTTGTGTTGTCGCGGTCATCCATCCCCGGCATGTACAAGGACGCCATCCCCGGCTGAGGGGCTGGTTGCTGGGCGACAGGGGCTACCCATTGCGATCGTGGCTGATGACGCCTATACGGAGGCCACGCCATGAGGCGGAGAACAGCTACAATGATGCCCATGTAGCGACAAGGGGAGTGATCGAGAGGTGCTTTGGCGTGTTGAAGATGCGTTTCAGGTGCGTGGACCTCTCTGGGGGCGCCCTCCAGTATCGGTCAGGTAGGGTCGGCCGCATCCCTTGTGGTGTGTTGCGTCCTGCAGAACATAGCCCAGCAGAGGGGCGATGTGCCGCAGGCAGAGGAGGGCGGAGTGGAGGAGCAGCAGGAAGAGGCCCAGTCCTCCCCAGATGAGGGGGATCGGGGCAATGGTCAGGGCAGTCGGGGTAGACACAGGCGGGTGGCTGTCCACCGTTACCGGCTGGCCCAGCGGGCACGGGACAGACTGATAGACGCCCCGCTTCACTGACTAGATGGGCGTGGGAATCGGGTAGTATGGCCACAGGCCGCACACCATGGCAACAGCCGGCCACCCACACCCCCCACCCATCCACCCACCCAGCACCCTCACCCCCCCTCCCAACCCCAACCCACCCCACCCGCATGCACACCACCCCCCCCACCCCCCCACCCCATTGCCGATCCACCTGCGGCACAACGGGCCGGGCTCACACAGTTGCGGGTGGACGCGTGTCTATCGCAGGCCATGGAGGATGATGACAACCCGCCCTGCGATGAGCTCCTGGCTCCACATCGTTGGACTATGTCTGACCCATGGCCACAGTACCACCATCCACCCGGACCATCCCTGCATGCGGCTGTGACACTGCAGCGCACGGTCCCCGTCCTCTGCCCGGGGGATGTTGATGGCGGCCCAGGGGGAAGGGAGCAGACTCACCTGGGGCTGAGGTAAGACCACCCCTCACAACACACTTGCGCTCAACGTACATGACACCCCCGCACACTTTGGACAGAGCACAAAGGCAGCTTCGGTAGGTGTAACATTGACTTTAATAACCAAAGGAGTTCATGCACGTGCCCTAGCCCCTAAAACTCATCCATGCCCTGCACCCGTGCCAACTTACTCAGTGTCTAATTGTTTGGCCTTACGGGCCCTTTGACTACGTCTACGTTGTTCCCCAGACGGTACAGCAGAACTGGAGGTGGACTCCTGTGATTCCTGCCCTCTGACACTGGATCCCTTTGGCGGCCGTTTCCTGGGGCGTCCTGGCCTAGATGGGCCAGGCTGCGGCCCGGGCGACTGGGATGGCGAGCTGCCAGCCTGTCCTGCCCGTTGCCCACCCGATGCACCTGGGACGGAAGGGGGGGAGTCCGAGGTGTCGCGGTGTACCGGGACCTCCCCTACAGAGGGAGCCGGGACGGACCACACCACCTCCTCCTTCTTCGGGGTGCCCGATGGCCCCCAGGCCTCTACATGGGTGGGGGATGCGAACGGACTGGCCATCCGACGCTCCCCCGACATCTGGCGCTTGCCAGTCCTGGAGGCCCATGCTGGTATCGACAGGGGTCTGCAGGTTTGCAGCCATGGAGCGCAGGGGGTTGGCAAACCCTGTCTGTGACAGTGCGACGCCGGCTCGCACATGGCCACTGGCGCCGATGCCCTCAGCGATGACCTGCAGAGACTGGGCCATGGCCTGCTGAGACTGGGCCATGGCCTGCAGAGACTGGGCTATGGCGTTGAGCGCCTCTGCCATCTGGCGCTGGCACTGGCTCATGGCCTCCTGTGAGAGGGCAGCCATTTCTGGGCCACAGACGCCGCCTGCACGGAAGGCCCCAGGCCTCGCAAACCGTTCCCCATGTCTGACACCGTCGCACCCATTGCCTCCACCGCGGACGCCACCCGTGCGGTGTCAGCCTGGGTGGCACGCATGACCGGCACCACTCCCAGCTCCTGGACGCGGGTGGACTCCTCCACCTGCGACCGCAGCCGCCGCAAGCCGTCCGTCACCCTCTTTGCTCGTCTCCGGGTCGGTGGTTGCATCGGATCTTTGTGTGGGTGTGGTAACTGCAGGAACCCGGGATCCATCTGGGCGGCAGATGTTCCTTGGGCTGGGCTGCCCTCCGACCGCCCGGTCCCTCTGCTGCACCTACCTCCACCTGCTGTACCGGGACGGCTGTGTTGTGCGCACCAGTGAGTGTCCCAGACGCCTCATCACTAAAGTGCCCAACCGTTGTGAGGGTTTCTGCAATGGTGGAGGGTGTTGGTGACAGCAGTGGCGTTGTGTCGTGCTCTTCGTCCCACTCTGAGTCCATGGCACTTTGGGGTGGGGGTTCGTCTCCACCCATCCACTCTGTGTCACTGTCCGGTATTTCGTCTTCCTGGGTAGCGCTGTCCCGGGCAGGGGTGTCCTGGGTAGTGCTGTCCCGGGTAGGGTGTCCTGGGTAGTGGAGTCCTGGGTAGTGGTGTCCTGGGTAGTGGTGTCCTGGGTAGTGGTGTCCTGGCTCGGATGTGACGGGGGCCTGTGGCTGCCCCCCTCGTCGCTGGGTGGTCGCTCCCGCACGTGACGGGGGTGTCGTCTCCCTGTTGCTCCAGGTCTCTCCGTCTCCGTGGTGTGCGAGGGGCATCCTGCGGGCGTCGCATGCTGGAGGGTCCGGGTCTCTCCGTCTCCTGTGGTCTCCGAGGGGCATCCTGCGGGCGTCGCATGCTGGAGGTCGGGTCTCTCCGTCTCCGTGGTCTCCGAGGGGCATCCTGCAAGCGTCGCATGCTGGAGGGTGCGGGTCTCTCCGTCTCCCGTGGTCTCCGAGGGGCATCCTGTGGGCGGTCGCATCTGCGGGGATGGGTGCCTGGACGTTTGGTCCTGCGATACACAATGAAGCATTCATGGTTCGACATCAGGCAGTGATCAGGTGATACGGGGGAGGGGGATATAGGGGAGGGGGGATATGGGGACTGGCTGTCGGTGGCGCACTCGCTAGTACGCCCCCGACCTCTGCATCAGCCAACCTCCCGGTCCTCGGGTCCGCCAGCCAGTTCCAGCGCCCTTTCCACGCGTACGGTCAGTGGCCTCTCATCAGCGGGCCCTCCTCCAGTCCTCACATGCTCCCTATTGTGTGCGCGCTTCTCCTGTGGGCGAGGGGGGGCAGGGGTAAAAGGCAACAGTGTTAGGCAGGTATATGAATGCACGCCATCGGTTTGCGCGTGCATTGCAGAGGTTAAGGTTAGGGCTGGATTCACTTGGGGATACGGGGGATATGGCGTATATGGGGGGTGGGGGGATATGGGAGATATGGGGGAGGTGGGGATATGGGGGAGGGGGATATGGGGGAGGGGGGGATATGGGGGAGGGGGATATGGGGGAGGGGGGATATGGGGGATATGGGGGAGGGGGGATATGGGGGAGGGGGGATATGGGGTATATGGGGGTGGGGGGGGATATGGGGGAGGGGGGATATGGGGGAGGGGGATATGGGGGCGGGGGGATATGGGAGGGGGGATATGGGGGGAGGGGGGGATATGAGGAGGGGGGATATGGGGGAGGGGGGATATGAGGGAGGGGGATATGGGGGAGGGGGGATATGGGGGAGGGGGGATATGGGGAGGGGGGATATGGGGGAGGGGATATGGGGGAGTGGGGGGGATATGGGGGAGGGGGGATATGGGGATATGGGGGAGGTGGCGATATGGGGAGGGGGATATGGGGGAGGGGGAAATGGGGGAGGGGGGATATGGGGGAGGGGGGGATATGGGGGAGGGGGGATATGGGGAGGGATGATATGGGGTGGGGGGGATATGGGGAGGCTCACCCTGCCTGCTCTGACGAGGTCGTTCACCTTCTTGTGGCACTGGGTGCCTGTCCGTGGTGTCAGGGCCACAGCGGTGACGGCCTCTGCCACTTCCCTCCACAGACGCCGGCTGTGGCGTGGGGCAACTCTGCGACCGTGCCCGGGATACAGGGCGTCCCTCCTCTGCTCCACCGCGTCCAGGAGCGCCTCCACATCGCGTGACTCGAACCTCGGGCTGAGCGACGGCCAGCCATCCAGTCGGGTGTTGCGGTCGGGTGTTGCGGTCGGTGGGGGGGAGCAGCGCGGCCTTATGAGCCGTCACGCCGTGCAGCGCGTATGACGCTGCACGGCGTGAACCGCTGCGCAAGCGCGGATCCCGTTACGTCGCTGCTAGCCCATTTTCGGGCCGGAGACTATCGAACCCATTTTTCCGACGTGACGCAAGTCGGATTTGCGCCGTTTTTTGCGCCGATCGGCGGACTTTCCGCCGATAACGGAGAATTTCGCCCCTGGTCTTTGCCAAGTTAGACTGCATTTTAAATTGCCTCAAAGCCGTTCCCTCTTCACAGAGATGCTGAAATCAAATGAAATGCTTATCTGCAAAGAGAGGCAAATGGGAATCTGGTGAAAGTATTTGTAAACCGCTACCATCCACACTGGAGTGCCACTTTAATCCTGTGCCCAAGAATGCCTAAAAAGCACTGAGAATGTACTTTGTCCTCCTGAACATATTTTTGAAACTTGGACAGTGTAGATTTACCTTCCCTCACTCCCTTCCCCACTCTCTTTGAATATTCCAACTTTCACTCGGATTTTCCCTATCGTCATCAGAAACTTGTCGGAAGGCCAATGGGAACCTTCGGACAGAGTGTAAAGCGCTTTCACAGGGGGCCATCTGGGGAAAGCCAGTGGAAATTCTACCTCTTAAAGTTGATTGGTTGGAGAGATACTCTGCTCGTTGCTGTTACAACTCATATAATTGCAGTCAGCAGTGTTAATGAGCCATTACCCTGCTATATCCATTTTGCAGCTATCAGCTTCAGAGGAATAGGAAGACAGCGTTAGCTGATCTCAGCAAGGAACTCAGATGCGATGCCACATTTTTGTCTTCGGATGAATGTGTGGAGTTGGGAAGAGGTGGGAGAGTGGGGGAGGGGCGGTGCTTCAGAAGCTACAGCATTCATGCTCCAGACTATTACCCAGCGATGCCGCCAAAACGTGTATGTATAAAATGAATCATATTATGATCACTTTTCCTCAGGAGGCCTTCACTGTAAGGTTATCAATTATTCCATTACACAAATGAGATATAGGTATAGCTTGCTTTCTAGTTGACTTCAGGCGCAAAATTCTCCGTATCGGT